>NC_044568.1:14083328-14809578 GCF_007565055.1 Rhinopithecus roxellana
ACTGGTGTTGAATTGGGACTAACTGTATTTGCAGGAGGAATATTCAGTGTGTCTATTAGATGCTACATTAGAAATCATCAGTTTGGAAGCAGTCTCCATGGGAAAAGTAATTTTGGTTCAAAAGGTAGAATGGAACTACTCAGGTTACATGGTCTTTTATTGTCATATAAATCTTGGTACAGAGTTCCCACTTTTTAAATCATTAGCATTATGCTAATATATAAAGTTTGCTACTTTTCATGTTTGTCTTATAGATTCAAAGCCTTTAGTTCTTTTCAGTCTAATTTACCACCTGTCTACTCTCTCCTTTTCTCCCTTGGAATGTTCTTAAGGTTTAATTTTGAAGGTGCTTTCTGTCAGACGATTATTGGTAAAGTAAATGTATTTCTGGGAAGCAGCTGATTAGTTGGGCCTTTGTTTGTTTTTTTTTTTTTTTTTTTTTTTTTTTTTTTTGAGGAGTTCTTATTGAGATATACCTATTTTGTGGTTATTTAGAAAGGCCAAGGTAGGGGGAAAAAGAAAAGAATAAAATATATGTATACTTTAAAAAAAAGCAAGCATTTAGTTTGGGGAGCTCTCAAAGTATGATTTCTTCTGCTCCTGTTTTCCTGCTTCCAAGCATAGGTGGAAGATACTGTCAGTTTCTCTGAACTCCTAAGTTGAAATGTGCAAGTCGCTAGGTGGCGCTGAAGCATCATTCTCCGCACAGCCACGCCGTAGAACACTTTTGTTATCTTGCTCCAGCTGACTGGATTTCTAGGTGTCAGGGAAATTGTTTTATTGGTACAGGGCATAGTGTAATATATTCCTCTCCACCCTAGGCAGCTATTTAATGCCCTGAAACATGCACCTCTTGTGGCCATGGCCTGTTAACTATGCTTATTTGGTGTAATAATTAGCAGAATTTCTCGCTAACAGGGGTACTTACCAACGCCTCACATCTTCACTGTGTTTTTGTACGTGATGGATTGTACATTCTGTGGAGAAAGTTGGGAAGGTCAAAGCTTAACCTCTGCCTAACAGGACTAGTTTTTGCACTTTTGTTCAGAATGGGTTTATATTAACTGGCTTTTGAGCTTCTTCAGACCAGAATTGTGTGTAACGTAAACATATTTGAGCTTTTATGTAAGGACCTAGTGAAGGTTTGTAAACACAACACTGTTAATTTTCCAACTCATAGAATGACAGAAAAATAAATAAAAAGCTGCTGGTATTAATTGGACGACACTTGTTACTCAGAACTGTGAGTGTTGGAAGCATGTCATAGGAACAGTGGGCCTGCCACAAGCACCACATTTTAGGTTCAAATCGGAGAAGAAAATTGCACATGGAATTTTAATTTTTTCCATGATCGTAAGTTCGGCCCCATTTAATTCTTTGTGGTTTTTACAAGCCCTCTTAGGCTCCTAATATTTCTATAGCAACAATTTTAACATTTATTTTAGAACGTGGTCAGAATTAACCGACAGAAGACCAAACAGGAGAAAATAGGTTTAGAGCAGGAAATACTTTAGCCGGGCCACTAACTTACCCTCTATGACCTTAGGCAAACTGTTTGCCTTCTCTGTGCTTTGAATCTCTCATTTCTTAAAATGGAGATTATAATACCCACCCCTTTGTGTCTCCTACATCAGGTAAAAGTGAAACAATAGCTCCTCAATATACCTTTGCTTATATTCAAAACTCCAGGTAAATGTAAGATGTTGCTATAATTACCTAAAAAAGCTAAGAGGATTTTTCTTTGTTGATTCCAAGGTGAGTTGTAGAAATTCCAGAGGATGGATTAATGTAGTCGGAGGGCTCAGACTTCTACATCTGTGTAGATAGTACCTATTTTCATGCACTGTGGCCTGGCTCTGTTTCTGGCCTGGCCCTGTTTCCAAGGTTTAAGTTCCATTCTTTTAACTGTGTATCAACTATTTTCACTTGGTTATTCTGCTTTTACTTAAGCCCTTTATATAGGGCTGGATTTAGTTTTAGGAAACAGAAACTATGTGAGATAGGAAAATAGGTTCATATAAAGTCATCAGGAGGACCAGAGAAATGGGCTGAAGGTGGACCCTCCAGAGATGGGCTTCCGAAACAATATCACAGACTGGCTTGCCAGGGTAGCTGCTCATCCATCACACTCGGGAAGGGCTAAGAATCAGGAGTCATTCCTAGAACTGTTGATTTGTAAGAACACACAACCATAGTTGTAGTTGGGATTAGGAAGGTACCACCATTAAAATTGGCATTTGAGAACTACAAAGTGAATGGCCAGATTCTGGAATGTTACTGCCTCATGACTATGTTGCCTGCGAAAAAAGTTGAAACAGCAAGGTGATGGCCTCCATTTTATTTTTTGACTTCTGATTTTCACATGCCGCCATTAAATTGATGAAGCTTATTTCTCATCCAGAACTCCTAGCTGCAAAGGGGTCTGAGAAATATAGTGTTTACCTTTCATCCTCTGCAGCACAGGAAGGCACAATAAGAGGAGATTGGAAGGGTGCTGAGTGCCACCTTATCTACCTCTTCCCCTAGCATGTTTAAAATAAAATATCTTTACCTCTGACTCGTATTGCATTTTCTGTCCAGCACAGCAGCTAGCTTATTGGACTCTCAGTACATGTGTTAATGACATTGACTTCCTTATTTCTTTGTATGGCCCCACCTTTCCTAGTCATGTGTCTTGGTACCATATTAGATTTCAGATCCACCTACCTATCTGTGACTCTTGGTTCCTATTCATTTCCATTGCTGTCTTCTTGTTCAGGTCCAGCTCCTCTCTTCCTGGGCTTTTGCAGTGGTCTCTTTATCTGGCCTTTGGTTTCTTTCACTGTAACCATATTATAAGTAGATTGGTGTTTAAAAATCAGAACAACAAATAACAAACATGCTTCCATTGTGCTCCCTGTCCTTCTCAAAAGCTTTTTGAGGCTCCTCATTACATGCAGGATAGAATCCAGACTCCTTAGCTTGACTTTCAGGACCTACCATAATCAGGGTGCAATCTATCATTCCAGCCTTATCTTCCATTTTCCCCCTGCTGGAACTGAATTTTAGCCAAAAGGTCTAATCACTGATGTCTGAGTGTCTTGTCCTTTACTCACTTTTCAGCTCTGCTGTCCTTTTGCCTGCTTTTAATATAATAGTCTGTTTTCTTTTCTCATTTATTTATTCCTTTGATCGCTTAGGCACAGTTTTTTTCTCCTTCTTCATACTTACAGCATGGTTTACTAAGGCATTTTAATTTTATTACCTATAGTGTTAGTTTTCTTTTTATGACTGTATACCTTCCACTCCTTTTTATGTAGACAATGTAAATATTTGTTGTGGATTGATTTGTTGATTTTTCATGGTTTAGACATCTACTTGCATGGGAAAAAGGGGATGGTGGAGGGTCAGTCTGGGGGCTGAAGCGGTACTCTAGCTGTGTGATTTTGTCCTTTTGATTACTATTGAAAGGGCAAATTAACTATTTGCTTTGAGCAAACTAATGCTGAGTTTTGTGGATTTAGTGTTTGAAAAGGGCCCTGGGAAGGAAAACCCTGGAGTTGAGCTCCTTATCCCCGTTTGCCAGGCTGGATGAGCTCCATGTCCATACCCCTGCATTGCAGTTTGCTGAAGTGTGGGTTGTGAAATAGTAATGGAATTTGTCTGTGGTTTCTTGCCAGCGAGGAGGAGGAAGAAGGATTCTGAGTAAATCAGACATGCAAATTAGTAGGGCCCATGGGCCTTAAGCGAATTACACAATAAAGCCCAAAGAAATTCACTTTGGCTTCTTTCTGCTTTTTGTGTGTGTGAAAAGGCAGCTATTATGTATTTGCTTTAGGCCAGAGGTTCACAAAGTTTTTGGCTTCAGGACCCTTTTTTACTCCTAAAAATTATTGAGGGCCCAAAAATCTTTTGTTTATATGGGTTATACCTATCAATATTTACTGTACTAGGAACTAAAAAGCCTTTATTGATTTAAAAATAGCAAAACCCCTTCATTACAAGTTAACGTAACATTTTTTATGAAAAATAACTCTTTTCCAATGCAAAAAATTAGCAAGAAGTGTGCCATTGTTTTACTTTTCTGCAGATCTCTTTACTGTCTAGCTTGATGCTTGGTTCTTACACTTTTTTGTTTAGTTGCTGTAATACGTTGTTTTGGTTGAACTATATGAACAAAATCTGGCCTCACACAGACATTAATGGAAAAAGGGAGTATTTTAATTGCTTCTTCAGCTATTAAATGTAGATATTTTTCTTTGCTGTTATTCCAAAACTTGTCAAGTGATAGCTTCTATTTTAAAACATTTTTGTTTTTAATTGACAATAATTATCTATATTTATGGGGCATGTTGTGATGTTCCATGTGCACATTGGGGCGTGATTAAATCAAGCTAATTAATATACCTATCGCCACACATACTTATTATTTCTTTGTTGTGAGAATACTTAAAATCTACTATTTTAGCAAATTTGAAATATACATTACTGTAAACTAGTCAGCATGCTGTGCAACAGACCACTAGAACTTAGGTGTCCTGTCAAACTGAATTTTTTACCCTTTGACTAACATCTCCCCTTTCTCTGCTCTATCCCACCAACCTCTGGCAATTACTGTTCTACTCTTTACTTCTATGGGTTTGACTTTTTTAGACTCCATATTTTAGGGAGATCTGTACCTGGCTTATTTCACTTAGCATAATGCCCTCTAGATTCAAGATTCATCCATGTTGTCACAGATGACAGAATTTCCTTTTGTAAGGCTGAATATTCTTCCATTTTCTTTAGACAAGTGATAATTTCTTAAAGATTACTTGCAGGGTGGAATCTGAAGCTATCTTAATTAACTTTTCCTACTTTGTTATATTAAAATCTGTTTATCTCTTTTGCACTTTGAATGCATCTTTTACATTCAGATGATTTTGTAACATTACGTTTTGATCATTTGGAAAATTATCATGTCACTGAGTTATACAGATCTTCCAAATGTTGATGCATTTCATTATATAATGTAAAAAAAGGTCACACTCATCAGTATCACCACTGATCTTACGGTACAAGTCTTTAACTATTGGAAAGCCCCAAGCTCAAGGTAGCAAATAGAAATTTTCTAAATTTCTGATTTTTCTTGACAATCTGAAGTTTATCATTGGCAGCAAATATGGTCAGTTGTTTTTCTTGAAGTGGCAAGCTCACTTTATTAACTGTTGAGAAATGTCTGTCAAATACTCAAGTCTGATTAACCAGAAAAATAGCAGTCAGCTATTTTTTCAAGTAAAAATGGTGTTCTGTGGGGGCAAATTCAGCCCAGAACTCAAATCACACACGTACTTTTCTTTGAGATGACCATTTTACTTTAATATTTATCAGAAGTACTTTATGTATGTTTCCTAATTTGTCACACAGTATAGTGAAAAGATAGCTACTTAAAGTTCAAGATTTAATATAATTGATGATTTTTCTGCTTTACCGAGGACATGCTTAAGTGAAACTAACTTCCTTTTTCTTCTTTCTCTTTTAAATGGAATGCGTGGTAAAGAACACAGTGACTGGTAAGTTTTTGAGGTCTATTACGACAGCCTGCTGACTATAGTTAATAATAATGTATATTTCAAAATTGCTAAAATGGTAGATTTTAAATGCTTTCATCACAAAGTATGTGAGGTGATGGATAAGTTGATTAGCTTGACTTAATTATTCCACAATGTGTACAAATGCAGAAACATCACATTGTACTCCATAAATATGTATTACTTGTCAGTTAAATATAGATATTAAAAAAACTGAATACTAGTTTAGTTGGGTACCACTGGCTTGATTAGTGACAAGGCACCTGCAGTTTTACCCAGCATTCTTTTAAACCATCAGTGGAAATGTCCACACAGCAAATAAGAGTATTGTTACGAAAATAGTATTGATCTTGTGGAACCTTTGCCAAACTTCTGCACTGTACCAAATAGGAAGATTTGAGTAGCTAAAAATTCAAAGAGTGGAATAAGAGGCAACCTGGAGGAGAAAATTTCTCTCCTGTCCTGAGATTGCTGTTAGCCCAGGGTCAGAATTTCTGGGACCTGATTTTGTGAGTTTAAGAAGCACAGGGAGATTTTTTTTTTTCCTACCTGCCTTTGGTGATAATACATGTTTAACCTAAATCAATGTGATTGTGGGTTTTTTTGTTTTGTTTTGTTTTGAATTGTTTCTGTTAGAAAAATAATGAATGGCGAGGGCTGCAGGGATCAGTTGTTTGTGAGATGACTGAGAAGGTAATAGGACCTCCTATTTGGGACATTAAGAAAAGCCTTCTCTAAAAGAAGAACCCATTTTGAGCAACATGCGAAAATTCTCTGAGTCAGTTGGCCTCATTTGTAAGCCTTTGATTGCTTTATTTGTTTGTTTGCTTGCTTGTTTATTTATTTATATTTGGAAGGCAATCTTTCTGCTTCCTGAATGGCTGTCAGAGCTCTCAAATAACATCATCCCTTTGCTGGTGTGAATATAGCCTAGACTTGAGGCAGCAATTAACTGATCATGTAATAGAAGAATCCCAATTTTCCAGTTTCTTTTTTTAACTTCTTGGGTGGTTGGGTAATATCATTGAAACAATTATTACATTTACTCAAGAGTGTGTCTTTTCTATCAAAAAAAATTCCATCTAAGTGCCTTACGGTGAAGAGGAGGAGATTGTGTAACTGGAGTCTCCCCTTAACTGGTCTTTATTGTTAAAGAAGAGTGATCCCTTTGTGTTTCAGCTTGGCACACAGAAACGGTTTTAATTTAACAGTCCAGCTCCTTTAATAGATCAATTCTCTATTGTGGTTTGAATTTGGTGCACTCCCAATTTACTCTAAGCTTCTATGGGCTTCCTTGGAGAAATCGGGGCAGAGATGCCAAAGAGTCATTTTGGGTACAATTTAGAGTTTGTTTATTTATATAAATGTATAAATGTAAGGGGTACCAGTGCAGTTTTGTTACATGGATATATTGTGTAGTGGTAAAGTCTGGGTCAGCTTTTAGTGTAACCATCATCTGAATAATGTACATTATATCCATTAATTTATGGTTTTATCTCAAACCTCTTATTAATTAATGCTAGCCATGGAAGGTAACTAGCACTTGTACATGCCTGCTGTGTGTTAGATGCTCTAGTAGGTGTTTTAGACACCCTCCTGTAATCTTCATGGTGACTTTCTGATGTATCCTGAACCTGTACAGTTTTCTCCACTTCTGTCACTACTACTGCAGGCCAAGCCACCATCATTTCTTGCACAGACTTCTGCACCCCCAATTTGGTCTCCCTACTTCAAGTTTTAATGGTCTCCTCCCTCTCATAATCCACTTTCCATACATAAGTTGGATTTATTTTAAAAATATATATCAAATGATGTCGCCTCACTGCCTGTAAGACTCTTCAGTGACTTAATGACAAACAGAATGAGATGCTTCTCCTGCTCTGGCTGACAGGACCAGAACAGCCTGGGTTCTGTAGCTCTGAGAGCTCACGGGCCACTCTGTCCTTGCTCGTCCACTGTGCTCCAGACTCGCTGGCTTGCTTTCTGTCCCTGGAAGCCACCAGACTGGTTCTTCCTTAGGGCCTTTGTACCAGCTGTTCTTCCTGCTTGGAACACTTTCCCCAGATCTTTAGTCTGGGCCTGGCTTCTTGTGATTTGTGTATTGCCTAAAATGACATCCACTCAATGTGCCTTCCCTGACCAGCTGAGCTACAGCAGTGTCCCTCTACTGCATCACTAGATTTTACTTTCTTTCTTTCTTTCTTTTTTTTTTTTTTTTTGAGATGGAGATTTGCTGTTGTTGCCCAGGCTGGAGTGCAGTGGCATAATCTGGGCTCACTGTAACCACCTCCTGGGTTCAAGCAATTCTCCTGCCTCACCCTCCTAAGTGGCTGGGAATACAGGCATGCACTACCACACCTGGCTAATTTTTTGTATTTTCAGTAGAGACGGGGTTTCGCCATATTGGTCAAGCTGGTCTAGAACTCCTGACCTCAGGTGATTCACCTGCCTCGGCCTCCCAAAGTGCTAGAATTACAGGCATGAGCCCCCGAGCCACCGCACTCAGGCTAGATTTTATTGTCATTAAATCACTTGATGCAGTGCAGAGTGAGTTTCTGCTGTTAGACTGTCTGGATTTCAATCATGACCTTGTCATTTACTAGCTGTGTGATTTTGGAGAAGTTACTTAACTTTTCAGGACTTTCATTTTCTTCTTTATAAAATGGAAATATTATTATATCCCTCCATTCTAAGAACTGAATAAAGTAGTACTTAGCATCTTTTATGGTTTCTGACACATTGTACATAATCAAGAACTGTTAAATATTACTATTTCAATGTAATGTTATTAAAATCATTGCATATTTTATAGCTTATTTATTTGGCTATTTTTCTGTCTCTTCTACCAGGAATATAAGCTTTATGAGGGAAAGAATCTTATCTGTCACATTCCCTAGAGCTTAGAACAGTGCTTAGCACATAGTAGGCATTCACCAAATCTTTGCTGATTATTAAAATGTGAGATATAATTATCCCTGTTTTTCAAATTGAGTAATTAGGGTTCAGAGAGGTAAAGTAACTTACCCAAGGCTATGCAGCTACTAAATGCTAGTAGTCCTTGGTATTTGGATTGAATGCTGATTACAAAGACCATATTCTTTCTGTTATGCCACAATACATAAGTGGATCTTTATTTCAGATTCTGTCATTTATAGCAGATGGATTTTCAGGTTGCCTTTTTATGTAAATGTGGCATGACTCATGAAATGTAAACAGCCATTTGTGTGACTATGAAAGGTCTGAGACAAGAGTTAGACCCACAGGCAAGTTAGGAAAGTGAGATATGGCACATCCACCACCTTCAATGGTGGAAGAAAAGTGACCTGATTCCTGCCTTGGAGATGTGTAGGGTGGTGACCTTGGGCTTGGGCTGCCTGAGGAGGTTCCTATGCTTTGACTTCTGAACGGACAGGATCCCTAAAGTCATCGACCCTAATGTGGGCTCTTGTACTTCTTCTGTCATCTTATTCTAGTTGGTGGAGGCAGAAGTTGAAAAATTAAAATGTTGGCTCCTGCAGCCTCTAGAAAATAATAGGCTTGAATTTGCTTTTGTCACTAACATGATTATGGTGCTTGGTCTGTGGGGGCTTCACTGATGCATTCTTTTTAACAGCCCTGTTTGTTTTTCATAAGTGAGCATAGCACAGAGGAAAAAATACAGGTTTTGGAGACTGGCACATCAGGGTTCAGATTTCTGCTGTGCTACTTCTTGGCTGTGTTTCGGCACATGAACTTCTCTACACCTCAGTTTCTTTGTTTATGTAATGGGGATTCATATGACAATTAAAGAGAGAACTTGTCTAAAGTGTCTTATGTAGTGGTATCTCCAGTTTGACCCTTTTGAGAATCTGATGAAAGTTATGGAACCCTCCCCCCCAACAAGTGCCCATATACCCAGAACTTTGTATTTAATTTCATGGGGTTCATGAAGCCTCTGAAACCCAGCTTAATTCAGAATCCACACCAACCAAGGTTCTTATAGGAAGACCTTGTGTTTTTGTTTTGTTTTGGCTTTCTGCAGTCTTTTAATAATGTTTATTGAATGAGAGAATTTAACTAATTTCTTGTTTCCATAATCACTTTAAATTCAAGATTTGATCTCCTTTTCCCCGGGACCTGTGACAGTGCCAGCTTCATAGCCTAGTCTAGGCATGCCAGTTGCCCACTGTGGCAATAAATATCTGAGCCTGTGGTTTTTGCCTTAGGTAAACTGTAGAGGTGGACTCATGGAATGCTTGGAAATTTTTTCAGTTTATAATAATGTGTAAATGTCAAGAGCCAATTATTGAGGAATGGCTCCTCAAAGTGTTTGGGTACTCTAGATCGGACATGACCATCTTGCTGTGTGAAATTTTGCTAATGCATCTTTCCTAATAGAATATACAATCTCAGGGCTAGAAAGTCTTAGAGATCATTTAATTTAATTCCTCCAGATTGATTAAGTGGTTTGTCCAAGGTCATTCGACTGGTATAGTGGCAGAGCTCAGGCTGTACAAATCAGGTGAGTATTCTTCAGCTCCTCAGAAGCCAATAACTTCCACTGACTTCTGTGTCTGAAATTCATTAAACCTTCGACACAAAGTGCAGCCATTTTAATGCTGAATGATATTCATCACTGTCTGAAATGGGCTTATTTATGTATGAATGTTTATTCCTGTTTCTTCCTCCATTCTCCCAAAATGTAAACACCATAAAAACAGGAATCTTGTCTGTCTTAGTCACCCTCAGTATCCTTAGAACCTTGTGTGTAGTAGGTGTATAATACATTTTGGTTGAATGAGTGACAGTTCTAGTAATGTCAGAAGAATTGGAATTTCTTTACAGAAATCTTTGTCAGTAATTTAACAAACATCGATTGAACCTACTATGTATCAGGCACTATCCCAGGCACAGGTGCGAATGAGATATGGTGCTCAGCTTCACGGAGTTATGGTCTAAATACCAAAATAACAGAATCAAGAGCAGCAGACTAAATTGGGCCCACTGTATTTTTTAAAAATTTAATTTGACTGCTGGGTGCAGTGACTCACTCCTGTAATCCCAGCACTTTGGGAGGCTGAGGCGGGTGGATCACAAGGTCAGGAGTTCGAGACCAATCGGGCCAACTTGGTGACACCCTGTCTCTACTAAAAAAAAAAAAAAAAATACAGGCCTGGTGCAGTGGCTCACACCTGTAGTCCCAGCACGTTGGGAGGCTGAGGCGGGCAAATCACGAGGTCAGGAGATGTAGACCATCCTGGCTAACACGGTGAAACCCCGTCTCTACTAAACATACAAAAAATTAGCCGGGCGTGGTGCCGGGCACCTGTAGTCTCAGCTACTCCGGAGGCTGAGGCAGGACAATGGCTTGAACCCGGGAGGTGGAGCTTTCAGTGAGCCGAGATTGCACCACTGCACTCCAGCCTGGGCAACAGAGCAAGAGTCTGTCTCAAAAAAACAAATTAGCCAGGCGTAGTGGCACGTACCTATAATCCCAGCTACTCGGGAGGCTGAGACAGGAGAATCACTTGAACCCGAAAGGTGGAGGCTGCAGTGAACTGAGATCGTGCCACTGCACTCCAGCCTGGGTGATAGAGTGAGACTTTGTCTTGAAAAAAAGAAAAAAAAGAATTAATTTGAATGCATGCTCCATTATTTCCTGTGTCTTTTACCTTCCTGCTTTGCTCATTTAACTGCCTAATTTCTGATGACATTTAAGTCCAGGTCTTAGATTCTGTAGATTAGTGGTTTCTAAACCTGGTTGATCATCACCTCACCTCAGTGGCTTTAGAAACACTACAGACCCTACTTTTGGAGATTCTAAACCAGGGCTGAGGTGGGCCCTTGGAAACTCTGTTGAAAAACAGTAACTCCACAGTCACTTGCAATGAGCAGCCAAATCTAGCCAGATGCCCCTGCTTTATAGGTGAGTATTAAGGATGAGGGTTTCATCTTAAAACCTGGACTTGATATTCTATATTCATAGCATCTTTCTTATCCTTAAAGATTCTATGTACTTTTCAGCACATTGTTCTGTTCCAAGGGGCTCTGCAAAGTATACTTGCTGTCTGTACGTTTCCACTGTGAAAACTCCTTGAAATCATGTAGACAGATGAAAGCTAAACATCAAATAAATAACCTAAACTGGTAATACTCCCATTTGGCTCTCCTTGTGTCTTTTCATGTGGGTTAGCTCTTCAACCAGATTGAACATGTAAATTGAGTATGTATGGTTACATGGTGATTTTCAAGAGTAAATACTTTTTCTGTGGAACAAGAGAGATGGATTTGTGGTTTTCCAGGATTCCTTTTCCCTGACTTGGTAGAAAGATAGCCAGGCATAGCTCAGCACACCTGAAAATAGGCAAGCTGTCAAGGTGTTGGCAGGGAGAGGCTCCTCTGGGTAGGACTTGGGGCATCCTACCAGCGAAAAAGAGACTAGGTTTAAGTGATTTCACATTTGGGCTTTACGTATTATAATTGCTGAAGTGCTAAATTGAGTGTGACAAATCTAACAGGTAATTGCCAAGTAGGTTTCATTACCATTCATTGCATAAATAAATGATGTTCCTTATGTGAAAAAATAAAACCAAACTAAAGAAAAAAATTGCACTATATTTGGAGTTAGAATTCCAGATATTACAGATATGTTCATATACATCAAAGCTGTTTCAGTGTGTCAGCAAACTCAGTTCATTTACCTCTGCCAAGGTGGTCTAGTGCATGTGGGGGTGCAGAGTGGGGAAAAGTGGGGAGGGGTTGTGATTTATGACAAACTGTAAAAGAGGTTAGAATTGGGAAACAAGTTTTTTTCTTAGAGGAGTGGCAAATAGTAAGCAACATTTGGACCTCAATCAGCTCTAATAGTTAGAGCTAAGCTTTTTAACATTATCATTATATATTAATAATATATCTGTGTGACCAGCCTCAATCGATTTTATTCATTAGTAACTTGATTTTATGAAAATATTTTATGAAAAGATTTTAAAAATACTGAAGCACAGTAAAACCTAAGGCTCACATCACTGTCTGCGGAGTCAGTGAGGAACAGGGCAGAGTGCCAGTGCATATGAAGAGGGACTTTTTTTTTGCCTCCTTGGTTTACTGCTTATTCCCAGTAACTTGAACAATGCCTTACATGAAGTAGACATAAAATAATTACTGAATGAAAGAAGAAAGGAAAGTATACTTAGTCTCTACTTTCGTGGTGCTTACATGCTAGTGGGAGAGAGACAAAAATTAAGTGCAAATAAATAAACAGAATATGTGATAGCAACTAGGGTGAGAGTGCTGTTTTTGATAGGATGGCGGGGATTGGGCCATTTGGGGAATGAATTGATGAGAAAGAGAAAGTTGTGCAAATCTGGGAGAGGAAACATCATTTGAAGAACAGAAAGAAGGCCTACATGATTTGAGAATGGTGGAGAGAGAGATTTGAGGGAGAGACTTGCTACGATTAAGAAAGATAGTCAGCTGGGTGCGGTGGCTCATGCTTGTAGTCCCAGCACTTTGGAAAGATGAGGCGGGTGGATCATGAGGTCAAGAGATCAAGACTGTCCTGGCCAACATGGTGAAACCCTGTCTCTACTAAAAATACAAAAATTAGCTGGGTGTGGTGACACACGCTGGTAGTCCCAGCTACTAGGGAGGCTGAGACAGGAGAATTGCTTGAACTTGGGAGACGGAGGTTGCAGTTAGCCGAGATCGCGCCACTGCACTCCAGCCTGGCGACAGAGTGAGACTCCATCTCAAAAAAAAAAAAAAAAAAGGAAAGATAGTCATGATAAAGAGTGTGGATTTTATTTTATGCAAAGTGGGAGCTCATTAAGAAGGTAAAAGTTTTTAAGCAAGGGAATGACATGATTACACCTACTTTTTAAAGGAGGTTGCTCTGACTGCTGTAGAGGATAGACTATAGGCAGGGGACAAGAGGGAGACCAGGAGGAGGCTCTTGGAGTGTGGTAGGCGAGAGATGGTGGTGGCTTGCCCCAAGAGGGTAGCAGTGGAGATGGGAAAAGTGGATGGATTTGGAATGTATTTTGGCATAGAGAAAACTGTTGAGTGGTTTCAGAGGGTTGCATGAGAAAGTTGATACACTGCCCCTACCCCATGCAAACACACACATTCTTTTTTTATGATGAACTTTCTTTAAAAGCATTTGTTGGAATATGAGATTATAGGCCATAAGTGAGAAAACAACTCTTTTTGAGCTGTGAGGAATACTAGGAGAGGAGAAAGTGAATTGTGTGTGCTGCTCATGGTGGTACGCTACGATGGTTCTGCAGTTCCACGCATTTTTGACAGCATGGATTCAATGCAAAATGGCAACACACACCGTATCTTTTGGCAGATCAGAACATAATGAAAATAAAATAAAAAACTTCAAAACTGGCTCGTGAATGAAATAGGATTCAGAAGAGGTGATCTCAAATCTACTTTATGAGATAATGTCCTTTTTAAAAAGAAACATTAACATCAGTTATTCATTTAGAATGTCTGAATTATTATTCTAGATTCTTTGTGACTGCTGTGAATTCATGATGCACTTGAATAGTCTCTGTTACTCTGAAGTTTTAATAGGTAACAGTCAGAAATGGAGTGGGAGAACATAAAAGCAAACTGAAATGCTCATAGCTGGTACCCTGAAGCCATTAACTTTAAGCTGGTTATTCCTAATCTACTGTTTGGACATAAGATGGTAGAGAGGCTGAGTATGACTTGAACATTGGTTCCTTAGAAACACCATCCTTTGGCCGGGCGTGGTGGCTCACGCCTGTATTTCCAGCACTTTGGGAGGCCGAGGAGGGCAGATCACGAGGTCAGGAGATCGAGACTATCCTGCCTAACACAGTGAAATCCCATCTCTACTAAAAATACAAAAAATTAGCCAGGTATAGTGGCGGGCACCTGTAGTCCCAGCTACTCAGGAGGCTGAGGCAGGAGAATCGCTTGAACCCAGGAGGCAGAAGTTGCAGTGAGCCAAGATCGCGCCACTGCACTCCAGCCTGGGCGACAGAGTGAGACTCCCTCTCAAGAAAAAAAAAAAAAAGAAACACCATCCTTGTAAAGAGAGCATACACCTTCAATTTCTAGGGCAGCAGCATTTGCTTTACAACTTGTATGTCTTGGTGGGAGTAGCGCTATCTATTCACCTTATGGGCCAAAGGGAAAGAGTCCAGTGAAAATGGCTCTGATGTTGTTGGAAGTGGGAAAGCAGGATAATAGGTTCTTCTTAATGGAAAATGCAGCCAATATTGGCCAACTTACTTTGATTTCGGTACTCCTAACACCATCCTAGAAGGCACCCTAGATAGAGGTCCCTTGCTACCACTCATTTTGCAGATCAGGATACTAAGGATTTTCCTGATTTTAAGCATTAAGTATAGATATCCCTGTTGGCCGAAGTTAAATTGGCCAACTAGAGTTTAAAAACAAAAATTAAAAAAAAATTTATTTTATATTAGGTTTCAAAGGAATTGTCAGTAGGAGAAGCCTGATTGTTCCTTTTATGCCGACTCACACAGTTTCAGCAGATTACATTTGAGGCCTTAATGTTGAAATCTCATCTGTAAGTCTGGTATATCTAACTAATCATATAAACATCTTTCATCTTAGACTGTGTAGCATATCTCTAGTAGACTAGGTGGGCCAAATGACATTATAGTTAAATCAAGCCAATAAATATATGAGAAAGAAGGCAAATGAGCGTAGACTCCATAGTGAGTGATGGAGGTTCCGACAAGTCAGAGACACTGAATTATTCATTGCTCCTGGTTTATGGAAGAGCAGACCCAGATATGTGTTATGCTGATTCTGTGTGATTGGCTACTTCCAGGATTGACCCTATTTTCCTGTCCTGCTCAAGTCTCCTTCCTTCTTAACCATATGTTGTGGGTATTCAGAAATGCCGTGGTTTAGTTTAAAGTAGCAGGATTGGTGTTGAAGATCAACAAGAAAAAGCAAAATGGGCTTGTCTGTCCCATCAAGCGATGTGCTGTCAACATTTGTAGACCATTGAATTAGGAGGAAAAAGTAGAGATTCCTGAGTTTAGGAAATTATAATCTGATGCATCTTCTTCAGACTGAAGCCTTAACTAAAGTTTGTGAATTCTTTCTCTTTCGTCTTTATTCTTTCTCTACTCTTAACATTTTTCTCCCCACCTCTTTGGCTATATGCTGTTCTGCTTTTGATACAGAATTGACCTTATTTGGCTGGGTGGGGTGGCTCATGCCTGTAATCCCAGCACTTTGGGAGGCTGAGGCGGGCGAATCACTTGATGTCAGGAGTTCGACACTAGCCTGGTCAACATGGTAAAACTCCGTCTCTACTAAAAATACAAAAATTAGCTGGGCATGGTGGTGGGCGCCTGTAATCCCATCTACTAGGGAGGCTGAGGCAGGAGAATCGCTTGAACCCAGGAGTTAGAAATTGCAGTGAGCTGAGATCAGGCCACTGCACTCCACCGTGGACGACAGAGCGACTCTGTCTCAAAAAAAAAAAAGATCTTTTTCATGCCCAACCTCTATCTCCATTATCTCCTAGCTTTTTGGAAAATATTTAGTACTGGCATTTGTTCTTCACTGATTTTTCCTTCTACCTGTTTCTTTAGTATCATGGGGGTAGTTACCTCAGCGGGAGTAAGGAGACCTTTGTTATGTGTCTCTTACTTGTACATACTCTGTCCTCTATCAGTAAGTGTGTATATACACTGTATTTTCCCATTCAGACATATTGTGTAAGTAATAGGAACCAGGTGTTTGAATAAATTAACCAAGTGCCAAATTTCATTTTGGAAATGAAATATTTTAGTTTAAGACTCTAGGACATTTGTAAAGCTGAAATATATTGCAAAGTGATGAAAGCTTTCTTAAATTCTGTTATAGTCATGCACCTTAAAATTATTCATTATTACTTTTATAGTTATTATCTATCTGTATATGCTCATCTACATATGCTAAACATGAAGATATTCTCTCCAGCGAGGACTTCATGTGCCAGATTTTTCAGCCTGGATTGAATTTTATGGATGAGAGAGATACCCTGGAAATGGAACCATTGGCATAACCTTGTGTCTAATGTAATAACAGAGCTCTAATGAACTGCAACATGAGCTCAGATCTGCAAAATATTCAGAGAATATAGGCAAAGAGCAGTTTTTTCCTCCTTATGAGCTAGGTTGTTCTCCAAAAGCAACAAGTACTGCTTGTCTTTGCAGAGAGCTGTCATGGAGCTGTAAGTCTCTTTGTGGTTTAGACTTAATGTGAATAAGATTCCTCTGCATTCTCAGCCTAGAAAAACTTGACAGTTCTCTTGGAATTTGATGAAAGTTTCCTAACTTTGAGGCTAGAAAATACTCTCATTTCAGATTAGGCAATTGTCAACATTTTTTTCTGTTCTAATTTCATGATGCCAAAAAATCATGTATGGTTGCTCTATTTGGAGAATAATATGTAGCCTTAGACACTTAAGATCATATGTAGTTTAGAAATAATATCAATTGCATATGAATGTTTTGATTTTTTTCCCCCAGCCTTTCTGAATTTTTTGATTTCTTCAAATTCTACATGGTTTTTTATTTTTGTTTTTGTTTTTGACTTTCACATAAATTGTCTATAGTGTCTGGAACATGTACATATACATGTATATGTATGTATGTTTTATACAAATTATATATATGTATGTGGGTATATGTATATGTATGTATATGTATATGTATGTATGTTCCATACAAATTATATATGTGTGTGTATATGTACACGAATTATATATATATAATATACATACATGTATATACACACAAATTATAACACAAATTATATGTACATATATTTCATATATATACAAATAGATAATATATTTGTGTATGTATAGTTATATATACACATATTTTGTATTTTGTATATATGAATACATATACATTTTGTAATGTATACATATATATTACTATATATATTTTTAATTGTGGTAAAATACACATAGGATAAAATCTATAATTTTAGTCCTTAGCCATTTTTTTAACCATTTAACAAGTGGTATTAAGTACATCCTCATTATTGTGGAACCATCACCACTATCCATCTTCAAAACTTTTTCAGTTGTCCATACCAAAACTGTACCAATTAAACAATAACTCCTTGTATCAACCTTCCCCCTGCCCCTGGCAACCACCATTCTATTTTCTGTCTCTACAAATTCAGCTATTTTAGGTAACGCAACGCATATAAGTAGAATCATACAGTATTTGTCCTTTTGTGACTGACTAGTGATGACATTAATTTAATATTAAAATCAGGAGAAACAAGGTGGGCATGTTGGCTCGCACCTGTAATCCTAGCACTTTGGGAGCCCGAGGCAGGAGCATTGCTTGAGCCTAGGAGTTTGAGACCAGCCTGGGCAACAGAGTGAGACCCCCATCTCTACAAAGAAAACAAAACCAAAATAAAGCAAAAAAAAAAAAAAAAAAAAGAAAGAAAGAAAAAGAAAAGAAAAAATAGGAGAAACAGATTTAAGACAGTCAGGAAAGAAAAATATTGACTTTGATTTTGGTCTTATTGAATCTTAGGTGCTGGCAGGTGAAGACTTTCATATTGTAATATCCTGAAGACAGTTTCAAATATAGGTTTGGAATAGAGATGAGGACTTCAGAGTTATCCGTAATGAACTCATTTTAAGAATATGAGATTGCCTAGAGGAAGAATGTTTTGTAGAGTTAGAAGAGTGGGATTTATCTGATGATCTTCAGAATTCTGGACATTTATCTTAAATTGCTCTTTAGGAAGTTTAGTAGAAAAAGAAAGGATGCAGATAGTGTCTGCTATTAAGGGCAGAGGAAGAAAGACCTGAAACAGAGACAGAGAAGAAGCGAACTTAGGTTATAGGAATAAAAGGGAGAGGATGTCATAGAAACCAAGGGAAATGAGGATTTTGAGAAAGAGATGCAAGTGACTGTGCCCGGTGTTTCCCTAATGACCAAGAGGGTAGTTCTGGGTTTTAGCAAGTATGAGTTGGCCATTGGCCTTGGGAAGAATAGTTTCAGCAGAATGGTGGTGGTCGAAGCCAGATCCTTATAGGGGTCAGGGCCAAAAGAAACAGTAGGAATTCTAGGCATTTATCTTAAATTGCTCTTTAGGAAGTTTAGTGGGGAAAGAAAGGTTGCAGATAGGGAATCTCAGGTACACAGAGGTTAAGTAACTTGCTGAAGGTCACACCGTAACCTTAAGTAGCAGAGGCAGGATAAGCTCTGGTTCTGGAGCTGGTGCTCTTCATCATTACTTTAGGTTATATTCTCCCACCTTTCTTTTTTCTTTGTGGTTGTAGGTGGTTGTAGGCTACTTAAAGAGATACCTGTGCACCTGCAGTTAAAATCCAAATAACTCAGTGGAGAGCCTGGTCCTTCGTTATTACGTCTCAGATTGAAGTTTTATATCTTACAGCATGATGAAATTACATATATGATGGTTAGGTTAGGTTGCAAGTCTTGGAATATATGCAGAAGAATAACTTTATTACAATGACTATTTACTTTTTATAAGACAATCCAGCAATGGTGATTTTTCATTAGTGATATAATTGCAAGAGGTAACTTGAGAACATAAAATGCACATATTGAGATGAGATTAAATACAATGCTGATGAAGTTATAGAGTTTTATGCAACAGTTCAATCAAGAAAGCATGATAATAAAGCGTGTATACTGACTTTCCGGAATCTTGAGAATGGATAAATGGAAACAGAGAAATACCTATTTTGTATTATAAACCTCTAAAACAGTTATGAAAGAAGTTATTCTTTTAGGTATTTTTCTTTCAGTTTTCATCACTATTAGGCAAAACTGATAGTCGATATAGCTCTGTCAGTAGCTAAGGGATTTTTGTTGTTGTTAAAGTAACATGTCATATCTTGTATAATTCAACTATGGCTACGCAGGGGGAAGTATTTAATGTCTGATTATACAGCCTGTGCTTTGGAAACAGCCGAAAGTCAGACAGCGACAGTAGAGGGCAAAGGATTATTAAATGGACAGTCACTGAGGTCACTTATAGTGACTTTACTGCAACACCATGTGCATCTGCTTTCCCATGGCAGGTTGATCATGGCTTAATGGCTAAAGCTTTGTAAAATTACAAAAAAAAAAAAAAAAAAAAAAAAAAAAACCAGAAATCCTGCTGATCTCAAGTGTTATTATTTACAGTTGGATGCTTGGCAGGGAAGTGCTAAGTCTGATCATACTGACACTAAGTCAGGCAGAACACGTGGTGAAATCTCATGGGGCTCTATCCTCTGAACCTTGAGAAGACTACCAAAGTGTAAGATTTCAAGGTGGAAAATATCCTGCAATATGATTGAGAGAATTTGGCTTTTTCATCTGAACAGGTGTGGCCGAGTGGAGGCGTTTCTCCTCTTGGAAATGTCAGGAGGTGTATCATTAGGTTCTTGGAGCTAGGATGTAGGTAGAATGGCAAGTAAGGAGTTTTAATTAGTTCTTTTATCTTTCTTTTATGGTTTGGAATGGTATTTTCTTTGGTCATGTATTCACTTACAAAATTATGGACAGTATTTGATGGTGAGGAAGAATCTTGGGTAAGTTGTTATCTTTGTTTTCAGTAGAATTTACTTGGAGCTGGTTCAAAGAAATTATATTAATAGTTTGCAAGTGAGTTACAGCTAATGGAGTCAAAAGAAGTTTGAATAGGGTCAAAAGAAGTTAGAACTGTTCCATCTGAGTCTTTGGCCCTTAGTAAAGGATCCAGCATTTTATTTTGTTTTTACTTATGTCTTTGATATTAATATATTTTTCAGAATATGATAAACCACTCTTCCCCACAGTTTTGTTTATTTCCACAATCCCTCCCTAACCTTTATTTCTTTTTTGCTTCTCATCATACACATTTTTCTCTTCAGGAGACCTGCTTTTCCCTTTTGAAACTTGGACTATGTTCTTAAAATTGACGATTGTGGGTAAGAACTGAAGACCAAGTTTGTGAGACAAATAGAATTTGATATTCAAATTATCTGAAGAACTGAAGTACATTATTTTGTACTTGTTGTTTTTATTTTTTAAAAAAAATTTCTCTTGGAAGAGAAATTGGTGAGATTAAGGAATGCTATAGCTAACTTCGTAGAATATTTGGAAAACTATGAGTTCTAGTGAAAGGTGCTGTCTTAGGGAGAACATTTTAAAAGTGCTGGAAAATATAATATTACAGCTTGAATCAAGAGAAGTGAACTCTGCTAGGGACTAAGTAGTTTGTTAGAAAGGTGCTCATTATAGAATGGCGTGAACGCGGGAGGTGGAGCTTGCAGTGAGCCGAGATCGCGCCCCGCACTCCAGCCTGGGCAACTGAGCGAGACTCTGTCTCAAAACAAAAACAAAAACAACAAAAACAAAAGTGCTTATAATAAAATAAGAAATAAAAATTCTAACTAATCAAATGGGACAAAACCCAGATTCATTGTCTTTATATGCAAATAAAGTATAGATTCTTAGATTCAGAACAGTAAAAGAAAAATACTGTAGAAAACAATAAGCAAAAGGCATGAACAGGCATTTCACGAAAGAGCTACTGCAAAGTCACAAACATATTAAAAGTTACTCACCCTAACTAACAATGAAATAAATGTAAATCAGAGTAAGCAAACTTGTTTTTCCATTTATGAACTTGCCAAAGATTTAAAAGTTTGATGATAGCGAATGTTTGAGTATGTGAAGAACTGGGTATTATTTGTTGATGGACATGCACCATAGCATTTTTCTGGAGGGTAATTTCACAATGTGAATCAGAAGCCTTAATGGTGCATACATTTTAACCTATAGTGAATCTCCTGCTAAGACTTTTTATCCTAAAGAAGTCATATGTGGGCCGGGCGCGGTGGCTCACGCCTGTAATCCCAGCACTTTGGGAGGCCGAGGTGGGTGGATCATGAGGTCAGGAGATCGAGACCATCTTGGCTAACACGGTGAAACCCCATCTCTACTAAAAATACAAAAAATTAGCCGGGCGCGGTGGTGGGCGCCTGTAGTCCCAGCTACTGGGGAGGCTGAGGCAGGAGAATGGAGTGAACCTGGGAGGCGGAGCTTGCAGTGGGCCGAGATCGCGCCACTGCACTCCTAGCCTGGGCGACAGAGCGAGACTCCGTCTCAAAAAAAAAAAGAAGTCATCTGTGCCTTCTTGTCAAGATGGTACAGTAAGCTGACCATTTGTACATACCTTCTGCTCTAAATTCATAGGAATGGCAAATATAATGCATTAAAAGAATTAAAGGAAAGAAAAAAGTTGTAGCTGGGCTTATAGACAAGATAGTGTTGTAGACCTGAAAGCTAACTAAACATAAAGGGCTGGTAAGCTGGATTGAAGTGATGGTGCCACAGAGGCTCTGGGTGCAGAAACAGAAAGCTAGATTAGCTCCCATAGCGTACTAGGGACTGAAAGTTTACCACTTGAAATGGGATCATAACTAAGCTCACTGCTTGAAGCCAGGGGCAGGGATGAAGTTGTCCATCCTATAAAAGGAAACTAAATAAAGACTCTACTTGGAGGCTCTAGTTTATATGGAGCTGTGGGTCTTGAGGGGCAGGAGGAGATAGATTCAATTTCAAGAATAGGAACTGACTCAGGCTGACTGATTGTGGGGAGACAATGAGGAGAAAATGTGGTGTTCCATGTTACCATTATGAGGTTTGGTTCTGGACAGTAGCACAGGGATCCTGGTGGAGGCAGCTGCAGAAACGCTATGGAGGGATAGGTGAGCACAGGTGGAGAGAAAGGGGAGTGAGAGAAGCAAAGAAGAAAAGCCTTTCGCTTAGAATTAGCCTTCAAAATGCAATACCAAAATACTGGAAGATAATAAATACCAAGAAAGATAGCTAACAAAATTAACAATGAGAACAAAAATTTATCCCAGACGAGATGAATTTTTACAGAAAAGTCAGTCAAAAATTAAAAGAAGCATGTTCAGAATACTCAAGGTAATAAATAAAGGCATTACATAGATAAAAAATGATGTTTAAAAATACTCCCAAGATACGCAGAAACGAATAGGAATAACGACATGAAAAAGAACCAGTTACAAATTTTGGAAATGAAAAAGATGGTCATAAAAATAATAAACTTAATAGAGGGGATGAACTTTAGACCTCACACAATTGAAAAGAGAATTGATGAATTAGAAGAGAATACTAAGGAATTCACTCAGAATGTATGATAAAGAGACCAAAGATTTTAAAAAGGCATTTAGGAGATTTGAAGGATAGGTGGAAGAGTTCCCACATATGTCTAATATGAGTTCTGGAAAAAAAGAGAAGACAGCCTTGAACTTTTGGCCTCAAGTGATCTTCCTGCCTCAGCCTCCTGAGTAGCTGGGACTACAGGTACATGACACCAGACCGCACTAATACGAGTGTGTGTTTGTGTATGTATGTGTGTGTGTGTGTGTGTGTGTGTGTGTGTGTGTGTGTGTGTAGATCAGATTCTCGCGATGTTGCCCAGGCTGGTCTCACACTCCTAGGCTCAAGCCATCCACCTGAGGTCTCAGCCTCCCCCAAGTGTTGGGATTACAGGCATGAGCCACTGTACCTGGTCAAGAAGCAAAATGTAAAGAGCCAAGAATTGAGAATTTTCCCATTTAAAGAATGATGAGTTTAGATATGTTGAGTAGTACCATCAGGTTGACACTGTAGAATTTAAGGGAAAAAACATTTTTTTAGATACAAAACAAAAAAATGCTGATTACCTACAAAAGATTAGCAACAATAGATGCTAGAAGACAGGAGAATAATATACTAATATATTCAAAATGCTAAGGGAAAGTTATAGTTAATTTTGATTTTTAAACCCAGTTAGTCTTTGATTCAAAAGTGAAAGAAAAATGCAGATACTTTCAGATATAAAGAAAGACCAAGATAGTTACCATCCATGGAAACCTCACCAGGGAAACTGTTAAATGCTGCTCTTCAGCAAGAAGAAAAGTGAAACCAGAGGTAAGGTCTTCTTTTCTTTTCTTTCCGTTTCTTTTTTCTTTTCTTTTTCTCTCTCTTTCTTTCTCTCTCCCTCTTTCTTTCTCTCTCTCTCTTTCTCTCTCTCTCTTTCTCTCTCTCTCTCTTTCTCTCTTTCTTTCGAGATGGAGCCTTACTCTGTTGTGTAGGCTGGAGTGCAGTGGTACGATGCTCACTGCAACCTCTGCCTCCCAGGTTCAAGTGATTCTCCTGCCTCAGCCTCCTGAGTAGCTGGGATTACAGACATGTGCCACCACACCTGGCTAATCTTGGACTTTTAGTAGAGATGAGATTTCGCAACGTTGGCCAGGCTAATCTGAAATTCCTGACTTCAGGTAATCTGTCCGCCTTGGACTCCCAGAGTGCTGGGATTGTAGGAGTGAGCTGCTGCTCCTGGCCTGGTTTTTTAATTAAAACAAGCAAACAAACAAGGGTAGGCATAGAAATTGATAAAGTGTATTGGAAAATTCACTAAGTTATTGGTTTTAAATACTACTTTTTGTTCTAAAATGAATATAAAACTAAAACTCTGGAGAATGATGAGAATGTGAGAAAGGAGGAAGTAAATTATGTGTGATCCAATATTAGGGACACAAAAGGGGACATACTACATGAATTACTAATATCTAAGAAAATACGATACATCTGAGAACTAAGATGAAGTTGATACATACCTAGAAAAATAGGCATTATTTAAATTGCTTCAAGAAGTAGAAAATCTGAATAAAACAATGAAAGAAATTGAATGATAATGAAAAGTCCATCTGTCAAATGACAGCAGGCCCAGTTTTATAGGCAAGTTAAACCCAATTTAAGTAATCCTTACTTACTCTTCTTCCCTTTTTAAAGAGTTTTATTGGGGTAGAGTTGACATAGAATAAACTACACATATTTAAAGTTTTGACGTATGTATATATTTGTTAAACCACCAAAGTCAAGATTTAGGAGACACGTTCATTATCACTCCTAATCTGTGTCCCTCAGAAATCCTTTTCTCCTTCTCTCCCCCAGTGGCTCTGGGCAGCCGCTAATCTGCTTTTTGTCGCTATTGACTAGTTTGCATTTTCTAGAATTTTGCATAAATGGAATCACTCATACAGTATATGCTTTTGCACGCGCTCGCTCTTTCTCTCTCCCTTTTACAAAATGGATTCTGTGTTTTTAGAGTAGGTTTAGGTTCTGGCAAAATTGTGAGACAGGCACAGAGATTTCCCATATACTCCCTACCTCCACACATGCTCTGTTACACACACTCCACTATTGTCAATATCCGCCATTAGAGTGGTACATTGGTTACACATCATTATCACCCAATGTCCATAAGTTTACTGAACCATTAGGGTTTACTTTTGGTGGTATATATTCTGTTGCCTGGGACAAATGTATAGTGACATGTACTTGCCACTGTGTTATAGTATCACACAAAATAGTTTCACTGTCCTAAAAATTCTCTGCACTGTGTGCTCTTTTTTGGGGGTTTAAGCGGAGGCCTGTCTTCCTTCACTCAGCATTGTGATTTTGAGATCCATCATGTTGTTGTATGCTTCACTAATTCATTCCTTTTTGTTGCTGATTGGTGAATTATTGTATGGATATACCATAATTTCTTTTTCTTTTTTTCAATATACTGCGATTTCTTTATCTGTGCACTTGTTGATGGACATTTGGGTTGTTTCCAGTTTGGGGCAATTACAAATAAAGCTGCTGTGAACATTCATGTGCAGATTTTTATGTAGATATGTGCTATCATATTGTAAGTGTTACTAGATATTTTTTAAAGAAAGTGCCAGATTGTCTTCCAAAGTGGTTGACCATTTTGTTTTCATGAGGGCAGTGTATAAGAGTTCTAGTTTTGAGAGTTTTGAGAGCAGATTTTCTTAAATTTGATGAAATTTATCCTTTTTTTTTCTTTTATGGATTTTGCTTCTGGTTTCATATCTGTGAAATCTCTGCCTTGCGTAACTTAAATACGAAAAGAGTTTAGTGTGTTTTCTAATACTAGTTTTATAGTTTTAGGGTTTTATATTTATAGTTAGGTTTTATATTGATGTATTTATTCATTTTGAGATATTTTTGTGTATAGTACAAGGTGTGGATTGGAGTTCTTTAGAAAGTGTAGATATCTAATTCTTCCAGTACTATTTGTTGAGGACTGTTCTTTCTTCATTTGAATCTTTGTCAAAAATCAATTGAATATAGATATCTGGGTCTATTGTGGACCTCTGTTTTGTTCCATTTATCTGTTTGTTTAGCACTGTCTTGATTTCTGTAGTTTTATACTAAGTCTTGAAGTTGGGTAGTAAAGTCCTTCAACTTTATTTTACTTTTTTCAAAGCTGTTTTGTCACTTTAAGTCTTTGCATTTCTAAATGAATTTTAGAAATAGATTGTCAGTTTTTACCAAAAAACCTTCAGGGATCTTAGTTCGCAATTGCATCAATTTGGGGACAATGAATTATTGAGTCTTCCAGTCCACTAACGTGGCATGTCTCTTTGTTTAATTTCAGTAGTGTTTTTAAATTTTCTTTGTGTAAGTCTGGAAAACCTTTTGTCCAGTTTATCTCTGAGTACTTTATAATTTTTGTTAAGGTTCATAGTATTTAAAAAAATTTCAATTTCAGATTGTTGGTTGCTAGCATATAAAAATAAACTAATTTTTGTATATTGATCCTAGAGTGTAGCTAAACTTATTTATTAGTTCTAATAGCTGTTTTGCAAATTCTGTATAATTTTCTACATAGATGCTTATGTCATATTTAATGACATTTTTACCTTTTAAAAATTTATTCTCAATCCCGATCCTTTTCACTTCTTTTTCTTGCCTTGTTGCACTGGCTAGAACCTTCAGTACAATCTTGCGTAGAGGGGATGATGGGAAACATCCTTGGCTTTTTTCCTCACCTTAGGGTAAAATCATTCACTCTTTTACCACTAGGCTGGGGTTCATTGATTCCTTTATTAAGATGAAGAAATTCCCTAGTTTACTGAGGGTGTTTATCAGGGTCCTTGTTGGGTGTTGTCTAATGCTCTTACCACATCTATTCAGGTGACCCTCTAGTTTTTCTTTCTTAGCCTGATAATAGATGGATTTATGCAGATTTTTGAATGTTAAACCAACCTGGCATTCTGGGGATAACACTTGGTTATTCTATATTGTCCTTTTTATGTGTTGTTGGATTCAGTTTGTTAACATTTTGTTAATACTTTTTACATTTATATACGTGAAGGATATTGATCTGTAATTTTCTTGTAACATTTCTGCTTGCCTTTGGGATTGAAAGCCATTAATTTTCTGGATTAATTTATGTAGAATTATTATTATTTCTTTCTTAAATGCTTTGTAGACTTTATCAGTGAAGGCTTTGGGTTTGTAGTTTTCTTTGTAGGAAGTTTTTAAAATACAAATTCAATTGCATTAATAGATACAGGACTATCTGTGTCTACTAAAAAGGGGCTATCCTTTTCTTTTTCTTTTTTTTCTTTGAGGGCAAGGACTATATCTTGATCACCATTTTGTCCCAAGCATATCCCTGGCACATAGTGGGTCAGGAGTAAATGTTTGGCGAATGGATGAATGAATGAGGCAAACTCAGAGAGAGAAAGTGGGTACTGTGTCTGTGCTTGGCGCAGCGTGGGGTTGTTTGTGGATGGCATCTCATTCTCATCCTGTAGTAGAGGGATAACACAAAAGTGTGGAGCCTCAGGGCTCCAGAGTCCTCATCCTCTGAGCTACATCTCCTACTTAGCCGAGGTCTTTTCACTGTCTGGGCAAGACTCCTCACTTTGCTGAAATGACAGCGTTCCTGGTGCATGCCTGGTTTAGCTTAGGCTAACCTCTTCTTGAGTGAACCTAGGTAATTTGTGTCTTTCAAGAAATTTCTCTATTTTATTTAAGTTCTAGAATTTATTAGCATAAAGTTTATAACATCCCCTTATTATCCTTTTAATTGACATGTTGAAACTTCTGTGTGTTTTTTAAATTCATTCTGGCTAGAGATTTTAAATTTTCTTTTCTCAAATAACTAGCTGTTGGCTTCATTTATTTTTAACTTTTCTATTTTCTGTTTCATTGATTTCTATTGTGGTCTTTTATTATTTTCTCCTGTTTATTTTATTTGTTCTTCTTTTTCGAGTTTCTCCAGGTGGAAGCTAAGGTAATTTATTTGTGACCATTTTTCTTTTTATTATAAGCATTCAGTGCCATAAATTTCCCTCAGTTTACTAGTTTAGGGGCATCCTACACATTTTGAAATGTTGTATTTTAATTTTTATTGAACTTAAAATACTTTCTCATTTCTCTATTGTTTTCTCCTTTGACTCATGTATTATTTAGGAGTCAATTATTTAGTTTTCAAATATTGGGGTTTTCTAGATGTATATCTGTTATTATTTTAAGTTTAACTCCATTTTGTCAGAGAATATAGTTTTTATGATTTCAATCCTTATAAATGTATTGAGACCCAGAGATGGTCTATCTTAGCAAATGTTCTATGTGTATTTGAAACAAATGTCTATTTTGCTGTTGTTTGGTGGAGTGCTATCTACATGTCAGTTTAAGTTGGTTGATGGTGTTGTTTAAGTCTCTTGTGGTGTTTTTGTCTACTTGTTCTACCAGTTATTAAGACAAGGATATTGAAATCTTAGACTATTAACTATGGAATTACCTATTTTTTTTTTTGTTCTTTCAGTTTTTGCTGCATGTTTGAAGACCTGTTATTAGGTGTATAAATGTTTAAGATTTTTATCTTCTGAATGATTTGACTCCTTTATCATTATGAAATGACTTTGTCTCTTGTAATATTTTTTGTTCTGAATTCCGTTTTGTCTGATATCAATATAGCCACTTCAACTTTCTTTTAATTAGTATAAGTGGGTAAATTTTTTTTCCAACTTTTTACTTCTTTACAAATCTTTTTTTATTGCAGTAGAATATACATAACATATAATTTATCATTTTAATCATTTTAAAGTATACACTTATGTGGCATTAAATACAATTTCACAATGTCCTGTCCATCATTTTACTTTAAACCAGTTTCTTTATATTTGAAGAATATTTTTTATAGGCAACCTATGGTTGCATACTGCTTTTAAAAAAATCCAGTTTGACAGTTTCTCCCCTTTAATTGGGTTATTTAGATCATTTACAGTTATTGCAGTTGTTTCTATGGTTGAATTCAATGCGACCATTTTTGTCTATTTTTTATCCTTTTTTTCTTGATTTCTGCCTTTTTTTGGATTGATTTTTTTTATGATTCCATTTTATCTCTTTTGTTGGCTTATTACTTGTAATTCTTTGTTTTTTTAATGTTTGTTTTAGGGTCTCTGGTATCTGTCTATATCGTATCGGAATCTTTCTTGAAGTATTACTGCACTTCACATGTAGCATAAAAATTTTTACCACAATATACTTTTCATATCTCTCTGGCCATTGTGATGCTGCTGTCATACATTTTATTTCTACATATGTTATGAATCCCACAACGTACTACTCTTGTTTTTGCTTTAGTCAGTTATCTTTTATAAAGACTTAGTGAGAAGTCTTTTGTATTTCCCATATAGTTACTATTTCTGATCTCTTCATTCTCTTAAGTAGATTCAGATTTTTATCTGTTGTCCTTTTCTTTCCACCTGAAGGTCTTCCATTATCACTTCTTACCTTGAAGGTCTGTTGGTGTTGAATTCTTCCTGCTTTTGTATATCTGAAAAAATATTTATTTCTCCTTTATTGTTGAAATATATTATAGCATTTCCCCCACTATCTTCTGTCTTCCGGCAACCATTTTTTTTTTACAACGAGCTATTTGGTGTTATTCTTTATTCTTTTTTCTTTTTGAAACAGAGTCTGACTCAGTCACCCAGGCTGGAGTGCAGTGGTGTAAACTTGGCTCACTGCAACCTCCACCTCCCAGGTTCAAGCGATTATTGTGCCTCAGCCTCCCAAGTAGCTGGGATTACAGGTGTGCGCCACCACACCTGGCTAATTTTTGTATTTTTAGTATAGATGAGGTTTCCCCATGTTGGCCAGGCTGGTCTTGAACTCCTGGCCTCAAGTGATCCACCCATCCACCTTGGCCTCCCAAAGTGCTGGGATTACAGGTGTGAGCCACCACACCCAGCCTTATTTGGTGTTATTTTTATAGTTTTTTTGTGTGTACACAGTACCTTCATCTCTTGCTATCTGTGGGGGAGTGGTTCTAGGACCCTTGCAAATATAAAAATTCATGGATTCTCAAGTCCCTTATATAAAATGGCATGTAGCACTTGCATATAACCTATGCACATCTTCCTATGTACTTTAAATCATCTTTAGATTACTTATAGTATGTAATACAATATAAATGCTATATAGATAGTTGTTATATTTCATTGTTTAGGGAATAATGATAAGAAAAAAGTCTGTACATGTTTAGTTTATCTACAACCATCCATTTTTTTTTCAGGAATATTTTTTATCTGTGGTTGTTTGAATCCATAAATGGGGAACCCATATATATGGAGAGCCAACTGTATTTTCTTTTGTCTGACTGCTTTTAAGACTTTATCTTTTTCACTGGATTTAAGTAATTCGCTTATGATGCATTTTAGTGTTATTTCCTCTTGTTTTTTGTGATTGAAGTCCTTTGAACATCTTAAATCTGTAGATTGATGGTTTTCATCCAATTTGGAAAATATTTGGCCACTTTTTTTCTGTCTTCCAATCTCTCTCCTTTCCTTTGTTAACTCCAATTACATGTATTAAGCTGCTTAAAATCATCCCATAGCTCACTGATGCTCTGTTACCTTTTTTCTCCTATCTTTTTCCTCTCTGTATTTCATTTTGGATAACTTTCCTTGCTGTGTCTTCAGGTTCATTTTTCTTTTCTTCTATTATAACTAATTTGTGTTGAATTATTATTATCCAGTGTATCTTTCCTCTCAGATATTGTGGATTTACTCTAGAAGCTTGATTTAACGTTACTTCTGGTTCTCTACTTACCATGCTCAATCTTTTCCCAACTTTTTGAACTTGTGAACTACAGTTATACTTACTGTTTCAGTGTACTTGTCTACTCATTTTGTCATCTGTTTTGTTTTTGCACCAGTTTCAATTAGTTGATTTCTCTCTTTATTATCAGTCATATTGTCTTGCCTTGTAGTATTCTCTTAGAAACTTCCATGCCTTGATGCTTTTGATTGAATGACAAACACTGTAAATTTTTAACATTGAAGTGCTGGATTCTGTACTTCCTGTTCTTTTAAATAACTCATTTAAGTTACTTGGAAACAGTTGGATCTTTTCAGGTATTGCAGTTAATTAGAAAGGAACAGTGTGACATTGAGTCTAGGGCTATTGCACTACTGCTGAGGTGAAATCCTTCTGAGTATTCTTCCTGATGTTTTCTAAATTATGACATTTTCTATCCAGGCTAGATTTTTTTTGTATGCTGTAGTGTTGGCTCCCATTACTGGAAACAGAACAAGACTTGCTAAATATTAATTAAAAAGATCTCTTTTGAAAGCCTTGTAGAGCTACCAAAGCAGCCAGGACATGAGGGTCCAAGAGCAGTGGCTGTAAGTATTAGTTTTAAAAATCTATAAGTAGGATTGATTTTAATTAAAAACTTTAAAAAATTGTTATGTTGTGTAGTTGTTTTTCAGTTAAAAATTAAACAGTTCTTAAGAGAGATGATTTCTCTTGCCTCAGGGATGGTGTGGTGCAGTGGGTGTGGCCTTGTACCTGGGAACTAAGAATGTGAGTTGTGATTCTCTCATAAGCAGCAGTATAGTCTCTTGCCAGTCACTTAATAGCTCTGGATGGGCCTTAGTTTCTTTATATGTTCTAAAATTTTGCAATTTTGTCATATTAAAAATTACACGATCACCACCACATAGTTAATTGACACATTTTATATGTGTAAACTTTTATGGGAAGTTTTTATACATTTATCCTGTAGATCACTGAGGCTAATTAATATCTGGATTTGTATTAATCCAGTAGCATTAATCTGTGGCCTAAAGTGTAATTTGATGTGCTACACATAGATTCCTATATAAGTAATTTATAACTAGGAAATAAAACTGTCCTTTCCAGACATGAATAAACAACAATAACAACGAATGGTTGCCAAAGCGTATTGAGGGCTGTTTATGTACCAGGCACTGTTCTTAGAGCTTTATGTATTAATATCATTTACATCTCACAGGGAGATAAGAAAGTAGTTCCAAATCATAAACCTAGACTGGCACTGGAATTCAAGAGTTTAGCGCCTTAGGCTGTAAACACATAACAAAGGAGTTTGCTTTGTTATACAGACCCGTGCCCCACTGTCTGAATGCTATTTGCCTAATATCTGCATAGTTTATAGTTTGCAAAATGCACTAATATATATGAATAATTTTTATTTTATCATCACAACTCTATGAAACAGTGTCTCTTACAGATAAGGAAATTGAGAATGAGCGAGTTTGCTTCCGATGTGGTACCTCATCGAGGAGTCTCCATTCAATCCGACTTTCGCCTCCAAATCCAGTTTACTTTTACTGTGCCATATTTTCATGGAGAGGGAAGTTTTTCATAGGACAGGGAATGCTGAATTTGTTGAAATGGTTGAAATACTTTTTTTCTTCTTATCTAAAGCAAATATGGTATAAGTATACGTGAAATATTTATTTACACTTCTTTTGGTTTAGCTACTTCTTATTGATCTTTTCTTTTCTTTTTTTTTGGGGGGGGGGGGAGAATCTTGCTGTGTCACTGTGCAGTGATGACTTACGGCAATCTCCACTTGCCAGGTTCAAGCGATTCTCTTGCCTCAGCCACCCTGGTAGCTGGGATTACAGGTGTGCACCACCATGGCCAGCTAATTTTTGTATTTTTGGTAGAGATGGGGTTCCTTTTGGTGGCCAGGCTGGTCTTGAACTCCTGGCCTCAAGGGATCCGCCTTCCTTGGCCTCCCATAGTGCTGGGATTTCAGGCGTGAGCCACTGCACCTGGCTCTTAATGATCTTTCTAGTGTTAGTTTAGATATGTCTTCTTTGCCCACTAAGCACCCTGCTTAAGAACTAGGTCATTTTCCCACTTAAAACCCTCATAGGACCATGCAGTTATTTTCACAATGAACGTTCATTAGCCATTATTTGTCATTGTATTTTGAAAAGACTCAGGTAACAAAATTAAATTTTTATTGAACCTGACACAATAGGATGCACAGTTGAAGAAGTATTATGTGGAACATGATACATGGATAAAGAATAAGTGTCCTTAGGAGCATAATCTTGACACGGCTGAAGAGTCAGGAGTGGGATGAAAAATATCCTTCATTTGTAGGTGAGATATACCCTTACATGATGAGTCATAATCCACTTAATCTTTTTATGTAATTACTGTAAGACTCTCAAACCATATCTCTATGTGACAAGATATACAAGCTCAGATACAGCTTAACTTTTTCACAGTAAAGCAGAGGCTTAGGGTTGGTGTAGTTTCTGATATTTAACTTGAAACCCTTAGGAATTTGAGTTGTGGTGCTTTTTTTTTTTTTTTTTTTTTTTGAGACAGAGAGTCTTACTCTGTCACACAGGCTGGAGTGCAGTGGTGTGATCTCGGCTCACTGCAACCTCTGCCTCCCAGGCTCGAGTGATCCTCCTACCTCAGCCTCCTGAGCTACTGGGACTACAGGTGCACACCACCACACCCGGCTAGTTTTTGTATTTTTTCATACAGACGGGTTTTTGCCATGTCCCCAAGCTGGTCTCGAACTCGTGAGCTCAGGTGATCCTCCTGCCTCCTCCTCCCGAAGTGCTGGGATTACAGGTGTGAGTCACCGCGACTGGCTGTGGTGTGTTTCACATAGGTCTTTTGTCCTCTTTTACTTTGCCAGAGCTGTGGAAATAGGTGGTAGCCTGCGTGGAAGGATCTTCATCCACCCCTCCTGCCAGGTAGGAGAGCTGAGGCTTTACGCTCTCTCTGGCTCTCCATGTGGCATTTGTGAACGGCTTGATGTATTTGACACAAGTGTGACAGCAAAGAAGTGTGTGAGCAGAGCAGTGTGCTGCAGGGCCCAGCTGTGTGGATTTATCTGTACATCAGGCCGAGGAGCAGCAGTTAGCCAGATCTGACAGTCAAACGTGAGCTCCTTCTACCTGTGCTCCAGAGTGCATTTTAATGTTGTGTGTTTTTACCATGGCTGGCATTTGACACAAAGAAAATTGTCAGAGCTGTTTTTTTTCCTCTCCTCTTTAGTGTACTAGTCTGCAATAGTTTTCCAAATAAATACTTCATTGTACATGGACAAAAGTATGCACTTTCTAAAACAATGCCAAAAATCATGTTGTCTTTATCTTTATACTGAATTTCATGTGAGGAATTAGTAGGTTAGATGTTTGAATTGGTAATAGGTAAGACGTTTACATAGTGCGAAAATCAAAACAATATAAAATGAAATATTTTGAGTAGTCTTGGCTCTGCCTTTGTCCCTTTCTAGTCATTTCCCACCTCTGTTGACAGTTAATCACTTTAATAGTCTGCCATTCATCCTTTGTGTTTCTGTGTGTGAATGCAAGCAGAGTTTTGTGCCTTGTTTTTTACTCCCCAATATCTTCTGGAGAGCTTTTTAGCTCATAAACAGAGAGCGTCCTTGTTTTTGTTTACTGTTGCTTTATACTTCATCACGTGGATGTCCTGTAGTTTATTCAACTGTCCCCTGTGGCTGGAGATTTGCATTGTTTCTAATCTGTTTATTTTATTGAGATAATAATTTCCATATCATAAAATTCACCATTTTAAAGTGTAAAGTTCAGTGGTTTTTAGTGTGATTCGAAACTTTTGTTCTACAAATAATGATGTAATGAGTATCCTCGTGCATATATTCTTCTGAACATGGTACAAGTATGTTAGAAGGGTAAATCAAAAGTAGGATCGCTGGCTCACATGGTAAATGCATTTGCATTTTGAAAGGAGTTGACTGTTACCCTCTCTAAGGATCGTGTTGTTTTGCCCTCCTGATAGCAGAGCGAAAGGGCCTGTTTTTCTTAGTCTTGCCCATAGTGACCTTGCTTTTCATAAAACAATCTTAATGTTTGATTTTTATAAAGCAGTTAAGAATTTTTAATTTTGGCTTGGCGCGGTGGCTCAAGCCTGTAATCCCAGCACTTTGGGAGGCCGAGACGGGCAGATCACGAGGTCAGGAGATCGAGACCATCCTAGCTAACACGGTGAAACCCCGTCTCTACTAAAAAAATTCAAAAAACTAGCCGGGCGAGGTGGTGGGCGTCTGTAGTCCCAGCTACTCAGGAGGCTGAGGCAGGAGAATGGCGTAAACCCGGGAGGCGGAGCTTGCAGTGAGCTGAGATCCGGCCACTGCACTCCAGCCTGGGCGACAGAGCGAGACTCCGTCTCAAAAAAAAAAAAAAAAAAAAGAATTTTTAATTTTGATGTTTATGAGCTACCAATTTAATTTACTATTGATATCTGATTGATTTCACTGATGTAAACATGACCAAAACTTCTCTTTATGTTTGTAAATATTGTTATTTAATGATTGATCTTGTCAGTTACTTGGTAAAATTGCAAGTAGTGAGTGTTGATGTTCAGAGCAGATTTTTATCTGTAGGGTCTTAAGTTGGGTGATTTTCTGGTCCCCATTCTCTGCTGTCGTGTAGACACAACATTGCTCACAGTATTAAAATGAAAATTCCTAGTGAAAGATCAGTTATATGCTTCTTGCTCTAGAGTAGGAAAAATCTTGTCAAATTTTATCCTTTTGATACAGCCTTTTAGGTTACAATGTTTTATACCTGTCTGATGCTCAATTCCGAAACGAACTAAGAAGTGGTGGTTGTTACAGAATTTAGCTGAACCATTAATTATAAGCAGAGGTTCAGCCTACATTGGCACTTGTCGACCTATGGGACAGGTCTGTTGCTGTTTCACCTGATTTAGGTGGAGTATGTAATTACTTTTGGGAATCCGTACTTTTGTGCCCCTCTTTATATGTAGATTAGCTTTATTGATGGACTCTCATGTAGAGATCTTAAGGTGGTGTTTGCAAGGTGGAGCCATTTCAAGGTTTGAGAAATGTGCATTTGAATTATTCAAGGCTTACTTTTTTTGGCATTTATAAATATTCTGGCACTTTGTGTCTATAAAAAAGACTAAGAATTGATAAAATATTCATAGGAAAATGGAGGCATTTCTGAGCTTGAAGTAAAAATTGAAGTATAGATTTTGATTAAATTTATGATGGAGTGGAGAAATGTATAAGTATGCACATGGAAATATCATTGGTTCTTTCTATGGCCCAAATAATGGTTAATACTGAAAAACAGATAAATTGATTAACCAATAGAGAGTTATCCAAACTGGTTTGTCGATTATCTGTAATGGTATGTGTTACATTAGTATTATAACTATAAAAGTATCATAATTTAGGCCAGGCATGGGAGCTCACTTCTGTAATCCCAGCACTTTGGGAGGCCAAGGCAGGCAGATCATTTGAGCCCAGGAGTTTGAGACCAGCCTAGGGAACATACTGAGGCCTCATCTCTACAAAGAAAAGTAAAACAAAACTAGCCAGGCATGGTGGCATTGCACCTTTAGTCCCAGCTACTTGGGAGGCTGAGTTGGGAGAATCATCTGAGCCCAGGAAGTCAAGGCTGCAGTGAGCTGTGATTGGGCCACACTTCAGCCTGTGGGACAGAGTGAGACCCTGTATCAAAAAAAAAAAAAAAAAACAACTCATAGTTGAACTGGTAAGTCAACCTTTTTGTTATAAATGAGAAAACACCTATAGTCAAAACAAAGACTTTGACTAAATAAATATAATAGAATTATGCCTAAGAGTAGAATTCGGTTTTGTGTCTCTTAGGTCAATTGGTTGCTATACTTCTATTCCCTTTCTTTTTCCTCACTTTAGATAATGATACAAAAAAGATCCAGAAAGAATTTGTGTTTTACCTAAAAGGACGTTTCCTTTGACTACTCTGATTGTGATGGGTTTGTGAGAGAAGGCTGCTATCCTGGGGTGGGAGAGAGTAGTACTTAGGGCCACCACGTCTGGTTGAGTAGGTTGTGCACTTTGTAAAGACAGTGGCCATTGGAGCAGGTGGAGCCTGAAATCCAGTTTGTGTTTACCAAGTCATATTCTTATGGAGTGGGACTATATTGGCCCAGAGCAAGGTGTACCATTGTCTAATTTTTATAAATGTGACTTACTGGCTGACAGTAGCTTTGATGATGCATTTAATTGCATTTTTATTTGAAACCCAGTTGTTTCTGCTGTTTTTGCTTTCTTTCTTACAGATAATGTCTGTTGTATGTACATGTCTATGTGTCTGTGAGTGTATGTGCACATTTATGCCATTTATGTGCCACATACACACACAAACTCCATATATTCTTGAATGTAAGGTCAGATATTCTTTGAAAAATATCCCTCAGAAAGAAGCAGGTGCCCTATATGTATCTGATTTCTTATAAGATACTTTATGAGATCCTCTTTCAGTTACTTTGTTTGAATAGCACAGTACTGTTTGGGGAAAACATAGTCTCTGGAAACAGCCTCAGACAATGCTGTCTTTGAGTGCTTAAAAAGGCTGCTTCATGGAATTGGAAAAGAAAAGAAACAAAGATGTTTAACACAGATTTAGTAATTATTATAGAGATGATAGATCACTCTAAGAAAGCAATGCTGTAAGTGGATATGATCTCAAATAAATGTTTACAAGATGAATAACTATTCCACATATCCTGACATTATGCAGATAGATACTTGTGGCTTGGTTTGGTATTTCCAGTGATAGTACCATAAAAGGATTTACAAGCTACTATGTCTCAAGCAGATTGTACAGACAGGCGTTTGCTCTGGAAAACTGTATTGGATGACTTGTAAGCTGGCTCTAGTGATGAAAAAGACCTGGATGTCAACAATACATGTGAAAAGTGAATCAAATTGTCTCATGAAATGTGAGAGTGAATAAAATTATTTCTAAGTTTATGCTTCATACCATGTGTAATTTAGTAGGTATGTAAATTGACTGGGTGCCATGACTCATGCCTATAATCCCAGCACTATAGGAGGCCAAGATGGGAGGATTGCTTGAGGTCAGAAATTTGAGACCAGCCTGCGCAACATAGCGAGACCTTGTCCCTACTAAAAATTAAAAAAAAAATTATCCAAGCATGCTGGCACCCCTGTAGTCCCACCTACTTGGGAGGATGAGACGGGAGGATCGCTTGAGCCCAGGAGTTTGATGTTATAGTGAGTTATGGTCACACCACTGTATTCCAGCCTAGGTGACAGAGCGAGACTCTGTCTCTAAAAGAAAAGAAAAGCAAAGATATATATATAATTTAATTAATACATTTTATAATTGCGATTTGACTAATTTCTCTCTCTAAAAGATTATAAATTCAAAGTTGGCTAAAATTTGTTTGTATTCTCTTATTTGAAAAATAAGAAAGTGCCTTATTTTGGGTCATTGTATATTCACTTATATGTAATTATTATTATTTTCAAACAGAAACTGAGGCTTCTTGAAGAGCTTGAAGACACTTGGCTTCCTTATCTGACTCCCAAAGATGATGAATTCTATCAGCAGGTAAGGTGTTTTAATATTTTTATCAATTTCAGTGATGTGTTCTGATCAACCTTATTTTACCTATGAGGAAGCTGGGCTAGAGAGGTTAAATGACAGGTGAAAAGGTCAAATTAGATCACCCATGACTCCTCATGGCCTACAGAGCATGTACTTTTCTTCAGAGTTGGCTTTTTGCTATGAATTTAATGCTTTAACATAGTGACTGTTTTTATTTCCTCGGACATTCCACACTTCCTTGCCTCTGCTCATGCTGTTTCTTCTGCATAGCTCCTCCTCCTTCCTTTTGCTCCTTATCCTGTTGCGGATGGCTAATTCTTCAAGAGTTCAGTTAAACATCACCTCCTTTGTGAACATTTTTCCAGCTTATGCTACCTACAAGTCAAGTTGATTGCACTCCTTGTAAATAACTCTGCATCACCTAGCACATGTGGTATTGCAATTACAGGATCCCGTGTCTGTCTCTCTGAATTAGACACCACTGTTTCAATTACAAATGACAAAAACTCAAATCAAACTCACTGTGGCAAAAAATAAGGGGAATTTATTGACTTGCCTTAGAAGTCTAGGAGTACGTGGCAAAATCCAACTTTACAAAAGATGTCATCCGATCAGTTTCTTTCTGTTTTTCTTGGCTTAGCTTTCCTCATTGTGATCTCATGCTCAGTAGGCTCTCATCTAAGAGCATAGCAGGACTCTGACAGCCCAAGGGGTATGTGGTCTTTGGCATCTGGGATCTTAGAAAAAGGTAGGGAGTTCTTTTTCCCTGGTTCCATCAAATTCTCCAGGAAGTAATCCTGTTGGCCTGGTTGGAGTCGTGTGCTTATCATTGAACTAGTCATCATGTTCAAGAGAGTCAAATGCTCCTGTTTGCCTGGCCTAGTTCTTGCACCTACTCTTGGAGTGGGGTTGGAGTGGGAGTACTCCCACCAAACTGCATGCACTATGTGAGTTAGACATGGGTGGCTTTCCCAAAGGAAAATCGGAGTCCTGTTTACAAAGAAGAAGGGTAGGCCCTCTGGGCATGTAAAAATAATAAATTTTCACCTCTTCTTTCCTACTAGAATGTGAAGTCTTAAAACGGAGGGTTACCATGAAAATCAGAATAGGAATTAGGTCACGGCATCTTTGTATCTCTAGCACCTGCATGTACATAGCTGACCATCAGTAACCAAGGAAGGAAGAGAGGAAAGAAGGACTTGATCCATCTAGAATCCAGGTCAATATGATTTCTGTGACTTCTAGCTCAGTATTATTCCTAGGCCACTGTCTCTTATCTCCATTCCCATTTGATTTACACCATCTTTCCTCTTCACTATCAGTCCTCTTATAGGTCTGTCTGGTTTTCCTCCTTGCCCCCCTTCATACTTGAAGCTGTAGTATTGTCTAACCAAGTTGTAAATCGGAGCATGGCAACCCTCTGCTTCAAATCCCACATCCTTGACTGGCTCCTGCATTTTCAGCCTCATCTCCCCTGCTCCTACACCTTTTTATCCACACTGGATTTTTGCAGTACTTTAAATATGGTATGAGTTTCATCTTTGGGGCCTTCTTGCTATGTCCTCTGCTGACGTACCTCCTTCTCTTTATCTGTCTCTTCTTTTTTTTTTAATTTTTTGACACAGGATCTCACTCTGTTGAGTGAGACTGGAATGCAGTGGTGAGATCTGGGCTCATCTGCAGACTGGAATGCAGTGGTGAGATCTGGGCTCATTGCAACCTCTGCCCCCCAGGCCCATGCGATTCTCCCACCTCAGCCTCCCAAGTAGCTGAGACCACTGGTGCGTGCCATCATGCCTGGCTAATTTTTTGTATTTTTGTAGAGACAGGGTTTCAGCATACTGCCCAGGCTGGTCTTGAAATCCTGAGCTCAAGCGATTCGCACACCTTGGGCTCACAAAGTGCTGGGATTACAGGCATGAGCCACCATGCCTGGCCTGTCCTTTCTTTCCTTGGTGAACTTCTGTTTTACCTGTTAGTAATAGCTCATATGCCATCTCCTGTAGGAAGCTTCCCTGACACCTCTACAAGTTGTCTGTGCTTCCTCTCTTGTACTTAATACCTTTATTAGCACTTAATCTCACTTAATTGTGTGTGTGTGTGTGTGTGTGTGTGTGTGTTTGAGATAGTCTTGCTGTGTCGTGTCCAGCCTGGAGTGCAGTGGTGCGATCTGAGCTCACTGCAATCTCTGCCTCCTGGGTTCAAGCAAGTGCGTCTGGCTAATTTTTGTATTTTTAGTAGAGACATGGTTTTACCATGTTGACCAGGCTGGTCTCGAACTCCTGACCTCAAGTGATTTGGTGTCCCAAAGTGCTAGGATTACAGGCTTGAGCCATCACATCCAGCATTAATCTCATTTAATTGTAATGAATTTTTTTGTGTGCTGACTTCCCTTATCCTCTGTACTTCGTTCAGTGCCTGGTACCTATCAGGTGCTGAATGAGCTTGCTTAAATGCATGCATGCAATAGCTAATTTGGAAAACCAGTTATATATAATAATACTGAGTTTAGTATGATATGAATTTTGCTTCTACACACATAGACACCTCCCCAGGGAGTGGGCATCTGGAAAGATTTGACAGATGTGTACAGAAATGTCATACCGCATAGTGATAGAGTGGGTGTTCTCTTTTGAACTTTCCCAGTTTTCCAAATTTTCTGCAGTGAATGTATATTCTTTTGCAGTCAGGCAAAAAATAATTTTTAAATGTTCCCTTAAGACAGGTAAACCCACAAAAATGCAATTAGTTCTGAAATGCTTACTAATATTTTCATAGCTATAAGCCTTCTAGTACATGATTACATGCATTGTCACAAAGCAGCTGCTGAGCCATTTCAGCTTTTGTAGTGTGAAAATGGTACAGGAAGAATGAGATACAAAAGGTTATCAGCCCACTGTGCTCTGAACCAGCCATCCGCTAAGGGATAAAAGGAAACCTAAATGCAAACAGAACAACCATCAAGCCTTCTCTGTTATCTTTTCAAGGCCCACAACAAACCCTGATACCAATATCGAACCACTCTAAGTGCACCTTCTTGTTTTTCTTTTCTTTTCTTTTCTTTTCTTTTCTTTTCTTTTCTTTCTTTCTTTATTTATTTTATTTTTTATTATTAGTATTATTTTTGAGACAGAGTCTCACTCTGTGGCCAGGCTGGAGTGCAGTGGTGTGATATCAGCTCACTGCAACCTCTGCCACCCAGGTTCAAGCGATTCTCCTGCCTCAGCCTCCCGAGTAGCTGGGATTACAGACACCTGCCACCATGCCTGACTAATTTTTGTAATTTTAGTAGAGATGGGGTTTCACCATGTTGGCCAGGCTGGTCTCGAATTCCTGACCTCAAGTCATCCACCTGCCGCAGCCTCCCAAAGTGCTGGGATTACAGGTGTGAGCCACTGCGCCTGGCCAAAGTACACCTTCGAAGAAGGCTTAGTACTTCAGTAAAACTTTAGTAAAAGTAAACCTCTTCTCTTAAAAGATGAAATGAAAATACTTTTTAATGACATGAATAAATAGAAAGTTCAGACCTGACACTGGGTTCCTTAAACAGGCCTTCACCACAAGAATGCCAATCCAGCTGCCAGTCATAAACACAGGAGTCTGTGCAGCTTGCGTTTTGGGTCTGTTGATTGACCCTTACAGCGTGCTAGGCTTTGTGCTACGTGTTTTATGCGTACTCTCATATGTAATCCTCACAACAGCCTCATTCATTCATTCCACAAATAGGTATTCAGCAACTACTCTTCTTCAGGCTTGAGGTACTTGAGGTAGGTATTATTTCTGTTGTAGAAATCAAGAGAGGAACCAGGCACAACTGTAAGTTCTACCTACTTGGGAGGCTGAGGCGAGAGGATCATTTGAGCCCAGGAATTAGAGTCCAGCCTGCATGTCATAACAAGGCCCCCTCTCTAAAAAAGGAGGAAATCAGGAGAGACTAGTTATCCGAGTAGAAGAGCTGGAGTTCAGCCCATATTTATCTTACTCTGAATGCCCATGCTCTTTCTGTTATATTGTCCACCTCTTGGTCTACCGTGCTCCAATTCAAAACACCTTCAGAGAAGTTTTGCAGTTTCTTTTAATAAGACCATAGATAAAAGAAGCAAAACCAAACCACCAAAAGTCAAAGCAGAAAAGCAGAGAGAACCTCTGTTAGCTCATCATGGAATACAAGGAAGCAAGGACTTACATAGTCAGAAAACAGACTCTGGCTTCCAGAAATATGAATGCAGCCCCTCTTATCCAAAGAAAATGAGACTCTTCTCAGTAACCCCCTTGCTTTCATTGATTGTGTACTAGCTGTGTGCTAGGTTGTTCCGCTGCTATTTTAAGTGCATTACATGTATGGGCTCATTGAAATCTTGCTATACTCTTCTGAGACAGGTATTACTAAAACCCTGTTTTAGAGATGAGGAAACCAAGGGACAGAGAAGTTTAAAAATTTGTTCAAGACTTATATGCAGGATATGTTGGGACTAGGATTTAAGCCTGGGCTGTTGGCTTTTGGGTCTCTACTCTTAAGTCCTATACTGCTTCTCTCTTCCCTTGTGTTTCTTCATCCTTCTGAGATGACTCTGCTCTTGTCTCAATGGTTCCAGACCTCTGTCCCCATCCCAGCTCTCCCTGTGACCTCCAGCTCTCCACTTCCAACTGCCTATGGAGCGGCTCTACCTGAAAGTCTTCCAGCTACCTCTAACTCAACATGATTCATATTTATTAAGTTACTTACTCCATTAAACAAATGGATTTCACTCCCCAACTCTGTGCCAGGTAATGTTTTAGGCATTAGAAATGAAGTTGTGAAAACTAACAAGAGATTCATGTCTTCTTTGAGCTTATTTCTTGTGCGACAGGTGGTATAGGAGCAAGCCATGTAGATACTTGTGGGAAGAATGTTCTGGGCCTACGGAATAGCAAAGCCTCTGAGGTATATTTGGCAGGAAAAGCACCCGAGGCCAACATATCTGGAACAGAGGGAGAGAGCTGGTGACAGCAGGGGAGACAGTCAGAGAGACAGAGAGAGGGGCCCGGTTATATAGGAACTTACAGTTTGTAAGTTCTGTAAGAAGAACATTGGTGGTTACTCTGAGATGAGGAGGCATGACAGGGCTTGGAGCACAAGCATGACAGGATGTGACTTACATTTTAATAAGGATTCATTCAGAATCCTTATTCAGAGAAGGCTCCTCCCATTCAGCCTCTTCTCTAATGGTATCCCCTAGTCCCATTCTTAAAATTAGAAAGCTCACCACCCTCTACTTCTACCCATTGCTTTCTTCCCTCATTTAGTCACTGGGCTCCTGGTGGTTTTACCTCTTTAGAATCTCTCAAATTGTTTTTTCTTTTTCTATCCCACAGACACTACCTCAACTATGTAGGCCGCATTGATCACCTTCCACCTCCGCAGTTTTAGCATCCTCCTGATTAGCATTCCTCATGCCCTCCCCAGTGCCATCAGAACTGACTTGTACCTCCTTGTTTTGTAAATTTTGTTGAGTCTCCTTTCTTTCCAAGGTCAAGTTCAAATTCCTCAGCATATCCACCCTATGAGGCCATTGACTTTCTTGTTTTCTTTTTTTTGAGATAGAGTCTTGCTCTGTCGCCCAGGCTGGAGTGCAGTGGTGCAATCTTGGCTCACTGCAACCTCTGTCTCCCGGGTTCAAGCGATTCTTCTGCCTCAGCCTCCCGAATAGCTGGGACTACAGGTGCATGTCACCATGCCTGGCTAATTTTTGTATTTTTAGTAGAGATGGACATGGCGAGGCTGATCTCAAACTCCTGACCTCAAGTGATCTGCCTGCCTCGGCCTCCCAAAGGGCTGGGATTACAGGTGTGAACCACCATACCTGGCTGCCATTGACTTTCTGACCCTAAACTAACCTCTCTGGTGTAATCTCATTCCATGGCCTAAAATGGCACCCAACCATAAACTCTCGTCATAGGGAGTTCTTGGTTCCACCCTGACTCTGCTGTGCCCTCTTATCCTTCCTTGCTTTTGTGCCCACTAGTACTCTCTTCCCTTTTCTGTCTGGTAAGCATCTACTCTTAAAGACTTTACTTAAACACTACATATTCTGTGAAGGCTTCAGAAAATCCCTTTTGTTCTAAAATGTATGCAAAATCTGACTGCTTCTCACCACCTCTGCTGCTTACACCGTGGCCAAAACTGCCATCATCTCTGTTGCAACAGCCTCCTGACTGGTTCTGCCTCCTTCCCCCGGTCTAGTTGATTTTAACACGGCATCCGGAGTGATCTTTTGAAAACATAAATCAGCTCGTTACACTTTCTTGCTCAAAGCCCTTGAATAGCTTCCCATCAGCCCAGGACCTGACATGCACCCACAAAGCTCTACATGCTTGGGTTCCTAACTGCTTCCCTCACCTCATTTCCTGCTCCTGCCCACTCCCCACCCTCCTCACACTTTTATTCCTATTCTGGCACTTTACTCTTCCTGGAATAAACCAAGCTCACTCCTGCCCCAAGGCCTTTGCAGTGAATGTTCCTTCAACCTGGAACTCTCTTATCTCCCCAGGCATCTGCAGAGATTGTATCCTTACTTCTTGCTTTCTTCTGCTCTCATGTCACTGTATCTAGAGGCCTTCCCTCACCACCCTGTGTAAAATACGCATACTTACCTCAGCACTCCCTATCCTACTTCCTTGGCTTTATTTTTCCCCATAGACTTATTATCATCTAAAATACCATCTATTTTATTTATTTATATGCTTATTGTGTGGCTCAGCATACTAGAACATGAGCTTCTAGAGAGAAAATAGACGTTTTGCTCTCTTCCATGTTCTCAGCACCCAAGTGCTTTGCAAAGAGTAAGTGTTCAATACATATGTATTCAGTACCTAAGGGTTTTCCAGCTTTTCCTTCCTAATTATTCTCCGCTCCCATAGCAGTATACTCACACTTCTATTGTAGTAGGTTCTTCTGTTTTTGTTTCCATTTCAGTCTATACTGTTAAATTATGAGATGCTGTCAAATAGGACCTATCTTCTTTCAATCCTTATATGTCTGGCACTTTATACAGTACCTGGTACATAGCAAGTATTTGGGAAATATTAAGTAAACAAAATGAAATAAAGTATTGAATGAATGAATGAATGAATGAACGAGAATCTCTGTGTCATTTTGTAGCAAAGCACATGTTACCTCAAGTCTTGTGATAGCTGTGGCAGAGTCTGAACAGTGACTCCAGAAGTGTATCCCTTCTGGGGCTCTAGTTTGCATCATGCAGACAGAGTCTGGGTCAGATGAGTGTTTAGCCCATTAGTCATCAGACAGCTGCCAAGTTGCAAGGATTTTACAACAAAAATTGTATAGAAAATGAGTGATAGGGTGCGAATTGCTGAGTGCAAAATAGAGTTAGGAGCAAAATCTATTAACAGCTAGATTAGAAATACGCTCCTCTAAAATCAGAATATTCTGGCACTTTTAAGTGAAGGGCATTTCCCAAGTCACTTGAAGATTAAAAATTTTTTTTCTCTCTACCCAAGGTTGAGTTCCACTGGGCTTCATTTAAGTGAGCCCCTGGTAAACTGGTATCTTACTCATTTAAAACCATGTCTGACTTCTCTGTCTGATGAAATCTTTCAGAAGCATCTCTTGATATGGGAGGAAAAGGTAGAATTTTTATATAATGGCTTAAAATAGAAAATGAAGCCTGATCTCCAGAGAGCTTAGCTTTCCACATCTTTCAGCCTTTGACAAAGGCCTGGCATGCTGGCATTTTATATCTAAAATACCTTTCCAAATACTTATTAAACTATATAATCATCATTTATGCCACAGGATCATTTGTGGATCTCAAGAAATACAGTATGTGACCAGACAACTACTAATATAAATTTCATGACTCATTGGAAAAAACTCTAATGGGATTAAATGAAAAAAAGTCTAGCATATTTGAAAATCTGCCAACAGCTGTTCCAAATTATTTGTGATATCTGATGTTCTACATGTACCTGTCCAAAATGGAAAGTGAACTTATTTGTTTGACAGAATGAATTAATATTAAGTTACTTAATGTTCACTTATTCTCCAAAGTTACTTGTTCTTTTTTTTTTTTAAAGAAAAATTGAACAAATGCTACATAGTACGTTTATGTGTCAGGCACTAATTTAATTACTTTATAAACAATAAAAGAGGGCATTTAGGTTGGGATTTTTTTTTCTCTTACATTTTCTTTGAGACAGTGACAAAATTAGCCAATTATTATTATTTGTTTTCACTGTGGCACAGTGAAAATTCCTCAGTCTTGAACAACAGATTTAAATAGTACCAGAAGTTCTGTTGAAGATTTTTGACCATTTAGAGCCATCAGAAAGAATCTCTTGGCAAATATAAGAAATGTCATGAAAATTCAGAAGTTTTTTAGTGCAGCATCTTCGCTCTGATTTTTTTGATTAAAAATATTTTACACTTATTTTGGGAAATTTGAAAATAATATAGATGTCTAAAGAAGAAAATTAAAATAATGCTGAAGTACGTTACTCAGGGATAACCACCATAAACTTTTGGCTATCTTTTTCTCCAAGTTTTTTTTTTTTTCTGTGAGCCTTTACAGTAACGTACTGTTTTTCTTTTAATGAAACCGAGATCCTCTTGTCTGACTATCCTGTTACTAACTTCTTCTATGACTGTAGTTTCCTACTGACTTTCAAACAGTTAAGTTTGTTACTTTAATATTCCATCACGTGGTTGTAGCATTTTCCCTTCTAATCCCTTCTTGGGCATTTCGGTGATTTTCAGTTTTTAATTATTATCAATAACAGTGTGATGGATATTCTTATAATCTTGTGTGTTTAATAACTTCCTTATGACAAATTCCTAAAAGTAGAATAACTGCATGAAAAGACACGGGCATATTTAGGTTCTGAAAGATCTTGTCCAATTGGCCTTAAGCAACGTTGTAATAATTTGCATTCCTAATTGCTCGCTATCAGAATATTGAATTTTGTCATTATCAACAATATGTATTACTATTATAAAATGTTTTAATGCAAATTTGATAGACAGTAACTAATTTAAGTATAATATAATACCAATTATATATTTTCCTACTTTGATACAGTTAATATTTATTTATGTATCTATCTTTGAGATGGGGTCTCACTCTGTGGCCCAGGCTTAGGCTTACTGCAGCTTCCACCTCCTGGGCTCAAGCCATCCTTCCACCTCAGTCCCCCAAGTAGCTGGAACCAGAAGTGCATGTCACCACACCCGGATAATTTTTTTGTATTGTTAGTAGAGAGGGGGTTTCACCTTGTTGCCCAGGCTAGTCTGGAGCTCCTGAGCTCAAGCAATACACCTGCCTGAGCCTCCCAAAGTGCTGGGATTACAGGTGTGAGCCACCGCGCCCAGGCAGTTAATTTTTTTATGTGCTAAGAGGCTTCTCTATTAATTTGCTTGTGAATGTGTGTGTGTGTGTGTGTGGATTTAAATTTTTAATGGTTCTGCATTAATGGTTCTACGTTCCTGCCGTATGGGTTGTACTTTTGTTTCCAGTTTGTTTGCCTTTTATTTTTATGATTTATTTTATACAAAAATTTAAAATTTCAGATATTCACACCTATCAATCTTCTTTTTTAAAAAGTTTATTGATTAACTGTATATGTGTATAATTTACATACCATAAAATGCACCTCTTAAAATTGTATAATTCATTGATTTTGGTAAATTTCCAGAGGCATACAACCATCATCACAGTAGTTTTAGAACATTTTTAGCACCCCAAAAAGATCTCTCATGCCTCTTTACATTTAGTTTTCTTTCCTACCCCAGCCAAGATCTCCACTCATCTGCTTCAGTCTTTTAAAGCTTTTATTCTTAGAAAGGAGTCTTGAGCACTTATGTGGAACCAAGTGCTGTGGCTATAATGGGTACTAATGCTATTTTCTTGTTCTTTTTTTTTTTTTTTTTTTTTTTTGAGACGGAGTCTCACTCTGTCACCCAGGCTGGAGTGCAGTGGTGCGATCTGGGCTTACTGCGACCTCTACCTCCCGGGTTCAAGTGATTCTCCTGCTTCAGCCTCCTGAGTAGCTGGGATTACAGATGCCTGCCACCACACCCAGCTAATTTTTGTATTTTTAGTAGAAACGGGGTTTTACCTTGTTGGCCAGGCTGGTCTCGAGCTCCTGACATAAGGTGATCCACCTGCCTCAGCCTCCCAAAGTGCTGGGATTACAGGCGTAAGCCACTGCTCCTGGCCACTAATACTGTCTTCTTTTAGGAGCTTGTGATCTTACAGGACAGAATATTAAACAAATAATAGTTTAAATAAATATAGTTACAAATAGATAAGTGCTATGAAAGAGAAGTAAAGTGTGTGGAGTGATAACAGAGGGCACCTATTTGAGGGTGGAGATTCAGGAAAGGTTTCTATGAGAAAATGACCCAGGGATGGGAAGGACCATCCAGGTGTGGAGTTGGGGGAAGAGCCTTGGGAAAGTACTTAAGAGCTGGACACTTGAGGACTGCAGGAATAGAAGCACTTATGGTCAGAGAGAAAAGGGACATGATCTAAGTGGAAAAAAATGGAATATTTTCCCATGCCATTATTTTCTTTTTATGCTGTTTTTTATATCAAGGTATTTACAGATGATATTTATGTGGTTTTATGGTTTTCCTGGTCCGTAGGGTTATAATTTCCCTGTATTAAATAGATCTTACATAGTGTTGAGACCCAGTGTATGTTGAACAAGGGCAGCAAGACTTCAATGGGGGGAGGGCAGGCGCTTGTGCATATGAGTGCATTATTTTCAGTGTTCCTTTCCTAGTCCCAGAGGGGAGTGTGTTCAGAAACAGAGTTCTTTGGAATTACCATACTTTTCTTTATTATTTTATACTAAAGACCATTCAGAGAGTACTGGAGGTGTTAAGACAGTGTGAAGAAATTACCTTCTTCATCACTTCTTCATCATTGCTTTGAGTATACTGGGGCCTCAGGGACTTGCTTAGAAAGTAACCAGTATAGTGATAGAATTAGAGTTACTGTTCATGGCTCCAGAATATTTGGTCTCTGCCTACAGGATTGCATTGCTTTCTTCATAAGCTATGTAAATAGAAAGTACGATATCACTGTTTCTGTTTTCCAATGGGGATAACTGAAATATGGAAACTCTAAGTCCTTAATGGATCCCTGACAGTCTCAATGACAGTCCATAGTGGTATGCCACGTGACTCCTCTCTTTGTCACTTTCAGTTCATGGTCAACACCTCAGATAGGCATTTTGAGAAGCAGAGCAGTCCTACCACACTTACCTAGTAAAGTCATTTTTTCACATTCAAACTTGACTCATTGATTTTTCTTACATGTACTTCCTCCCACTTTCTTCATGTCTTCTATAATATCTCCTGCACTCTGCCTCAGTCAGAACAGGCTGGATTATGATATAGTAACTGATAACTCTCAAATCTCAGTGGCTCCACACAATGATATTTCTTGTCCATTTTATGTATCATTTGTGGGTTGGCACAGAGTCACTACCCATTAAAGTAGCTCAGAGTTCCAAGCAGCCACCAGCTGGTTGCTGTGGCAGAGGGGTGCAGAGTATGCTGGAGGGTCTTGCAGTGACAATGACATGTTCCAGGCTGGAAGGATGACCATCATTTTTCACTGGACAGAAGTAATCCCATGTTTCATCCATCATGAGGGGGCCAGGAAGTATAATTTTATACTGGGCCCAAAAAGCTGGGTAGCAGGGGAGGAATCCAGAACTATTTAGCAAACAGCTCTAATGACCAGCATGCATTCTTAGCTAGTGATTCACGTTAACTTCACTGAGAAAGTCAGAGCTTTCTGTAACCACCACCCCTCCAAAAGAAACCCTAGAACTTACTCATCTGCCCGCTATTATTACATTTATCATCCTATCTGAATTCATACCTTCTTCCTCCTTCTAGCCTATTCCAATATAAGAAGTATCTTCTCTCCTATCCAAATATTTTTGATCACATACTGCTATCAGTAGATAAGCACATACAGTGATGTCCTAGACAATGTTTAACAAGTGGCCTGTAGGGGAAGAGAACCAGCCTTGATTTTTAGTGTTTTTTGATTTCCGCAGTGTAAATACTCTCACTGTGGACAGTTTCAAGCACCATCATGGTGTTACTGAATGCCTGATTGGAAAGAGATGTACACAGTGAGCTCTCATGAGCCGGTGTGGCGTGACTCCAGCACACCACCGGTAGTATGCTGGTAGTAGTACTTATGTACTTGTGTCTGTTTTAGAATAATATTCATATTAAACCTATTTGTGTGTGTGTGTGTATATGCATACATATTTTAAGAATGCTTGATTTCTTTTATTTTATATTAAAAACAAAGCAGTTCTATCTCTCCGTTGTGCCCCACCACTCTACCAGATTGCCTTACAAATCCCTATATACCTGACTTGGGGGCTACTGCTCTAGACACTCAAGGTCTCCACTTCTTTGGTTATTCACTCTCTCTGCGTCATCAGCCTCTTTCTCTTGTATCATTCTTGTGAGTGTACTGAGAAACTCTAGTATTCTCTGGCATCTTCCATCATTAGAGATTGTCGCTTAGTCTAGTCTTCTCCTTTATCAAAAGCTCCATTTTTCTACTCCCCTTCATAGCAGAACCATTCAGAGACATCTCTACATGCCATTTCACTTCCCCCTTTTTCATTCTGTCTTCGCCTACTCCAATCTGACTTCCACCCCCAGCTCTCTACTGAGATTGCTCTTGTCATTGCCATAAGTGATTTCCATGCTGCCAAATCCACTGGATCATCTGGCATCATCTCACTTGGCCCCTCAGTGTCAGGTGACATAGTTGACTACCCCATCCTTCTGGAAATGCTCTCCTCTTGTAGCTTCTGCATTAATACACTCTGCTGGTTTTCTGCTGGTTCTCCTTTGTTGAGGCTTCTGCTGTGACTCAGGAAATAGCTTTGGTCTCCTTTTGATATTTGTACTATTTCCCTAGGTGATCTCATTCATTTCTAGGCCTTTAAAACCAAGCTGTGTGCTGATCACTCCCACATTGCGTTCCTCTGCCCTCCTTTCTCTTCTGAGCTCCAGATGTGCACATCTAATTCCCCCCATATTTTCACCTGGAGGTTTCATAGGTGTCTTCAAGACTGCAGCTCCAGAGTGAATGCTTCATTTCCCCCTTCTTTCTACTATTTCTCTTTTTTTTCAGTTTTCCTTATTTCTCAAAATAGCAAATTACTTATTTAGTTGTTAAATCCAGAAATCTGGAATGTATCCTTAACTTCTGTCCTGAGCAACAGGGAGAAACCCCGTCTCTACTAAAAATACAAAATTAGCCGGGTGTGGTGGTGCATGCCTGTCATCTCAGCTACTCAGGAGGCTGAGGCAGGAGAATCACTTGAACCCGGCAGGCGCAGGTTGCAGTGAGCCGAGATCACGTCATTGCACTCTAGCCTGGGCAACAAGAGTGAAACGCCATCTCAAGAAAAACCAAAAACCCCAAAAGACTTCTATCTTTTTTTATCCCTTACATGTAATTCATAAACACATCCTTTTGTTCTACCTACAACATATGTATTTCATCTGTCCACTTATCTCTGCCTCTATTTTAGTCCAGACTATCATCACTTTCCTCCCAGATGATTGTAATAGCACATTCCACGCTCACATGTGCCTATTTCCAATCCATGCCTGATATTATAACCAAGAGCGATTTGTATAAGATGTAAATCAAGTTATTTTTCTCCCTTCTACATCCTCCAGTACATCTAGAGTTAGCTCCAGATTCCTTACCATGACCTCTAAGGCTGTGTGTGATCTGGCCTCCGCCTTCCTCTGCCTCCTCATTGCACGTCACTCTGTCTTTGGCTCTTGTGCTCTAGTAAAACAAGCCTTTTTTTTGGTCCCTAGAATAGATTGGTCTTTTTCCTGAGTGCCTTTGGCTTCTTTGGTCTCTCTTTCTGGGAAGCATTTTCTCTGACTTGTCATATTTCTGGTACCTTCTTTTCCTGACGATCTCAGCTTAAATCCCGTCTCCTTAGAGAATTCTTCCTGCTCTAATAAGATTTCCTACTGGTTTGTTTCTGTCTTAGTACTTAACACAATTTGGGGTTGCTTTTCTTTATTTATTTACTTGATTTGGTAGAAAGCTTTGTGAGAGCAGGGACCTTATTTCCACCTGGTGGTAGATGCTCAATAAACAGATGTTGCATGAAAAAAAAAAATGTATGGAAGAGTACTGGACTTGCCCTGTCTATCATATGAATGGTAATTACTGAATGAAGACAGAGAAGGAAGGTATCTTAACAATGGTGTGCAGCACAATACAGGGAGGACAGGTTAATGAGTTGATCACGTCTGACTGTTTCTTTAAGACAGCCTAAAACTAGGAAGGAACAGATCCGATCAAACGTTACAGAGGTAAATGTAAAATTCTGTGATTTGGTTACAAATAAATCAGTTGCATTGTACAGAATCAGGAAACTCCAGCCTGACACCGATTCACATGCCAGGTCCTAAGGCAAGTGGTAGCCGAAAAGCTAATGCAGCCCTAACCTACATTAATCATTCCATGTATTTCTTTATTAGGGGAGGGAATTGGCTAATATTACTCTTCTCCAGTGACACCAGTAGAATTATTAGACCTTTCAAAAAAAAAAATTATTAGAACTTTCTAGAATTGCAATGTAATAACACCTCATTCATCCATCCACAAATCCATTTATTTCATTCCTTTACCATTTACTGAGTAAATTCTGAGCACTTGTATTTCATGAGCAAAATTACCATGACTTTTGTGTTCATGGAACTTAATGTCTGACTCCTGAAGAGAAGTGAGTTCTCTTTTTGTGAAAGTGTTAAGCAGAAACCAGTTTGCCATTTATTGAGAGACAATGCATACTCATGGTTAAGAACTCATGCCCTGGAAGCCAGGGGTTGGTGTCCAGGGGTTTTAAATTCCAGCTCCAATATTTGCCAGCTGTGTGACTTTGGGCAAATTAATGTCTCTCTGTTTCAGTGGCCTTATCTATAAACTTGAGATAATAGTGCTATGCATAGAGTTAAAATGAGCTAATGCTCACAAATAATTTACAATAGTACCTGGTACATAGTAAGCGCTTAATAAATATTTTAGATAATAAGCAGTTAATAAAATGGTGTTGAGATTTAGGGTGAGAAAAAGCGGTCACAGAATAATTCTGGTGTATCAGGACCCACATTATTATTTTTTGTTTTTTATTAAAGATTGTTAGTAATTTGAGCTTGAACTTGAAAATCTTGACTGTAGAGTTTGATGACATTTGTTTTATTTGGTTTTCTGTTTTGGGCTAGGAAGATGTGACTCCTGTTTAGAAATAACCACCAGGTAGTCCCCCAACAACTCCCCAAATGCTTACAAAGAAACACACCTTTGGAAATAATACAATTGTAACTATACATCAACGTCTGTTTTTGCTTTGGTTTTGTTTTAGTGGCAGCTGAAATATCCCAAACTAATTCTCCGAGAAGCCAGCAGTGTATCTGAGGAGCTCCATAAAGAGGTTCAAGAAGCCTTTCTCACACTGCACAAGCATGGCTGCTTATTTCGGGACCTGGTTAGGATCCAAGGCAAAGATCTGCTCACTCCGGTATCTCGCATCCTCATTGGTAATCCAGGCTGTACCTACAAGTACCTGAACACCAGGCTCTTCACGGTCCCCTGGCCAGTGAAAGGGTCTAATATAAAATACCCCGAGGCTGAAATAGCCGCTGCTTGTGAGACCTTCCTCAAGCTCAATGACTACCTGCAGATAGAAACCATCCAGGCTTTGGAAGAACTTGCTGCCAAAGAGAAGGCTAATGAGGATGCTGTGCCATTGTGTATGTCTGCAGATTTCCCCAGGGTTGGGATGGGGTCATCCTACGATGGACAAGATGAAGTGGACATTAAGAGCAGAGCAGCATACAACGTAACTTTGCTGAATTTCATGGATCCTCAGAAAATGCCATACCTGAAAGAGGAACCTTATTTTGGCATGGGGAAAATGGCAGTGAGCTGGCATCATGATGAAAATCTGGTGGACAGGTCAGCGGTGGCAGTGTACAGTTATAGCTGTGAAGGTACAGTCTGCTCTGTGAAAAAGCAGCCCTGTGTGTGATAATATGACCCGAGTTGTTTAGGCTCTGGAGATACACACATACACAAACATGTTTGCATGTGTGCTTGCGTGTGTACATGCATATGCTTGTGTGTGTATCATGTGTACTTCTTAGTCTTGTCACACCCGTATGTCTGCAGAATATGCCTCTTTCTCATCTAGCCATGCTAGCTGGCTCATCGTTATACTGTACTCAGAATATTTTCGCACGTAAGCACTACTGTCATTTGTCTCTCGTGTGCCCAGGAGAGCAGCCTCTTGGTTTCGTACAGCCAACTGTCTTTCTCTACAGCTCAGAGGAGATTGTACAGTTGCTATAATTAACTTGCTGATAAAGAGCTGGGAAAACAAAAATCTGTCAAATCTTTCCAGGTTCCCACAGGTGCACATTTCCAGACTTGCCAAAATATTTTATTATGGTTGACATCACTATCTTGATGGGTGTGATTTGTCAAATATGGTAACTACTGTCCTTCCTTGCCAGAAGCAGTTGAGGTAGGTTTTGTAAGCAGATAGTCCTCCATTTTCAGGAAACTCCCTAGCCCTCTACCCAATTCTGCAGTTTTAGACCTTGTTGGGTGGCTGTGGTAGACTTGTTCTTGCATTTTCTGATATATAATCCCCTTGAAACAGAGATCATAGCCTACCTCTTAGTAGCCCACCCAAATTTCTCTTCTTCTATTATTGTTTCTGTGTGTTTATGGCCCTCATTGTTCCTTAGAATAGAATTACAAAAATGGTAGTTGAACAGATCGAGGAGAGCATGACCTCTGTTGACTTTCTTTTGTGCCTGATTATTTGGCAAAGGAATACAAGACATAGTATTAGCTCTCCTGTCTGATTTACTGAAAGATGTTTGGAAAACCAGAATTCTGGATATCCCATCAGGGAATGACTGGAACTTTCAAGGGTCATTATTTTCTGACAACTCTAGTTAATTGACTGGATTTTTGTTATTGTTATTTGTTTTTTGTTTACTAAAATGACTGTTTTGGAAAAGAGATTTAAGAAAAAAAAGATCTTTAAAGTACTCTTTAAATTTCTTACAATTTCCCAGTCTCAAAAATTTCCTCAGAACTACTCATTTTTTCTAACTTTACCTTGTGTCTTCAGTCTGAAACAAGGAACAAGTTTAGCGTTTGGAAATTTCACCACTTTCTCTGGCATCTCAAATAATGATGCTGACCTAAGAAAATCGCTTGAAGGGATTTAATGCTGTCCTAATGGAAAGAACTGAGATCCTCTGATCTTTAATAAGGACTTGCCAGGGATTTAAGAACTATCACATCCAAGAACTCTGATGTGAACGAACAATGGAGTTAGTTTCTTTCTTAAGGAGACAACTCTCCAAACCTGAAGCAGTGGTATGTGATAGTACAAAGCTCTACAAAGATGTCTTTGTGCTCCCAATTACTCTCAGCCCTCCAGTTTAATAGTCCTATTGTACTCCCTTCGCGTGGGTGATCAAGTAGTTTTTGAAACCTAGAATATCTTTCAGAAAGGAATTTAAATGTCTAATGAATAGTTTCTATGCTCAGGAGTAATTAAGACTGATAAAGTATACAAATACAAATTACATATAAATATAGAAATGTTGGTACTTGCAATTGTCACCCAGAAGAGACAACTGCAGACGTTGAATCTGTAAGAGCAGTGTAGAAACTCCTTTGTTCTCTTAACCTCAGAAATTCTCAGAACTCCATCTAATAATAATAGCAATACTGGGAATACTCATTTATTGAGCACCTACTATGTGCCACATGCTGTTATAAGCATTTTACATGCATTGACTCATTTTATCTTCCCAACAATTCAAAGAACAAAATAGTAATGAAGTACTATTGCTATCCTCATTTTACAGATGAGGAAACCGAGTCACAGAAGGTTGATTAACTTGTTCATGGTGATGCAGCAAGTAATTAGCAGAGTTAGGATTTGAGCACAAATATCCAGATTTCAGAATCTGAACACCTAAGGCTGTGTGCATTATGAACAGGTGTTTCTTATCCCAGCAGTGTAGCTGTCTCAGGGATTTTATTTTATTTTTTTACTTTTTAAATTTTTTGAGACAGAGTCTTGCTCTATCTCCCAGGCCAGAGTGCAGTGGCACAATCTTGGCTCACTGCAACCTCCGCCTCCTGGTTCAATGGATTCTCCTGCCTCAGCCTCCCCAGTAGCTGGGATGGCAGGCGCGCACCACTATGCCCAGCTAATTTTTTGTAATTTTAGTAGAGATGGGGTTTCACCATGCTAGCCAGGCTGGTCTTGAACTCCTGACCTCGTGATCTGCGCGCCTCGGTCTCCCAGAGTGCTGGGATTATAGGCATGAGCCACTTCACCCGGCCAGGGACTTGGGTTTTTAAAATGTCCACCTCTGGAAAGGTTAAGGGGACGTTCCACTTGCTTTTTCTTGCAGGTCTTGGTGTCTTCCTTTCTCCAGTTTTACTTCTCACCCACATCTGCTGTAGCTTTCTAGCACATACTCTCAGATGATTGGAATGCATCAGATTATCTTATTCGATGAAACAGAACCTTTCTGTAGGTGTCTGGCTATGTGTCAGATGGTGTACAAAGCATGTGGGTCTGGGTCAGATGGTGTACAAAGCATGTGCCTTGAAACTCTGTGGTGGGTGCATGTCTTCTAAGTGACAAGTGATATCTGTTTAATTTTCTGGGCTTATAATCCTTGGCAGAATGCCAGAACCATGGTAAAGGTGGACTTGAAGAGAATCATTTGGTTTAAAACCTTGGTTGAGGTTGAGAAAGACTTAAGGAGGTCCACAGAGAGTGGACACTTCAGAGAATTGTGTTTTTTTCTGTGTCCTTGAACTCGTTTGTCTAGACAGTATGGGAACTCCAAAGGTAAATCCGTGGCTTTCTCACTTAGAGGTAATAGGTGAGGTTAGGGGGGCTCTTTTGATTATAATTATGAAATGATGAAACATTAGATCTGAAAGAGACTTTTGAAATCACTTGATTCTAGCCTCTCATTTTACAAATGAAAACACTGAGAAGGGAAGTGGCTTGGCCAAGGTCACATTGTTACTTAGTGACAAGAGCAGGGATTTAAGTTGGAAAGTGTTCCTTGCCACTGGAGAGGTTCACGTAAAATGCATTGGGAATTCAGATACAGAAGTGATTGCTTCCTGCTGAAATTAAATTCAATTGAAGCTTAAGATCTTTCATGACTCTGCTCTCAATACCTTTTCCCAGGGAAATCTTCTTGTAGATTTATAATGAGCCAGTCATCCCTCTTTGGTTTATTTTCATGAGTAGAGGTCATTGAGAAGTAATTTGTATAGGATACGTGTAATTATATACTAAATTCATTGGCTTTCACATGCCGTTCTAGTTAATAGATATCTCCAGTAGGAAGATTGAAATGGTACAAGTTTTAATCAGGAATGGCTTCGGGGAACCATATGTAAATAGGCAGAATATTTGATTTTCCTATTCCAGCTTTGCTGGCAATTGCTTGTTACTCCTAGCTATAAAAAACGAACTTTAGCGGGGAAGGCATTAAAAACCCATTGTTTAATATGGTCCAGCACCTTGTTCTTTGACTGGAACACCTTCAGAAACATCACTTAGACCAACAATAACTATTGGCTACCATTTTTGTTTCTTTGTTTGGAAGGAAACATTCTTGGTGAAATTGTCTTTCTAGAAAAGCAATTCTTAAGATTTTAAACTAGTGCCAAGTATTGCGTATTCTTGACATTATTTTCCAGGCCTCCCATAAAGAGCCAGGAAGGCAGCTGGGTGCGGAGGCTCACGACTGTAATCCTAGCACTTTGGGAGGCCGAGGCGGGTGGATCATGAGGTCAGGAGTTTAAGACGAGCCTGGCCAACATTGTGAAACCCTGTCTCTACTAGAAATCCAAAAATTAGCCAGGCGTAGTGGTGCGTACCTGTAGTCTCTGCTACTCAGGAGGCTGAGGCAGAAGAATTGCCTAAACCTGGGAGGCAGAGGTTGCAGTGAGCCGAGATTGTGCCACTGTACTCCAGCCTGGGCGACGGAGCAAGATTCCGTCTCAAAAACAAACAAACAACAAACAAACAAACAAACAAAAACCCCAGGAAGGCTCACAAAAGGAAGAGCTGATCCATGTTTCCTGTTGAGCATGTTATGTGATAGCCTGGAGTAGAGACTTCGCAATAATGTTCTTGGAATTCTAGGATTTCCATTCCTGTCTTTGATTTGGGAAAAATTGCATCCCCTTAAGGATGGAAATTTGTTCCCATAATTCTTGAATCTCTAGTTTAACATGACTTGCTCTCATTTCTCAGTTCATCGCTGAGACCATGAAAAGCTAGTTTATAATTGCAACTTGGAGTTTTAGAATATTCATAAAAATGCTGTGATGTTTAATGTTATCTTAGCTTCCCAGCATCCCTGTCTGAAATCTCAAAGCTTATTTGATCTAGCTTTGTTTTATTGTATCATGCTATGCCTTGTCAGTGAATTTTGAAATCACTTATACTGCTCAGTAAACCTTGTTTGGTCTTGTAAGTCACATTTTTTGGGGTGACCAGTCAGTTATTTATTCATTTAACAATAAGGTCTCCCATGAAGAACCAAGAAGACCAAGGGTGGGGGGCGGATCTTATTTGATCTACAAAGTTGCATTTTTTTCATGCCTATGCAACTATTTTTTCATTTAACAATAAGCATCTACTATTTGCTAGACAGTTGTCTAGATGCTGAGCATGTAGCAGTGAACAAGACGGACAAAAATCCCTGCCCTCATCGAGCTCACATTCTAGCAAGGGAAAACAGAAAATAAAAGTAGATTGTGTAACAAGGGTGAGGGATAATCTTACAATTTTAGATAGGAGAGCCAGGCAAGGCCTTGTTTAGGGGGTAACATTTGAGCAGATTGGAAGGAGAGAATGAGCCACTGAGAAATTTCAAGGGGGAGCAGATAGGCGGAAAGATAGAACATGATTGGGATGTTTCAGAAGCAACAAGTGTGGATGGAATAGAGTGAGAGAAGAGGAAACGAAATGAAGACAAAGGGACAAGTAAATGGGTGGTGGAAGATAGGGCTTTGTCGTGTTAGAATACAAAGTAGTAGGTTTGGATTTGGAGTGAGATGGGGAGCCACTGAAGAGTAGAAGAAGGGAAGCAATATGAGAAACAGGAGAACTCACAGAGGCGACCAAAGTAATCCAGACTAGGGATATGATGGTCTAGATTAGAAGAGGCAGAGCAGGGGAGAAATGCGTAAATACCGTCCTGTAACCTTTTACCAACAAAGAGAGTGGCAGTGTTTCAGCACCGGTGAGAAAGGATGACCAGCAGTAACGTCTCCCATTTGTCAAAAGAAGACTAAGCCTATAAGAATGGCTACATTTTCTCCCCTCTGTGAATGGCTTTATTCAGGAATAATTGACATATGATTAGCTATACATATTGAACATTTATAGTTTTATAAGTTTCAACACACCTGTGAAACTATCCCCACTATCAAGATAATGAACATACCCATTATTTCAGAAGTTTCCTTGTGCCCCTTTGCAATTCCTCTTTCTGACAGATCTATTTTCTTTTTTTATTGTTTTTTATTTGTTTGTAGAGACTGGGTCTCAATATCTTTCCCAGGCTGGTCTTGAAATCCTGGCCTGAAGAGATCCTCCTTGCTCAGCCTTCCAAAGAACTGGAATTACAGGTGTGAGCCACACATTCAACCTGAATTTGTTTTCTGTCACTGGATGAGTTGGCATTTCCTAGAATTTTAAACAGATGGAATTATATATGTGCACTTTTTTTGGTCTGGATTCTTTAACTTAGCATAGTTATTTTGAGATTCATCCATGTTGTTATGTATATCAATAGCTCATTCCCTTTTATCCTTTTTTATTACAATAAAATATATATAAAATTAAACATTATAACCATATTAACTGTACAGTTGAGTGGTATTAAGCATCATCCCACACCGAATCTCTGTACCCATTTAAACAATTACTCCCCATTTCTCCTTCCCCCATTTCCTGGTAACCACTGTTCTGCTTTCTGTCTATATTATATTTGACTATTCTAGGTACCTCATATAAGTGGAATCATGCAATATTTGACCTTTTGTGTCTAGATTATTGATATGGTTCGGCTGCGTCCCTGGCCAAATATCAACTTGAATTGTGTCTCCCAGAATTCCCACATGTTGTGGGAGGGACCAAGGAGGAAGTGGTTGAATCATGAGGCTGGTCTTTCCTGGACTATTCTCTTGATAGTGAATAAGTCTCGCGAGATCTGGTGGGTTTATCAGGGGTTTCCACTTTTGCTGCTTCCTCATTTTCTCTTGCCACTGCCGTGTAAGAAGGCCTTTTGCCTCCCACCGTGATTCAGAGGCCTCCCAGCCATGTGGTACTATAAGTCCTATTAAACCTCTTTTTGTTTCCAGTTTCGGATATGTCTTTATGAGCAGCATGAAAATGAACTAATACAATCATTTTACTTAATATAATGTCCTCAAGATTCATCCATGTTATGGCATGTATCCGAATTTAATTCCTTTTAAAAGATGAATAATATTCCATTGTATGAATATACCACATTTTGTTGATCAAGTCATCCATTGGCTATTCATAATACTCATCTTTTGGCTATGGTGGATAAAGTTGCTGTGAACATTGGTATACAAATATCTGTATATACAAATATCTGTGTGAGTCTCCGCTTTCAGTACTTTTGTGTATATACTTTTTTTGTGTATATACTTCTGTTTATGTACTTTTGTGTAGGATTGCTGGATCGAATGATAGGTCTATGTTGACATTTTTGAGGAACCGCTATACTGTTTTCTACAGCGACTGAACTGTTTTACATTCTCGCTGGCAATGCACAAGGGTTCTAATTTCTCCACATCTATGCCAACGCTTACTGTTGCTGTTACTGTTACTGTCCCTGTCTACTGTTCCCTGTTTTTTGATAACAGCCATCCTAATGAGTATGAAGTAGTATTTCCTTGTGGTTTTGATATGCATTTTCCTAATGATTAATGACGTTGAACATCTTTTCATGTTCTTAGCCATTTATATATCTTCTTTGGAGACATGTCTATTCAAGTTGTTTGCCCATTTTTGAATTTGGCTGTTTTTTAGTTGTTGAGTTTTGTGAGTTCCTTATGTATTCTAGATATTAATTCCTTATCAGATATATGACTTGCAAATATTTTCTTCAAGGATAGCTGAACTTTTAATGATATATTAATGTGATGAGCAAGGGATCACAGAACAGTGGAATAGACTTTACTGTCCATGACATTGATTAGGCAGTTAAATTCTGTACTACCGAATGACATCATTCGTATTGGTATTAATTAGCTATGGGGCCTTAAGCAAGTTACTTAAATCCTTTGTGACTCAGTTTTCTCGTCTGTAAAATAGTGATCAGAGCTGTATCCACCTCAAGATTGTGAGAATTAAACACCTGTAAAGTGCTAAGAACATAACAGCAGTAATTAGAATGTAGTAAGCATTCAATACTGTGTTATTTTTAGCTTTTATCAAAATTATTCATATAATTTTTGCAAGTCAAAAATTTCTATAAGGTTTGTTAAGGAAAAAACAATGCAGAAGTTATTTACACCTTTTCTTCCCATTTTCCTTTCCACAGGCAATCATTTCTACTCTTTTCTTTCAGGTAATGCTTTTGGTAGTTGATAACATATGTATATTGTTTTGAACATTATATATTGGCTTCCTGATATGGAGGGTGAAGATTTACTTAGCTCTCTTCTTTCTCCCTGCCTGCCTACACATGTGCATGCTTCTGATTCCCATTATAGGTTTACTGTAATTTTGATTGTATCGCTATTCAGCCTTTATAGTTATTACATACATAAGAATGCCTTCCAGAACCTGTGATCTGTTACCCTTTTCTTTTCAACTTTTTTTCTTGCATTAATAGTAGTCTTGTTTTTTGTGTATTTGTATAGTTTTCTATGTAGTTTTCTACATAGTTACGACTAATTAAATCCCTTGCTTTCCACCAAATCTCCTCTTCTGAAGAGCTTCAGAACCATCAGATATTGTCCGTTTCATTTTCTTGGAGCAATGTCTTCCAGAGTCTTCTTGTCTGCTCCAATCTGGTGTTCTATGCCTGATGCATGGGGATCCCCTTCTGTGATCTCTTCATTGTAATCCAGCAGATTCCCTTACTTCTCTCTTTTGTGGACTCCTCACCTTCCTGCATCCTGGCCTCGCTCTTTCCTGACTGTTTTCTTATTTTGGTGGAGCATGTGCTGCAATGGTTTCTTCAGAAAGGATGCTTAGGAGGTAAATTTTTAAGACGTTAAATGTCTTCAATGATCTTTATTCCACCTTGGCATGTGTAGCTTCTTCCAGTATGAAAATCTTGGTAGGAAATAATATTTTTTTCAGAATCTTAGTGACATTGCATTACTGTATTTTATCTGACAGAGTTCATGTTAAGAGTTCTGAATTTTTCTTCAGCTTTTATGTTGCTTTTTTTTGTTGGATTTTTTTTGAATGTTTTACAATTTCACAGTGATATTTCTCACTCATTTTACTGTCATTGTGTAGGGCTTTCAATCAGCCCTTCAATTGTTGGACATTTTCTTGAACTGCTTTGTTAGTTATTTCTTCCTCTCCAGTTTTCTCATCTCTTTGGAATCCGTATGATTTAGTTAACCTTCTGGATCCTTCCTCTAGTTTTCCTGTTTATTCCCTTATTTTCAATCTTTATATTTGTTTTTTAGTTTAATATCTGGGAGATTTTCTTAACTTCCAACTTGTCTATTGATTTTTTTTTTTTTCTTGATGGAGTTTTGCTCTTGTCACCCAGGCTGGTGTGCAATGGCACTTGGCTCACTGTAACCTCCGCCTCCCAGGTTCAAGTGATTCTCCTGCTGCAGCCTCCTGAGTAGCTGGGATTACAGGTGCAGGCCACCATGACCAGCAAATTTTTGTAGTTTTAGTAGAGACAAGGTTTCACCGTGTTGGCCAGGCTGGTGTCAAATTCCTGACTTCAGGTGATCTGGCCGTCTCAGCCTCCTAAAGTGCTGAGATTACAGGCATGAGCCACTGCGCCTAGCCCGTCTATTGAATTTTCAGTATTGAAATATAACATATATCATAAACATACAGCTTGAAGAATTGCCATAAAGTAAACATATCTGTGTACCTAGCACCCTGGTCAAGAAATGAAACATATCAGTGTTTAGACTGGCAGAGGGTAGAATAAGAAGTAATGCAGGAAGACAAAAAGATGCAAAGCTTTCAAAATGGACAATAAAGCATGCTTTCCTTGGCTGTATCATGTACATATCACATAAACAATTTAAAAAATACTTGCATCCCAGATGGCACCTAAATTCTGAATGTCGTACTCTACCACCAACTGTGCAGAAGGGTCAAAGGCAGTGAAAGGAAGGAAAAAAAGAAACTCCCCTTTATAACTATTCATTTGCATTAATTTGCTATAGGTAATTACAAGTTGATTTCATTGAGAAGTAAGAACATTATATTTAACAATAAAAAGTTTATCAGACATAAAACTTTTCTCTTCCCTACACAGCCCAAGGAGGGGAAAAACTCACCAAAATATCATTTTAATGAGCAGATTTCAAAAGTGCTGGATTTTTGGGAGACATCAAGAAAGACTTATTGCAGTTATTGACTCAGATTGTCTTTATTGATGCCACATTGAGTAGAGTACCAGGATGAAAGTTAGAAGGGAAAGTAGTCAAGCAGACTGTTACACTATAAAGATTCCCACTTATTAGACTGTCCACACGCAGTGGCATTAAGACTTCCTGAAACTGTTCCTTGTAGTTTGAAAATTATTTCTTTTTGAAGTCATTATAATGGTTTTCTTTTTCTTTCTTTTCTTTTTTTCTTCTTTTTTTTTTTTAAGACAGAGTCTCGCTATGTCACCAGGCTGGAGTGCAGTGGTGTGATCTCAGCTCACTGCAACCTCCGCCTTCTGGGTTCAAGCGATTCTCTTGCCTCAGCCTCCTAAGTAGCTGGGATTACAGGCACGTGCCACCACACCCAGCTAATTTTTGTATTTTTAGTAGAGATGGGGTTTCACCATGTTGGCCAGGATGGTCTCAATCTCCTAATCTCGTGATCCGCCCCCTTGGCCTCCCAAAGTCCTGGGATTACAGGTGTGAGCCACCGTGCGGCCTTTTTTATTTCTTTTTAATGTTGTGTGGACTTCAATGGTAGAAGTTATAGTTGATTTGACCAGAAAGGGACATGTGCAAAACCTTCCTAAAATATTTCCTTTTTATTTTCTTGTGCTGTTTGCTATATCTGTCATCATTAGGGCCCCCCTAGAACGAAGTAGCCAAGTCTTGGGTTATCACAAATATAAAGATAATTTTTATATCATTTTCTTTTGCTAAAGTGATCTGGATATCAATTAATTTAGCATTAATTATGTTGTATGCTGTCATTAGTCATGTTACATTATTAGGTATTAGTCACATTACATCAGAACTATTTTATGCAGCCTCAACTTCTTTACTAAAATGTGCAGTAGACATCAAATCACAAATATCAAGACTTTTGAACAGGGGTGGGCAAATTTTTTTTGTAAAAGGCCAGAAATAAGTAGTTTTGGCTTTGTGGGTCTTACAGTCTGTGTCTTATCTACGCAACCTCGCTGTCTGTATGAAAGCAGCCATTTATGTAAATGAATGGGCATGACTGTGTTGTGGTTAAACTTTATTTTACAAAAGCAGGTCATGGGACTGATTTGCCTGTGATCTCTGCAACCCAGCTCTTGAGCAAGGGTCACAGACTTTGCTGTTGTTAGGCAGGTACCTCAAATGAGTAAAGTGAAGTGGCTGTGGGGACTGTGACTAGCAAAGGTCACATCCTTGTCTAAAATGGGCAGCTACTTCTTCCCTATAGCCACTTGTGACTGGCTCAGTGATACCAAATCTTGTAATTTAAGGGTAGCTGGGAATTTGGATTTTTAGGCAAAGTCCTTTTATCAGTTGGCAACTCATTTAGATTTGTTAAGGAAATATGGTTCAGGTCAAGCTACACACCTTTGTGAGTTCTTTTCTGGTCCACGAGCTCTAGTTAGCAAATTCTGGTATTTTCAAGTATAACAGTGTATTATGTGTCAATAAGAAGTGCCTGTAGAATGTCATCAGATATGGATAGCAAATGTCTAGCACTGGTGCTGCCACTCACTAACCCTTGTAGTGCCCATGACAGACATCAGTAATTGATCATAACACTCTTTCCTGCTGAGCTAAGAGCAAGTTTCAGATTTCTTCACTAGGGCTCCAAAAAGCTGCAACCAGCCAATCAGTCATGTCCCCTGATATAAAGGTATTCATCATTCCCATTCTAGAGGTTTCTAAAAAAATGTTTTTTTAATTAACCTAGGAAATGACTTTGGACTTTTATTGTTATTCTTCAAAAAAGAAAAACCCAGTTAAAAGATGCTCTTAATTAAAAAGTACTTGAGAAAACATGTATTAGAATGGCAGGTATGAAAAAAGGTAAGATTCTGTTAATATGGCAGTGTTAGATTTTAGACCAAACTAAGGGGACTAAAGAGTATCCAAAGTAAAATGTATCCTTAAAAGTCTCTTAGCAGCATTCCTTCCTTACAGAGACCATGAGCTTGGCTTTCTGATTTGTTCATTTTCAGCATGCCTAGTGCAAATTAATGCAAATGAATAGTTATAAAGGGGAGTTTCTTTTTTTCCTTCCTTTCACTGCCTTTGACCCTTCTGCACAGTTGGTGGTAGAGTACGACATTCAGAATTTAGGTGCCATCTGGGATGCACGTATTTTTTAAATGGTTTATGTGATATGTACATGATACAGCCAAGGAAAGCATGCTTTATTGTCCATTTTGAAAGCTTTGCATCTTTTTGTCTTCCTGCATTACTTCTTATTCTACCCTCTGCCAGTCTAAACACTGTTGTCTTTCAGGTTTGACCTTCTCTAAGAGTTCTGCTCTAATTCTGTCGTTGAACCTCTGTCTTCTCTAAACTTCTTTAGTACTGAGGACTGTACTAGTTTAGCAGCAATGCCATGCTTTCTTATGTCCTTTGGTTTTAAATTTGAGGCATTTTTGTTTTTTTCTTCCAAATTAACATTTTCTTTCCCTGCCATCTAGCACGAGGACTGTGAATGGTGTGATCTAAAAGAACATTTTGTTTAAGCAAGCCATGGTGTTCATTGAATGCCTTCTCTGTGCCAATCACTAGGGCTATAATTGTGGATGAAACAGAAAAACAGACTCTGCCCTGGAAGATCAGAGTCTAGTACAGCAGTTTAAAGTCTGATGGAATTTCAATTTAAAATGTCCCCTTCATGGTAATCAGTGATGCACATTTACAGCTCCACTAAAAGGAAAAGCTCCAGTGGAGCATAGCTCTGTTTCAGTCACTGACATATCCCACATGCCTGGCACAGTGCCCAGTAAATAGTAAGTGCTCAATAAATAATTATTAAATTAGCTTTTAAAAGTTTTCATGTAGGGTTATTCCTGCAGGGCTGTGATTATAGGCAAATCATAGTGTGTACACCTTCTACTTTTTTTAGTATGTCTCCCACTCTTGCACCCCAGAAAAATCAGTCTTGAGTATCCTTTCAGAAATGTTGTATTCCAGTCTTGTGTATCCTTCCAGAAGTATTATAAATATTATATTATTATCCTTCCAGAAAAATCAGTCTTGAGTATCCTTCTAGAAATATTATATGTGCTTGATATTTATTTATTTATTTACTTATATTTATTTTGAGACACAGCCTCACTCTGTTGCCCAGAATTGAGTGCAGTGGTGCAATCACAACTCACTGCAGCCTCGAACTCCCAGGCTCCAGCAATCCTCCCACCTCAACCTCCTGAGTAGCTGGAGCCACAGGCAGGTGCCACCATGGCCCACTAATTTTTTTTTACTTTTTGTAGAGATAGGGTTTCACCATGTTGTCTAGGGTGGCCTTGAACTTCTGAGCTTAAGCAATCCTCCTGCCTTGGCCTCCCAAAGTTCTGGGATTACAGGTGTGAGCCACTGCACCCAGCCTGTACTTTGTTTTCAATATGAGTATAGCCTATTTATTTTTTTCTCTGAAAATATATTAGATAGTTCCATATCTGTATATAGTCATATTATTTTTGGTGACTACGTAGAATTTTATTGTCTGGAGAGATCATAATTTATTTAACCAGAAACCTACTGATGAACATTTGAGTAATTTCTGATCTTTTGCTCTTACAAGCAATACTACAATAAATATACTTGCTCAACAGTCATTTTAAACCCCTGAAAGTAGGACTTTTCGTATACATTCCTAAAAGTGCAATTTCTATAAGAGTCAAAGACCTTATGCATTTGTAATTTTGATAGTATTGCCAAATTGTCCTCTACAGAGAGTGTGTGCCATTTTACTGTACTCTTACTAACACTGTATTGTTTTCAAACTGATGTTTTCTGATTTGATAGGTGAAAGTTCACCTCTTTTTGGCTTTAACATGCATATCTTCTATGTGAATAAATTGGAACATATTTGTATATGTTTATGAGCTAGTTTTATTTCCTTTTATGTACTGTGTCTTTATAACATGCTCAGTTTTTAATTTGTCTGTTGGCCTTTGTCTTATTGATGTGTTGTTGCTCTTCATATATTTAGAAAAACATTCCTTGGCTATTCTTGCTTGTTTATATTTCCATGTATATTATAGAAACAGCTTTTCTAGTTACTAACCCCACTCATCTAAAAAACGATCCCTTTGGTCTTTTTATGTATATTATGTCAAATTTCTAGATGAATTTAGAAAGTACTGACATTTCTGTGATGTTCAGTCTTACTTCCTAAGAACATAATTTCTCTTTACATCTGTTTTTTATTTTCAAAAAGTAAAACAAAATTTTTTAAAAATAGAGATGGGGGTTTTGATTTGTTGCCCAGGCTGGTCTTGAATGCCCGACTTTAAGCGATCCTACCCCCGTGGTCTCCCAAAGTGCTGGGATTATAGGCGTGAGCCTCCACACCTGGCCTATTTAAGGTTTCTTGATGAAAAAATTAATGACATGTTAAAAATAAGCTAGAATATCTTTTTAAAAATATGACATAAAGGGAAGATATATTTCATTTAATATTCGTATTTTATTAAAATGTCAATTCTTTCTAAAATAACAGTTATAAAATTCAGAAGCTTAGATTAAACATTTCCTTTCTGATCATTCTCTTTTGGCAGGCCCTGAAGAGGAAAGTGAGGATGACTCTCATTTCGAAGGCAGAGATCCTGATATTTGGCATGTTGGTTTTAAGATCTCATGGGACATAGAGACACCTGGTTTGGCGATACCCCTTCACCAAGGAGACTGCTATTTCATGCTTGGTAATCTTTGGAAAATCAAAATTATATTGAGACTCTAGTGTCTACATTTAGATTATTGGATATCTATTTTGAATATGTCTTATGAAATAAACTTTTGGAGTATTTTCTATTAATAGTGAAACTTCTTTATAAGAACATGTAACTAGGTTTTTCTTTTTTGAGATATTGCTAAAAATTTTTTTTTTTTTTTTTTTTTTTTTTTTTTTGAGATGGAACTTCACTCTTGTTGCCCAGGCTGAGTGCAGTGGTGCAATCTCTCTGCTCATTGCCATTTCCACCTCCCGGGTTCAAGCGATTCTCCTTCCTCAGCCTCCCAAGTAGCTGGGACTACAGGCACACACCACCACACCCAGTTAATTTTTGTATTTTTAGTAAAGACGAGGTTTCACCACATTGGCCAACCTGGTCGCGAACTCCTGACCTCAGGTGATCCACCCGCCTTGGTCTCCAAAAGTGCTGGGATTACAGGCGTGAGTCACCATGCCCAGCCCTAAATTTTTAAAAGTTGTTTTTCTTTTTATTCTATGTCGATGCAGAGTTCCTCAAATATGCTAAACAATTTTCTGGATTTTTTATCAAAGGTATTGAATTATCCAAGTCAAATTATAACTTTAAAAAATATTTTCCTGGCTGTATTAGTTTTTAGTAGAGTTTTTTTTTTTCTTTTTCTTTTCTTTTTTTTTTTCCTAGTTTTGAATGTTGTTTCTTCTCAGGAACAGCTGACCTGACAATGGGGCCTTTCTCTCAACTTGTCATTTAGTGCTTTGGGAAGCAGTATCTCAGCTGTGGTTAGGCCAGCTGAAGGTGTGGAGTTTGTGAGCCTTTGTTTTTTTCTTCTTTGCTGTAAGTTTTTAATTTTGTTTTTGGACTTTCTACTTGTTTTCCAATGCACGATATGTAAACAGTATCCTTTTTTACTCACAAAGCTTCTCAGAGTTTATTCTGTACTTGGCTCTAGTTCCTGATTATTTGGGGTTTATCTCATTCCTGTCTACCTGGAGAAATCTACTCATATGTTGCTTTTGGAGCCAGGAAGAACCAGGACTGAAGCCCAGTATTTATGATAAGAGTTGATTCCCAGTTGATTGGGTATTTTAGAGTCCACTATATTCCAGGTACTGTGTAAGGTTCCAGGGGAGATATTGGAGGTGGATGAATCTTGGTTCTTGCCTTTTGGGAATTCGGAGTACGGAATAGCTCTTTAGGCCATTCTGCCACTAAGCATTTTCCAAATTTTAGCTCATTGCATATCAGCTTCAAGGTTTTGGTCACATTGGTGTGCTTCTGCTTAAATAAAGTAACTTTTAATCTTTCACTGAATTGAATTTATTTTGAAAGGAGATTTTACATCACTATCTTAAATGGAAATCCAGTATCACTAGGAATAATTAGAAGGGCTTTAGAAATATAAATATAGAGAAACCAAAACAGTACTAAGGGCCTGCTACTTTTGTGTGCTGGAGATCCTGAGTCTGAGTCCTATTCTGTGTTTCTTAAGAGAGGAGATTAGTAACAGAGAGGTGTTAACTGTATAGTGGTACCAGTCTGAGACTTTCTTCTTAACGTCTGCAGGAGGATTGGGGGATCATTGTGTAGGGACTCTTTCAAGTAGTGTGATTTAATGGCACTTAAGGCAATGTCCCTTTACCTCTTAAATACTTCTCATGAGGAGATTCCTTCATTTCTTGAACACTGATCTAAGTATGCCCTTCATCTCTTGCCTTCCATGTGAACATTGCTTTGCAGTTTACACATCAGTTTCACACAGGCAGCCCCAATCTCCTGTCAGCTTTGTGAGGGAGATGGCAGAGACTGTTCTTTTTTTAAGTGATCTTCCTAAAGTCACTCAGTTAGGAGATAGAACAGGGACCAGAATGGGTGGCAGGCATCTTATGCAGGTTTTTCCTACTCTAAATGGGGCTATTTCAACCTGATCCCAATACACTGAAATCTCTATGTGGGAATGGTTTTAGTGTTAAGGTTCTCTCTTCCCCACTGTCTCTCCTGCCTGATCTCAGGAAGTAAGTTTATTTTTTAAAGTCCCTACCCCATCATTGAGTTTCATTTGTAGGTAAACATTATTTCGTTTTTTTTTTTTTTTTGTACCACCCAAATACAGATATTCGGCGTGAGTCTTAATAGATATTAGTATCAGCCAGTAAATCACTTTCCTTTGGATACTTTGTTCAGAAGTTTCTATTAGCAATGTATATCTTTCAAAGAAATAAGAGCCAGAATGTTATCTTTTAAAATAGCTTTTAAATTTTTTAAAAGATAAAAGTGGCTGGGTGCTGTGGCTCACACCTATAATCCCAGCACTTTGGGAGGCCGAGGCAGGTGGATCACCTGAGGTCAGGAGCTCGAGACCAGCCTGGCCAACTTGATGAAACCCCCTGTCTCCGCTGAAAATACAAAAATTAGCTGGGTGTAGTGGTGCATGCCTGTAATCCCAGCTACTTGGGAGGCTGAGGCATGAGAATTGCTTGAACCCAGGAGGTGGAGGTTGCAGGGAGCCGAGATTGCACCACTGCACTCCGGCTTGAGCGACAGAGCAAGACTCAGTCTCCAAAAAAAAATGTATATAAGTACTCTAAAAATTCAGCTGTATTCCGTATATTTAATAACATCTTATGTGTTCTTTTCTGATTAAAAAAGCAATATGTGCTTATTTGAGAGAAAACCTCTAGAAAAAAAAAAAAAAAGAAAGTCTGAAATGAAGAAAGAATATAAACATCATGTTAAGGCCTGATTTAATATATTTCTTTTCAGTCTTTTTCTGTACATATATGTCTGGAATTATAGTAGTAATATGAATAAAAACCAGATTTACTGGGAATTAATGACAAACATTCTTTTAATCTTCTCAGCAATCCTGAGAAGCAAATATTAGCTATACTGCAAAAGAATAAATTGAGGTTAAATTTATGTAGTTACTTAACCATGACTGCACAGCTAGTAAGAAGCATGGATTGTATCTTGTCATCTTATCCCACTTGGAGTCTGACATCCCATGTCAGGCCACCCCTCCTTCTCCCTTAGGGATGCCCTCCTCACCTACTCCCCACTGAACCCTGCTCAGGGTTCCTGTGCTTTCTTCCCACCTGGGCATGATGCCTCTGTCTCACCTAATGGCTTTAAGACTAAATTGTTTAGGAAGGGAAGAAAAGAAGTTAATGATATTCTGTTTGTTTCTTTTCTATTCTTCTTAAGGTTATGGGTTTCTTGGGGTTTAAGAACTGGATTATAGGCCAGGCGCAGTGGCTCACACCTGTAATCCCCACACTTTGGGAGGCTGAGGTGGGTGGATCACCTGAGGTCAAGAGTTTGAGACCAGCCTGGCCAACATGATGAAACCCTGTCACTACTAAAAATACAAAATTTAGCCGTGTGTGGTGGTGGATGCCTGTAATCCCAGCTACTCAGGAGGCTGAGGCAGAAGAATTGATTGAACCCGGGAGGCAGAGGTTGCAGTGAGCCAAGATCATGCCATTGCACTCCAGTCTGGGCAACAAGAGGGAAACTCCGTCTCAAAAAAAAAAAAAAAAAAAAAAAAAAAAGAACTGGATTTTAATGAAAATTTTAAATAATGACATTATTCATTGGATTTTTGTGTTATAATGAGTATACACTGTAAAATATACATTGGGTCCCTTGAGCTATTGTGCATGATAAACAGAAGAAGTTAGTGTTATTTTATAGGAGCTGCTATCCAAGACATAATATAAAATCCACTCTTGATTTCCCATGTCTTATTTTTAGATGTAGGTGATAATAGTTGGTATCCTACTGAACTGTGCCAAACACAGCACAATATATCTCAAAGTCTGCACTTAGAATATATATTTTTATTAGGATGTCATATTTGATTTCTGAAATGAATATTCCTAAAGGAAGATTCTTTTTTAAAAAATTCAAAAGTAAAGGCAACCATGGTCTAATGCTGCCTTTTCTGTTTACTTTTAAGTCCAAATAGCACAAGGAGCCCCATGGGGGAGGAACTTCGGCCCCGTGCTGATATCTGAAATCTGAACTTCATAGCACTTATGAAAAGGAAACAGTTTAGCTCAATTTATAATAATATATTGGTCTGCAGAGGAAGTGCAGGCTGAACCCTGCTGTCTCAAGTAAATACTCCAGGGGTGTCTGATGGGGAACGTGTCGGGTGCCTGTAATAAATCCACTGCCCATGGAAGTGAGTGAAGTCCTTGTTGGCAGTGCCTGAGGACACGCTTAACTGGGGTTGTCACGGTTTTACTTTTAAATTGGAATCTTTGCCCTAATCTCAGAGTTAGACATGACCAGATTTGCAAACAGATTTACAATTTTCACTAATTTTCCAACCAGGACTTCAAAACACACTCAGAGAAAAAAAAAAAAACACTCTGGTCTTTCTCAGAGTAGGATGATTTACTTTGCCACAGATGTTTTCCATAGACTGAATGTAACCAGGGAGTTAGGGACTTAAAAGTGGCTTGGAGACAAACTGTGGGTTTGTTTTTTGTGGAACAGATTATACAGTTCAAGGGACATCAACAAAATTATGTTTATTAACCAGGAGCTGGGTGTGGAGGTGGGATGTTTCAGGACAAAGGTGAGTGCTAGGTAAACATTTGGGGCAAAAGCCCTCTTTTCCCCCCTTAATTTATTATTGTTATTCTTTACATGTCACCATTGATGACTCTATTCTCTCTGCTCTATTTACTTTTGTTTCTTAAGCCCAACTAGATCTCACTTTCAAGTATTTGCTGTTACTATAACAATCAACAGTTTCAAAACTTAAGTTGCCAGGTAAAAGTTCCACTGCGAAAACAGAAAACTGCAATAGAAATGTAAATGCATAGTCCTTCTTTTTCGGTTTTTCTTTACCTTGTCAACAGTTTAGGGTAGAGTAATGAAAGGACCATATTATTTCTATCAGGTAACTGGGTCCCAGACTCAATACATTGTCAGTTGCCTGTGTATTGCTAGTGCCTCTCTGAGTCTCTGCCTTCACTGTAAAATGGGAGCTTAATGATTCTTCCTTCTCAGAGTTTTTGGGAGTACAAATGAGAAAATGTATGGGAATAGGCTTTGCAAGCTATAATTTGAAAGTGCAGACTTATGAAGGGTGGGAACTGGACCATGGCATATTGGAGAACCAATGAGACGACTGGGTGATAGAAGAATGCTGAATGCTGTTTTCTTATCCAGCTTCACGCCCAGAGTTTTGTCACCTTCGCAAAATACCATTCCATATGTGTATTTGCCACATACAGGAACTACAAGAAAGGGAAGTTTTACCAATGGATTCTCAAGGGTGAGAAGAGTTAACATCTCGTCTGTTGGTTATTGGAGCCCTGTAGTAATCAGTCTTACTTCGGTTGAGGCCAGCTTTACTTTTAGAGCCTGGCCAGTAGTTTTTTACAGATTAAGTTCACCTTCCTTGAAATACCTATGGCTTAGAGGCAGCAAGAACCAGAGCACAGAAATATTTGATGTGGTCTAAGCTGTAAATTGCCATGCTTCTATTTTTTGACTCAACATGGCCACTCTCATTGGAGTGTCTAGCCCTGTGAGCAGGAAGAACAGAGGCCTCCAGGAGTTTAGACTCGTAAGCGGGAGCTCCCTTGGGACTGAGCATGGAAACTGTGGTATCTTTGTAAATCCTCCAGGTGTCCCTCAGTTTTGCCCTGATTTAGACATTTTATTCAAAGGAAAAAGCTTTTGTTATTTCTTTCTCTGACCCCCTTCCCTTCCTCCCCAACCTCTGAATGACCAACTAAAGTAAAAAGTACATATAATTTATGGCTTAATCATAAATTTAAAATAATTATACTTTATTACCTCTCATGGGTCTTGAAATGTAGGTGCTATGTTCTGCTTTCTGCCGAGGCAAGGGAATAATACAGAAACCAGTAATAAATTATAACTTCAGGCTGCAGTTGGTAAGCTTGAGGAACTGCTATTTAAGTGGAAAGTGCTCGAACAGCCAAATGAGCACCTGTCATGTTTATTTTCACTTTGAAAAGTAAAACATGACAGTATAGTTTCCATTGCTTGTCCAATATGAACTTCTGGCATTCTTGTTATCTTCTCAGGAATTGCACTGTTTGCTTCTTGTGTTCATTTTTTTTTTCCAGGGGTGAGGATGTATCTCTCCTTCTGAAACTTTCACTCTAAAATATGCCCCCAAATACTGACATTTTCAAACTTGTGCTTTTTTACTTGATACCTGATTTTTTTTTTTGTATTTAATAGGGAGAAGGTCATGACTTGTGAAATTTACTGGAAGGATAGGGATCTGAGCAGGCTCCTGAGTACTTGAAAGGCTTTATCTACCTCTTATACTTTTTTGTCACATCCAGGTTTTTGCTCATTTCTCTATCATTTGGTGTCTTGAACTTTACCTGAAATGCATGTCTTGAGTGCCTGCTAAGGTCCAGGCATTGTGCTGGCAGATTTGATGTATTTTTATTTATTCCTTATTACAGGACTAATAAATAGTAGACTCTCATTCTGACACTCACTTTTTTTTTTCCAGAAAAAAAAATTAATGGAGATTGATTGCTAATGGGTAAGAGCTGCTTTTAAGGCTATGAAAATGCTCTAAAATTAGTTTGTGGTTATGATTGCACAACTCTGAACGTACTAAAATACATTGAATTATATACTTTCTTTTTTCTTTCTTTTCTTTTTGCAGCTCTTGCTCAAAGGAGAATTCGATATTTAAAATGAGTGAATTGTATGGTATATGAATTAGATCTCAATAAAACTCCAAAAAAAAGAAACTAAAGCTTAGAGAAGTATAATGTCTTGTTCAAGGTGACACTACCTGTTGTGAAGCTTTTGTCCAAATTTTTCTGAGACCAAAGCTATTCTTTCTTCCACTGACCCATGCTATCTCTACTAATTTTATAGTCACGGTATCCTTTTTCTTTAAAAATGTAGGAAAAAATGGCTGGGTGCGGTGGCTCATGCCTATAATCCCAGCACTTTGGGAGGCTGAGGCGGATGGATCACTTGAGGTCAGGCATTTGAGACCACCCTGGCCAACATGGTGATACCCAGTCTCTACTTAAAAAAAAAAAAAAAAAAATTAGCCAGGTGTGGTGGCATGCACCTGTAATCCCAGCTACTCAGGAGGCTGAGGCATGATAATCGCTTGAACCTGGGAGGCAGAGGTTGCAGGGAGTCAAGATTGCGCCACTGCACTCCAGCCTGGGCGACAGTGAGACTCCGTCCCCACGCCCCCCCAAAAAAAGGAAAAAAATAATTAAACGACTAATACGTGAACACACATGTATTCTCATTCTAACTTTGTGGAACTATATGAAATAAAATGTAGACATTCTCTTTCACCTTGCTTTCCTATCTGGTCCTTTGTAAGCCTTAACATAAATGTAGTTATGTTGGCATATTTAAAATATATGTTGTTGCTGCTGCTGTATTTTTAAAAAACATAAATGATACTTTATTATAAATATTACTCTAGTATTTGTTTTTTGTACTTAGTATGTGCTGGAAATTTTTTTATGGTAGTATGTCATTCATATTATTCTTATTATAAAAATACTACATGCACGAGGAAATGAAAATTGAAAGATTTAAAATGGAAAGTTGAGGAAGATCTAAAATGGAAAGTGAAAAACTCCACCTATCCCCAAGTTCCATTCCTTAGAGGTAACTGCTTTTCACTGTATTTGCATTTTATTCTTTGATTACCTCCCTAACCCTTAAACATATATATACTTGTACTTTTATTTCTTTATCTAATAACTTAAAGCACTCTTGTTTGTTGATCCATTAAGAATGACGGAAGCAGGCAGATTGCTGGAGCCCAGGAGTTTGAGACCAGCCTGGGCAACATGGCAAACTCTGTCTCTACAAAAAATGCAAAAAAAAAAAAAAAAAAAAAAAAAAAAAGCCAGGTAAGCCAGGTATGGTGGCAACCGTCCATAGTTGCAACTATTGGGAGGTTGAGGTGGGAGGATCACCTGAGCTCGGGAGGTTGAAACTGAAGAGAACTGTGATCACACCACTGCACTCCAGCCTGAGTGACAGAGCAAGACCCTGTCTCAAAAAAAAAAAAAAAAAAAAGAGTTGTGGAATTACTGTTCTGATACTACCTCTCACTCTTGCCAAATTTGGCTAGTTAACCTTTACCTTTAGGGGTTTATTTCCTTAATTACTTTCCTTTAGGACCAGTTGATAAATACATTCTCTTGAATTTTAGTGTGTAGTATGGGGAATTAAAGTTCTCTTTCAGCCATATCATTACTTTGACATGATTGAGGTTTACAATTTTACATACAGATCTGTAATTTTGATAAGACAAGCATGCTTATAAGTTGATCTGAAATTAGAAGGCCGGTACATAATGATGTTGATGTAAGTGTTGTTTATTGCAAAACCAGATAAGAGTGATGGAATTAATAGGTAGAAAACGTAATCTACTATAACCATCCAACCAGTGCCAGTGAATGAGGAGTACTGCACATGTCAGGTCAAGATTTTATACTTCATCAAAAGCTCAAAATCACACTACATTTTAGCTTGCTTTGTATTTGAATCATAACTTTATTGTGTAATTTCCCTCTCCCCTTGGAATTTATAATTGTCTTTTTTTACTCTTACTGATGGAAGAAGCATGCTATAATGATTGCTCAATGTCACTAGATGTTTCGTCATGTGACTTGTTCAATGTTTGATAAATACTGGCTTCTTTAGACCCCACCTACCACAGTTATCATACTGGGATTTCTTCTCATTGAACACCTTTGCAAATTCCATTAGAACATCATTTTAGGCCAGGTGTGGTGGCTCACACCTGTAATCCCAACACTTTGGGAGGCTGAGGCAGGTGGATCACCTGAGGTCGGGAGTTTGAGACCAGCCTGGCCAACATGGGAAACCCCGTTTCTACTAAAAATACAAAAATTAGCTGGGCATGGTGGCAGGCACCTGTAGTCCTAGTGCCTGTTTTAGTTACTCAGGAGGCTGAGGCAGGACAATCACTAAGGCAGGCAGTGGTTTCAGTGAGCCAAGATCATACCATTGCACTCTAGCCTGGGTGACAGAGCAGGACTGCCTCAAGAAAAAAAAAATTTTTTTTAAATTTCAGTAGCTTTAGGGATATAAGCAGTTTTTGGTTCCATGGATGATTTGTATAGTGTTGAAGTCTGGTATTTTAACGTACCTGACACCTGAGTAGTATACATCTGATAAGTGTTTTTTTTTTGTTTTTGTTTTTGTTTTGTAATCTATCACCCCCCTCCCACCCTCCTTTCTTCTGAATCTCTAATGTGCATTGTACCACTCTCTACACCTTCATGTGCCCATAGCTTAGTGCCCACTTATAAGTGAGAACATGTAATATTTGTTTGTCCAGTTATTTCACTTAGAATAATAGCCTTCAGTTTCATCCATGTTGCTGCAAAACACATGATTTCATTTTTTTTTTTTTTTAATGACTGAGTAGTATTTCATGGTATGTATACACATCACATTTTCTTTATCTACTCACCGGTTGTTGGGCACTTTGATTGATTCCGTATCTTCGCTATTGTGAAATGTGCTCCAATAAACATATGTGTGCAGATGTCTTTTTGATATAATGACTTCTTTTCCAGGTAGATACCCAGCAGTGGATTGTTGGGTCAAATGGTAGAGTTACTTTTAGTTCTTTGAGAAATCTCCATAGTGTTTTCCATGGCGGTTGTAGTAATTTACATTTCCACCCCCAGTGTATAAGCACTCCCTTTTCACTACCTTTCTAGCAACATCTGTTATTTTTTGACTTTTTAATAATGGCCATTCTGGTTAGGATACGGTGGTATCTCATTATGGTTTTAATTTGCATTTCTTTGATGATCTGTGATATTGGGCATTTTTTTGTATGTTTGTTGGCCATTTGTATATTTTCTTTTGAGAAATATCTATTCATGTCATTTGCCTACTTTTTAATGGAACTATTTGTTTTTTTTTTTTTTTTTTTTTCTTGCTGATTTGTTTGGATTCCTTATAGGTTCTTTGTCAGATGCATAGCTTGCAAATATTTTCTCCCATTCTGTAGATTGTCTGTTTACTCTGATAATTATTTATTTTGTTGTGCAGAAGCTTTTTAGTTTAATTAGGTCCCATTTATTTATTTTTTTTGTTGCATTTGCTTTTGGGGTCCTATTCATAAATTCTTGCCTAGTCCAATGTCTAGAAGAGTTTTCTTCTAGAATTTTTATGGGCTCAGGTCTTAAATTTAAGTCTTTAATCCATGTTGAGTTAATTTTTATATATGGTGAGACACAGGGATCCAGTTTCATTCTTCTACATGTGGCTATCCAATGTTCCCAGCACTGTTTTGAATAGGGTGTCCCTTTTCCAGTATATGCTTTGTTGAAGATCAGTTAGTTGTAAGTATTTGGCTTTATTTATGGCTTCTCTATTTTGTTCCATCAGTCTGTATTTACTTTTATACCAGTACCATGCTGTTTTAGTTACTACAGCTTTGTGGTATAATTTTAAGTCAGATAATGTGATGCCTCCAGATTTGTTCTATTTGTTTAGGATTCATCGGCTATTCAGGCTCTTTTTTGGTTCCGTATGAATTTTAGGATTTTTTTTTTCTAATTCTGTGACAAATTACATTAGTATTTTGATAGGAATTGCATCAAATCTCTTAATTTGTTTGGGCAGTATGGTCATTTTCATGATATTGATGATTCCATACATGAGTGTGGATTTCCATTCATTTGTGTCATCTGTGATTTCTTTCATCAGTGTTTTGTAGTTTTCTTTGTAGAGATCTTTGACTACCTTGGTCAAGTTTATTTCTAGGTACTTTTTTTTTTTTTTTTTTTTTTTTTTTTGTAGCTATTGTCAAAGGGATTGAGTTATTGATTTGATTTTCAGCTTGGTCATTGTTAGTGCATTGCAGTGCTACTGGTTTTTGTACATTGGTTTTGTAACCCAAAACTCTACTGAATTTGTTTTTCAAATCTAGGAGTCCTTGGAAGTGTTGTTAGGACTTTCTAGGTATACAATCGTATTACTGGCAAACAGAGATAGTTTGACTTCCTCTTTTCAATTTGGATGCCCTTTATTTCTTTCCTTTGCCTGATTGCTCTGGCTGAGACTTCCTACCAATTCCACTTTTACTTGGATCACTTGTGTTTCTCTTTCTTAGAATTTTCTAAAAATTATACCGTATTTTAGATTCTTCCAGGCAAGGGCTGTTTTAGCTTTGTGTCCTGTACAGCACCTAACACAGTACTTTGAATATGGCTGGTGATTACTAAGTAATTGTTGAACTAATAAGTGAATGAATGAACCGAAGATTGGCGTTGTTTTTTTTTTTTTTTTTTTTTTCATTTCATTGTAGTGTGTCTTTGTTATACAAGCAAAAGGAAGTATTAATTCTATCCTTGAAAGCCCCTGACTGGGAAAGGTTTTGAAATTCCTTCTCAAACAGATGGCCATTCACCTAATGCTTGGAGATTACCAGAGACAGAATTTAGAATCTTCCATGGCAGCCTATTCTTTTTCACAGTAACTCATGCTTCACTTCCTTACATCTAGTCTAACCACATGACATCACAGAACTTTCTAAAGTGACACAGTATCTGGATCCATCTGTACATTCTCTTCTAAATTTTTTATAAGAAAACCATCAAAGGTAAAAATAATGTGTTGGTTTCTTTTAAGCTGAGGAGGAATGTTTTACTGTGCATTTTGAAATGTTTTTGTTCTCTCATATTTCATCAGTTAGAGTCACACTGTTTGGGGGTAATTCTGTATCTGAATTTGGTGGTGGAATTTTTCCCATTGGCTAGCAGTCTTCATGTTCCCTCTTTGGCCACCTGTCTATTGAACATAATTCCCAAAGGCATGAGCTACAGGAAATGTTTTTTTTTTGTTGTTGTTGTTGTTGTTTTAGGTCTTTATTTAGGTTGTATATCCTGTGTGTGTTACTTGCCACTCCTGTAAAGACAGTGGAAGAATGACTGTGAATGATGCCATTATTTTTTTCAGTCGATCCTTATTGAAGGTTTGAATTTAGGACTAGGCCGGGAATTAGTTTGACTTTCCTCATCCAGTCAGTCCCTGCAGCACATTTCAAGGTCAGACTATATACCTCATGCTGGATGGTTCCTTAGACTTTGTAATCTAAGCCCAATACAGTTTTTTGTTGTTGTTGTTCAGGGATACTTATTTACCAAATAAATAGGACAGCGCACACCCATCAGTCAAGGTGATAAGAGCTTTGGCTACTTTTATAAATCTTACCCCTAGATATAATTTTCTATGGGAGTGAAAACTTTTATAAAAACAATTGGGAGACCAAGGCAGGTGGATCACTTGAGGTCAGGAGTTCGAGACCAGCCTGGCCAACATGGTGAAAGCCTGTCTCTGTTAAAAATACAAAAATTAGCTAAGTGTGGTGGTGCGTGCCTGTAATCCCAGCTACTCAAGAGGCAGAGGCAGGAGAATCACTTGAACCCAGGAGGCAGAGGTTGCAGTGAGCCGCGATCACACCACTGCACTCCAGCCTGGGCGACAGAGCCAGACTCCATCTCAAAAAAAAAAAACAAGCATGGGGGGAAGATGATCTCAAGGTACATAAGATACATACCTAAAGGTACAAAGATATAAATCATAGTCCTTGGCTAGTTCATTATAGTGGTTTTGTAGTCTGTCCTACAATTGGTTGGGGTAACAACATTTTTTCTTATTTTTGTTCGCACTGCTCTCTCTACCCCCTCATCTAGGTATGTGTATAGCTCATTTATTTAGGGGTGATGTTAAAAAAATTGAATGCCCTTAATGGCAAGGGAACCAACCATTCATTGTGGATGCCACAACTTTTTCCCCTGTGGACTGTAGTTATTGGTACAGAAGTATTTTTTTTTCTCCCAGCTTTTATTTCAGGTTCCGGGGATACATATGCAGGTTTGTTACATGGGCAAATTGCATATTGTGGGGGTTTAGTATACAGACTATTTCATCACCCAGGTAATAAGCATAATACCTGATAGATAATTTTTTGATCGTTACCCTCCTCCCACCTTCCACCCTTAAGTGGGACCTAGTGTCTGTTGTTCCATTCTTTGTGTCCATGTTTCCTCAGTGTTTAGCTCCCACTTATAAGAGAAAACATGCAGTATTTGGTTTTCTTTTCCTGCATTAATTCACTTAGGATAAGGGATTCCAGCTGCTTATGTCTAGAAAGCTACTAGTAGACCTAAGCTTTCTGACTCTCTCTCTCTCTCTCTCTCTCTATATATATATATATATTTTTTTTTTTTCTTTGATACAGAGTCTTGCTTTGTCACCCAGGCTAGAGTGCAGTGGCACAATCTCGGCTCACTGCAACCTCCGCCTCCTGATCAAGCAATTCTTTGCCTTAGCCTCCCGAGTAGCTGGGATTACAGGTGCCCGCCACCACACCTGGCTAATTTTTGTATTTTTAGTAGAGACAGAGTTTCACCATCTTGGCCAGGCTGGTCTTGAACTCCTGACCTCATGATCCACCCACATCAGCCTCCCAAAGTGCTGGGATTACAGGTGTGATCCACCACACCCAGCCTCATATATATATATATATATTTATACTACACACAGTATGTAGAACCTTGCACATAATAGGAACTTACCACATATTTGGAGAGAACATCCTTTTTCTCTCTCTCCCAGGTATTAGCCAGAAACCATAGCTATCTTTCTTAATTGCTAATGCAAAATTGGATATGAGATAGGATGCGTAAAGAAGGAGGTCAGAAGACGTAGAAACAGAAATTAGAGGTTCGAATGGCTTCTTCTGTTTCATTCATTAACTTTGAGAGATTCTGGTCCTCACGGTTCACAGTTTAGTGGAACTGTGGGCCGAAGTGATAGCTCTGCACATACAAAGGGGGAAATGGAGAAAACCATTTAATCATCTTTTCTGTCAGTCTAACCTCTCTCCGTTTTCATTTTTTTTTCTGTCAATCTAACCTCTCTCCCTTCTCATCTTTCCTTTTCCCCAACTCGCTGTACACTGCAGTTTCCTGGGAAGAATTACAACTTGTAGGAATAAAAGAGAAAGGTAGCCCTGGCTAAAGTGGATTGATCTTTTTGCTTATTTAGAAAGCAAAAATCGGCCAGGCGAGGTGGCTCATGCCTGTAACCCCAGCACTTTGGGAAGCCAAGGTAGGCGGATCACGAGGTCAAGAGATCGAGAGCATCCTGGCCGACATGGTGAAACCTCATCAGTAAAAATACAAAATTAGCTGGGCCTGGTAGCACATGCCTATAGTCCCAGCTACTTGGGAGATTGAGGCAGGAGAATTGCTTGAACCCGGGAGGCAGAGGTTGCAGTGAGCCAAGATCCCACCACTGCACTCCAACCTGGGCGACAGAGCAAGACTCCTTCTAAAAAAAAAAAAAGGAAAAAAAAGAAAAAAACAAAGCAACAAAAATCAATTATTAACCTCAAGAATCTATTCTCTTCAAAACCCATCAGCAAGCTAAGCATTCCACAAAAGTTAATTTTAAAAAAAGGGGAAAGGGGAAGTTATGTACCTTGAGATTATCTTTATCTCCATGCTTGTTTTAATGACTTTTCACTTCCATGGAAAAATTTTATTTTGGGGAAGATTTACGAAACTAGCCAAAGCTCTTACCAATTTCACTGATCACTGTTTACTGTCCTATTTATTTGGTGAATGAATCACCTCTTTTCTGAGAATCTCTTCATTGAACATTTCCATTTGAAGCTTTAAAACATAATATACTTATTTTTAAAGTTTGTATTGCTTAATTTAAAAGTAATAATATATCATCCAGTCAGTGAAGGCATCAGTTTAAGATGGATTCCAATTTCAGAGATGTTAAATATGAAGCAAAAATGTCTACCTTGGAACTGATGAATTAGGGTACATGCTCATTGTAGAGAATTTGCAAACTATAGAAAAGTGTAAAGAAGAGAAAATATTATTTATAATTATTTGGTCTAATTCCTTCTAGTTTTTTTTTCTATACTTAGTAATGTGTTTATCCTTTGTTTATATAAAATTAATATCATGTTGTATAAACATTTTGCATCTTTTTTCCCTGATACTTTTATATTTTGAGCATTTTTTTTCTTATCAGTAAACAGTTCTTCAATTTGATTGTTTAAAACTGGTTTAAAAATTAATCCCTTACTTATATCAAGCAAGATGTCAGAATAGCACTTGTCTCTTTATAGAAACATCAATTTGAACAACTATCCATGCACAGAATATCTTTATAAGAGCAAAGGAATCCAGGTTAAAGACTACATTGCCTGGGTGGAGCACAGAAATAAGAAAGGACACATTGAAGAGAGTAGGAAGAACAGTTTCAAATTACCTACGTCACCTCTCCCTGAAGCCTGAGCAGCACAGTGTCAAGAGGGATACCTTTTGTGTAGGGGAAGGAGAATGAAGTGAGCACCCAACTTCTCTGTAAACTAAGCAAGAGGCCCACCCCAGTGAACCCCAGTGCTAGGGTGGCCTCCAAAGACAAAGGCTCCAAGCCTACTGTAGCACCAGGTATGCCCTCATGGACTCAGGCTCCAGGTCAGCCCTCGAAGCCCCAGAATCCAGGACTTCCCATATAGACCCAGTCTCCAGTGGACTCAGGATCCAGGCCTGCCTCACAGACTTAAGCTTCAGGACTGTGTTAGCACCAGCTCACCCCTGTGGATACAATTGCCAGGCCCACCCCAGTGGACCCAGGATCTAGGCTTACACCCACAGACCAACATTCTAGGCCTGCCGTTGGGGATGCAGGGACCACACCCACCCAGGTGAACTTAAGCTCCAAGTGTGCCCTAGTGGACCCAGGTTCCAGGCTCCTCCCAATGGACCCAGGTATTAGGGCTGCCTGCCTGCTGATTTAAGCACCAGGCCAACTCACCTAAGGAGTCTAGCAACAAGCCTGCTCATGGACTCCACTAGATGGCCCACACATAATCTCTGGATGGGGTGACTGTTGAAAGGTTTTCCCAGCTGAAGCTAGCCTGGAAGAGGTTCCTACTTCTTCAGATGTTCAGACATCAACACACAGCCACAAGGATCATGAATAATCAGGCAAACATGACCAAAGGAAAAAAAATAAAACACTAGTTATTGACTCTATAGAAATGGAGATCTATGAGCTGACACATAATTTAAAATATTGTGTGCTGAAGGACAGTATGACTATAATGAAAAATTCCATAGAGAGCTTCAGTAGCAGAATCAATGAAGCAGAAGAAAGAATCAATGAGTTTTAAGATAGGACATTTGAAATTGCTCAGTCTGAATCACCAAAAAGAAAGAAAACAAAGCTTGTGGGACTTACGGGACATCATCAAGTAAATTCATATATACGTTATGGGAGTTACAAAAGGAACAGAGAGATAAGTAAGGAGCAGAAACCTTATTTGAAGAAATAGTGACAGAACACTTCCCAAATCTGAAGAGGGAAATGAATATTCAAATCCATGAAGACCAAAGAACCCCAAATAAATTAATAATAAAGTCAAATTCACCAAGACATATTATAATCAAATTTTCCAAGGTCAAAGACAAAGAGAAAATTTGGAAAGCAGTAAGAGAAAAGTGGATTATTATATATAAGGGAACCCATGTAAGATAATCAGTGGATTTCTCAGCAGCAACCTTGCAGGCCAGAAGTGAATGGGATAATGTATTCAAAATGCTGAAAGAAATAAGACTGTGCCAGCCAAGAAAACCAAACTGGCAAAGCTATCCTTCAGAAATAAAATAGCAAGATTTTCCCAGACAAACTAAAGCTGTGGGAGTTCATCAAAACTAAACCTGTCTGTAAGAACTGCTAAAGGTTGTTCTTTAAGTTAAAATGAAAAAGTCCTAACTAACATGAAAACATACGAAACTGTAAAATTCACTGTAAAGGTAAAAATATACTCAAATTAAAAATACTCTAATATTGTGATGGTGGTGCATAGATCATTTGTAACTCTATCAAAGTAAAAAGTGAAAAGTATTAAAAATAGTTGCTGCCACAATAATTTTTAATGGATGCACAACATATAAAAGATGTAAATTATGACATCCATAACATAAAATGTGAGTGGACAAGTTGAAGTGTAGAGTTTTTATATGCAGAGTTAAGTTGTTATGAGCATGAAGTAGACTGTTATTACTATAAGGTGTTTTATGTGGGCCTTATGGTAACCACAAGGAAAAACAAAAACACATAGTAGATTAGTAGATACACAACAGGTAAAGACAAAGGAATCAAAGCATACCACTGAAAAAAATCCTTAAGTCATAAAGGAAGACAGCAAGAGAAGAAAGGAGCAAAGGACGACAAAACAATCAGAAAACAATTAACAAAATGACAATAGTATTTACCTACCAGTAATGACTTAAATGTAAATGGATTAAATTTCCCAATCAAAAGACGTAGAGTGGCTAAATGGATTTAAAAACTAAGATTAAATTATAGAGACTCACTTTGGCTAAAAACACACATAGGCTGAAAATAAAGGGATTGAAAAATATTTTATGCAAATAGTAACCAAAAGAGACTGGCCATACATATATCAGACAAGATAGACTTTAAGTCAGTAACTGTCACAAGATACAAAGAATTTCATTATGTAATGATAAAGGAGTCAGTTCATCAAGAAAATGTAACAATTGTAAAGACAGTTGGCCCTTGAGAATCATCGGTGTGAACTTTGTGAGTTCACTTATATGCAGATTTTTTCAACCAAACACTGATCGAAATTGCAATATTAACGGGATTAGAAACTCACATGTATGGAGAGCCAACTTTCCATATACACAGGTTCGGCAGGGCCAACAGTAGGACCTGAGTATACACTGATTTGTGGATACACACACAGTCCTGGAACCGATCCCTCCTGTATACCAAGGGATAACTGTATATATGCACTCAACATTGGGACCTAAATATTTAAAGCAAATATTAACAGAACTGAAGGGACAAATAGCGATACAGGAGCAGTAGGGGTATTGAGTACCACATTTTGGAAAATCAGTAGAAATCCATTCAGAAAATATATAGGGAGCCAGCAGACTTGAACAGCACTACAGACCAAATGGACCTAACACATATACAAAACATTCCATCCTACATCAAAAGAACACATTCTGTTCAAGTGCACATGAAACATTCTCAAACATAGATCATATGTTAGGCCACAAAGTAAGTACTAACAAATTGAAGAAGACTGAAGTCATATCAGGCATCTTTTTTGACCACAATGATATAAAACTAGAAATCAATAATAAGAGGAAAATTGGAAAATCCACAGTGACGTGGAAATTTTCTTGAACAATCAATTTGCGAGAAATGAAGAGGGAAATCAAATAATCTTTTGAGACAAGTGAAAATGGAAAGACAATATCCCAAAACTTATGGGATGCAAAGATATGGAAATACAAAACTTATGGAAAAGCAAAAGTACATGTATGTGATTGCATCAAACTATCAAGCTTCTCCACAACAAAGGAAACAGCAGCAGAGTGAAGAGACCACCTATGCAATGGAAGAAAATATTCGCAAACCATGCATTTGATAAGGAATTCCTATCCAAAATATGTAAATAGCTCATAAAACTCAATAGCAGGTTAACAAGTAACCTGACCTAAAAATGAGCAAAGGACTTGAATAGACATTTCCGAAAAGAAGACATGTGAATGCTCAACATGTATATGAAAATGTGCTCAACATCTAATCATCAGTGAAATGTAAATCAAAACCATGAGATATTACTTCGTACTTGTTAGAATAACTATTATACAATAGACAATAGATAACAAGTGTTGGTGAGGATGTGGAGAAAAGGGAACACTTGTACACCATTGGTGGGAGTGTAAATTGGTACAGCCATTGTGGAAAACTGCATGGAGGTTTCTCAAACAGTTAAAAATAGAATTTCATATGACCCAGCGATTCTACTTTGGGATACATATCCAAAGGAAATGAAATCAGTATCTAAAAGAGATATCTTTATTCCCATGTTCATTGCTGCATTATTCACAAAAACCATGATTTAGAAACAACCTAAGTATCTGTTAACAGAGGAATGAATAAAGAAAATGTGGTAAGTATATCTATATATCTACATCTACACACACATACCCACACATATCCACACATAGTGAAATATTATTCAGTCTTAAAAAAGAAGGAAATCCTGTCATGTGTGACAATGTGGATTAATCTGGAATATGTTATGCTAAGTGAAATGAGGCACAGAAAGACGAATACCACATGATCTTACTTATATGTGGAATCTAACAGTGTTATAAATGCACAGAGTTGAGTGGTGGTTTCCAAGGGTTTGAGGGATGTTGGGTAGATGTTGGTCAAAAGATACCAAGTTTTGTTTATGCAGAATGAATAAACTCTAGAGACCTAATGTACAGCATAGTAACTGTATTAGTCTGTCACATTCCTCTGAAGAAATACCTGAGACTGGGTCATTTATAAAGAAGTTTCATTGGTTCACAGTTCCCCAGGCTGTTCAGGAAGTAGGATGCTGGTATCTGCTTGGCTTCTAGAGAGGCCTCATAAAATTATGCTGGAAAGCAAAAAGGGGGAGTCAGCACTTCACATGGCCGGAGCAGGAGGAAGAGAGAGTGAGGGGGGATGTGCCACACACTTTTAAACCACTTGATCTTGTGAGAACTCACGGTCATGAGAACAGCACCGAGAGGATGGTGCTAAACCATTAATGAGAAAACGCCTCCATGATCCAGTCACCTCCCACCAGGACTCACCTCCAACCTTGGGGATTACAGTACGGCATGAGATTTTGTGGGGACACAGATCCAAACCGTAGCAGTAACTATATTTATTAATACTGTATTACATACGTGAAATTAGCTAAGAGAGTAGATCTTAAATGTTTTTAGCGCACATACACACACACACACACACACACACACGATTACTGTGAGGTCATGGGTATGTTAATTAGATTGGTTTTAGAAGTCATTTCACAATGTATATATATATTAAAACATTACATTTTACACTGTAGATATATAAAATTTTTGTCAATTATCCTTCAGTAAAGTTCAGAAAATGTTTTAAATCACAAAATAATCTACTTTGGTTATTCAAGTTTTTTGATATTTTGTGTATTGCTACAGTGAACCTCTTTGTATATATATCTTTATTTCCCCAGGAAATATTGCTAGAAGTTGAATGCCTTGGTGAGGTATTATGGTGTGAACATTTACACAGTACATATTCTATTGTCAGGCTGTTACTTAGAGACATTTTTATTTTCATTCCTACCTGCAGTGTATGAGATGTGATCGTCAGTTACTTCCACCAGCCTCCTTTACCCTACTCTATACAGTGCTAAGCGTTACAATTTACAAATATTTTTGCCAATTTGATGGGCGAAAATATGCTATTATTTTAAATTTCGTTTCTTTATTCATGAGGTTGAACATTTTTTATTTTTATTGGCCACTGTTTACTTCTTTCTGTTATTCATTGGCTGATCGTATTTTGCTCATTTTTCTGTTGAGGAGTTAGTGTTTTTCTTAACATTTACTTTATCCAACCTTTCTGCCCACTTCCCAGGTATTTTCTTATACCCAATTTTCAGTTTTGTACTTAGATTTTTAATATTTATTTTAGGTGAAACATCTTTCCATTTAAGTCTTAACTGTAATACTTGCATTAAATTAAATAACAATATATGAAATTATTTAACTGCGTTTATGCTTACTGCTAGCCTTTTTGTACTGTGATTTAAAAAAAATTCTTGATTGTTCTCTTGGTCAGCCAAAATGTAATTTCTAATAATATTCATGAAGACTAATAGCAGGGAAGTGGTCGTGGCATATTCTTTGAGTCTTTGCATTATGGAAGAGTGACGACTTCCTATCCTTTCATTTGTAAATATCTCTTTGATTGGCTATAGGATTATTGAGCATCAAACTTTCACCCTTAAAACTCTATAGAGGCTGGGTGCAGTGGCTCATGCCTGTAATCCCAGCACTTTGGGAGGTCGAGGTGGGCGGATCACCTGAGGTCGAGAGTTCAAAACCAGCCTGGCCAACATAGCAAAACACAATCTCTACTAAAAATACAAAAATTAGCCAGGTGTGATGGCACATGCCTGTAATCCAAGCTATAAGGAGGCTGAGGCAGGAGAATCACTTGAACCCGGGAGGCAGAGGTTGCAGTGAGCCAAGATTGTGCCACTATACTCCAGCCTGGGCGATGAGCGAGACTCCATCTCAAAAACAAACAAACAAACAAAAAAACCACCACCAACAACTCTATAGATATTGTTCTGTGACCTCTGATATTTGATGTTGGGAGATGTCTGAGGCCATCTTCATATAGGATTTCATTGTGGTAAGCTGTATTTTCTGTTTGGACATTTGTAGTATTTTATATTTAATTTCTTAACAGAATATGTTTATGTCCTTGCTCAACCATTTCATAGTGCAGACTCTGGTCTTTTCACAACCTTGGAAAACATTCTTCTAGTGTTTCTTTGATTATTCTTATATCTTTCTGTATCTTACTTTTTTTTTTTTTTTTGAGGTGGAGTCTCACTCTGTCGACCAGGCTAGAGTACAGTGGTGTGATCTCGGCTCACTACTAGCTCTGTCTCCCAGGTTCAAGCAATTTTCCTGCCTCAGCTTCCCAAGTAGTTGGGATTACAGGCGCCTGCCACCATGCCCGGCTAATTTTTTTTGTATTTTTAGTAGAGACAGGGTTTCACCATGTTGACAGGGCTGATCTCGAACTCTTGGCTGGCCTTAAGTAATCCATCTGCCTTGGGCTCCCAAAGTGCTGGTATTGCTGGTGTGAATCACCATGCCTGGCTTGTATTTTACTTTCTTTCTCTTTTTTTTTTTTTTTTTTGAGATGGAGTCTGGCTCTGTTGCCCAGGCTGGAGTGCAGTGGCGTGATCTCGGCTCACTGCAAGCTCTGCCTCCTGGGTTCACGCCCTTCTCCTGCCTCAGCCTCCCCAGTAGCTGGGACTGTAGGCGCTTGCCACCACACCCGGCTAATTTTTTTGTATTTTTAGTAGAGACAGGGTTTCACCGTGTTCGCCAGGATGGTCTCCATCTCCTGACCTCATGATCCACCCGCCTCGGCTTTCCAAAGTGCTGGGATTACAGACGTGAGCCACTGCGCCCGGTCCCGGCCTGTATTTTACTTTCATTCTGTGATTCCTGTTAAGTACATTTTGATCTCCAGGATCTGTTCCTCATGTCTTAGGTTTTCCATCTCTCATTTCTTATATTTTCCCTGAGTTATAGGAGAATCTCTTGAGTTCACTCATCCAGCTCAGTAATTTGGTTTTTCTGCAGCATGCTTTCTGCTGTTCAGTCCATCTGTTGCCATGTTAAATGAAGAAATGGTATTAAAAAAATCAATTGCAAGTGGTTTTTCCTGATCTCATACTGTTCCAGCTTCATGTCTGCTTACCTTATTTTCACAGATGCAGTGCCTTCTTGAATCAAGTGTCTTCTTGAAAAACTGAGAATTTTCTAAAATTTTATCATGTCAGTTCGAGTAAACCTTTTTCAGAAAAGACAGTTTTGATCAAAGTGCCTCCATTCCTTTGAACTGTAGTAGTTTTGCATAGTTCTGGCAATGACTCCTTACCTCTTTATCCTCATAGAAAGTGGACTAGTACTGGCTTATATGCAAGTAGCTGAGATTGGTTCTGTGAGAGATTAGTATGGATTCCTGGCCAAATCCTTTACTTGAAGGTGGAAGAAAATGTGTCTTTACACAGCCAGATAGAGATTTTATAAATTGGAGTGTGCTTAAGCACTTGTTTTTGTCTTTATGTGGATGCTTGCAGTATGAGCAAACCATGGTAGGTTTTGGCCCACTCCTATCGTTGCTGGTTGCTGCAGTTCCTTGTTTCTGCAATGCCTGGTACTCAGAGTCGTGGCTTATAACAGCAATACATCCTGGGGTCTATGCGTATCACAGATTGTGTGCATAGAACTCTCGCTACAGTGAGTATCACAGGTTGTGTACATAGAATACTCACTACAGAGGCAAGAGCCTTGCTCTCTGGGTGCCTCGTAAGCTCCCCTTGCCCTCCTGCTCTCTGCTTTCTGAGTTAAGAGGTGAACATTGCACTTAGGATTTGATTGGTATGTTTATCAGGCTCGCTGCTCTTTTGGAGAGATAATCACGTGTCAGCCTTCTTTGCCCTTCTTTAATCTAATTCCACCTATACTATATTCAGCACAATCATTTGCACTTCTGGCATATTGAGCACCTTTCTCTAATATATAGTGCCAGAAGAGGTTTTGATCCATTTTTACGTTCCATTGATTGACTCATTGAGAATCTAGGAATGGGACAGGGCCTGTGTCTATACTGGCATCTTGCCAGGAACCTTCCCCTCCCCCTTTCATTGGCTATCAAATTCTGAAAATGTTTTCAGCCATGGATGGCCCACATCTAGGAAAAATAAGGTCATAAATATTAAGATTGAGAGATGAGAATGGACAGGTAAGTAAGAATGAAAAGCTTCAGTGATTGTCTGAAGCTGGGAAAATTGGATTTCAGTATTCAGCTTATTTACCCCAAGAGTGCCTTTAGCAAAAGTCATGATTGTTTCTGTAAGAAATTTGGGTGAAATGGCCCTGGTAACATACGTGACAACAAACCCAAGGAAATAAGGGCTGGGGTAAATTTAGGGTGACCAACTGCCCTTTTCGTCTGCGGTCAAGGGGATCTTGGGATGCAGGACTTTCGGTATTAAAACCAGGAAAGTCTTGAACATGAATTGGTCACCGTAGCGTAAATTATAGCATTGCTTCTGTGGTCTTTTATATATGAGATGAGATTTCATGCTGCAGTGAATGTCCAGAGCTGTCTTCACCACTGCCAGGGCACGCAGCATTCAGCCAGCAAAGAGTGAGAGCGTCCTTTCTTTTTGTATGTGTGTTGTCACATCATCTACAAACTCTTACTCCAGTTGGATCCAGTGTCAGTCAAGTTTCAGCTGTATTCTGAGATAGCTTTGGTAAATAGACATTCTTTAATTTATTTTTTCTAAAAATTATTAGGAATAATCTTTTAAAGCTGGGAAGGTCTGAAGCATATCCTTTGAGATGCACAATCCATGAAACTTGAGTCACTTTTATAGACTTGGAGTTTTTGATAAATTAGAAGCTCTTAAATGAAAATTACAAGTTCCTTTTTTAAAAGTCATAAAGGATTAGATACAGTTGGAAGCAATTTCAAAAGAACTGTTTGATTAGAGAGTTGCCAAGGATTTAAATGAAGGTGGAAGCCTCAAAGTATACCTTCTAGTGTTGTGTTTGCCATTTGGCCTGAGTCACTAGGTGACTCAGTGTTCCCTTCAGTGGAACAAAAGCACTTAACAAACATGCTCATTAAGGTGGTGATTTTTCCCCTAATTATGTCTGTGGGTCCCAGTATTAATAGCATAAGAGTAATAAGGCTTTTATTTGGGTAGATGAGACTGGCATTTATGTATTTCCTAGAAATTGTCCCAGTCTTTTATGGGAATCTAGCCGGGGGAGCCCCCCTTCAAACTCCACTTTTTTATTATTTTGCTTGACTCTGAAACCTCCTTTAGGCAACATAGTCAGGATCAACCAAAACTGCTCAGGAATGTCCTCAGAGATGGCAAACGGGAAGAGAGAATGGCCACTTAGCCTTCTTCATCAGGCCTTAAAGTCACACTTCTGAGCCCATCTTGGCTTTTGATCCTCTCTATTGTTATGTTTATATTTGGATTTAAAACTCCAAATGTATCACTGATGTTTTCATCCTCACCTCTAATTGCATTTTGTAGTATTATTTTGCAATGTCCTAAGGTTTTGTGACTTATTTACCTTCAGTTAGTTGTTGCTGTGAAAACCCCAAGAGTTGCTCATGAGTTTACTTTTTCCTGACTTGACTCATCTAATTCATTAGTATGTCCTATTATCTTTTCCTAGAACATTCTAAATCTGTTGTCTGTTCGTCATCTCCTCCCCTGTCTCTGCAGTTCAAGTCACTGTTAACCCCTGCGTGACTTACTGCAACAGCTTCCTGACTGGCCTTCTGCTTCCATTCTTGTTTCCCCTTTAGTTCTTCCTCTTTCCTATAAAGCTGCCAGAGTGGTCTGTTCAAAGTCAGATTAAATTATTGATCCTTTTGAATTTGCTACACAGACAATAATATAATCTGTGAACAAAGATACTCTAATTTTTTCCTTCTCTATCTATATACCTTTTGTTTTCTTTTCCTGTCTTAACTGTGTCAGCCAGGTCTTCCAGTATGATACTGAAAAGAAATGTTGAGAGGAGACATCCTTGTCTTATTCTTCCTCTGAGCAGAAAAGCTTCTAGTTTCACACTGCTAAGTATGATGTTCACTGCAGGTTTCCTTACACATTCTTTATATGTTGAGGAAGTTCTTCCCTATTTCTAGTTTACTGAGATTTTTTTTTATCATGAATGGGTATCACATTTTGTCAAATGGTTTTTCTATACCTATTGGTATGATCATATTTTTTTTTTCTTTGTAGCTTGTTGGTGTGATAGATTACATTAGTTGATTTTTGAATGTTGAATCAGTTTTTTATACCTGGGAGAAATCTCACTTGGTTGTGGTGTATAATTCTTTTTATACATTGTTGAATTCAATTTGCTTATATTTTGATGTGGATTTTTGCATCTATGCTTATGAGATAATATTGGTCTTTAGTTTTCCTTTTTGTAATGTCTGTCTGGGCAATGCTGACCCCATAGAATGAGTTTGGAAGTATTCCCTGTTACCTTCTCATAAAGATTGTTAAGAAGTAGCATAATTTCTTCCTTAAATGTTTGGTAGAACTCAACAGTGAACATATTTGGGCCTGGTGCTTTGGAAACATGTTAATTATTGATTCAATTTCTTTAATAGAGATAGGCCTATTCATATTACTCATTTCTTCTTGTATGAGTTTCGGCAGATTTTATTTCTCAAGGAATTGTGCATTTTGTATAGGTTATCAGATTTTGGGGTAAATAACTGTTCATATCATTTTAAAATTATCCTTTTAATGTCCATGGGATCTGTAGTGATGTCACCTCTTTCATTTCTGACATTAGTAATATGTTTCTTGTCTCTTTTTTTCTTAGTCTGGCTAGAGGCTTATCAATTTTATTGATCTTTTAAAAGAACCAGCTTTTGCTTTCATTAATTTTCTTTATTAGTTTTCTGTTTTTTATTTCATTGAGGTACATTAACTTTTATTGTTTCTTTTCTTCTGCTTACTTTGGATTAATTTGTTATTTTTTTAACTTCACAAAGTTGAAGCTTAGCTTATTGATTTTAGATCTTTCTTCTTCTAACATAAGCAAGCAGAATGCTATATTAATGCTATACATTTGTGGCATTTAATGCTATAAATTTTCCTTTAAGCAGTGCTGATGTTGCTTCCAACAAATTTTGATAAGTTGTATTTTCACTTCATTTAGTTCATTTTTCTTAAGATTTTTTTTGACCCACAGATTATTAGAAGTATATTGTTCTATCTCCAAGTATTTGGGGATTTTCCAACTATCTTTCTGTTCTTGTTTTCTAGTTTAATTCCATTCTGGCCAGAGGTCAGACATTGTATGATTTTCATTCTTTTAAATTTGGTAATATGTGTTTTATGACCCAGAATGTGGTCTATTTTGGGGAATGCTCCATGTGAGCTTGATGCTAGTGTGTATTCTGCTGTTGTTGAATGAAATAGCCTATGTAGGTCAGTTATACTCAATTGACTGATGATATTGTTGAGTTCAACTATGTCCTTAATGATTTTCTGTCTGCTGTATCTGTCCTTTTCTGATAGAGGGATGCTGACGTCTCCAGTTATAGTAGTGGATTTGTCTGTTTTTCCTTGCAATTCTGTCAGGTTTTGCCCTATACATTTTGATGCTCTATTATTAGGTGCATACATGTTAATGACTGTTACATCTTCTGGGAGAATTTACCCCTTTATCATTATGTACTACCCTTTTTTCTCTGTGATAATTTATTTTTGCTCTGAAATCTGCCTTGTCTGAAATTAATATAGGCACTCCAGCTTTCTTTAGATTAATGTTAGCAGAGTGTATCTGTCTTCTTCATTTCTTTAAGTTTAATCTGTGTGTATCTTTATATTTGAATTGAGTTTCTTGTAGACAACATATGCCTTGTTTTTTATCCATTCTGATAATCTCTTGTTTTTTAATGTGTATATTTAGACCACTAGCATTTAAAGTGATTATTGATACACTTGAATTAATATCTACTATATTTGTTAAGTTTTCTATATTTTGTCTTTTTTTTCCCATTTTTGTCTTCCACTCTTTTTCTGCTTCTGTAGTTTTGAGTATTCCATGATTTCATTGCATCTGCTTTCTTAGCATGTCAGTTACATATTTTTTTTTTTTTTTTTTTTTACTTTTTAAGTAGTGACCTAGAGGTTGCAGTATACATTTACAACTGTTCCAAGTCCACTTTCAAATAACACTATACTATTTCACAGATAGGGCAAGTACAGTAAAATAAAATATTCCTAATTTTTTCTCTCATCTCTAATACTCATTGCTATCATTAATTTTAGTTACAAATAAGCATACATAGGCATATATATATATATGTGGCATACATAATTGAATACATTGTTGTTATTGTGAATAAATTGTTATCTCTTCTATCAATTAAAGGTAAGAAAAAGAATGGTTTTTATTTTGCCTTCACTTATTCCATCTCAAAGTCTCTTCCTTTCTTTATGTAGATCTGAGTTTCTGACCTATATCATTTTTCTTCTGACAAATTTCTTGCAATACAAGTCTACTAGCAACAAATTCCCTGAATATTTATTTGTCTTAAACATTTAAAAAAAAGTCTTTTCTTTCTTTCTTTTTGTTTTTCTGAGACAGAGTCTCACTCTGTCTCCCAGGCTGGAGTGCAGTGGCGCAATCTCGGCTCACCGCAACCTCCACCTCCCGGGTTCAAGCGATTTTCCTGCTTCAGCTTCCCGAGTAGCTGGGATTACAGGTGTGTGCCACTGCGCCCACCTGATTTTTGTTTTTTGTTTTTTGTTTTTTGTTTTTTTTTTGAGACGGAGTGTCGCTCTATCGCCCAGGCTGGAGTGCAGTGGCCGGATCTCAGCTCACTGCAAGCTCTACCTCCCAGGTTTACGCCATTCTTCTGCCTCAGCCTCCTGAGTAGCTGGGACTACAGGCGCCCGCCACCTCGCCAGGCTGGTTTTTTGTATTTTTTAGTAGAGACGGGGTTTCACGGTGTTAGCCAGGATGGTCTCGATCTCCTGACCTCGTGATCCACCCGTCTCGGCCTCCCAAAGTGCTGGGATTACAGGCTTGAGCCACCGCACCCGGCCTGATTTTTGTATTTTTAGTAGAGAAGGGGTTTTACCATGTTGGTCAGGCTGGTCTTGAACTCCTGACCTCAAGTGATCCACCTGCCTTGGCCTTCTAAAGTGCTTGGATTACAGACACAAGCCACCACACCTGGTCTGTTTCTCCTTTATTTTTGAAGGATAGTTTTGTAGGATCCACAATTCTAGGTTGCTGGTTTTTTTCCTCTCAACACCTTAGGTATTTCACTTCACTTTTATATTGCTTGCCTGGTTTCTGAAGAAATGTCAGATTTTTTTTTTTTTTTTTTTTTTTTTTTTTTTTTTTTTTTTTTTTTTTTTTTTTGCTCCTTTATAGAGAAGCTGTTTTTCCCTTCTGGCTTTTTTCAAAATTATCTTTGACTTTCTGCAGTTTGAATGTAATATGCCTAGGTGTAGGATTTTTTTTTCCTGAGCTTTCCGAGTCTCTAGTTTGGTGACTAACATTAATTTAAGAACCTTCTTAGTTATTATTGCTTTTAATTTTCTTCTGTTCCTTTCCCTCTTTCTTCTCCTTCTGTTATTCCCATTATACATATATTACACCTTTTGTAGTTGTCCCATGCTTCTGTTTGTTTTTTGTTTTTCAGTCCTTTTTCTCTTTGCTTTTCAGTTTTGGAAGTTTCTCTTAATATATCCTCATGCTCAGAGATCTTTCATCTACCTTGCCCAGTTCTCTAATGAGCCCACTAAAGGCATTTTTCATTTCTGTTACAGTGTTATTGATTTCCAGCATTGTGTTTTTGATTCTTTCTTAGAATTTCCATCCCTCTGCTTACATTCCCCATCAGTTCTTGCATGTTGTCTACGGTGTCCTTTACAGTCCTTAGAATAGTAATCGTAGTTTAAAATACATTTCTGATAATTAATTTCTGCCATTTCTGACTCTGGTTCTGATTTTTGCTCAGTTTTTTCAAACTTTTTCTTTTTTTTTTTTTTTTTGCCATTTAGAAGGCCGTGTACTTTTTTCTTGATAGGCAGATGAGATGTACTGGATAAAAGGAACTGCAGTAATAAAGCAGTGGTAAGTTATGTTGGGAGGGGAAGCATTCTATAATCTTATGATTAAGTCTCAGTCTTTTAGTAAGTCTATTCCTGTGAATTGTGAACCTCACAAGTGCTTCTCATTTTCTTTTTTCTCATTCTTAGTTGTGATAGGATGCCTAGCAGGGGCTAGGAGTTGTAGGTAGCATTGAGGTATGCTCATGCCACTACACTCCAGCCTGGATGACAAGTGAGACCCTGTCTCCTGAGAAAATAAATAAATAAATAAATAAATAAATAAATAAATAAATAAATAAAGTGGCTATTTTTTCCCTTCCTTCTGCCAGAAGCATGAGAAGATGTTTTTGGATCTTCACTGTGAGAACCTGTTAGAGCTTTTGGAGATAAAACTCACAAAAGTCTGGGAGTTCCCTAAGACTGAGCTCCCCTGGACTTTTTAACTTTCAGTCCTGTCTACATTTAATCTCCAGCAATTCAGTAGTTACAGTTACGACTTTTCTACCCTGGTACTGGTTCCCGTGCATGTTGCGGCTTCTTGTTTTTTACTCTGATAAATTGTCATTCTCTATTTCCAGTCTGTCTCTCCAGAGTGAGGAGTGACAAAATTACATGTCATTGAGAGCCATGCTCTTGGTTTTATAATATCTTTACATCTTTGACTTACCACAATGTAACTTTGAATGTTGTACCACTTTTCGTTCCATCTTCCTGTCTTTTGTGCTTTTTCATGTGTTTTATGTCTGCAGATGTTATAAACCTCAGAGTACTTTGTTATTATTTTGGATTTAAACAGGCATTTATTCTTTCCTGATATTTTTTACTTATGTTACTTTTTATTCCTTTGAGCAGATCTAAATTCCTTCTGATATTATTTTTCTTTTGGCTGTAGAATTTCATAACAATTCTTATAGTGTAAATCTACTGAATATAAATTGTTTCATTTCTTTCTGAAAAGTCTTTATTTCACTTCTATTTTAGAAAGGGTGTTCACTATGTATAGAATAGTAGATTGACAGTTTTTTCCTTTAGTATTTTGTCATCTAGTTGTCTTCTGAGTTTTATAGCTTCTGATGAGAAGTCTGCTGTCATTCTAGTCTTTGCCCCTCTGTATTTAATGTCTCTTTTTCTGACTGCCTTTAACATTTCTACTTTATAACTGATTTTAAGACATTTCATTATGATATACTTTAGTTTAGTCTTATATCATTTTTTTGGCTTAGAATTCATTGAGCTTATTGGATCTCTGGGTTTATAGTTTTCATGAAATTTGGTGAATTTTGGCCATTGTTTCTATAAAAATGTGTATGTATTTGTCACTCTTCCTTCCCTAGAATTTAAATTAAATTTTCATTAAATGGCTTAATATTGTCCTGGAGGTCACTTCTGCTCTTTCATATTTTTGTAGTCTTTTTTCTTTAGCCACTTTATTTTGCATAGTTTTTATTTTTTATGTGTTTAGTTCACTGACCTTTTCTTCTGCAGTTTCAAATTGCTGTTCATCTCATTCAGTGTGAGTTTTGTTTCAGATACTATATGTTTAACCTTTAGAAGCTTCACTTATATATATCTGAAAGGGCAGACATGTACATTTAGAAGAAAAGAGAGATGTGACTATCTCGCATATTGTGTGTGTGTGTATCTTTCATTTCTCTGTTACTTTTTGAATGGATGTTGGATATTGCACATAGTATTTGTTGGGTGCCTGATTTTGTTATATACTTTTACATACTTTTGGCTTTTGCTCTAATGAATAATTAAATTGCTAAGAAGAAGTTAGATCTTTTTTTTTTTTTTTTTAGTTTTGAGATGGAGTTTCGCTCTTGTCTCCCAGGCTGCAGTGCAATGGCATGATCTCGGCTCACTACAACCTCTGCCTTCTGTGTTCAAGCAATTCTCCTGCCTCAGCCTCCCGAGTAGCTGGGATTACAAGCACCTCCCACCATGCCCAGCGAATTTTTGTATTTTCGGTAGAGACAGGGTTTCACCACGTTGTCCAGGCTGGTCTTGCACTCCTGACCTTAGGTCGAAAGAGATCAAATGAAATCCACAGGCAGACAGCCTGGGCGGCGCCTTGAGCCTAGTTAAAAGTTGACCCCGGACCTAACCGATTATGTTATCTATAGATTCCAGACGTTGTATAGATAAGCATTGTGAAAGTCCCTGTCTTGTTCTTTTTCTGTTCTAATTACCAGTGCTTGCCATATATCTCTCAACTTCCTGAGCCCCGTATAAACACATCCCTCCATGTGTCTCTCAACTTCCTGGGCACATCCCACCATATGTCTCCCCACCATATATCTTTCAACTCAAAGACTACCATATATCTCAACTTTAGAAAGACACCACCTGGAAAGTCCCCGATAAGAACACAGCCGTTTGTGAAAGCACGGGAACCAATAAAAAACTGCTAAATGTATAAACTTAAAATGTTAACCAATTGTAATGCTGTAACCTAGAGAATTCCCTCGTTCCTCTGCAACTTTACAAGTCCTGTTTACATTAGGCTATAAAAAGCAAGCGCACGCATTGTTCGAGGCCCTCTTGTATGTTGTGGAACGGAGGGACCAAGTTTGAACTTGCATTAAAGATCCTTGCCGCTTGGCTTTGACTCTGGACTCTGGTGGTCTTCTTCGGGGAACAAACGGTCTGGGCATAACAAGGTAATCCACTCACCTCGGCCTCCCGAAGTACTGGGATTACAGGCATGAGCCACTGTGCCTGGCCAGAAGTTGGATCCTTTTGAGGCTTAGTTTTAAGCCTTGCTAGGTGGGACTAGAGAAACATTTAACCTAGGACTCATTTAGCCCTACTTCTGCAGTGATGCTTTCCTAAGGATTTTCTAGTATCTCATGTAGTGAGAGCCATTTTGGCTGCTGGGATCATAAAATACTCCTAGCTGTGAGTGAGATCTGAAATTGGTTCCACCTGCTGCATTCTGGTGCTTCTTTTTATGGCCCTTGGGAAGTTTTTATTCATACATGCACAGGTCAGTGCTCTTCCAAATACTTAAGGGAACCCTTCTGCAATCTCTGTGTGCTCTCTCTCTGTATATCTGTTTCCGTTTCAGCATTCTGCCTTTCAACGCCCTGTGGCCTTGGCCTCCCTATACTCCAATCTTTGTCTTCTCAACTTGGCAAGAAAGAAACAGAGACTGGATTTTGACTTCCTCTTCTTTATTCTGTGGCATTGAAACTGTTTCCATGGAGTAAGTTAGGGCAATTGTAGGTGTCTCTCGCCTATTTTGTTTCTCTTCTCCATGGGATTATATCTTGCTGAAACCTTTGATTCATATTTTTGGCTTGTTTTGTAGTTGTTTAAGGCAGAAGGGTAAATCTTGTCACTGTTACTTCACAATATTCATAAGTGGAAATCCTGCCTTAATATTTTGCATTTCCTTTCTATGTTTAGAGATGATATTGTAGGTTGTTTTTGCTGACACGTAAGGGGCCTGGTGGGATTTGCCTCTTAGTTTAAGTCATTATCGTTTTTGGTATCTTGATAAAAATCTTGTGTTGCCTGTATAGGATATCATTGCTGGAAACATTACAACTCTCTTTTTTTTGTAGTAGATGAAGTCATGTCCTAAGCAGAGGTTGTATAGATTTTGCCTGACTTGTGGTATCATTTCTCAGGATCTGCAACAACTTGGTCATTGGTTTTTCTCCCACTGCTTGTGGTTTTAGGAATATTCTTCAACTGATGAATTCACCACCTACTTCATTCTTGGGTCGTGAATCCCTAGACTTGAATTCTGTTCTAAGAGCCAAACATGCAACATGCTGAATTGGTTGGTTTGTTGCCTGGAAAATTGTTAGGGCAAAATTGATACTTTGATTACAGAAGGAAAGAGGCAGATTTTTCAGATGAAAGGTGTTCAACTCCAAATTCTGGTTTATTCTAAAGAGTAGAAATAGATGTGTCATGAGAAGGTGAAAGAAGCTCAGTCCATACATAGTGAATTTTATAGTGGGTGGGCATCATAGGACCACAAATAAGCAGAGTGACCCTATATCTTGTTTGCTGAGGACAGTCCTGGTTTATACCTGTTGTTCTGGAATAATTGTAAATAGCACCCCCTTTCACTCTTCAAAGTGTCATGCCTTGTATGATAGAATATATACATATTTAATTATAGACATATGATTATATATCTACTTACACTTACATATACTTGTGTATGTATAAGTATATCTAAGTGTATCATATTTATTATACTTATATTTATATTATTATACTTGTTATATATCTACATATATAATGTCTACTTATAAGTAGATACATATATAAGGGAACATATATATATACATATGTATATAGTCACCTACTTATAAGGGATTGATTAAAGAATACAAGGTAAGTGTTGATTCCTTGGTTATTGTCATTTCTTAAAAGATGGATTTACTGTTTACTTTGTGTTTTAGTTAAATAATATATAGTATATACTGACTAATAAAAATGGTTTTTTACATTTCTGGTGTTTTTCCTGTAGATGATCTCAATGCCACCCACCAACACTGCGTTTTGGCTGGTTCACAACCTCGATTTAGTTCCACCCACCGAGTGGCAGAGGTAAGTGTAAATAAAAATGTGATTCACACCTAATTGGATGTGACAGAAGTGGTTGAATGAGCAATTTATCATAGAGCTTTGGAAGAGTATTTGATGGGAAAATTGCTTCCATCTAACTGGACTTTCGTCTGTTTACTTGCTTTTTGAGCTTTGGATTGTGTTGGATACAGTTTTAAAAAGCGTATGCATGGCATGATAAGTGTATTTTGCTTCTTGGGGTTATGTTTCTTGGAGAAGGAAAATGCCATTGACAAGTGTTTATAGTTAGAGGTTTATTTAGAGGGTTGTATCTGTCAAGGTCAAGGGCAGGAGATGACCAGAGGAATTGGGGCAGATTTTTGTGCTTGTGCATGTGTTAGCTGTGGCTGGGTTTGGATGTTGAGAATTTTCATTTTCCTTAACTTTTTGGTCAGACTTCTGGGCATGTGAATGTAAATTAAAGAGAAAGTTACAGCGTTGCCAAGGAGTTCCTGAGCTCCCAGCTGTGTTCATAACCCCGACTTTATTGCTAAATTCTGCCACCACTTGCAATGGCCAATGGTTAGCTGTTCAGACTAGTTCAGAATAGAAAACTAAGAAATGAGAAAAACTCATATTAGTCATGTTGGGGTCCCATGTACTCAGTTAAGAGGGGTTCCAGAGAGCAAGGCATGAAAGGGATTACAAGTGACCTACCTAAGCTTGCTATGCATGGTTTGCTTTATAGCTTGACCTTTTATGGAACTACAGGGGACAAGTGTGAAAAAATTGGGCAGAAGTGGTACAGGAAGGTGAGAGGTATAAGTGCATGGTGTTCCAGTGGCAGTACTGCCTGAGTCTATACGGCAGTGTTGTGTCTTTTGGTCATTAAGTAGCTTTACCAGTGGACCAATCATATTGCTGTGTGGTAGAGAGAAAATGAATGAGTATTTAAACCAAGATGCCAGCCAGCCCATCCAGCACCCCTTTCTTCCTTTCTCCCCTTTCTTCTCTTTTCCATTCACTCATTCATTTAAATATTTGAGTGCCTGTTATGTGTCCAAAACTGTAGGCCTGGGAGATAGAGCCATCAACATGACCATCATGCCCACCACCTTTGTGAACTTTTGTTGGGGGGACAAATTTTAAACAAACACAGAAATAATTGTCTTAGAGACCTAAAAGGAGTTCTGTTAGAAAAGAGGGAAGGGAGGGAGGAAGGTCGGTAAGGCCGAACAGAGGAAGGAAAGAAGGGAGGGAGGGAGGAGCAAGTATTTATAGAACATCTAATATGTGCCTTGTGTTGTATGGAAGGATTTCATTTCCCCAGTTATAGGCATCTGTCTTTCTAGCTATAACCCTCCCAAGAATCCCTTTCTTGTGGATCACTTGAGTATATGGCTACTTAAGTGCACCCTTCGATGTCTTTCCTAATCTAAGCCGGAAGAGTAGACTGTCTCGTTAGTGCTGGGTTCAAAGGGCTGTACAAAAAGATAAATAAAAAGCTTGGGAAATATGTTCATGGGGATAATAATCATACCTAATTCATAGTGCTCTTATGAGGATTAAATTAGTCAATACACGTAAGTCTTTTTAGAACAGTGACTGGTATACATTCAAAGAAGTTCGCCACTGCTACTATTATTAAATTACTTCTATGGCTACTACTGTCTTTTCATTTTATTCTGATGAAAAACTAATAGGAGATAGGAACAACTAAAGTTCACTATGTGGAAGGTGATTCTGGCTTCATTTGTACACTAGAGTATACATAATAAAGCAAGAGAGATTAAATCATCAGCAAGTTTTGATTGCAGGAATTACAAATCAGAAGGGATTTCAGTTTGTTCATTCTTCAAACTTTTATTGAACTTTGTAGTATTCAAGTTATTCTTGTAGGGACTTGTGAACAGGAATGGTCATGTTCAGTGTCTTCAAGATGCTTATAGTCTAAATAGTATGCACAGCGCAGAGTAGACGGTAGCAGATAGCCCGGCTAATTTTTGTATTTTTAGTGGAGATGGGGTTTTGCCATATTAGCCAGGCTGGTCTTGAACTCCTGACCTCATTGATCCACCCACCTTGGCCTCCCAAAGTGCTGAGATTGCAGACATGAACCAGTGCGCCCAGCTTAGATTTTAGTTTTTGATAATTGTGTTAGAATGTTCTTGGGGTTCAATACAGAATGTCTTCTTTTTTTTTTTTTTTTTTTTTTTTTTTTTTGAGGCGGAGTCTTGCTCTGTCACCCAGGCTGGAGTGCAGTGGCCGGATCTCAGCTCACTGCAAGCTTCCCCTCCCGGGTTCCCACCATTCTCCTGCCTCAGCCTCCCAAGTAGCTGGGACTACAAGCGCCCGCCACCTCGCCCGGCTAGTTTTTTTGTATTTTTTAGTAGAGACGGGGTTTCACTGTGTTTGCCAGGATGGTCTCGATCTCCTGACCTTGTGATCCGCCCGTCTCGGCCTCCCAAAGTGCTGGGATTACAGGCTTGAGCCACCGCGCCCGGCCTAGAATGTCTTCTTAAAGAAATTTAAATTTTATGCATAATTATATTTTGAATAGGTAGTTAATGCAAATGGTTCAAAATAAAAACAAATACCTAAGGGTATACAGTTAAAGTCTCTTTCTCCTTAGGCCAACCAGTCCCTGTCCCCAGAGGCAACCAGTGTTAAAAGGTTCTTGTTACTCTTTTGGTAATATTTAAAAGTAAAAATGTATGTAATTTCAAAAACATTTTAAAATATTTTTAAATATAAAAGTACATGGTTCTGTAGTTTTGTTTCAGTAAACTTTGGTAGTAATTACTCATTAATATATAGTTCTTATCTTGGAGTAGGTAATGGCTTTTTAGATATGACATCGAAAGCATAAACAACTAAAGAAAAAAACAGATAAATTGGACTTCATCAAAGTTAAAAACTTTTCTGCTTCGAAGGGTACCATAAATAAAGTGCAGAGGATCCATGGAATGGGAGAAAATATCTGTGAATCATTTATCTCATAAAGCATTTGTATCTCAAATATTCAAAGAATTCTTACAACTCAATAATTCAAGAGAGAAATGATCCAATTTAAAATGGCAAAGGAACTGAATTAACATGTCACAGCCCGGATGCAGTGGCTCATGCCTGTAATCCCAGCACTTTAAGAGGCCGAGGTGAGCAGATCACTTGAGGCCAGGAGTTTAAGACCAGTCTGGCCAACATGGTAAAACCTCATCTTTATTAGAAATTCAAAAATTAGCCAGATGTGGTGCCACATGCCTGTAATCCCAGCTATTCAGCAGGCTGAGGCAGGAGAATCGCTTAAGCCTGGAAGGTGGAGGTTGCAGTGAGGCGAGATTGCGCCACTGCACTCCAGCCTGGGCAATAGAGCAAGACTCCGTCTCACACACACAAAAAAAGACGGTATACAAATGGCCAACAGACAAATGAAAAATGCTGAACATCATTAGTCATAGGGAAACACAAATCAAAACCACGATGGGATAACATTTCACACCCACTAGAATAGCCAGAATAAAAAAGATAGTGACAAGTGTTGGTGAGGACCTGCAGGAAGTGGCACCCGTGTGCACTGCCGGAGGGAATGAATAGTGGTGCAGTTACTTTGGGAAACAGTCTGGCACGTCTTCAGAAGGTGAAATCCAAAGATACCCTGTGACATAGCAATTCCATGCCTAGGTAGATACCCAAGAGTGATGGAAACTTCTACAGGAATGTTCATAGTCACCAAAAAGTGGAAACAACCCAAAGGTTCGTCACTTAATGAATGGATAAATAAAATGTGGCATATCCATACAGTTGAATATTATTGGGCATTAAAATAGAATACAGTAATGATGCATGTTACAACATGAATGACTCTTGAAAACATAGGAAATGGAAGCAGCCAGTCACAAAAGATACATGTTATATGATTTCATTTATATGAAGTGTCTAGAATAAGCCTCTCCATGGACGTAGAAAGTAGATTAGTGGTTGCTCAGGGTTGGAAATGTTGGTGGACATCAGGCGGGGTTGGGGGTGGTGACTGCTAAATGGTATAGGGTTTCTTTTTGGGGTGATGAAAATGCTCTAAAATTAATTGCAGTGATATTTGTATAACTCTGTGAATATATGAAACAACATTGCATTATATGCTTTAAATGGTTTAATTTTATGATATGTGAATTATAGCTTAATAAAGCTGTTACCAAAAAAAAAAAAAAAAAAACACCTATCTCAAACTAGGCCTGATTATAGGTTATTTAAGTAAAACAAAACACTATACATCCAGAAAAAAATTATTCCATACACACTCTCTCTCTCTTTTTGTTTTCTGCAACCGTAGTTCATTAAACTAGTTTTCCTATTGTTGAGAAATTTAGGTTGTTTCCAATCTTGCATAAAAATGCAATTAATAACCTATGTAGCTCACTCGATACTTGGGAAAGTAAAGGTGCAAGTAGGAAAACTTTCTAGATAGAAGTCATTTTAAAAAGATGTTGTAGGCTGGGTGTGGTAGCTCATACCTGTGATCCCAGCATTTTGGGAGGCTGAGGTGGGTGGATCACTTGAGGTCACGAGTTCGAGACCAGCCTGGCCAACATGGTAAAACCCTGTCTCTACTGAAAATACAAAAATTAGCCGGGCGTGGTGGTGCACTGCTTTAATCCCAGCTACTTGGGAGGCTGAGGCAGGAGAATTTCTTGAGCCTAGGAGGCAGAGATTGCAGTGAGCCAAGATCACGCCATGCTACTGCACTCCGGTCTGGGCCAGAGAGTGAGACCTCGTCTCAAAAAAAAAAGATGTTGTAGAGGTTGCTGTGGGATAAAAATGAGTGGTCATTCACCTTTATTCTTTGTGGGGTTTTTTGGGCAGGAAATTGGAGTTGTCTGCCCTTATGCACCCAGCACTCTGGGATCTTCATATTAAAATACGTATTAGTCAAACTTCTGTTTCTTGGCACAGAAACTTTGTTTGTCCCAGGCTTGTTGATGTTGCATTGGATAAAATGGTAGTAAATGTGCAAGGAAATTTTATACCAGAGGATTAGCCTTCAAGGTTATTTACAAGGACTCAGTTTAAATTACAAATAATAAAACCAAAGTATTTTAGGGATACATTTTCCTTGTTGGGACTGAAGGGTATTTATAGCTGACTTTTTATTATTCTAGGAAATCACTTCAATATCAAAACAAGCAGATGCACTGCCCATGTGCATCGGCCTCTTTTCCAACATATGATCCTTTATAAAAAGGAGTTTGTCCATTTGACCTCTGCTTTGCTCCCACGAACTCAGAGAGGGATGAACTAGTTATCTCTGTCCTTGCTGAGGCCCGGGTACTAAGTTGTGCCTTTGAATGTGCCTTGAGGGCATAAGCCAAATATTCTCCATTATTTGAAGAATCTATTCTGCCAAAAACTGCCACTGCCTAGTGTATGCTTTTTGCAGAAAAGGGAAATGAGTTCTTTGCCTTGTGATTATAACTTCAGTTTTCCCCTCTGTTATTACGGAACTATTTAGTGTGCTTTTGAACCAGTTCGGCAGCCTGTTTACCTTTCTTTCCTATCGTTAGTCTCAGGGCACTTGAGATAAAAAGTCAGTGTCCTTGACTTCTTGGTTAACCAGTTATTCATCCAATAATTATTTATTAAATTTCTTCTAGTTGTCGGACTCAGTTCTAGATGTTGTAGTATGTATAGAAAATGTATTTAACTTATATAAATAGGGCATTAGCCTCAGGGACCCAAATGTTTAGTTAGAGATATGAGGCCCACGTAAAAGAAAACCAGCAAACTAAGTGGCCCATGTGAGACCAAACTGGCAGCACAGAGCCCAGTGGAACAGGCCACTCTAGTAATTCTTGAGTTAAGGAGTACAGGCCGGGCACAGTGACTCATGCCTCTAATCCCAGCACTTTTGGAGGCTGAAGTGGGAGGACTGCCTGAACTCAGGAGTTTGAGACCAGCTTGGATAATATAGCAAGATCCTGTCTCTCTCTACAACATGAAAATTTAGAAAAATTAGCTGGGCAGAGTGGTGCCTGCCTGTGGTACCAGCTATATGGGAAGGTGAAGTGGGAGGACTGCATGAGCCCTGGAAGTTGAAGCTGCAGTGAAACATTACACCACTATACTCCAGCCTGGGTGACACAGCAAGACCCTATCTCAAATTTTAAATTAAAAAAAAAAAAAAAAAAAGAGGAGTATAGACTGAGCCATGGGGTCAACAGGTGAATTCACAGCCAGGGACAAATATGAACAATCCTAGGAAGGGCGGCTTAGTAAACTTAGATTTTGCCCATAATTGTAATTGCTGGTTCTGTCTCAACAGTGCTCAACAGGAACCTTGGATTATATTTTACAACGCTGTCAGTTGGCTCTGCAGAATGTCCGTGATGATGTGGACAATGGTGATGTCTCTTTGAAATCCTTTGAGCCTGCAGTTTTGAAACAAGGAGAAGAAATTCATAATGAGGTAAGGACTTTTTTTTTTTTTTTGAGACAGAGTCTCGGTCTGTCACCCAGGCTGGAGTGCAGCGGCATGATCTCAGCTCACTATAACCTCCACCTCCCAGGTTCAAGTAATCCTCCTGCCTCAACCTCCCAAATAGGTGGGATTGCAGGTGCGTGCGCCACCACCCCTGGCTGATTTTAATATTTTTAGTAGAGACAGGGTTTCACCATGTTGGCCAGCCTGGTCTCGAACTCCTGACCTCAAGTGATCTGCCCACCTTAGCCTCCCAAAGTGCTGGGATTACAGTCATGAGCCACCGTGCCTGGCAAGACTTTCAAGAATTGTGAAAGATCTGAGATTCTACCCTACCTGCAAGCTAACAAGTTAATCTGCCACAGTTTCATATTGGTATAAGACATGAGACTCTTAGGTCAGAGATGGAGGACAGGTTATTACGTACATCAATAGCAGTCACCAGAGTCTCAGTATTTTTGTGTTAGTTCACGAACTTATTTTGTTCAGGCTGCAGTAACAAAATAGCATAAACCAGGTTGCTTGTAAACAATAGAAATTTATCCTCACTGTTCTGAAGGGTGGCAAGTTCAAGATCAGGTGGCATCAAGTTCAAGATCTGGTGTCTGGTGAGGACTTGTTTCATGATTCATAGATGGTACCCTCTCACTTTCCTTACATGGTGCAAGGGCCAGGCGAGCTCCCTGTGGTCTCTTTTATAAGGCTACTCAACTCTTTTATGAAAGCAGAGCCTTCATGATCTCTCACCTCTGAAAAGCCCCACCTCTTAATGCCGTTGCCTCAGATGTTAGGATTTCAACATAAGAATTTTGGAGGGACGTGGCCGGGCATGGTGGCTCATGCTTATAATCCCAGCATTTTGGGAGGCTGAGGCAGGCAGATCGCGAGGTCGAGACCATCCTGGCTAACACAGTGAAACCCCGTCTCTACTAAAAAAAATAATAATAATAATACAAAAATTAGTCAGGCGTGGTGGCGGGCGCCTGTAGTCCCAGCTACTCAGGAGGCTGAGGCAGGAGAATGGCGTGAACCCAGGAGGCGGAGCTTGCAGTGAGCCAAGATCGCGCCACTGCATTCTAGCCTGGGCAACAGAGTGAGACTCCATCTCAAAATAAATAAATAAATAAATAAATTAATTAATTAAAAAAGAATTTTGGAGGGACATACACATACAGAGCATAGCATTCTCCCAGCTTCTGTTTCTACAGGGCAATGCAAAGTAGGCCAGATAACATGTACACATTGAGGGGTTGCATTATAGGAGAGGAACCATGAGCTATGGGAACCTAGTCTTTTTCAAAGGATAGTAAGCATGCCTGTCTTTTGCTGTAGGTCAAGACACTGTCTTTATCTTCCAAGCCTATATGCACACCTGCGCTTTTGTTCTGGAGGGAGAAACTCTATCAAGGTTGTTGCTGTATAAACATCCTTGCAATGAGAGTCCGTAACACAGGACAGTCATTGCTTCCTCACAAGACACGCAGAAGCACAAGAGTCTCAGGAAGAATCGTCTCCCAGCAAAGACTGCTGGGAATTGAGGGTAGGCCCTGGGAGCAAGTGTCAATGCCTTGCTTTTCAATGATGAAATCAGTTGCAATTCTGCAATCTGTGAGACCAGCAGGTCTGGATCCCATGGGTCAAAGTTTCACAAACTCTACTTTTCCCACTAATACCCTCTCAATATTTACTTTATCTTTGGACTACATGCATTGTTTAGTTACTTAATATTTTACTTTAAATCAACTCTTTTTTAACATATATAAATTTCTTTAAAAAGGAAGCTTTATATTGCTACTTTAAGTGGAAATCCAGTATCATTAGCCAAAAGAAAAAGTATTCAGAAAAATAGGTCCAATGAAAATAGAGTAATGTTATTACATTCCAGCAGATATTCTTGTCTGGAGGAGGCTCTGAGCCTCAAGTTTCCTTTCTTCATGTTAAGAAGGGAGATTAGTGGTAATGGTTGCACAGCTTCATACATTTTCTAATAATCATTGGAGTCTGCACTTACAATGTGCGAATTTTATGGCTGGTAAATTATACCTCAAAAAAAAAAAAACCATTAAAAGAAAAAAAGGAGACACTAAAATGTGGTAGAGAACTGAAGTTCATTCACCTATCTGAGACTTTCTTTTTGATATAATAAGAAGGATTGATGGAGAATTTGAAGTTAAAAAATGTTCTCATGTATCCTTTCTATAATTAATTGCTGAGCATGTGCCAGACACTCTTCTGGGTGCTTTAGAATATATTGGTAAATAAAATAGACATTCTAGTACAGGGAGATGATGGTAAGTAATAAACATAATACATTGGTAAATTGTACAGTATGTTAGAAGTTGATAAGTGCTACAGAAAAAAAACAGAGCAAGATGAAGGAAACTGAGAGAACTAGAGAGTCTCCCTGTTGAGAAGATGTCCTCTGAGCAGAGAATTGAAGGACATGAGAGACAGCCATGTGGGTATCTGGGGAATTGCATTTTGGGCAGAAGGAACAGCCACTGCAAAGACTGTGTGGTGGGGGAGTGTCTGGAGTCCATGGAACAGTCCAGGAACAGTACTGTTTGAGTGGACGGAGTAAGGCTGCTACTTATAGGAGAAGAGGTCACAGAGGTAGTTCCAGGAGACTGGGGAGCAGCAGATTGTATAGGTCCTTGGAGGCCCTTATAAGGACAAGGCCTTTCCTTTTTACTCTGCAGGAAACGGGGGCCCATTGAAGAGTTTTGAGCAAAGGAGAAATAATGTTGTCTCCTATAGTGACATAATATCTTTTTAATGTCTTTATAAGTTATTTACTATCTTGTGAACTGCTCCACACTTTGTGAAACATTGTCATAATCTCCAGAACCACAGGGGAAGCTATTCTGCCTTTCAGGGGACTGGTAACCACTTCTAATGCTCAGCTCAGGTCTGACTTGCTTCCCTTCATTGTGCCTGATGGATATTCTACTTTCTGTCTTATTAGTCCCTGCTGGAGGCATTGCTGATAGCCAGAACTTCAGGAAGGAAGACATTTATGGGCCTGATGACCTCACTGAATTAGACCAGGGAGCAAAGTTATGTCTTTCTGCATATTTACAGTATAGACATTCTAATCTTGAAATTTGGTCATTTCCTTCTCAAAAAATCTCACGGGCTGGGTGCGGTGGCTCACGCCTGTAATCCCAGCACTTTGGGAGGCCAAGGCAGATGGATCACGAGGTCAGGAGATCAAGACCATCCTGGCTAACACTGTGAAACCCTGTCTCTACTTTTTGTATTTTCAATACAAAAAAATTAGTCGGGCATGGTAGCAGGCGCCTGTAGTCCCAGCTACTCAGGAGGCTGAGGCAGGAGAATGGTGTGAACCCAGGAGGCGGAGCTTGCACTGAGCCGAGATTGTGCCACTACACTCCAGCCTGGGCGACAAAGTGAGACTCCGTCTCAAAAAAAAACCTCACAATTTTCAGTGTCAGACTGGCAGAATGGGTGCTTTCTTTAACATGCATACAGGCTATCTTATTTCCCTATCCTTTCTCATCTTTTGTGACTGACTGTGATGTTTTGTTACCATCAATGGATGGGAGAAATCTGTAAAATCACACTCTGTATCTAACAGAATATTGTCATTGAAGTCTATCTGCTTCAGGCTGAGTGCGGTGGCTCACGCCTGTAATCCCAGAACTTTGGGAGGCCGAGGTAGGGGATCACCTGAGGTCAGGAGTTTCAGATCAGCCTGACCAATATGGTGAAACCCTGTTTCTAGTAAAAATACAACAAGTTAGCCAGGTGTGGTGGCAGGTATCTGTAATCCCACCTGCTTGGGAGGCTGAGGCGGGAGAATCGCTTGAACCTGGGAGGCGGAAGTTGCAGTGAGCCGAGATTGTGCCATTGCACTCCAGCCTGGGCAACAAGGCCAAAACTGTATCTCAAAAAAAAAAAAAATTGTCTGCTTCAGAAAGTGACTGGCTGCTTTTGACCTTATATGTTAGGCAGGTGGGGCAGAGATGTACTGTATCAGAAACCTCGGCCCCTGGGGTTGAGTAGATGCAGTGATCTTGATTTTAAATAGTGTGTGTGCCAGTCTTTACCATTCCCCCGATCTCTGATTCTTCAAGGTCATCTCCTTACTTTCACAATTAATTCCATATGTCAGGGCACATTGTCAGATATTGTTCTTTTGCCATACAAGTTGGCCAGGGATTTAGCAGTTGCATGCCCGCTCTTTACTTTGTCCTATTGCTCAGTGAAAGCCCACTTGTCCATAAGAGTTCTCCCAGTTTCTTGCTTGCTTGCTTGCCTGTTTCTGCAAGGCCATGTGTCTTTGCTGGACAAATCACAGGATGAAACCCTTGGTTTTACATACTGCAAGCTCTCAGTCTGTGTGAGTTGAGAAGTGGTTTGTTTTCCTTGTCTAGGATGGTTTCTAACTAAGCAGTTTTCAGAAGTTTGGGCATATGTTTTGGAGTACCTTATTGGAGAATTTAAGATGCTTAGGAAAGATTCCTGTTTAATTATAAGCAGAATCTTCTTCCATGTTATTAAATGGCCCATTTTCCTTTTTAAAGATAGTAAAATATGGAATTCAGCCTCTTCTCTTAGTAAATGTCCCCTAGAAGAATGGAATGTTTGATGGTATTGTTTGGCTCTCATTTTCTTCTGACCAGACCTGTGGCTTCCGTATAACCACTGCGAAAGGGCCTTCATAGGGTACCTCTTTGTAGATAGAGCCTTACCATGTCTTCCTGGTCTAATTTCTTTCTCAGCAAAGTAACTTCTATCCGTTATTACAGTGAGACATTAATCCCAAGGGGTGTAGTCACACATATCATGAGGGAACTCTATGGCTGACTTGGGACCAAATCAAGAGCCTAAACAAACTTAGCAGAAGAAAAGTAGGTGACATTTACTGACCCGTTGGAATGATGGAGATGATTTACAACTATATGGTGATAAAGTGGCTCAGAAATACTCTTTTGAAATCTTATTAGCTTTTGTCTCCAAGGCCTAAGTGCCCAGTGACTGAAGTCCAGATATGTGGGTTGATTCTGTTCCTTTCTCCTCTTCTAGACTTATTTCCATTAAGTGCATGTTCAAAATCAGAGAGTTTGGTTTGTAAGTATCACGAAAACTTTGAGAGAACCCTGAGAGCTCCTACAGATTGTCTCCCTGCTGTTGACGTCTTCAGGGATGTGTCACCCGTGGAATGTTCCTTGGCCCCAAGTCAGCATTTGCTCTCCTGACCACTTGCCTCTTATTTCTGCTCTGTTAGCTATGAGCCTCCTTTGATGGCCTACAGCTCTGGAGAAGGGAGGAATACCCAACTTCTGTCGTGGTTACCACTTCATCAGTCAGTCAATATGATTAGACATGGATGTTTGCTTGGTTTTTTAGCCCCAAAGTAATAAGGACTTGCTATATTTTGAGTCCTGACTCTGGTTTTTGTGCAGTGTCCATGCTATAGCTTTCCTTCCTAATTTCCAGAGTTTATTAACTCAGACTCTGAATCAAGCAGGTGGAAATATTTTTTTGCCTTCTTACTTAATTTTAAGGAGAGAGTCAGCTACTTCTTTCTGTTGGCAGGGGGGAACTGGTAAAGGTGGCATTTGATTAAAATCCTGTAATAGTTTTTACCCACAACATCGAAATGAAAAAGTCAGGTCATGGAGTTGAATAGAAGGCATGCCACTGGATTTGATGTCCACAGAGATTGTATCTCATGGGCAATATTTCAACTCCTGAATAACATTCAGTTGGGAGAAGGTCTTCAGTGTTGTTGAACGTTTCTGACTGGCATTAGTGGGAAGGGGTGGGCATGAGTTGACAAGGACATTAAAGCTTCTCCTGGTCAGAAAATGTGTAAGATTGTGAGATGCTTGAGGACAGGAAGTCCAGAACCTTGTGGTCTTGTTTAGTGTGCATTCTTGACATCTAGCAAATGCCTGACAGAGAGTAGGCAGTAATTATTGCTGTCTTACAGATGACATAGCTATTCTGTAGTGGTACTCACTTTTGAACTGACTCCAGAGCCCATATTCTTTTTTCTTTTAGAGACATGGCCTCACTGTGTTGCCCAGACTGGAGTGTAGCGGCGCAATCATGGCTCACTGTAAACTCGACCTCCTGGGTTCAAGTGATCCTCCTGCCTCAGCCATCTCAGTAGCTGGGAGCACAGGCAGATGCTGCCACAACCATCTAACTGTTTATTTGTTTATTTTGTAGAGATGAGGTCTCACCGTGTTGCCCAGGCTAGTTTCAAACTCCTGGGCTCAAGTGATCCTCCTGCCATGTCCTCTCAAAGTGCTGGGATTATAGGCCAGAGCCCTTATTTTTAACCATGATACTATCTGTCTCAAAAGATAGTTGGGCATCCAAGGGAAGATGAAGGCATTATTTATTAAAATAGCCAGGGCTTTCTCTTTGCTCTCTTGTCCAATAGCAGAGCCCCTAAATATAGCCTTCTCTTTGCTTCCAAGTTTTAATGTACTGAAATCATTTCTAGTGTACCCTGATAGACTGGATGAACTAATTACATATGGTAGTCTATTTCCAGAGTCGCCATGGTTGCCAAGCCTTACCCATTCTGGCCTCTTCAATGGGCATAACCAGCCCAAAGACTGGAAAATCTTTTAAAACCTTGTCAACTGTTTCTAACATAGGACTTGATGTTTTGCTAACAGGCTCTTTCCATAGTGTGAACAAATTTTATGTGAAATCCATCAAAAGGAACCCATTTTTTTCTTGAAGTATGTTATTAAACCTGTATCTTCACAGAAGTTGAACCACACTTGTATTCATTCATCTTTCAACGTACTCAAGGTTACATCTGTTAACCTTGTAACATCTGTTACATCTGTTAGCAACTGTTGTATTAATATTGTGTCTACATTCCTTTTTTGTTTTGTTTTGTTTTGTTTTGTTTAAACAGCTTTAACTAAAATCAGTCCTACACAGCAAACAAACAGTTAATGTAAACTAAAACCTTTTCATATGACTTGGTATTCTCAGGCTACTTATTTGAGCCATTTTCACCATTGTTAAGTCTTCACAAGTTGGTTTTGTTTGCCTCATGAAAGTTCAATATGGATAAACACACAAAAAAATTCTTTGCGGTAACAGGTGAAGATTATAATAGCTCCATGTCTATATATGGAACATGATCACCTTAGCAAAGCCAGACAACCCAGCATGAAGCTGTGGTGGCTCCACATTTCTGTTTTTTGTTTTTTTGTTTTTTTTTTGAGACGGAGTCTCGTCACTCTGTCGCCCAGGCGGGAGTGCAGTGGCTTAATCTCGGCTCACTGCAAGCTCCACCTCCCGGGTTCACGCCATTCTCCGGCCTCAGCCTCCTGAGTAGCTGGGACTACAGGTGCCTGCCACCACGCCCGGCTAATTTTTTGTATTTTTAGTGGAGACGGGGTTTCACCATGTTAGCCAGGATGGTCTCGATCTCCTGACCTCGTGATCCACCTGTCTCGACCTCCCAAAGTGCTGGGATTACAGGCGTGAGCCACCGCGCCCGGCCTGCTCCACATTTCTTTAGTGGGCAGTGGTAAAAAGAGTATTTAAGATCAGTAGCATTGTACCTTGATTTTCAAGTTGATGAATGATAGAAGAATTAGAAAATGGATAGAAAATATTTTTTTATATTTCCATAGGTTAACTCAGCCTCTCATCTAAATATGTTGGGATTATTTTAGTTGCAAAGGGCAAAACATTCAACCTGAACTGGCTTAAGTAAAAAGAGTTTCAGGAATCGTTTGATCAAGGGTCAGTTGATATCATCAGGATGTGGTTTTTGTCTTTTCATCTTGCAGTTACCCCCTACTATGTTGGCTCCATTCTTCCCTTTGCTGGTAAAATAGCTGCAGAGTCTTCTTCCTGTAGTTTCTGATAGTCTTGAGACTTATTCTGATTGGACATACTCCTATTCCTCTCAATCCTAGTTCTGTGACTACAGAATCTAGTGGGCTGATTGGCCTAGACCTGGGTTGCATATTCCACCCCTGGCGTTGGAGTTGGAGCCTCTTCAGACCACACGGGCTCTTTGGGGAAGGGGTGGGTGGGATTTGACTGGAATAGGAGGACTGCCAAGGTGGCAAACAGTTGAAGTTTACCATAGTAGATTCATCTGAAGGAAAGTAAGTTACTTGGGTATTTCTGATCTGAAAATCTGAAATTTGAGGTGCTCCAATATTCAGAGCTTTTTGAGCATAAACATGATGCTCAAAGGAAATGTTTATTGGAGAATTTCAGATTTTGGATTTGAAATGCTTGACCAGTAAGTATATAACACAAATATTCTAAAATCAGAAATACTTTTGGTCTCAAGCATTTCAGATAAGGGATATTCAACTTGTACTAATATGTTTGCTACTCTTCTTTTTAACCTATTGTCACCTGCCCTGAGTTGACAAGTAACAATTTGAATGGCTTTGTAGGTTTAATGTGTGCCTCCATAATTAGTTTTATATATACAGGTTAAGATTATCACCAGCTCCTCCTGGCCCATGGGTAAGTTATTTTAATTTATTGCAATTTAAGAAACTTATAATTAATATTTCCTAATATGTATCCATGTTTTGCTTTTAATGCCAGCCTTAAATAAAGACATTTAATAAAAACACATTCGGTTTATGCCTTTCCCATCAAACATAGTACAGCCTGCTTTATGATTAGGATCTCAGTATTTATTGTTGATTGACTTATAGTTTCCTCAAATCTGACTGATAAATGTGATTGAAAACCCCTCTCTGGCCGTGAGCTGGGTTGTGTAAGAGAATTTCAGCTTTTTAATTATTTTATTTTATTTTAACACAGAGACTCTTGCTCTGTTGCCCAGGCTGGATGGAATGCAGTGGCACAATTAGAGCTCATCACAGCCTCAAACTCCTAGGCTCAAGGAATCCTCTTGCCTCAGCCTCCCAAGCAGCCAGGACGACCAGCACACACCAGTGTGCCAAGCAGCCAGGACGACCAGCACACACCACTGTGCTTGGCCAATTTATTTTTAATTGTTTTTGTAGAGACAGCATCTTGCAGTGTTGCCTAGGCTGGGCTCAAACTCCTGGCCTCAAGCAATCCTCATGCCTCGACCTGCCAAACTATTGAGATTATAGGCATGAACCAACACGTCTGGCCAGACCTCAGTTTTAAGACTACTCTTTTCTTAGCATTGCAGAAATGCTCTGGAGTTGCCAGCTTATATTGGGAACTGGTTAGGCTGACCTTTCTCACCTTTTCTCATCCTGTAGCCATCAAGTTACCAAAGGAGAATTAAGAGATGAAGTCATTGTCCTTGCTTGTCTATCACAAGGGAATTAAAACCACCATCTTCTCTTTATGGTCCACAGGTCGAGTTTGAGTGGCTGAGGCAGTTTTGGTTTCAAGGCAATCGATACAGAAAGTGCACTGACTGGTGGTGTCAACCCATGGCTCAGTTGGAAGCACTGTGGAAGAAGATGGAGGGTGTGGTAAGTCTATGAGGCCTGAGACCGTGTTTTGTGGACTGCTGTGTTATACAAATCCTCCACTGCCTCATTTGCATAGGCAAATGTAGATTTAATTATTCCTGATTATCAAGTTAGGTTCTTCTTGGTAAGGTGATGGATATAGCCAGGATTTTGTCAGTACAACCTCAATTTAGTTCAATAAGCATTTATTATTTTCTCCTTATAAGGCATGTGCTGGATATATACTAGGAAGTGGTGATAAGAGAATAACAATTTGAAAATAGTATTTAACATTTATTTGCATTTTTATATGCATCAGGTGCTACTCTGTTTTCCCAGTATTAACTTTAAAAAATTTTACAGCAATACTAAGAGGTATAGAAACTTTTCCAGGGTATGAATTTATGGATGTGAAAACTGAGGGACAGGGAAATGAAGGGCCTCCCCCAAGGTCACTGAGTAAGTGGCAAAGCAAGGGGGAAACCCAGGCAGGCTGGCTCCACAGCTTATGCTCTCAACCACTGTGATCCAACAGTTGAACAAGGAGAGGGGCACGAATATCACCAGGTATGACACTAGCTAAAATGAAATCCAGTGATATATGTTAAATGTTAAAAGAAAATCACAGTTCCAGAAGAGGGAGCATTACATTCAGACCACTTGAGCTGGCTGGGATGGTGGTGAAATGGCAGATACGGCTTTTGGGGCCGTTGAATGCTGAGGAGTATGATGGGATGGGGGATCTGGGGACGAACTTTAGACTCCAGGAACTGTAAAAACAAGGCCAGAAGTGAGGAAGTCCTGTGTGACCAGAGCAAGGAGTGCAGATGATGTGGGACGAAATGTAGCTGGAAGGCAGGTTGAAGCCTCATGGAGGTCTTGCACTAAGTCTTAATTTAAATAATAGTAATAATAATAGCAAACACTTACATAATACTTATTAAGTACCAGACATTATTCTATGTGTTTTCTATCCTCTTTAACTTTTTATGGCACCCCATAACATAGGTGTAATGTATTCCCATTTTTCTTTTTTTTTTCTTTTTTTTTTTTTTTTTTTGAGACGGATTCTCGCTCTGTCCCCCAGGCTGGAGTGCAGTGGCGCAGTCTGGGCTCACTGCAAGCTCCACCTCCCGGGTTCACGCTATTCTCCAGCCTCAGCCTCCTGAGTAGCTGGGACTACAGGCGCCTGCCACCGCGCCCGGCTAATTTTTTTGTATTTTTAGTAGAGATGGGGTTTCACTGTGCTCGATCTCCTGACCTTGTGATCCGCCCGCCTAGGCCTCCCAAAGTGCTGGGATTACAGGCGTGAGCCACCGCCCCTGACCCTGTATTCCCCGTTTTTCTAACGAGGAGACCAAAACGCAAAGGGTTTATATAACTTCCTCAAGGTCACCCAGCTAACAGGTGAGGGAGCTGGAATTTGAACTCAAGAAGGCTGCCTCTGGGGTCCTTGCTGTTCACCACCTCACTGTTCTGCCTTCGAACAATTGGATTTGGAATGTAGTAGAAAAGTGGTAAACGCCTGCAAACTCTGGAGATAGTACCTCTGCACAGAATTTGAAATGTGCTGGAAACAATGAACTAATCTGCAAAAATGGATAGCTATTGCTAATCTCTATTTTATTTTTTTAAAGCCACTTTATTGGGGTGTGATTGCCCTACAAAAAACTGTACGTATTTAATGTGTAAAACCTGAGTTTAGAGATACGTGTACGTTCGTGAAACCATCACAGCAGTCTATGCCATAAACCTATCCATCACCTCCAAAAGTTTTCTTCTGTCTTATTTATTATAATTATTATTTTTGTGATAAGAACACTTAACATAGGGTCTACCCTAATTCCTACTTTATAATAATGAAAATGTCAAGTCACAACTCTGAAGGCCCCAGTTTAAAAGTCGGGATCAGAATCCAAAAGTCCTTGCTTTCCAGACATCTCAAATCTTTAAATCGTACCTTTTCATGGATATGTGTCTGGGGAAGGAATGTTATAATCCTTTTAATGTATTAATAGTATCACAAAAATTGATTTCTCCAAAGACCTGAATCGATGCAAAACTGAGCATTGTGAAACTGAATTGGAGTTAATGAAAAGTCTGTGCCTAAATCTCCTTGGTCAGTTCTGTTTCTAAACTAAGCCTGTTATGAGTACTCTCCATTTTTATGGGCTTCTTATATAAAGGCAGCTTCAGTTTCAGGGCAACGTTTTTTTTCCTCCTACTGTGTAATTCTGATTTTGTCCATTTGCATATGAGTTAGAACCTCTTAACTTGATGAACCTTAGCTCTAAGACATCAGCTTGACTTTGAAGTTGCAATTTGACAACTCTGTGAATTAGAGTTGAAGAGCAAATAAGAAAGGCGCTCTTATTGATTTTTTTTTTTTTTTTTTTTTTTTTTTTGAGACAGAGTCTTGCTCTGTCGCCCAGCCTGGAGTGCAATGGCGCGATCTCAGCTCCCTGCAACCTCCGCCTCCTGGGTTCAAGCGATTCTCCTGCCTCAGCCTCCCGAGTAGCTGGGATTACAGGCGTCCGCCACCATGCCTGCCTAATTTTTGTATTTTTTAGAAGAGACGGAGTTTCACCATGTTGGCCAGGCTGGTCTCCAACTCCTGACCTCAGGTGATCTGCCCATCTCGGCCTCCTAAAGTGGGATTACAGGCGTGAACCACCGTGCTTGGTCCTTGATTTTGTTTTTGTTCAAGAGCTTTTTTTTTTTTTTTTTTGGTAAAATCTGGCCCAGCAAGGTGGCTCATACCCTTGTCTTCTCAGCATTTTGGGAGGCCAGGCTGGGAGGATTGCTTGAGCCCAGGAGTTTGAGACTAGCGTGGGCAGCATAGTGAGACTTCATCTGTACGAAATAAAAAACATTATCCGCCTGTGGTGGTGCGTGCCTATAGTCTGAGCTACTTGGGAGGCTGAGGTGGGAGGATCTTTGGAGCCCAGGAGGTCAAGGCTACAGTGAGCTGTGATCGCTTTACTGCGCTTTAGCCTGGGTGACAGAGTGAGACCTTGTCTCACATACACACGCACACACACACACACACACACACACACAATAAAATATTTGGTATTGTGAGCTTACCAGTGATATTCATTATGAATTCATTTAAGGGATTTAGTTATATCTACGTAAATTTGTGCATAAATAATTTGAAGGTGGTGGCACATTCGTTAAGAGGAAATATCTTTTGTTTTGTCGCTCTTGTATTAAAAATACCAAAAGGAAAAGCAATTCTGCGAACTCTCTGGTGCTAGTTTCCCAGCAGTTGGCATGGCATTCCTAAGTGTTCTGAGGGAGATCAGTGGCCTCAGTGTCTCTCCTCAGCATGCCTTGGGATGATCTTTATCAGCAGAGTGAAGATTTAGGCCCAGATAAAAGGGATGTTTCTTCCAAATTAAATGTAAGCATTGCTTCAAGCCTTTTACAAATGACTTTTTACAAATTCAAGTAATTTCTTTTTTCTATTGGAAAAGACAGAACAGAATAATTGTTGGATGGGTCTACGGTTCTGTGGCTGTGTTCGTGCAGTGCCATCTGGTATTTGTATACTCGGGTGGAATTGGCAGGGGCTGGTTAGATTTCCACTTGGTACCAGCCCACCTCATATTTTCTCAGTTGCCAGCAGTAGGGGGCAATGTTGAGCTACCAGATTGAGGCCCCAAGATGTTAGCCTTTCAGGAAAATGCATACAAAAATACCATTAACTGTCAAGAATTATCCCTGTTGCTTCAAGTTAGCTGTAATCTCCAAGATTCCATAACACAGGATATCAGTTGTGGGTTAACAAATTCAACAGCAATTTAACATAAAAAATACAGTGTTTGGTGCACATTTGGATTGTATAGCATTAGACTAATCCAAATGGAATTTCTGAGTGTCCTCGCTTTGCTTACAGGGACTATCTTACTCAAAATTATGATCATTTTAGACAAATGATTCTTTTTTATCTTTATGCTTTTTTTGAATTGTAAAATCATGTGTGTGTTGTGGAAGGATTTCTTTAATCAATGGATTTTGTCTGTTCTGCAAAATAACATCGATCTCTTTTGCTGAGAAAATAAAATAAAAAACCTCAGGGAATATGTACATTACTTTTCCCCTTTTGCTTATGAGTAAAGCAACCTTTATCGGCCCTTGTACCAGGGGAGAGACTTGCGCTGTGATTTCTGTCGTGTTCTTTTTCACTTTGTGGTTGGAAGGTGTAGTCTGAGGAAGGATATAGAAGAATGGAAAATGAGCTTTGAAATCGCTTTTCTTCCATTAATGGTAATTGCTTCACGTGTCATAACCAGTCACATATTTCAAAAAGTTTAGTCAGCTGTCTTTAAAACTCCCCCATCCTCCACTTCCCATTTCCTGTCCCAGCAAACACCATTTTTATCACACTGTTTATTCTTGCCATTTTTCTCCCGGCGGATAGTTTTACTCCGTCCATGCTCTTGTGATGTAAATGTTAAACCTTATATTTGAATGACATTCTGATAAAATATCACATTTTCCCTGAATATTACCTCATGAATTTATGAGCCATTAAGCCCAAAGCAACATAACCCTTTCTTATAACCCAGGAATTTAGTCTGGCCTTTCCCCTCCTCTTTGCTCCCTATTGAGGATGGCATTATAACACTATAATACTATTCAAATATTTGTTTTTTATTTTAATTTTTTTAAAACCCGATGCACTTCCTACCCGCCACCGCCCCCGCCATCCAAGATGATTGTATTATGAGAAGACTCTTCAGGATAAGAGAGAGTTACCATTTGAAAGAAACTGTACAACTGCTTTGCTTTCTGGGTAAAGAGAAATATGAAAAGCTGAAGTCTCCTGTGAGGTGAGGAAGTCTTGCTGTAGCCAGAGATTCAACGGATAGGCCATTTGTCTCTCAGGGTCTGGTATCGCTCTTTGCAAAACTGACATTTATTTTACCTATAAAAATGTTTTAACACTATCAAATTCACAATGATACAGAAAAGAATGCTAGGTGCAAAATCCTCTAAATTGGTGACATTTATTCCTTTCCTGTTGACCTTAAAAAAAAAAGAGGTCAATTTGGTATAATCCAATGGAAATATTTGACAATAGTTTCCAGAGTAAACATTTTCAAAAGTATTGATGATTTCTATACTGGAGAGAAATTCTTGCTGCTTTCCTCGGTTTTTTCTTTTAGAAGAAAAAGTAGATCCTGATGGTTTTGAATGTTTTTAATTGCATTTCCTGTTCTGACAATTCCTTGTGCTGTTACAGCAATGCATTTATATGGCAGTTGGCCTTAATAACCTTTATTGACTTTAGGGGGTAGGAGCCAAGACTGGATTATTTTAATGTATCCGTTTTGAAACAGTGTAAAACACAACATATAATTATGTTAGGTAAGCTATAGGCTACATTTATTTCTATCCATTTATGTTAAAATTTGGCACAGGAGAGCAGAGAGATGTGGAAAATGAGTAGGTGTTTTATTTAATAATGCAACCAGTTTCTTGTTGTTAAAGTTTTAAGAGAGAAATGTACTTAAGAAGGTAAAGGTTGTCCCTGACAGGTTAGTTATAATAGTTTAATTTTAAGATGAGTCATGCCTTTTCCCCTGCTATTTTGGCCTGTGTAAATCATCTGGGAAGGCCCTTGCCAGGAGCCTGCCCGTGGCTGTGTGGATGAGTCTTCCTCAGCGTAGATTACACTTCATGTAAGGTTACACAGTCATAGGGAATGATTGAGCCGAGCAGTAGTTTGTTTATTTTTGGAGAGATTAATGAAGCTCTCATCACAGTGCTTTAGAATAAATTCTTTAAAACTGAATACAGGAACAAGGCTGCTTTTCCATTTACTGAAATATTTACTGAGTATACTGGTATTTGCTATTGTATTATAGTTCAATTAGCTAAGTTTATTTTAAACTTCCTTCTAGGATTGAAGATTTTTGGGGATGTGCAGAAGAAAGTGATGTAAATATAAATGTTGAATTTTTTTTGTTTGCATTAATGGAAAAGTCACCAATTGTGTGTGTGTGTGTGTGTGTATGTATAATTTTTTTCTCCCTTCTTTTCAGTGTTAATGTGCACAGTAAGTTACATCAGTCAACATAATCCAGTCTCCCCATTTTTTCAGGGTTAGCATTTCTGATTTAGGAGCAGAGTATATTATAATAATTTAGGATCCGATGTGAGATGTCTAGTGGTTTTAAATTAAAATGTAAATTCTCTTTTTTTGACTGGGGCAGTGCTGAGTGACTCAAGATAAGCACAGATTAGAGGTGGATAAAGACTCATAAGCATCCAAAAATTCAGTTTCTGAAACCTATATGCAGACCTTTATGTTTAGTTTTGAAAATTTGGAAAAATGAAAAAGTCACTTGCAGCTGGAGCAGCTTAAAATCTTTGGTTTAAATCTTTGGTTTTTGGTTATCTTAAAAGTGTTCAGGGAAGCTCGGTTCTTTCCATTCTCCTTCCTACCCACCCACTCCAATTCCCCACCCACTCCAATTCCCCCACAGCTATATTGTTCTATTAAAAGTAAAACATCTGGGGAGAAATTTTACATGTAGTTTAGCAATGAATTTCTTACACGTTTTGATTCCTTTTTTGATTATCTTATGAATTTCAGAGTTTTCCATTTTTTTTCCCTAAGCATCTGCACCTTTAGTAAGGAATTTTACAAGAAAGTGTTGTGTATCCTGTCTTTTTGGGAAAAAAGAATATACAATTCCAAGAGAATTCAGGCTTAAACCTCAAAAACACAGTGTGCATCGAAAGCACAAAGGACTGTGTTTATGATTCTCTTTGAAGTGTTTTTGCAACTGGATAAGGAAAATTTTAGAAACCGTCTGATAGTGTTCAGGGTAAATACTTAAACCCCTTTAGAGAATTTCACACACAGATACTGTGCAGCAGAAAAAAGGGATACTTATGTTTCTTAAAGCTGCTACAGCCTACAGCTTTGTACTTAAAGACAGAGGTGTTGAATAGAATTCTACTGAGGATACATCCAGTGACAATATCTCCAGGAACATCAGAGCAAACCAGTGGGTAGGACTTTCTGTTTTTAACCCTTACATGAGCTGTGTGAGAGTTGAGCTTTATTGGTACCAAGTCCTAGGATGTGCCTGGTACATCTCAGGAATGTTAAGAGGATCATTCCTAGTGCCTCTGCTCTGCACACAATAGGAACAAGACTAAAAATGCTGAAGATGCTGAGACAAAGTGACAGGAGCTAGGAAATTCCAAGTGACAGCCTTGCCATCTCTCTTAACTCTTAGTGTGTGGAGAGAAAAACTGGAGTAAACAGCCAGGGTTTCTGTTTTAACCTTGGTTCCGTAGGATTTGGCTAAATTTTGACAACCTTTGTTAAATACACACACGTACATGTGCACACACACACATATGCACATTTCACACATTCTATATGTAAAGAAAAAAAGATGAATTCTGCCGCTTTAAATAGTTTTAACCACCCTGAAATTCAAATTGATATAAAGGTGTGAAGATCCTGCTATTTTCCCTGGGGTGCTATTTTAGCCTTGGCTGCTGGAATTTGTTTTGGATTGCTTTGACTAGCAGACCATCATAGCATTTCAGATATGAATTAAGAAACCCTGGTGCCAGATTCGAATGTCAGAAATTTCTATTTTTCCTGGAAAAGATATACTATAAAACAAAGTATATACCTTATTTCATCTAGGTTTTTTTTGGAGGTGGGGGGTGGGGAGCATGGTAGAGGGATTAAATTCAGCTCTAGTCTGTTATTTACTTTATTATAATTACCTCTGAAATATCCTAGAAGAATCTCAGTCTAGAAGAATGAAGTAGTTTGCAAAATAATAATAATAATCACCAGACCTACAGTTTTGAAAGGGAAGCAAGATTTCCAAAGGATGTCATGCCATTTATTTGGAATATTATCAAGATGTTAGAATCTTTTTTTCCCCAAGTTGGTTAATGAATAATCGCTAAACCTGTTACCTTTTGAAGAGTATTGTTATGATGATCCAGTGAGAAAGTCTGTAAAATATAAAACACATAAATACAAGGTATCACCAGTATTGATTTTAGAAGGAAACGTGAACAGTCTTCAGCTAAGGAATCCTTGCTTCGAGGCCGGTTGACCGAGTCTTCCTTCGTGACAGCATCCCTCTCCTTTCCTCATTTTCCTTCCTCTGGAGCTGGGGTTCAGTCCAGGAGCTAAAGGGACTCACAACAATTTGGAACTCAGTGCTCCTCTTGCAATGCGTCTATCCACTGTGGGTTAAATATTTCGGGAGGCTGGGCTGGGAATCTTTCCATATTGTACAAAAATGTCTCTATGGAGAAATGTGCTCCCGGTGCCAAAAAATGACTTACCAGAGAGCCCCGGGAACACATTAAGTTGGCCCTTCCGTGCCTTATGGGTAACATAACCACCATCCTGTTCCCTCCTCATTGACATCTGCAAAATAATGACCCTTTTTTAACCAAGGGGAACTATGATCTATTTTTTCTGCATTCCTGAAAGGATCTCTGTGATTGTAGATGATATTTTTAATAGCATCTTTTCCTAACAAGTTAAATGTGATTGACGTGTTTTTTTTTCATTTTCTTTGCATGATCTCAGTCCATCTGTAACCACCTGTGACAGTCTCAATTGTAAATTTTTCCTTCATATGTATAAAAATCTCAGGCAGATCATCTCCTACTTGTTTTTTTTTAATACCACTCAATGAATCTCCTAATCTTGTTTTTCACTGACAAAATTAGCTTTCAACTGAAAATCTGGAGTCTTCGGCATTATTCATAATTAAAGTTTAATGTTTTACACATACCTGCATAGCCATATCTGCATTGGTTATAAAGACTTAGAACTGGTGGTAGCTTGAACATATATAACCGTCTTATTAAATATTATTAATTGAAATGACAAATTATGAAATATCCAGAATTATGCATCAGATGTTCTTTAACAGATGTTGGGGGATTAAGAGGTTTCATATTTTACTTCATGACATAAACTTTTCATGCAGTTAGCAGTGACATTTTTTAAAGGCTGGGAGTGGTGGCATAGACCAATGCCTGTAATACATTCATATGTTTCTGATACTGAAGTTTCGTGTCCTGGACACCTGAACATTGTTTGGGAAGGGTGGGCAGTATTCAGCCATCCAGTAATAAATATCTCAAAGGTAACATACCCAAAACCCACGGTTTGATTTCTGTAATCCCTAGTGTTTCACAGTTCAGTAATTTGAACCATCCAGTTGCCCAGACTAAAACCTTGGAGTCTTCTTGATGTATCTCTTGATTTATCAGTGAATCCAGTTAGCTCTACTTTCAAAATATACTCATGACCTGACTACCCTTCAAACCTCCTGTGCTACCACCTTGGTAAAAACTACCATCGTTTATAAAATAGCCTCTCAACCAGCTTTCCTGCTTCTACTACCCTATGTCCATCCCAATCAGAATGCTCCTTTCAGATACAAGGCAGGTCGTCATTTCACTCCCCTGTTTCAAACCTACTATCATGTTTAGAAATCCACCTTCCTTGTAATGGCCTAATGCCCTGCAGGATCTGTCCATTCCTCGGCCTCCATCAGTGCTCCCCCTCTTTCCCTCCCCTAACGTCTGCCGTATTATGTCTAGAACATGCCCAGCCCACTCTTGCCCAGGATTTTTGCGTACGCCGCTGCCTCTGTCTTGAATGTCCGTCCTTCTGTAATTTACATGACTCTCTCCCTCATTTCATTCAGATCTCTGCTCATGTCACTTTCTTGGAGAGAGTTGCTCTGACCAAGCACTCTCTCATTGTAGCAGGGACTTACTCTTTTCTACTGTACTCTTAACACTTTCCACCAACTGCGATTATCCTATATATCCATTTGTTGTCTGTCTCTATATGAAATAATCTCCATGAGGTCAGCAGGGACTTGGTCTGTTTTAGTCACTCTTATTTCCCCAACCTCTAGAACAGCATCTGCTGCATAGGAGGTACTCGACACATGTTTGTTAAAAGCAAGAGTTCACGTGAGGTCTGTGTTCTAGTCCTGCCTTTTCCTCCTACCCATGTTGATCAGTGTGGCCTTAAATCTTTTATTTATTTATTTATTTATTTTGAGATGGTCTTACTCTGTTACCTAGGCTAGAGTACAGTGGTGTGATCATAGCTCCCTGTAGCCTCAAGCTCCTGGGCTCAAGTAATTCGCCCACCTCAGCCTCCTGAGAAGCTAGGACTACAAGCCACCATGCCTGCCTAATTTATTTTTATTTTTGCAGAGACAGGTTCTTGCTGTGTTAACCAGGCTGGTCTTAAACTCCTGGCCTTAAGTCATCCTCTCACCTTGGCCTCCCAAAATGCAGGGATTACAGGTGTGAGTAACAGTACCTGGCCAATAAATTCTTTTTAACTTTATACCTTTTCCTAAAGTGTTACCTCTTATTACCTGCTTCACAGGAATATTTTTGGGTTAGTTTTATTCTTAAACAAATATAACTCTCAAAATAATACCCAAAACATCTTTAACTTCTTTTTAAAAACAAAATAATATTGAGGACACAGAGGAAAGTCTTGTTTTATGCCTCTGGCATTTATAGCTGAGAAGATTGAGCAATCAGAGGCAAACAACTTATGCAAATATGGAAAATCTTTTTTTTTTTTTTTTTAATGTGAGGATTAAGTAGGTTATTAGTTTCCCAGAGTACCAGTGTTGCTCAAAGTTACAATCATAGTGTTTTGTCTTATTTGTTATCATCCTTCATGTTTTAGATTTCCCTCTTCTGGTAAAACTTAGTAAATTGTCACAAAATTAAATGACTTCTCCAACAAAGCTTGGACTTCTTGTTACAAATTTTCAAAATTATATAGAGAAAACAGCATGGGCTGGACAGGTTTTGGGCACAGAACTAGGGAAGTCCCTGAGGAGTAAACTGACTTCCTCTAGACAAGCTGAAAACTGATTAAAATATTTATCATCCTTTGGGTATGCAATAGCTTTTGATGATGGAAGGCATATTAATATTCATCTTTGCTGCTTGTCTACACTTCAGACAGATCCCAGGAAAGGATGTTCAAATGACCAGTTTTCTTTCCTCACCAGGAATCCTTGAGAAACCAGTACAGCTTGGAACCAAGAAATGCCTTGTGATGTGGGTTGAGCTTTTCCTTTGGGGAACAGGAATGGGGGAATACAAACCAGGGGAGACCTTTGGGCTGGAAAGCTTTAAAGGATGACTGCTTTCTCACAGGAAGTCTTTTGCCAGAACAAAGGAAAAAGTTTGGTTGTAATTCTATAAGCAGCAGAACTGTTATTGCTTATCTGAATACATGAAGCCGATTTCATTCCTTAGGTAAAGTCGGAAGATCGAAGCCTTATACAAGCTGAAGATTTTTCTTCCTCCCCACCAACCACCCCTTCTATAACCACTTTGTTGTAGAAGGAGAGAAATCAGTTGTGTTTGCAGCTGATGCTCAGGTCTTCCGATTGGTTCTAGAGTGCCCCATCTCCCTTTTGTCCTGAGACAGAATTTGAATGCATATGGCGTCCACATAGCCTGGCGTGAGTAGCACAGGGTGGCCTTCTGGGATTCTCAGGATCTGTCTTTTTATTTTTTATTTTTTTCTTTAATGTGAGAAAGAGTCTGGCTTTATTAGTTGAGTTAATTAAGCAGTGTTGTTTTTTGTCTAGATTGAAACAGCCTTGATTACATTTTTGGTTGCAAATAAGACCTCTGAAAGAACTCAATCTTTATATGAACAGTCTGAAAAACCTGAAAGTTAAATAGAATATTCTCATAGAAAGGGCAATGTGTTAAGACTCTTGGTTTCTGTCTTTTAAATCTGAAAATTCAGAATCCTCTTCTCTCGCATTTCAGTTTTTATTATTCCACACTACTGAGATATTTTGATGAAAGGTAACCTTAAACATTGGACAATAATTATGTTTGAAATCTATTTTAATATAGTGACATCAAAAGTGCTCTTTCTTCATCCCAGTCATTTAATCATCTGCCTTTTTTTTTTTTTTTTTTGCTGGTAAGTGTGAAGTTATACAAAGAGCTAGGACTTACGTCTCCCAGGTTGATAAGGCACAAGGCAGTAAGTAATTCAGAGGAAGAAAAAGGAGAAGAGCAGATTCTGACAGAGGCCTTTGGGAATACGAAGGATTTTGATAGATGGAGATGGGTGGAGAATATTCAAAGATGGCAGAAACAGGGCCATCGCAGTGGGAAAACACAGACCTGCTCTCAAACTTGATTAGACTGGATGGAGTTTGGTTTGTGTGAGTCCAGCAGCTAGAGATAAGATTAGGAAGATTAGCAAGGACCCTTTTTTCTCTAATGCATTTCTTTGCAAGGTATGGCACTTTCACCCCTTAATGACTGGCTTGCTATCAAAGTCATGGGAAGCAAAGTGCCAAACATGTGCAACTAAAAATAAAATGAAAACCGTTGGATTATCTTGCACTTGCAAAGGTTTTACTTTGAAAGCAAGTCAAATTCAATTATTTGCACTACTTTCAAGACCTGTCTGCTTTGTGAGTACAGCAAACAAACAACACCATACATTTTTAGAATGAGAATTACAAATGAGATTAGGTAATTTCTCTACCAAGATTCTTTGTTTTTCTCTCATAAATTGAATACCAGCTTAATAATTTTGGACTTTGGTCAGAAGTAGGTCTTCCCGTGTATGAACCACTTATGATTCTCTTCCTTGTTAGGAACCCTAAGTGTATTTCATTTGATCTTTTGCTATTAGAGTTGTGGTTTGGAGGAAATGACATCTTCACTGCCTCTTGTCCAGGTGACAGTCTTGTGAACTCAATACTTGCATAAAAATTATTTTGAAATACAGCCAAAGTGTCATTCATGAGCTATTTGATTTGGTTCAAGAGAGTGGGTGTGGTCAGCTGTCACTTCCACTGCTGAAATAGAGTGGTTTCTTTCCCACACATACCTCTCCACTCCTTGGCTAACAGTCCCACGTTAGTGATTGTGCACTCTCTGCTGTCTCTATTTGCCATTGCACTTCAGCTTGTCAGTCACACCAATTGAAAGACTGAGTAAATGTTCAGAACGTAAATGGCTGTTGTTCACTCTGGTCTTTCCCACCTTTGCACATAGGTTTCTGCTAGACTCTCATGTTCTCCCTCTATGTGATGCTCTTATTTTCCAATGACTGGTTTTATTACTTCTAAGGCACAAGATGTTAATTGTTGAGTGATTAATAACTCTCAGTTTGTTCTTCAAACGTGGGCTTCTGAAAGATTGCCTTTACTTTGATCCTGCTTAGGAATCTAAGGTCTTGGGGTAAATTTAGAGGCCACCATTCTCCTTAAATGATAGTGATATAGAGAAATGATATTATGAGACTACGGTTTCATTTTACCAAAGAAACTGATGAAAGTCACACCAGAGGGCCATTGCTCCCCTAGAGAACAAATGGGCTTCAGGCTTTTTAGAATGCCTTCTTTGATACCTCATTATTGCTCATAATGCCAGAGACACAGGTAATTCAGCATAGTGGTATTGGGCATTGCTTAATTTCTTTCAAGGCCTGGAACATTTATCCTCTATTCTTTATTTATTAGGTATTCACCCTAATGGTACTCAAACTACTAGGCTCTGACAAGCTGAGGTCCAAATGCCATGGCATCCAGGAATGTCAATGTTGGAAGGGACCCGAGAGAGGATCATTTTCTCTTCCTTTTTGGAAAGGAAGGATTCAGAAGGATGTAGGCTTTTCTGGGGGGCATACAGCCAGATAATATAGAACCCCAGATTTCTCAGTTCCCAGTTCAGTGCTTTCTACCACTCCCTAAATATCCCGTGGCTGTGCTTGGGATATTTCTCTGCTACATTCACCAACTTTCAACGGTATGCCAATAGCAAAATAAGATAAACTGAGTGTTTCTCTGGAACTTTTTCTCTACCCTGTGTCTGAACCTGGCATATCAAAATTAGGCTATCTGGTGTTGAGATGGACACTCTTTTTGCTCACCCAGCATTCATTCCTCCTTCTCTGGCAGCATCCTCATGTTGCCTTGTAGAGCCATTTTCTTCACTGGCTAGAGGGTGAAGTGCATTGTCTTATTCTGGCTACTCCATGAGCATGTGACCTGAGCTGGATCTTTCACATGAGCTTTCTCAGAGCTTTTTGCTTGTAAATATAGATACAATATCATAGACACAGGATGCAGAATTCAAAAGTTATCAACGTGGCCGGGCATGGTGGCTCATTCCTGTAATTCTAGCTCTTAGAGAGAGTGAGGGGCGTGGATCACTTCAGACCAAGGGTTCAAGACCAGCAACATAGCAAGACCTTGCCTCTACAGAAAATGCAAAAAACTTAGCCAGGCGTAGTGGCGCATGCCTGTAGTTCCAGCTCCTTGGGAGGCTAGGGCAGGAGGATCACTTGAGTCCAGGAGTTGGAGGTTACAGTGAGCTGTGGTAGCACCACTGTGCTCTAGCCTAGATGACAGAGTGAGACCCTGTCTCTTAAAAAAATAAATAAATAAAAACAAAGTTATAAAAGCCTATGCTGTGAAAAGTGTGTTTCTCCCCGCTCAGTCCTCCAGCTACTCATTCCCTTCTCAAGAGGCTAGCACTATTCCCAGTTCTTTCCATACCTTTCTAGGGTTGTTCTATTTTTTTTTTTTTTTTTCTCCCTTGAGACGGAGTCTTGCTCTTGTTGCCCAGGCTGGAGTGCAGTGGTGCAATCTAGGCTCACTGCAGCCTTCCCCTCCTGGGTCCAAGCGATTATGCTGCTTCAGCCTCCTGAGTAGCTGGGATTCCAGGTGCCTGTCACCACACCAAGCTAATTTTTGTATTTTTAGTAGAGACAAGGTTTTGCCATGTTGGCCAGACTAGTCTCGAACTTCTGACCTCAAGTGATCTGCCCACCTCAACCTCCCAAAGTGCTGGGATTACAGGCGTGAGCCACTGTGCCCAGCCGAGATATTCTATATAGTTACAAACATTTATCTGTTTTTTCCCCACACGAATAACACTATGTCCTAGAGACTGTTCCATATTTGTATGTTCTTTTAAATTGCTGTGTATCTTTTTATTGTATGGTTCCATAACTTATGTAACCAGACTCCTACTGTCTTTAGTCTTCTGCTTTTACAAATAATATTGTAGTGAACATCCTAATACATAACATTTTTCACAAGTGAGATCTATGGTAATTAATACCTAGGAGTAGAATTGTTGGATCAAAGGATATGTGTATTTTTAATTTTAAGATAGATGGTCAAATGCCTTCCATAGAATTTGTAGCAGAGTTTATATGTGTGTGTAAATGTGTGTATTTATAGATATATATATACTATCTATATGTATATATGTAGAGTTTATGTACATATATAAACGTGTATATATAGAGATTAGTTTATGTACATATATAAACATAGGCAATATACATATATGTTATCTATGTACATGTGTGTATATATCTATATGTACATATAGATATGTGTATATCTATACATATGCATATATGTACATGTGTACATATGTGTCCATATAACACCAGTTTCCTGACATCCTCACCAGTGCAGTGTGTCATCAGACATTTTTGCAAGTGTGATTGGTGAAAATTGGTGCCTGATTTCCATTTGCATTTCTCTCATTCCTGTTTTACCGAGAAAGAAACTAAGGCTCAGATGTATGAAAAGATTTACCAGCCCACAGGAGTAGTGAACAACAGAGCTGGGGTTTGCAGTGAGGTGAGAGCAACTATTCTCTTAATTGCTACAATAATCTTTACCCAGGCTCCATTCTGTTACTGCGACTGAAGAATCCCAATACATATAGCGGTTTCCATGAGGAACACTCATCTATCCTTGACTGGTAAATGTGGGAAGGTTGTTCTCTTTCACCGTGGACTTGTGCGTCAAATCAACTGATCAGTCTGGGTGATGAGTGCGGTTAGTGTGACATGCAGTGATGTTGAGTTCCACATGGGGTGTAGGTGGCCCTTTATTTACCCTGCTGAGTTCTGGGGCTTTGTGCTATAACTATTTTTGGTGATGGATGGTGAAGGGAGGGCTCCCCATGCCTGGAAACGTGGCACTTTGCCTGATTTTCTGTTTAAAGTTATGTTCCTGTTGGAATCTATTCAGGTCTGAGTTTCAGTTGCCGCCTTCTGATACGATGAGCCTCCTTGGCCTCTCCTACTCGCCTCGTTCTTCCTCCACCTGTCAGTCTTCATTAGGATCATTTAAACACTGACTCATTCTCTGTTCTGGGCCTTTTCCTGCTTGGCTATGGAACTGCAGGTTGAAGCCTTTACCTTGCACACAGTTTGTTAGGTAAGAGTTTTATTTCAAGAAGACTTTGCGGAGAACTGAGATGATTGGGGAGTGGTTAGAACAATATTTTCTAGTAAAGGCAAGGACGAAAAGAGATCTCAGCAGGGGTGGAGAGCTTTCTTTGACCCCTTACTATATTTGAGTGGGTAGACATTAATTTTTAGGAGTTGGGGGCCTTACTAGACCACATCTCTTGCTGTGTTATCTCATGCTATGTTGTAAAGTGAACATCTGTTGCTGGCTCTGTGACCCATGTGATCAGCCACTCTATCACCTTTGAAGTGGTCAGGCCTAGATAGTCTTGGGTTAAAAGCTTTAGCTTTCAAGTTAATTATACTGGGGTTTGGGCCCTGACTTCATCATTTTGTTGTGTATGACACTGGCAGTCATATGGAGAGTCTCAAGTTTCTTCATTTGTAAAATGGGGATAATAATAGTACCTCCCTTTAGGAGATTGTTGTGAGATTTCCCTGAGATAATACACGTAGTGTTTTGTGCATTGCCTGACATCTTTTGCATTATTGCTTTGAATCTGCTTCTTTTATTCCTCCTGCCATCCTGCTACTTCGGTGACCCCTACCTTTCACCTGAGTTCCTGTTGCTCCCTTAGGCTCTCATCTTATGTTTGTGCATATCTATAATTCATGCTTTCCATTTGGTTCTCTGTTCAAAAGTCACCTCACAGTGGCCCTTTCTCTTTTTACCATGTTTTATTTTTTTCCTGAGAGTATTCATCACTGTCTGAAATTATATTTTATGTGTTCACCTATTACCTGTGCTATTCTATAAGCACATTGAGCGCAGGGACTGTGTCTCGTATACTGCTGTGTTCTTGGTGCCTGAAACAAAGTCATAACATAACACCTATTGGTTGAACAAGTGAAGATGCAAGTGCTTCATGAGTGTACGCTCTCTCAGAGGTGCACCCTTTTGTGCTAGTGGTGCTTTGTTTGTGATATTTGTTGAATGCCTAGCTGTTCCTTCTTTTTGGTGTAATCCATTTGAAAAACTCCCTTATTTTAAAAGATTCAGTAATTATCCATTACTAACTGCAGAAATCTTATCTTTTTCACTTTCTCTGGAATGTAATTTCTCTGCATTAGACTCTTTCAACATTAGCATCTATATCAAAGACACTTCATGCAACTTTTTAAAAACATAAGCAGCAGCTCCAGGCATTGGGGTTCAGTAGCCATAGCTCTCGATCTTGGCTGCATATTTGAAACACCCAGGACAATTTTTAAAATGTTTCATCAGTTAGATCCCACCTCCAGAGATACAGATTTCATTGGTCTAAGCTGTGGTCCCATTTGATTCTAATGCTTCACCAAGTTGCAGTATGGGTCTGACAGGTGTTTAGGGTTGAGAATTGCTGTTCAACAGGTACCTGACCTCTCACCAAGTTAGATTTGATTGAATGGATGAATACATGAACAGATGAGCGAATGAACAGGAAGGCTCTCTCACTTTAAGCCAACAGAGAGGTACTGAGTGCCTGCTGTGTTTCCTTCATTCTATGGGGGCCTCGGGAGGGAAACAGCTATGTTTATGATTCTTATGTAAGGTGGAAGATGATGTTGATAACGATGGTAGAAACAGACTATGAAAGCTTGGAAGATGGTAGGATACATTTAGGTAGATCAGATTTCACAGCTTCACAGTGAAGCATTTTGAGTTGATTCTTACAGAATGGAGAGAATTTTAACAGGGGCATGGGCATGAGAAAAGAGTGGCTATTTCCTATGAAGAGAATATCGTGTAGAGTGGTAGAAGTAGGAAGATGCAGGTTACATAAGACTTCTAAAATGGACCAGTGGCTGGCAGTCCCCCCAAACTAGCCCCCTTTTAGAGTTCCCTAACTGAAGAAGCAGCACCACTCCACATCCAGGTCTTCATGCCAGAAGGAGAGGAATCCTTCTTGAAACTTCCCTCTCTCCACCCCAGGTACCCAGTGGGAGAACTCTAACCTTTGAAATACCCCCTCAAAGTTGTCCGCTTTTCATTTCTTCTGCTACCAGCCTTCCTCTGGGCTATTGCAGTAGCTTACTCTATGGTTTCCTATACTCTTCACACAGCAGCCAGGGTAATGTTTTCATATGCAAACCTAATCATACCCCTCTCTGTGTAAACTCATTAATGGGTTCCACTTGCTGTTAGGATAAAGACTAAAATATAGATGCTCCTCAACTTACGATGGGTCTGTGTCCTGATATACCCATTGAAAGTTGAAAATATTGTGAAGTTGAAATTGCATTCAATACACCCAAACTACTCAACATCATAGATTAGCCTAGAGTGACTTTAACATGCCCGGAACACATTAGCCTACCCTTGGCAAGGTCATCTCAGACACAGCCCATTTTACAATAAAGTGTTGGATATCTCATGTAAGTTATTGAATACAGTACACTGTAGAGTACAATATTGGTGGTTTGCCCTCATGGTAGCTTGGCTGACAGGGAGCACAAACTCTCTGCCACAGCCCAGCATCATGAGAGAGTATGGGACTGTGTATCGCTAACCTGGCCAATGATAGAAATGCAAAATTCAAAGTATGGTTTCTACTGTGTGCATATAGTTTTTGCGCCATTGTAAAGTTGAGAAATTGTAAGTCAGACAAACCATCGTAAGTCAAACCGTCATAAGTCAGGGACCGTTTGTCCTTTATCCTCATCCCATCTTTTCCTCCTCACCTTTCCTCCAACCCCTTCACTCCCTGTATTCCTACCACATTGGCCCTTTCTCAATCAGTCCAATTCGTTGTGCTCCCTTCTTCCTCCAGGCCTTTGCACATGTCATTTCTTCTTCCTGGAATGTCTTCTCTCACCAAGAGAGGCATAGAAATTATTTCTACTCGTTTTTAAGATACCAGCTCAATTACTCCTCCTTCAGAAAAGACTCCCTTGACCTGTCTGACTAGGTCAGGTCCCTGTACTATACTTTACCATTATTCTCATGAAAGCCATGCTTGGGAGCTCAAGTTTTATTCTGGAGGCACTGACGTTCTATGGCAGATAGAGGTTGAGAGCACTTACCTGTTTCGTGGAGGTCCACTGCTTCTAGAGACATTAAATTTGCTGAAGTGGTTTTTGGTCATTAATTTGTGAATCTTACTAACCATCGCTTGACAAAGAACTGAGAATTGTTGATCATATTGTAAAATAGAATGTAAATGGCCATGCCGTTTCTTTGTACAGATTCTCCCAATTATTGGAATATGAGCCAATTCCATAGTATTAATTTGGGTCCTGTTATCTGCAATAAGACATCCCTCATCAGATTTTCGTTGTAAGGGGCAAGTCCAAAATGTCCAACCATTCCATGCAAACTTGTAGTAAAGCCATTGTCTAGTTATTAACGAATGATGAGTAGATGAGTGAATTGACAGGAGTTATTCTTTTGGGATGTTGCCTCTGGTAGAACGTCAGTTATTGGCCTCTGTCATTCTTCTTTCCTACTTTCCTAATTCCATTATCTTCCAAACATTATTGACCTCAGATGTTAAGAAAGGTCCAGATTCCTGGGGGTCACCGCATCGTTCCTTCTTTTGCCAGATATAAGCAACTTTGGGGACCTTGGCCACCAGCCTTTTCCTGCCAGGAAGGTCTGGTGCCATCCTCTTTGATATTGCCCTGTGCCTGTCTAGGTTGGCAGTCTTGTGACAAACCAGGACCTATCGTGGCCTGTGGGTACTTTGGCACTTCAGAGCCATGCAGTATCTGGACAGTGGGTTTGGAATTGTCATTGAGATGCCACTTTCTTATTTTTCTTGTGTTGAGTGCCTGGACTCACAATCCAGCCTGAAGGACCAGGAGGTTTTCTGGCCCAGGGTAGACCCTCTTGGCCCATGTACAAGAATCTTCATGCTGACTGAGTTGGAATCTCCTGGTGAGAAGTGATTTGTTGTCCTGATGAGAATGTAAACACTTGCTAAAGTTGAGTTTCGTCTCTCATGTGAGTTCTATTATAGCCTTCTGTGTTTATAAACATGTCTTGAGCTTGAGGGAGAAATGTGGTAACCTTTGAGCCCCCAAGAGAATGTTCATTTGTTTTCTCTATGGGCTGAAATTAAGATAACTCAGCATCCTTCTTTGAGCATCCCATATCCCTCTTGCTTTTCCTAGCAGGCCTGGGATGACGCCCAGTTTGCCATTTACTAATTGCTCCATCCTCTTCCAATAGAGTCTATAGTCTTTTGAAAAAGTACAGCTCATATTCAGCAGGCATCTGCCAGCGGGGCTCAGAGTCCAGGGAAGTCCTCAGTCCAGTCTAACAACTGTTATTAATTTTTTTTTAAGGTTTAAGGTGTCGAGCATTTGAGAAAACGGAGTTGCTGCCCTTGTGCTGCTCACATGTGTGTTAGCACACGTAACAGATGTATACATGAGAAAGGCATGATGTGCAGTGTCAAATGAGGGGTAGAAAATACATGTTCTGAGGGTGCTGCAGAGAGCAGAAGTTAGATTCAGAAAACTGGGCAAGACACTATGGAAGAGGAGGTACCTTTCAATTGTGCCTTGAAAGGTGAATTAGATTTTAAGTCAGAGATTTGGTGGGTGAAAAAGAGGGACAGAGAGCCCCATGTTTTTTGTTTTGTTTTGTTTTGTTTTTGAGATGGAGTCTCGCTCTGTCACCCAGGCTGGAGTGCAGTGGCATGATCTTGGCTCACCGCAGCCTCTGCCTCCCAGGTTCAAGTGATTCTCTGCCTCAGCTTCCTAAGTAGCTGGGATTACAGGCCCCTGCCACAACGCTCGGCTAATTTTTGTATTTTTGGTAGAGATGGGATTTCACCGTGTTGGCCAGTCTGGTCTCGAACTCCTGACCTCAGGTGATCCATCTGCTTTGGCTTTCCAAAGTGCTTAGATTACAGGTGTGAGCCACCACACCCGGCCAAGAGCCCCTTTTTTAAATATTTTTTTTTAAGAGGCAGGATCTTGCTCTGTCATTTAGACTAGAGTACAGTGGTATAATTGTATCTCACTGCAGCCTCTAACTCCTGGGCTGAAGCGCTCCTCCTCCCTCAGCCTCCCAAATTGCTGGAAGTATAGCTCTACCACCACACAGTCTAGCTTCTATGCCCGGCTAATTTATAATTTGTAGAGATGGGGTCTCACTTTGTTGCCCAGGTTGGGATGAGCCCATTTTAGACAGTACAAACAAGAGGCACAAGAGGGATAGCTCTGCTGTAACATTAGTAGGGCATGTTTGCAGAAAAGTATGTGGTACCTTGTAACCAGCACTTCTGGTACCTAGGTGGGGTGGAACTAGAGAACAAGTAGACAGGGGAGAATGGGGCCAGCTGATGACGAGCTTTGAATGATACACGTAGAAATTTGGCCTTTGTTTTGGAGATGGTTGTTGGAGCTGGATTCAAAGATTTTTGAATAGGGAAGTGATCCAATCGACCCATTCTTCTAAATTAAAACTGGTAGCATTGTGGATAAACTGTAGAGAGGAGAGGCTGGAAACATGAGGACCCACTGCAAAAATTTTGGTGCAAAATAATGAGATTCTGAACCAGGGCAATAATTGGGAGGGAATTAAAAGGAGCGGTAAATTCAGAGTTTTTGTTTATTGTTTGTTTGAGACTCAGTCTCACTGAGACTGAGGCTTGAGTGCAGTGGTGCGATCTCTGCTCACTGCAGCCTCTGCCTCCCAGGTTCAAGTGATCCTCCTGCCTCAGCCTTCCAAGTAGTGGTATTGCAGGTGTGCACCACCATGCCCGGCTAATTTTTGTATTTTTAGTAGAGACGAGGTTTCGCCATGTTGGCCAGGCTGGTGTCGAACTCCTGACCTCAGGGGATCCACCTGCCTCAACATCCCAGAGTGCTGGGATTGCAGGTGTGAGCCACTGCGCCCAGCCTGTTTTGTTTTTAGATAGGTACATAGAATTCACCATCAGTTTGGATGACAGAGCTGAGAGACGATGAAGTCACAGGCAATTTTACAAGATTTATTCTAGTCTTAATTATTAGATGGATGGTGACACCATTTACCTACTACACCCAAGAAGGAAGTTTAGGGGCAAGTGAGTTTGAGCAGCCAGTATACCGAACATCTCAGAAGAACTGAAAATACCAGTCTGGAGCTTGGTAGAGACATCGGAGCCAAAGGTAGATTTGGGAGTTTGATTTATGTCTGCAGTAGGCATTCCTTTCGTGCCTATCATGTGCCAGGCAATGTTCTCTCATATGTTAACTCAGGCTTGAAAGTACTTAGCACATGGCAGGCATCTCCATAGAGACAGTGGCTGAGCGATTGGAGTGAGTAAGAGAGCATGTAGTTTCAAGAGTAAGGGAGAACAAAGTAGGGTGACCTAGTCTGAAGGACACGCACAGAACAGCCAGTGAAACAGCCAGAGATGGCAGCCAGAGAGGTGAGAAGAGGACCAGGAGTAGGCGGTAGAATGGAGTGGAGGAAAGTCAGTGGATTTAATAGTGTCGAACCCTACAGGGAAGTTAAGAAATGGCCATACTGTTGCATTCAGCATGGGAAGAATTTCAGTAGAATGCTAAGGACATGAGGACAAGGTGGGGGAAGATAGGTGAATCTGAGGAGGCATTTGTGTGATCTGGTCTGAAGGGACATTTCTCAAAACCATTCTGTGTGGCACTGATGTTTACAGGTTAACCTGGAGGTTCCCGAGAGGAAGTGCACTGTAGCCAGACGTGGGGTGTCCCAGCTAGCTTTACTCTGAGTGCTCCAGAAATCAGCCTGTAGACATTCATTTGCCTGGTAGCTGACTAAATACAGGCTAACCTAAAGCCTTAAACATTTTAATTTGCAAAACCTTTGTTGTATTAAATCACAAATGGGAGGCAATTTAGCAATGCATCTCTAAAATTGCACTGGGCTCTGGCTGTGGTTTCGCAATTTATGTTGAAAACGAAAATTGAACTCTGTGGCATAAAAACAGATTGTTGATTTTGTGATTAATTTGGTCTCTGAGGCCAAGGAAACTGTTAATGCTGTATATCAGTTATAAAGTTGTGGGAGTATTTGTGGAGCAAAATGAAAAATCAATATCGTAACTACAGGATAGCTCTTTTAAAATCCAAGGTGCATTTTGTTGCAAATTGCATGGAAGAAACTGTCCCCCACAGGGACAAACATACCTTCCTTTATTTCACAAGTGTGTGTCTGTTGTGGAAAAGCAGAGGCAAATGGTTGGGCATTATTACAGTATAGCTGGGGGTACTAGGAGAAAGATCAAATTGTTGCAATTTAGAGTAAAACCTCACTTACAGTTACCTGTGTCCTAAGGCAACCTCCAGGAGTAATCTCTAGGAGCGTTGTGAGTCAGAAGTCTAGATACCTGGGTTACACTTTAGCCTCTGCTAATCACATTCTGGTGTCAGACTAGCCTCTTCCCCTCCCTGGCGTGTTTTGTGGTTTTATGTGTTAACTTCAGAGATGCACTGACATGCGTCGGTGAAAAAGGAGTGTCTTCCATTAGCATCATTATGAATACTACACCAAAGGGGTTTGTTTATGTTTTCCATTCCTAGAAGTGAATAGACTTCTTTTCTATTAAGCCCGTGTATTTAGAGAGGAGTGTGGGGAAATTCTTTCTTGTTTTGCCTTTTGTTTTGATAAAAGCGAATGGTTCCCATTCGCCATAGCAAAGAATCATCATCAACAGATTGCATGGGGAATGTTGAGGTTGGAGCCTCTTCTTAATGGGGATTTTGAGAACCAGGACATGACTTGTTCACCAGTTCATTTCTGCTGGCAACGATGCTTAGATGAGAAGTAGATCTCTCAACATCCAGGCACATTTGTTCTGCAGTTCCACCTACCACTTTCCTGAGTAGTGCTGGGATTAATTAAGTCTGATCCCCCATCCAGTTGAAATTTACTACCAGCTTCTTGGCCTAGTATATATTATCCTTACAAGTCAGGCCTCACCTTGAGGTCAGAAGAAGATGCAGCTTCAAGAAAGTAGCGTCAGTGGAAATACGAATACTTCCTTCCAGTGAACTGTGCCTCAAGTGGCCTCTGTAAACTGCTTCTGTTCTGTGTGACTTATAATTATTTGAGTGCTGGGGTTTTTGTGGTAGATTTTCTTTGATGTATGGGCAGTGGTGGTAATTTGTTTCTTTCTTCCCCCTTCTATTTTGCTTTGCCTCATTTCAACTTAAGCAATGAATTGTGTGGTCTTTTATAATATGGAGATTAGTGTAGCCATTTTTAGCCAGTTTTTATCATCTCCCTTAGGAGCTGACTCTGTGCAAAAGAAACACTTCTGTCTTGTCAGAATGACAGTGATTACCCCACAGTTTGGATCATCTCCAGCAGCTTTGTTCCCTGAAAAGCGAATTTGATTTGATGAATAAAAGTTTGGTGTATTTGATGAGTCAGAGGGCAGGAGAATGTCCTTGTCTCTGATGAGGCTCTTACAGTCAGACACATTGAACATCAGGGATAAAATAAACCTTAATCTCCAAAGGAAAAAACCCTGGAGCATGAAACTGTTCCCACTAGAAATGCTGTAAATCTTGCAAACCATGTAGGTTTTCTGTTTGGGGCAACATCAAAGCCCAGTGACTTTAGAGATTAAAGTGTATTTGACAAGCAAAACTTTCCCTGTGCCTTGCTCTTTACGAGATTTGGCCTGTCTCTTGCCTTTGTTTCACCTCGGTATGACTTCCTTTCTTCCTGAGAAGTAGGAAGTATCACCTCAAGTCTGGAGTAGGCGGCCATGGTTTGTTCATTTAAAGCCAGTCATAAACCTGGTGCAGTGGCTCACGCCTGTAATCCCAGCACTTTGGGAGTCCGAGGTGGGTGGATCACCTGAGGTCAGGAGTTCAAGACCAGCTTGGCCAACATGGTGAAACCCCATCTCTACTGAAAATACAAAAATTAGCTGGGCATGATGGCGCACGCCTGTAATCCCAGCTACCCAGAAGGCTGAGGCAGGAGAATCACTGGAACCCGGGGAGCGGAGGCTGCTGTGAACCGAGACCACACCACTGTACTCCAGCCTGGGTGACAGAGTGAGACTCTGTCTCAGAAAAAAAAAAAAAAAAAAAAAAAAAAGGCTGGTCGTAGGCCCTGGCCATGGTCCCTTGGCCTTCTCACATTGTCCTGCCCCAGTGGAGGACAGCTTCTTCTCACAGTCACTTTCCAGGGACTCTCTTATTTGTGGAAGAGTTTCAGAGCCTTTTGCTGACTCGAAGAAGATCAAAAGACAGGAAGACAGTGGTTTGCCTCAGCTTGGATTTTAGCATTTCTGTTTCTTTTAAAACCATCTTCTGTGATGTCTCAGAAGAAATACTTCTTTCTTTCTTTTTTTGTCGAAATAATTTTTTTTTTTGCAGATAAATTATTGTTTAACAGAATAGAAACTTTTCTTCAGTAACGTCTTTTTTTGGAAAGTAAGGTACAAGATTTTGCTTTAAAAAAAACAAACTATTTTTAAAGAACTGTACCCTCTAAAGTCAAACATTCCTGCCTCCTGCCAAGTCCCTATAAGATCTGGTCTGTGGCTACTTCTCAGGGTGGTCAGATAGCAGGAGAAGGACAGATTGGGAAGGCAAATGGCTTTAAGGGTAAACCCCACAGCGTAAAATCTCATTATTGGAAAAGCGCTTTGTGTTTAAGGATAGGTATTCCCATGTGGAAGGACGGCCATGGCCAATGCTTAGGGGACTCACTAAAATATCTTAAATTGTCTCCGTTAAACATGTAGCATCCTTAGAGGTCAGACAGAGCTGAAACTTGAACAGCTGTACAACAAGCATCTGAGATTGTTTTTAATTGTGTTTCCTTTCTCTAACAGCAGTAATTCTTGTTTATATTGTCAAGAACCTTTCCACTGAGCACAAGCGCACCATACTTGAAGGTCAAATGCTTAACCCTTCTGCATGGTTACAATGAAAATGGACCCTTTTGTTTTCGTTAATGTATACCCCAGCCGTGTCTACAGGGAGAATGGGGGCCCCAAGCGTTCACCAAGCTGAAGTAACTTATTGTAAAAGAGCCACAAAGAGAGCATATTTTTGTTTCCATACAACAGTTGTTTAGCTTTTGCCTTGTGCACCCAACCACAAGACAATATGCTTACTTGTCAATGGGCAGAATTTGAGGGGACCATTTTGTTCTTTTGACCTGTGTTACTTTTTACTGACCCAACCAAATTGCTTAAAAATTTCCCCTTTCTGCTGTCAGTGTTTAAAGCTGCTTAATGTCTCTGAAGTGATCCCTTCTTTCTTTTTAACACTTTACATTCCTGTTTACCACAGCACCTGTTACTGTAGTGAACCATGAAATCGCAAATGCAATGCAGCTCTTATTGACCAATAACACTTTATTAAATATAAATAGAGTATCCTCCCAGCTTCTGTATGGTGTATAAAGGTATCAGTATATAAAGACAATTGCACATATGTCCATAGCTGCGCATGTATTGGTTGGTGGGCAACAATCGGGAAAAGAGGATGGTGTATTTATTTGTCAGGCAAGAAATCTTTCTTTTTCTGCTCCTTAAGAGTTAACCAAAACTAAAGGGGCCAGTTCAGCAAACATTAAATATGAGCCTCAAACATGAAGGCTTCTTTGTTACTGAAACAAAAATACCACAGCAGGTGGTAGACTCGAACACAGGAGGGAGGAGGAGGTTCAGTTGTTGCCCATTTTTCTAATCCTTTCAGAATATCCATTGTCTGAACCCCAAAGTTAACGTGTTCCTGCTCAGTCTCATGGAGACAATTTCAGCGTGAAAAGGCTGTGCCCATCACTGGTTTTTGACAACAGTTTAATCTTTGGGTATGGAATGTATAACCACTCAACAAGGCAGGAGAGGCAATTGTCTGTCTAAGATGAGCCAATAATATCTGCTTATCAAAGCATAAAACTGTTCTGAATGTGGCAAGTTAGAGTTAAGTAGGAATTCATGCCAACCGCAGCAGTAGTTTGCAGGTTTTAGGCTGTTTTAATCAAGACAGAAATGTGGCTTTTGTTGTCCTTGGGGCGGCTCAAAGCAACTTTGTGGTAACCACATTAGGTTTCTAAAGCTAAGGCCAAACTCTGCACAGTCTGTATCTATTTATATCAAGATGCTTCAGTGGGGATACAGCTTTTAAAATGGATTCATAATTGAAGTTGGAATATTGTTTTCATTCCCTAAAGATGAATGAAATGTAGTTTATAACTCTGGACCTCAGAGCGCCCTAAGTGGGAGGCATTAAAAGATGAGTTAAAGGGCAAAGGTGGGCTACTGAACTGATGTCTGTTACTGCTCATGATGAAGGGCACCACGTATCCCGTTCATATGCCGGGTCCCTCTGTGTTCTCATTGAGTCATCCACATTCGTTTCTTTTATTCTAAATCACAGTTGGAACGATACAAGAAAATGAATGCAGTATAATGAGAATTAAAAAAATAAATCTGTGAGAAGTATAGAGTTGGAAATCTTGTTCTTATAAACGTAAGACACAAATTCTAATGAGCTTATAGATGGTCCGTAAATCATGTTTGTGGGTAAAAAATACCCATGAACACGGGTATTCTTTCCTAACCAGAGAGAAGCTACGATTCTGCTGCCTACATCACACATTAGACCGATTTATGGCCTCTTTTAGTGGCACTAAACATATACACAGAGCACTAAACGTATACACAGAGCAGTATCTGCAAACTTATGGACTTTTGTGATCTTCTGGATAATACTAGCATTCAGAAGTTAGCGTTTCATCTGACACATTCCTTTCATGTGTAGTATTCGTAAATGTGAAAATAGCCCTAAATCATTATTTTCACCCTTGACCTGGGACACTATAGCTAGGGAGAATCTCTGGGATATCTGGAATGGAGCTAAGGCTCGTCAACTATTTAGTTGTTGTCTTTCTGAGTTTAAAAAACAATGCTGTTTACTGTGACCTCAGGTCTCTGTCTGTGTGTCCAAGAGAGGCTCCAGTTGGGTAGAGTCCCTGATTGGAGTCTCAGTCACCAGAAGTCCAGTCACCACTTCTTCCACCAGTGGAGACCGTCTCTGAACCCTAATCTGTCAGTGAAACCATGGTCAAGGGCGTAGCATCATTAACCCTGATTTTGCCAGCCATTCTTACTCTGCTACCCCATGAGAACCTGGGCCACTCATTGAACACTCCGAGCCTGGATTCCTTCACTTGGAAAATGAGTTTGCTGAAGATACCAACCTGCCATGTCAGCTTGTTAAAGGGAATACATAAGATGCTGTATCCCTGCCTCACAGAAAGTGCCTTATAGTTTGTCATTTCATAGTTTAGTGGGTAAGAGAGTGAACTGTACTACCAGACTACCTGGATTTAACTCTTGGCCCCACTACTTATCAGCTGTGTGATCTGAGGCAAGTTACTTAGTGCTTTGATTTTCTTTTCTGTAAGTTGGGATAATAATAAAACCGATTTCACTGAATTGTTATGAAGATTTAAATTGGGATTACATGAAAAGTGATTAGGACAGGGCTTGGCACATGGTAAATGTAAGATAAGTAATAGTTATTATTATGTTTTGTTATTGTTGTTGACACATTTCTGATTATGTGTTTTACGTAGTCACTGTGATGGTTTTTTTTTCATAGCTACTATTAATACATTAATAAATGCACTGATATTTCCAATTAATAGGTCCTGAATTCCTATTTGAGAGCCATATCACAAAATTGAGTGTGTGTGTGTGTGTGTGTGTGTGTGTGTGTGTTTGTGTGTCCGTGTCCGTCCGTCCGTCTCCTCTGGGTAAATATGTACTGAGTAGCAGGTAGTTCTGACATTGAAGACTCTGTAGACAGTGGCGTTTAGGCAGGGACTGCATTTGTCTTAGGTAGATGTTATCTAAGGACAAGTACAGCAACTCTGCCCGTGTGATTTTCACTGGATTATCTTTTTCTACCAGATTGTTATTTTATTTAAGTTTTAATAGTCACAACGTCAATAGCATGAGCTTAGTGAGGCATAGCTTTGACCTCAGGAATCTTAAGAAAAATAAGATTATTCTTATCTTAATAATAATAGAAAAATAAGATTATTAAGGGTGGGCTGGGTTTGTGGTGATATTTGTTAGTTGTATCTTTGTTCCTACAGGTCTACATTTTAGTTCCATCGTCTCAAAATAAAAAGATAATAGCCCAGTCGTGTGTTGCTTAATGATGGGGATATTTTCCGGGATATGTGTCATTAAGTGATGTCGTTGTTGTGTGAACATCATAGAGTGTGCTTACACAAACCTAGATGGTAGAGCCTACTACACACCTAGGCTATGTGGTGTAGTCTATATGCCCCCAGGCCACAAACCTGTACAGCATGTTACTGTACTGCACACTGTAGGCAGCTGTAACACAGTGATATGTATTCGTATATCTACAGATACCTAAACATAGAAAAGGCAGAGTAAAAATATGGCATGGTAATCTTATGGGACCACCATCGTATATGTGATCTGTCATTGACTGGAACATCATTATGTGATATACAACTCTATTTAGCGAATCAGTGTTACATGATAACATGAAGATTATGATAGTCAAGGAACAGGACTTTCTAGTAGAGCAGAGTAGCTGTTTTACAAACCAAAATCAATCCTAAAAGCTTAATCAAATTGAACAGTTATTTTATGTCCCCTTTTATCATCCTCCACCCTGTGTATATGTTGTATTTCCCAGCATAGATTGTAAGCTCCTAGTGGCCAGGTATGGTGACCTTCTGGATGTCTTCTGTATAGCAGAGACTCAACTGCCGTTGACTGGTTTATCACATGGCAGTTTACCTTCAGTATGTTCCATTCCCTGTGTTCTGTATAAAACGTGCTGGACCTGGAGTTTGAACACCTGGTTTCTAGTCTGAGCTCAACTTCTTTACTCATTTTGATACAATGAGTTACTTAATTTAGCTGAGCCTCAGTTTCCTTATCTATAAAAATGTGATTAATACTTGCTCTACCCAACACATATAGTTTGTATGAGGATCAAATGAGATGAAGTTAATGAAAGCACTTTCCGTACTTTGCCGGTTTACATATATGTTAGTTTCGGGCACGGATGTCTGATGTCTGGGTTAGATTTGGCTCTGTTGCTTACTAATGATATAAAATTTGACAAATTACTTAACTTTTCTGAGTCTCAGTTTTTTCATCTACAAAATGGAAATGATAATACCTTTATCTTACAGATTTATTTTTAGGATTCAGTAACATAGTGTATGTGAGCAGCACCTGGCGTATAGAAAGCACCCAATAATGTTGGCTGCTATATCATCATCATCATTATCATGAGTCAGAAAGTATCGAGGTTATGAGATATCAGCTTATCTGATATCAGTGCACTCTGCTACCCCATGAGACCCTGGGGTAAGACTGAATAGGGGGTGGAAAACAGTGTGGAGATTCCTTAAAGAACTGAAAGTAGAACTACCATTTGATCCAGCAATCCCACTACTGGATATCTACTCAGAGGAAAAGAATTCAATGTACAAAAAAAAGATACTTGCACATGCATGTTTATAGCAGCACAATTCACAGTTGCAGAAATATGGAACCACTCCAAATGCCCATCAGCCAACGAGTGGATAAAGAAATTGTGGTATATATACCAAATGGAATACTATTCAGCCATAAAAAGAAACAAAATAATGGCATTCACAGCAACCTGGATGGAATTGGAGACCATTATTCTAACTGAAGTAACTCAGGAATGGAAAACCAACCATTGCATGTTCTCACGCATAAGTGGGAGCTAAGCTATGAGGATGCAAAGGCATAAGAATGATACAGTGGACTTTGGGGACGTGGGGAAAAGGGTGGGAGGAAGGTGAGGGATAAAAGACTTCACATTGGGTACAGTGTACACTGCTTGGGTGATGGCTGCTCCAAAATTTCAGGAATCACCCCTAAAGAAATTATTCATGTAACCAAACGTCACCTGTTCCCCAAAGCCTATTGATATAATCATAATTTTTAAAAGACTGAATGGGGGAAAGAGAGGAATAAAGAAAGGCTTCATTTTTATGACTCATTTTAGTAGATTTAATGTGACTCTGAGTGGCCAGTACTTTAGATTTATCCTAAATCTCAGTAGCAAAATTCTAGGGAGAAAAAGGAGCTAACACTTACGGACTGGCTGCCATGTGTCAGGTACTATGGTAAGGGCCTTATGTGTAAAAACTGAATCCTGTGAGCTCTCTGAAGTAGCCGCTATAAGTATCCTCATTTTACACATGAGGAAACTGAGGTCCAGAGAAGATAAGTAACTTGCCTGTGGCCAACTTGGTCACTGAAGCAGTTGGCCTTCAGGGCCTTGGTTCTTCCTCCCTGTGCTAAAGTCCTCAGGGACAAGGGAGACCTCCTGAATCACCAAACATAATTTTTTCTTCATTGCAGCCAAAAGCAGAGAAGTTTATGCATCAGCTTTGCTTTAATTTGAATTTTGTACTGTCCAGATCCCAGCCTACATAGGGTGACTTATAAAGTGTAGAATTTGTATGTGTGTGTATATATAATTTTCCCAAATCTTTCATTTTTAGATACACATTTCTCTCATGTTCCAAAACCCTGCCTGCTTAATGTCCCAAAGCATCTCCAGCTCCACGTGTCTAGTATGGAACTCGTCCCTTGTGGCTTTACAGTGTCAGGGGTTGGCAGTAGTTGGCAGGGGGGATATACTGTCTTTGTGCCTCAGTTTTTTCATCTTTAAAATGGAGATGCTTGATATATGGTGATCGCTGGATTAAGTGAGATAATGTTGATGACAAATGGTTGTTGGCATGGCAGGTCGTAAGCACTAAATAAACATAGCTGTTGTTCTTCCTGCCACTCTGCAGGCACCAGTTCGCTAGGCCTGGGGGCAGTAGTAAGGTCTCAGTTGGACCTTCTGGCTTCACTCTCCTGAGCAGATAAAATTTCCACTAGGGCTTTGGTTCGGGTATTGCTGAAAGAGGAGGTGGGTGGGTAGGTGGGTGGGGGTAGATATATACAAAGGAGTGAATTATAACAATGAGCCTTTTCTGCTTCAGTTCTTGTGTAGAAAACATATGTTCAGTGATGCAGGCAGCAGTTGGGTTAAAGACACACTGTAGGGCCGCAGACAAAAGCCCTGTGCCCTTCCTGCATTCACAATGTTTCCAAACATATTCCCTTGTCTCACTTGTTAGGGACTGAGCTGTCAGCTGGATCCTCTTGAAAGTGTGATTTCTTTTTCCCGTTCCCTTTCAAAGGCCGTCCCTCCCTTCCCCTCTCCCCCAGTGTTTTACACTTCATATAATCCAGTGTGCCCGACAGACCACTTCGGCCTTTGTGCTACTGATGTTTAGGGGAAGGAGAGAATTGATCTGATGGAGATCTTGGGTAACTTTTCACTTGTCCAAGGATCAGAAAGTGCTAAGCCACTTTTAGGCCAAACGTCATCAGTGGCTCAATTATTTCGTACTTGGTGTAGTTAGCCATTTTTCACCTTCAATTAACAGATAAGACAATGAACAGATTAGTGCAGTGGAATTCTTAGAAGTAGCGGCTGGGAATTAGGGGCATGTGTGTGTTGTGGTGCAGTTGGGAGAATTCTTGCTTTTATTTATAAAGTGAATAGTTTTTGATAAAAAGATACAGATACAGCAAGGCACTGCGGAAGTATTTGGAGAGAAGTCAGCCGTCATTCTAGTATTAATTATGTGAAACGTACAGGTATGTCCATGTTTAATTCTAGTTTGAGGTAGTATTGCTATGTGCCATGGCTGCAGTTTGAGCATTTTCATTTTCTTTACTGAAGTTTTTTGTGGCTCTGATGGGTTTATTTTCATCAATGAGATTTTAAAAAGATATATTTATGTGTATTACTTTTTGTTATGTATATACATATAACAGTTACATATATATCACATAACAGTATTAGGTATAATACTAATACATTAGAAAAGTATTAGGTATAATACTTTTATGTATAATCTACTAACACTACTATTGAGGTAACAGTGAGCTAGAGATTTAAAGAACTAGCATGCTAAGTACTTCCATCACTGATTACTCTTGGGCATTTGACCCTCCCAAAGTGGACAAGTGAAAATCTGCAAAATGGGAATTACATGATTATCTTACTTTATAAAGCATACCATGATAAAATAAAAACAGTTTTATAGATGATGGTCAACAACAGCAATTTTCTTGTCTTTGTAGAGACCTTGGATTGTGTCTTCATTGCCGTATCATTGAGTCAGTTTTAATGCTCTTGTTTCCTTTTTTCCCCCAAGAGTCTTGCTCTTGCTTTCTTTCTGTTTCATGCTATTGTTTATTAATTGGGTTGCTCATCCTGAAAAGCAGCAGCATATCCCAAGGAAGGAGAGGCAGTAGGCAGGCAGAGAATTTCCCATTGGCTTAGAGCTGTAAATGGGTTGTTAGCTCATTTTAGCAGTGGAGCAATTATAATCCCGCTAATGAGTAGGCAGATAAGTGGAGATTCCCTTATATGGTGTCTTCTGGTGTGAGGATAATTTAAACACCTAAAAATCCATAGACAAAAAAAAAAAAAGTCATATAAGTATTTTTTAACAGAAAATGCCAACAGAGTCATCCTCCCAATACGTGTCAGAACCAACAAAGGAAACTACTGATGGTGTTTTAACTTTTAGTACTGTCATCTGAAAAATCCTTGAAAGGAAAACATTGTGGTAACTCATACATATTCCCCTGAGACTGAAAGTAACAGCCTGCAAAGATCTCAGTAGTGGGTGAAGCTAATAGACTGCGAGTTGGGATGAATTGCACCTAAGGTGGCACCTTTCTCTTGCGCCTGGAGTGGAATGTCACCCAGAACCAACAGTAGAACAACTGGGAAATAAATTGATATTCTTTCCCACATCGAATGAATTCATTTCACAGAGATGGGGAGGAAGTGAGGGTAATAAGAGTGTGTTTCTGAGGCTCTTCCCTCCAGCAGATAGGTTTTGTGTTTTCTTGGTTGTAAAGGAGGCTAATGCTTCAGAAGCTAGAGTGATTCCTGGGCTCTCTCCGTAAGACTAATTATGCTGTTTCCTGCTCCCGTCTATGAATCAGCTTTGTTACATAGAGTGCATGTAATAGTGACGAAGAGTAGACTCTATTGAAACAAACAAATCTATTAGGCTGCTTGGAAAACAGAGGGAGAAAAAAGAACAATGATTTTGTAAACTCCATAAAGGCCAAAAAAAGGCTTTCAGTAAGTATGCAGAGACTAGAAATCAAATCCCATTTCCTATCATAAGAAGCCTGTTGTTTCAGCCGTAGTAGTTAATGTACTGTATGTGAAAGATTTAAGACTGGTTGGAAAACTCTGCTTCTGTTTTATTAGGCTGCTATTGAAAAGCCAACAGCATAACTTCGACTAGGTGCTTTGAGATTTCTTAATGGGCTGTCAGGGGCAAGACACCAGGGCTGTGCTATACTAGCTCTTTCCTGTACATTAAAACAACAGGGGCCAAACGATCACATACAGAAGTATGAATTACTTGATGCTTTCTCTGTTCCATATGGCCAGCCATGTCTTTGGCAATTAATCATGTACAAAATCAGTCGAGTGCTCTCTGAAGCATTGAAGTCAACATTTAGTTGTACCTGTGCCAGTAGGGGCAGTGGGGTTGCAGGCGTAAAATAGCAGGATGAGGGGCTGCTGGCGCCAAGGCCCAAGCAGCTGGCTTCTATAAACAACACTTTTTTTTCCTCTTTACCTTTCTCCCCCACTTTTTCTTTCTTTCTATTTTTTTTTTCTTTCCTTGACAAGTACATGGGGCTGCTTTTCACTATCATCTGAAACACCAAAGTTGCCAACTGGAGCTCTGAGGTCTAGCTTTCGTACATTGCCCCAGCATCCGAGCTTAAACCTAAGGGGCAGGCCATCTTTTCCCATAGCAGCCTGAACATTCCAGCGGTCGCCCACATGACTGTCTCCGAGAGTTTCTGCAGTGGCAGGCAGGCTGCTGCGGCTCCATGGCTTTTTGTCAAACAGAGGAGGCAGAGTGATTTCTCTACTCGTAGAAAGAGAGAGATGGGAGATATGGTGTAAGTGCTTTGGGGAAAAAACAAAAATAAGTAGTCATTCGTAGTCATGGCTGTGATATTTTAGGATTTTGGGTTTTGTAAATCAATATCCATTTCTTTTCCTCTGTGATATTTCCCCCAAGACTTTATACATATAATACTGCTTCCAATAGTCCTGATACCACTTTCTGACATTTATCAAGCATTTAGTGTATGCTGAGCACTGTGTGAAGCACTTTACATGGATTATTTCATTGACTCTTCACAAGAGCTTCACGAGTTCGGTGCTATTATTTATACCCCTTTATGGATGAGGAAACTGATCAAAGAAACATTTTCCCTGAATTCTTTCCCCACAGACATTCTTGATTACTCTCAGCTAGCCCCCATAGCTCAATAGTACATGATGGAAAAACACTAAAATATGTCTCACTGGCACATTTTTGAGGACTCATGTCGTGAACTCTGCAGAGATGTTCAGTCAAATAAAGTGGGTCTTTGAGATGAACTAAACCAAGTGTGTCCTTAAGGTGGGAATAAAAGCCTGCTTTGTTGGCAGCCTCTTGAAGACTTCTGCCTTTGTGCCTTCCTTTCAAGACAGTGGAGCTTATCTCCTGCTTTCCTGGGTGAGTAGACTGTGAAGGGCCGGGGAGGGGAGGGAAGGATGAAGACAGCAGCCTTAAGTAGTCCAGTAGACGTGGCATCCAGTGGTGACTTGGTGTTATCTTTTAGCCGAGGTCATCCAGGATGCGTTTTCTCAAATTCAGGAAACAGAGGAAAGAAAGTTTTAACATTGTGTAAACATTGGCACCCCCAAAACCTCCTGCTCCCGGAGAGGGAGATAAGGTAGGCAGAAGGCCTGGGAGGAATGTTTATTTGTTCTGCCGCGCTGTGGATCCAAGCATGCTGGAAATCTTTGGTGGTGCCCAGTCTAGTTTAGAAAATGTGAAGGCATCACTCAGCATTGAGCCAAAGAGGCCTCACAAAAGAGCCATCTTAAACTGACAATCACTAAATGAAGGAAGACCTGAGATCGACCTTTCTTTGATGGGACTAAGGCTATCTCAGTGGGTTCTGTGCCTTTCTTCTTCTTCTTCTTTTTTTTTTTTTTAAAAAAGTTAAAAAAAAAAAAAAAAACGGAAAGAGAGAAAGAAAAAAAAAAGTGTTCCTGGACTTTTGAAGAGGGGAGCCCTGGTTGGGGCTTTTGACAGCCTGTGGCAATGTTGATGTGAGGAAATAGCTTTCCCAGCTGATAACATCTTAAACCAAGTTTCTTCACAAGTTGAACCTTTAGCCCTCATTATCAGTCAGAGCATATCTTTGTAATTTGTGTGTGCAGAGGGGAAATACAAGCCTAACATGAGACAGCTATGTATATAAAAAGTGTTGGGGGTGACATTTTTCCCATAATGACAGTATTACTTCTGTGGTGGTGGTGAGGATGGGTAGAGAGGGAGGTCAGAAAGGTACGCAGTTCTGGGAGCCTGGTGTTTAAATGCCTTTTGAAATTGCAAGAACAGTAGTAGATTTTTTTTTTTTTTTTTTAAATGAGCTCTGTAGAGGGATTACCAGCCATATTTGTAGAATGCCATCCTGTTTCCATGCATTTCCTTGGACAACATTCTTTGATTTGTAAGATGGAGAGAGTAAGTCTGAGTTTTGGTGTTACAGGCCTATCAGAAGCTGTTGCATCTTATCAGAGAGGAACCAAAAGGATTAAAGACTTGCATAGAAGTATTAGTAAAGAGTAAATGGTGTAAGTCTCCTTTGAAATCTCAGAGTGGTTCCTCTCTGAAAACCCTACATGTGACAAATTCTGCTATGATACAGTGGAATTAGGACATACTGAAAGTTACTGACTGTAGCAGTATGCCCTACAAGAATTAGGTAAATTGCTGAGTTTTAATTGAATCCATTCAGAATTAGGAGACTTTTTCCAAGAAAGATAGGAAACTTAAGCCTAAAATTCAAGGCTTCTTAGAGTTCTTGGCTTTTCTTTTCTAATTTGCATTCAGTCTCTCTCTCTCTCTCTCTCTCTGGCTGTGGATTTTTTGCTTTGGTTTTATACATGAAGTTTTGAGCCAGGAGAAATGAAAGACTCTGGGAAATTCTTAGGGGTCCTTAATATACTGTGTGTTGCCAGAGTCCAAACTAGTTTTCTCTACTGAAATCTAGAAAGTGGGACTTCTTCCTCCTATGTATACCCTCGTATTAGGAGGGTATATTTTTAGACACATCCATCCAAATGAGTATTGTCCTTTTAGGTAATCACCTACCAAGGGCATATGCTCATTTTTCTGGATTCTGTTGCTTAAGAGTAATTTTTCCGACCCCATTCTTAGACTCTTCGTCAGGAATAGTTTGAATCAAATCAAAGCTGGTTTCGCATACTGTTTTTGACCTTGAATAGTGCTTTCTGGCCTGATTGTTAGCTTCACTCCCCAGACATGTTTCAGCATGTCATTTGGCTTCATTTATTCCAAAGTATCCATCAGGAGTCCACGTTCGTGGCGTGTTGCTATACTAGGCACCTTGGAGATTATTAAGAAATGGGTATGGACCCTTCTGGTTTAATGGGACCCACACTCTGGAAGAGAAAACTTTAAATGAACATGTAAGTGCAATGGAGTACGACATGGTGGTGCATAAAAAGAATGATCAGCTCCGCCTAATTTGGTGGAAGGACATAGTTTGTGGAAGACTTCCCAGAGGAAGTGTTTTTGAGATGTTTCTTAAAGAATGAGTAGTTACTGAAAAGTTACACAGCAAAGGTACAAATCAAAGTATAGTATAGAACAGTCGTGTGTTTTCAGGGAATTACAGTTTTAAATGAAACAGATGATAGAAGATAAAATTTGAGAAGTAAGCAGGACCTGTATCAAAAGGGTTTTTTTCCCCCAGGCTAAGGAATTTGGACTTCAAAAAAATCATTTTTTGTGTGTGTCCTCCAAATGCCAATAACCGAAGCGTATATAAACAAAGGTGCTCTGGTTTAGGTGGGATTTTGAAGCCAAAGCTCCTTGTCTCCTTGGTGACCCTAAGAAACTTTGTGGAAGCGCCAGGGCTGACAAAAGCCTAAGAACCACTATTGTAGGTGATGCTGAATTATTTAAAAGGAAGTAACATGTTTGGACATATACTTTTAAAAGATCATACTTGAAGCAGGAAAATTCAAGAAAGGGGTGAGATGGACACAGACCAGTTTGGAGGCCATTATATGGTCCAGATGAGAGATGGGCCTGAACTAAGCCTATGGCAGTGGGGAAGGGGTAAGTTTCAGTCATATTGAAGAGAGAGGAATCACAGGATTTTTTTTATGTTTAGGTACAGGAAGTGCAGGAAAGGAAAGGGAAGAAGATTAGGGTGATTCTTAGGGTTCTAGTTTGGGTATTACATTGATCATAGTACAGTCACCACTCTAGGTAAATACAGTGGAAGCAAAAATAGTCAGTTCAGATGTGGACAGGTGAAGGTCAAAATCTTATGTTTGAAGCAGCATGTTTAAGGAAGATAGTCAGTTTTTGGCTATATGGGACCAGAGCTTAGTGGAAAGGTCCGCTTGAAGGTAGAAGCGTAGAGATGTCAGCAGTCTACAGGGAACCCTTAAAGCCATTGGAAGGGCAGATCACCCACAGAGACAGCAAGCCGAAGAGATGAGAGGAGGATGAAAGGTATGACCTTGGGATAACAACAGTTCCTCATCCTAGAATGAGGAAAGGCATACAGGAGACTGAGAAGGACCAGCTTAGTGTCAGGCACTGGCCCAGGAGAGAGAGATGTCCACTAACCGAGAGAGATCAAGTAAAATCAGAACTGGTTCTAAAAATAAAACCCACCCTCAAAGGATAAAGAGATAAAGATTTTCTACCACTAGGGATATGCAAAAAGATATGCCTCTGGCTTCTGGTACATAAAAATTTTATGATTGTGATTGTTCAGTGGTTGCCTGTTTTCCTTTAAAGTTTTTCCACTTAAAGTAATAGACATTTTCAGGAATCCCTTTGTTAAACTAGCATAACCTAGCACAAGGTAGATAGATTGGCAGAGTTTAAGATGAAAATAAACAGTAATAATCATGACGGCATACGTACCAGGCAACTGATACTTACAAGCACTGTGGAGAGGTTCTGTTATTATCACCATTTGGAGTTACGGGAAAGACCCACAGCTAGGAGGTGACAGCGGGGATTTGAACAGCCAGCACTCTAAAATTAATACTTAGTTCTTTCTGATCTGGCCTGCATTTCCGTAGATTTCTATTGAAAAAAAGTACTAATGAAATGAAATTTAGCCTCTAGTGCACGTTTCCTAAACCTGGGGGTTTTCTTCTGTATTTTGGGAAGAGAGGAGGGAGAATGTGTTTTTGGTAATAGGAGACTTTATAAAAATCGTTACTTGTTTGAAGACAGTTCTATGTTACTACTAATGGGAAAATGGCCTATAAACATTTCCTGGGGAAGTCAACCCTTGAAAAGCCGACACTATTATAAGGAGTAAAAATATCACGTTAATTGCCTTGTAAAAAGAATGCTCTTTTGACACTGAAATTTCCTTTTGTGCAATGATTTCTTTTCACCCTAATTTTTCGAGTTTGAATGTTCAAAGTTCACCCTTCCTTTTCTAATATTAAAATAGTTTTTTGTAACAGATTTTGTTTTTTTGTCAAGTTATATTTCTCTATATTTTTACTACTTATATGCTAAATGTGTTTACTTGAAACTTGTTTTCTGCACTCTTTGTTTTAAAAATGTGATGCAAATGTTTTTAAGTTAAATTCTTATAAAATTTACATACAATAAAATTGGCCTTTTTTTGGTATACAGTCCTATAGATTTTTCTTTTTTTTTTTGAGATGGAGTCTCGCTGTGTTGCCCGGGCTGGAGTGCAGTGGCTGGATCTCAGCTTACTGCAAGCTCCGCCTCCCGGGTTTAAGCCATTCTCCTGCCTCAGCCTCCCAAGTAGCTGGGACTACAGGCGCCAGCCACCTCGCCTGGCTAGCTTTTTTTGTATTTTTTAGTAGAGACAGGGTTTCACCGTGTTAGCCAGGATGGTCTCGAACTCCTGACCTCGTGATCCGCCCGTCTCGGCCTCCCAAAGTGCTGGGATTACAGGCTTGAGCCACCGTGCCCGGCCAGTCCTATAGCTTTTTTATGGTTTTTGTTTGTTTGGGTTTTTCTTGAGATGGAGTCTTGCTCTGTTGCCCAGGCTGGAGTGCAGTGGCATGATCCTGGCTCACTACAACCTATGCCTCCTGGGTTCAAGCGATTCTCCTGCCTCAGTCTCCCGAGTAGCTGGGATTACAGAAGTGTGCCACCACACCAGCTAATTTTTGTATTTTAATAGAGACAGGGTTTTGCCATGTTGGCCAGTCTGATCTCAAACTCCTGATCTCAGGTGATGTACCTGCCTCGGACTCCCAAAGTGCTGGGATTACAGGCGTGAGCCACATGTCCTATGAGTTTTAACGTTTGTATAAACTCATGTAACCACCACCACAATCAAGGTACAGAATGGTTCCTCATGCTCAAAAATTCCCTCATGCCGCGTCTTGCCCAATTGAATCCCTAGAAACCACTTATGTTCTCTGACCCTATAGTATTGCCTGTTGCAGAATGTCAAATAAGTGGTTTTGTTCACTGAGCATCATGTCTTTGAGATGCTGAGTGGTGGCATGCATCAGTTGCTCAGCCCTTTTTATTGCTGTTGTAGTGTTCTGTTGTGTGGATGTACCACCATGTGTTTATCCATTTTCTCTTTGAGGAACATTTAGGTTGTTTCCAGTTTTTGGTGATTATGAAGAAAGTTGCCGTAAACATTTGTGTACATGTTTTTGTTTGAACATAAGTTATCATTTCTTTAGATAAATCCCTAGAAATGAGATTGCTAGGTCATATTCTCAATGTATGTTTAACTTTATAAGAAATTGCTAAACTGTTTGTCAGAATGGTAGTATTTTGCATTCCTCCTAGCAGTGTCTCAACTTTTAAAAACTTGAATGCTATTTTAGATGCTCTTGGGTTGGTGTTGGCGGATTGTGTTTCACAGTCCCTTGGGGCTTTGAGAAGATGGCCAATGACAAAGGGAGGACCTCTAGGTCCTCCATACCAGCTTCAAAGAGAATTGTTCCAGTTTTGTTTGTGGTATATATTGGAGTTGCATGAAAGGATACATTTGGGGAGAAAAGAACTTTATCTGCAAAGTATTTAAAAACCGTTGCAATAGGGAAGTGCACCCACAGTGTGAGATGTGGACCACAGGTGATACAGGGTGATGCAAGGTGGCACTTGGGGACTCTGCACGTGAGGACCACACTGAGGCAGTGATTCTCTCTTCAGCTCCATCTGTTTATGTGATTATGTCAAGGAAGTTTTCATTTAAATCTGCTGCATCATTATTCTCACCACTTGTTAATATCTTCCTTTACAAAGAGGGAGCATGCTTTAGCCTCAGAGCCTTCAGCAAGCAACGTCTAGAATGAAATAAATATATAGTTTTCTTTATAATATATTTACTTTTATGATTATCTTCTCATGTATAAGTACCATTGGTTTTTCCATTTTTCTTTTGAAGTGAATTTATATATTTTTAAAAATGAGCCAATTTTCATAGTATTTTTTTCTTTTTTTCTTTTATCTAGAAATTACTATGAAAAATGAGTCAATTTAAAGAAAAATATTAAATACTGTATTATATAGTTCATATACAAATATGGCAAGAATTATGAAGATGTGCTAGAATAACTGAAGTTTAGGAAACTCTTGAACTAGAGGATCTGGTTATTTAAAGAAACCTTAGAGTGAATCCTTTCGTGCTTAATCCGTTCGATAAAGCACATAACTATTTCTTAGTTTATCCCTTTTATGAGTTTATCGTTTATGTAATAGTAATTTCTTAAAAGAAGAGAACCTTCATTGTTCTTTGTGTTTGTAATACTTATTTTTCAAATCCCTTCTTTATTGACTGATTTAACAGATATTTTGTGGGCAATGGGGATACAGTGTTGACTAAACAGGCAACATCCCCTTTCTTTGTGAAACTTTCTTTCTTACATCCTTGTTCCTTCCCCTCTTAGAGACGGTTCAGGGCCTATGGAAAACAAGGGCCCCTGGATAAAATGTAAGTGATATGAAAGGCAAGGAAGAGGTAAATGACTTTAAAAAATAAACATTTTAATAGAATTACAGAGGGAAATAATTTTGTTTTGATCATGTTTTTGGAGCTAGCTGGATGTCTACTTTGTCTTTCATTTAATGCATTTTTGCATTTTGGTAAGATGATATGTACCCATAGACAAAACGATAAACTATGTGACTTTTTTTTTTTTTTTTTTTTTTTTTTTTTGAGACAGAGGTTCGCTCTTATTGCCCAGGCTGGAGTGCGATGGTGCGATCTTAGCTCACTGCAAACTCCGCCTCCTGGGTTCAAGCGATTCTCCTACCTCAGGCTCCTGAGTAGCTGGGATTACAAATGCCTGCCACCACACCCAGCTAATTTTTTATAATTTTAGTAGAGACGGGGTTTTGCCATGTTGGCCAGGCTGGTCTTGAATTACTAACCTTAGGTGATCCACTCGCCTCGGCCTCCCAAAGTGCTGGGATTACAGGTGTGAGCCACTACGCCTGGCTGATAAACTACATGACTTCTTGAAGTTCCTTTCAACTTTAAGTACATGAAGTAGGGTGTCACAGACAAGGAGTAGTACTGTTGTTAGAATACCTGCTAATGCTTAGACCTCTCTGAAATTAGACATCTCTTAGATTAGAGATCACAGATTGATAGCTGCCTAAGTTCTATTCAGCCCATTGGTGTTTCTCGTTTGACCCACGTGGTATTTTTTGTTTAATTTTAATGAGTTTACAAGATTTACAAAAATTGGTTTTCACATTAAACACACACACACACACACACACACACACACCCCACACCAGATTTCTTGTTTATTTTGAAAATTCTTGAATCTGGCATCAATGAGCCAGCTTTTCTGAGTGGCAGAGCTGGCTGGATCTGAATAATGGCTGCCTTTTTAAGGCAGAACATGTGCTCTCTTTTAGTAACCTCTGCTTAACTCATTCATGTTATGTGCCTGGCCTAGTGAGTATTTGAATTTGCAACCTCTGGATCTTGGATTTCGTGCCCTGGAATTACCTAGAGAAGCTGAACGTTCCTGCTTGTGCTGGAGGGCTGAAAATGTTGTTACCACGGAAGCTGCTTGACTGTCCAACTGGGCACATCTTCCAGCACAGTAGATGGAATACTGGGCCCAGGAGGCAGGATCAGGGTCCTTTTCCTGGCTAGTGTCAGGTAGATTATCCAGGCTTCTTCACAATGGAGGTGCTATTTTCTGACTTACCTGTTTGCATCCGTTAACATTTTTGATAAGCAACAGAAACAGGTTCTGATGAAAATTTTTTTTTTTTTTTTTTTTTTTGAGATGGAGCCTCACTCTGTCGCCCAGGCTATAGTACAGTGGTGTGATCTCAGCTCACTGCAAACTCCACCTCCCGAGTTTCAAACTATTCTCCTGCCTTAGCCTCCTGAGTAGCTGTTATTATATGTGCGTGCCACCACGCCTGGCAAATTTTTGTATTTTTAGTAGAGACGGGGTTTCGCCATGTTAGGAAGGCTGGTTTCAAACTCCTGACCTCAAGCAACCTGCCCACCTCAGCCTCCCAAAGTGCTGGGATTACAGGCATGAGCCACTGTGCCCAGCCCTGGTGAATTTAAACAAAATGGGACTTTATTGAAAGGATATTGGGTGACTGACACTATCAAAGGAAAAGCGAATGATCTGGACTCAGAAGGTTCCAGGAACTAGAGATACTCTGAGAACCATGGGTGCAAGGAATTAAGGGAATTGATAAATTGCCTCAGCATTTTCCCCCATTTCTATATCATTCCTCTCAAGAGTCTAAAGTCCTGGAAAAGGATCAGGTTGGTCTGGCCCACATCCTTCAATAGGGGAGGATAGGACACCTTGGTTGACAGTCCCTCTAAGACTTTATACCATGAAAGAAAAGACATTGTAAGGGGAGATTTAGGTGATGCTGCCAGACAAAGGGGATGAAGTATGGATTTAGGCAATAGAAAAAACAAATGTTCACTACTCCTCGAGGTTGTCATGATGATATTAAATATACACTATCAAATGCTATAAAAGAGTAAGGGAGTAGTGTTTCAAGTTACAGGAGAACCAGGTTATGGGTGTGCTCTTTAAGTAAACAAATATATTGGCATCTGTTAGATAAGGAATATATTGAATGACTTAGAACACAGACAATTTCATTGACATTGTAGTGACAATTTCATTCCTTTTAGCGATTGCTTTGGTTATAAAATCTCCAAAGAAGCCACACTAACTTTAAATTAAAAAACAACATCTATAAAATCTAAAGATGTTCTTTGAGATATTCATTCAAAGAAAAGGTCTTTCTGATTTTTGTGTTCCCTGTTTTTTTTGCAAGATCTTGATTTGCAACAAGCAAGGAAAATGAGTGAATCTTCTCCCTTCTTTCCCCGCCAAACGTTGCTGGCATGGGTAGAAATTTAAAGTAATGATTCAAATAAGAGAGGCAGAGAAAGCCTCAGCTGGGTGGCAGGAAACAGAGAGTGAAAGTCAGAGGCTGCTCTTTTTAAAAAGGCAAAACAAACAACTCACAGTGAAGTGTACGTGAAAATCATTTCTAATAATAGCTCATGGTAGGCAATTCCCAGGGAAAAAAAATCATTGGTGTGCTGAGAAAATTAGAGTAAGAATGTGCAGTATCTTGATGTGTTACTTAAGGCAATGGAGCTTTAGAGTTTACCTTATGTGCCATGTACATTGATTAAATACAAAATATATGCTGGCCATTTTTGGCCATCATTTACTGTATTGATTTGTTAGCAGGGGAACTGTAATAAAAAAGCCATTGATTTACTGTCCTTATTTGCTTATGGGCTTTTTTTTATTATTAATTTTTCACTTTTTCTTTCTGTTTTGGATCATTTCTTGTAGACAAATGCTGTGCTTCATGAAGTTAAAAGAGAGGGGCTCCCCGTGGAACAAAGGAATGAAATCTTGACTGCCATCCTTGCCTCGCTCACTGCACGCCAGAACCTGAGGAGAGAATGGCATGCCAGGTTAGTTCTGTTATGAAACGGGATTTGTTGTTCTTGACAAACAAGAACTATATTTGGCCAAGCCTTCCCTTACGGCTGGCCTCATCCCTTTCCTTTGAGGGGCCATGAAAAATAAGCACATTTAAGATGCTTTCAGCTAAAGTTAGCTTTCCTACCCACAGCACCTACATTAATTGTAATGATCCATTGACATCATCAGTATATTTACACAATTTATTCCTGAATATAACATTTAGCATAAATGTTTGCATTTTGAACATAATGTAATATAAGTACCTGATGCTGAAGAACCCTTTTTTTGTTTTGTTTTGTTTTTTGTTTTTTGTTTTTTGTTTTGAGACGGAGTCTTGCTCTGTCGCCAGGGCTGGAGTGCAGTGGCCGGACCTCAGCTCACTGCAAGCTCCGCCTCCTGGGTTTACGCCATTCTCCTGCCTCAGCCTCCAAAGTAGCTGGGACTACAGGCGCCCGCCACCTCGCCCGGCTAGTTTTTTGTATTTTTAGTAGAGACGGGGTTTCACCATGTTAGCCAGGATGGTCTCGATCTCCTGACCTCGTGATCCACCCGTCTCGGCCTCCCAAAGTGCTGGGATTACAGGCTTGAGCCACCGCGCCCGGCCTTGAAGAACCCTTTTTAATCAACAGTCTAAAAGACTAACATTGCTCTTTCATTAGAGCAGATGTCTGGGAAATCCATATAGTGCTCCTATATCACTCTGTACAGGGCAGATTACTTGAAAGTATAGGCATGCATCCCTTAATGATGGGGATAGGTTCTGAGAAATGTGTTCTTAGGTGATTTCACCATTGTATGAACATCATAGAGTGCACTTATGCAAACCTTGATGACATAGCCTACTATACACCTAGGCTATATGGTATAGTCTGTTGCTCCGGGGCTGCAAACCTGTACAACATGTTGCTGTACTGAATATTATAAGCAGTTGTAACACAATGGTAAGTATTAGTGTATCTAAGCATAGCTAAATATTGAAAAGGTACTACAAAAATATGCTGTTATAGTCTTATGGAACAGAACCACTGACATATGTAAGGTTCGCCGTTGACCAAAACCTCAAAATGTTGTTATGTGGCAATGACTGTAGCCTATTTATCAACCCAATTTTTAGGGTTAACCAACTAGGAATGACTCTTGTTTCAACCTGGTCTCTTTCCGTGGAGTTACCTGTGCTTAGAAACTGTGTTACTGGTGAAAACTTTCTTTAAATCATCAGTTTTTACAGAACTGATGCTTACATAGTAAATACCATGTTATCCTGTTCTTTTCTGAAAAACAGTTGATATGTGGGAGGCTAGAACTAGTTCTCCCAAATGGTAAGATTATCTTTCAGATCCGTGGTTTGTAAAAGTTATTGAATTGTCATCTGTCTCTAAGCCAGAGGGAGAGGAATCAGGAAGGGTATGGCATATTTTGTCTCAGAGTCTTATTTGGTGCTTAAAAATTCTATGTGCCTGGAAGTCAAGAACATTTATTGATAGACATAATATTCTCCAAATGACTTCATGCAACAGAATTTATAATAATTCATAGCTTTGCTAGTAATAATTATCATAAAATAGGTTTGTCTGAACAAGGTTGAAGATGAGCATTTTCCAAGAAAGGAGACAATATAAGTATTTATTCTCTTTGGATATCAGAAAGCTGCTTTTTCAAATATGTACTATTTTTAAATTCAGACTTGTATTTAAATAGTAATTTAAAAATTCCCAATGATACTCACCCTCCCCTTCCCCCATCTTTTTGGTGGTGTGGTCAGCATAAATGGCAGACAGTTTCTTTTTTTTCATTCTAAAAAAAAAATGTTTATAAAAATAGACACAGGGTCTTGTCATGTTGCCCAGGCTGGTCTTAAACTCCTTGCCTCAAGCGATCCTCTTGCCTTGGCCTCCCAAAGTGCTGAGATTACAGGTGCAAGCCACCACACCTGGCCAGTGGCAGACGGTTTCAACCGAAGTAATGACTAAATGATTTCCAATTTACCTTTCAATAATTAATTCTAAAATTTTCTTTGTATTATAAGTTAAGCATGCATATTCATTAAAGTATACATATTAAGGAATGGAATATCAGTTTGTGGACATCTAAGGGGTTTCTTTGTCTCTGTTTGATGTTGTATGTCATCCTCATAATGATTCCAATTAACTAAAATGGGAAGAAGAAAGAATTTCCCTGTAATCTCTCCTCCGGTTCCCTTCCACCCAAAGACCGTGTGGCCCAGTGAGAGCGCAAATGGATATTTTTTGTTGAGTGCATTTGGTTTGTTAACAATAATTTTTTAATACACTAAATCATTAGACAACATGGTCAAAGTGGCCTGTTTAAAAGGAATCTGCTTTCAGCATTTCTGGCCCTTACTGCTAACAATTTAATCAGGAGCTGGAGCCAGTGTTGAAGTTGATGTAGTCTAGCAACTGAAACAAAAATTCTCAAGTCCTTTGTGTTAAGGGAGGAGGAAAGAAAGAGCTTAACAGCTGACACTGTGCAGACCCCCTTAAAACTAAACACCTGAAAGAAAATTTCAAGAGGCTAGTGTCTTGAGATCTCAGAAGGAGAAGTGTCCTCAGAGTATTAAATAACCATAATCCTTCTCCCCACCGCTTCTCCACCCCCATTTGATGTTTCCCATCTTAGTGACCTATCTACAGACTCATCCATGCGATCTGTATAAACAGACGGTTACCATACACCTTTCTTTTCCTCATCAAAGTGTCATCTGGCTGTCTGGAATTGGGCATTGCCTCAAGTAGCCGTCAAACGGGTGGTGGTGAAAGTTATAAAACATCCACTGCGGTGCTTACTGAGCAGCCTGTGTTTTAGAGATTGGCCTATTGTGTACTTCGGAATTACACAAGGAAAAATGTGCTTTGACAGAAAATAATTAGCACTCACCAAAGGCCAAGCAATAGGTTACAGTATTTTACTTTCATCAAAGCTATCAGGGGATCAGTTAGATTAGATAATAGAAATTTTTTTTCCTCTGAAAGTTGAATACAGATGACTCTAATTACCTTATATTGCACATTAGAGAGTGCATTATGAATTGTACAACTTCAAGAAATTTAGGTCAATGGAGCTGCTGCAGCTGGCAATAACTTTAGTATAAGTCTTTTGTAATAAAGGTTTTTACCTCTCTTTAGCAGGTTCATTTGCGATCATATTAGGGAGAATTTTTAAAGTAAAACTTGTAACCTAGTTATAAAATATTTGTCTGTCTCTCAGGTCGGACGCCAAGCCATTGTTTGGGACTCACTGAAGTCTCTTAAACTGAAGCATATGTTCCTTGTAATTTAGCTTCTTGAGGAAAGTGTCAATTTTGCATGACTTGGGGTAACCGAGTTTGTCACAGTGACACACAACCCAGCGACTCTAGAGGCACATCTGAGTGCTGCGGGTTTCCTTCTCCAAGCTTCATAATCCCACAAACAACCCTCTCCAAATAGGCTTATTAGGGCTCTCTATTCACTTCCCTAGAGTTGAATGATCCAAAGGACATCGGGAGAAGCTGTGTGAATGCAGGGTAAGTGTTAACAGAAGTGGGACAGAATTTCTGAAGATTCGCCTTTGTTTATCCAGTCCCCTCTGCCTGATGGACAGCTTGTTATAGCTTTTAAAGAACTGGGCGAGCCCTCTGATCTGACCCCTTCTTGACCTGCGTAGCCCAAAGGTCGGTCTGCAGCTAATAAACTCTGAGGTTCTTAGGGTCTACTGTAGGAAAAGGCAGAAAAAGAGCAGCTGCAAGGACCGGGTGTCCCAGGATAGGCTACTTTAGGGTCACTCTCTGATAATGAAAATGATTACCAAATTATATGGAAGTTTAACTGCAATCGTGAGTGAGAGGAGGGTGGGGCCCGGCATATTAGGTTTGATAAATGAACTGTGAAGAGGCCCATCTGGCTCTCAACATCTTTTCTCCCCCTCTTTCCTACCAAGGGGAAACGTTTTAAAATAACAGCAGTACATATAGACTCAATGACCCATACAAGGAGCTGGAATGGATTAAGATTTAATGGTGACAGTGGAAGAAATTATCATTTGAAAAGTGCTCCAAAGAAAAGGTGCAGTCCAGTGTCCACACTCGAGTTGTCTTTCTAAATAAAATATAATAAAAATCACTGCCTTGTTTATTTTCTACAAAGCCCTGGCGTCTTTCCTAGATGGCTGAAAATTTTGAGGGTGTTGTTTATTATGGAATAATTATTTATAGTTTAGCTTCAGAAATGGAATGGGCTTCCTTTGCCTTGAAGAAGTCAGAATGAGAATCAAAGATTTTGTTCTGCCTGCTTGCTTCATTTCAGTAATGTAGGTAAATCAAGTGTTAGAGAAAATGCTTTTCCAAAAAATGTGTGTCCATGTCAGCATCTGACCACTGACTCTTGTGCACTCTTTAGTATGAAATATATGTTTGACTCTTGAACAGAGTCTTACTCCTACTACAACCTGGCAGTTTTTCTGTAAATATAAGAAGAAAGCACATAATGTTAATTGAGTAGTTATGTTTGGTTCTTTCTTTATTCCTTTTTTCAAAGAAACATCATAGCAATGCTAATTATTGCCAACAATGGATGAGGTCACTGTACACTATTTGTCTATTTATTTACCACTAATTGATAAGATTAGTCTATTTAAAGCTCTCCCCCAGTTTCTCATGAACATAGAGTCCTAATTTCAGACCAGTGATGATGGAGGCCATGCAGCTCTGTACTTTTCTGCAGAGATGAGTGGCACATGCCATGAGTCCGCTTTCTGAAACGAGAATGATTTCATTCAGTAAGCATCTTTTCGTATATTTTGTATACCTACTGCATGAGATGCTGTGCATAATAGAGAGTGAGCTAAGTGGCCAATCTCAGGGTTTATCTGGGGATGAGAATGTAGAAGTTTCCTAGAAAGAGGCTGTGAGAGGCAGTGGCAAGGATAGCAGTGGAACCATCATTACCACAACAGAGTGGCAAGTTCTCTGACCCACTCGGGAAAGTATTTAATGGTAGATGTCTTGGAAGACTAGAATTGTTGTGTTATTGAAAACCCTTTATATTGAACTATATTGTCTTGTAACACAAGCCTCACCCAGACAATAGTTATGTTAAAAAATCAAAACAGAAGGCTTTTAAACATTATCCAAAGTTAGCATATTTTTCATCAAGGTTTTGGCTTGGCTGTCTTATGTCTGTGGGGATTTTGAGTGAGCAGAAAGCCAGGTAGAGGATAATTCAGGGAGGTGGCAAATACTTGAGAATCAATTATGCTTTTTAACTTTAAAGCCATGGCCCTAAATTTTTGCTAAGTGAGGTATAAATACAAAAAAAAAAAAAAAAAAAAAAAGAGGAGAGAGAGAGACCAAAGCAAGGTCATTAGGATTTTTTTAAAAATTGAGGTACAAGTCATATATAATGTAAAATTTCATACAACAAAATTTATCATTTTAAAGTGTACAGTTAACTGTTAAAGGGTATAGTTAATTGTGCAACTATTACCACTATCCAATTCCAGAGCATCTTCCTTCCCGCAAAATGAAACCCTGTGTCTGTTAACAGCCACCTTCAATTTCCCCTTCTCTCCACAGTCCCGAGCAAGCACCAGTCTACTTTTTATCTCTACAGATTTGCCTATTTGTAACATTTCTTATAAATGAAATCATACAATACATAGCCTTTTACGTCTGACTTCTTTCATTTGGCATACTGATTGTAGGATGCATCCATGTTATAGCATATAAGTACTTCATTTTTTTTCTTTCTTTCTTTTTTTTGAGACGGAGTCTTGCTCTGTCGCCCGGGCTGGAGTGCAGTGGCCAGATCTCAGCTCACTGCAAGCTCCGCCTCCCAGGTTTACGCCATTCTCCTGCCTCAGCCTCCCGAGTAGCTGGGACCACAGGCGCCTGCCACCTCGCCCGGCTAGTTTTTTTTTGTATTTTTTAGAAGAGACGGGGTTTCACCGTGTTAGCCAGGATGGTCTTGATCTCCTGACCTCGTGATTCGCCCGTCTCGGCCTCCCAAAGTGCTGGGATTACAGGCTTGAGCCACCGCGCCCAGCCACTTCATTCTTTTTTACTGCTGATTAATACTCCACTATATAGATGTGCCAAATTTTATTTATCCGGTAATCAACTGATGGGCATTTGGGTTGTTGGACAGTAATCAATTGATGGACATTTGGGTGGGTTGACTTTCTGGCTATCATGAATAATGCTGCTGTAAACATTCATGTACAAGTTTTTGAGTGACATGTTTTCAGCTCTCTTGGGTATATACCTAGGAATGGAATTGCTGGGTCATATGGTAATTCTGTGTCTAACTTTTTGAAGAACTGTCAGGCTGTTTTTCACATCTTTTACACCATCTTATGTTCCCACCAAAAATGCACAAAGTTTCCAATTTTTCTATGTCCTCGTCATTACCTGTTATTTTCATTTTTTTTTTGAACTATAGACATCCTAGTGGTATATTATTGTGGTTTGAATTGCATTTCCCTAATGACTTATGGTGTCGAGCATCTTTTCCTGTGCTTTTTGAAAACTATTGTTTTTTCAGTAGGACGTTTTAAAACATGGCGGACTTAAGGACTTCCTTACCCCTCTTGTTAGTGGTAAAGAGCTCACAAGCCTATTAAGAATATTTGGTTTGTAGAAGGAGTGGGGTTCCAAATGGGGCTGTCATTAAGTTGCAGCAGTGCTTGTTTCCGCGTTACCATGGTCAGACCTGGCTCTTTATTTATTTGCATGTGGCCCCACTTATTTTTTTCTAGAGATTACCTACTTATTTCTCCTACCATTCTCTTACAGTTCATTCAACATTGCACACTGGATAGGAATGTAGCCTGATTAAATGGAAACTCAGTTCATTTATAGCTCTTTAACTTTTAGGCTCAAACAGGACTTACTGTACTCCCATAGGAGACAACTTCATTTGGGTCCAAGGAGCCTTAAAAATGGTGCTGAGATTCGTTTCAAATAATGTTTATGGAAGTTTCTTAGAAAAGCTTTTAGAAACTACTTGCTTCTAGTTAAAAGTGACTCTCTTAAGGTCCAGATAATCCTCATATTGGGCTTTGACAGCTCCAAAAACTTTCAAGTTTCCATTTTTTCCTGGACTAGTAAAACAACGGTCTTATTATTAGTCATCTTTCTATTCTCTGTGACCCCAGCCATTACCACCTACCCCCAGAATGGATCCACTCTGGACATCTTTGTTAAGTCTGTAAAATCTGGTTGTTAGAACCTAGAATGTGTAATGAATAGGATTTACTATTCCAAGCTAATCAGCTTTAGAACTTTGATCTGGGCTCAACAAGTATAACACTTTGTGTAAGTTGCTTATGTGGATCAGCTTGGGTTCTAAAACTAGCACATTGAGGTGTTCTCCACGGGTATCTGTCTCTCCTTCTGCCTCCTAGCTAGTCACGGATTGTATGCAAAACCGACAAGTCAGCACCATCCAGTTTAGCAATTAACTATTATTTATTGAGTGTTTATTAGGTGCAAGTAACTGTGCTAGACACTGTGGGGGAATATCAAGATGAGTATGACTTGAGTCTCAACTGTGGAATAATTTACTTTAATGTGGAGGTGGTAGTTAATAAGAATACAATGGCTAGCACACACACTTTAACTCTTTTTACTGTGAGGCACTGTGAAACCGTAAGGTAATTTAGCAATGGGGTCTGCCCTAAGGGAACTTATATTTTGATAGAAGCTTTAAAAATGAAGTAACCTGACATTAATTATATATGGACTTGATTCTGTGTTTACATTTTTTTCTCTTCTTCCAGAATGAAAGTTTTGTAAGGATAGGACATTTGTTTGTTTACCAGCTGTAAAACATACACCCCAGGTGAGGTGCAGTGGCTCGCACCTGTAATCCCAACTCTTTAGGAGGCTGAGGCGGGCAGATTGCTTGAGCTCAGGAGTTCAAGAACAGCCGGGGCAACATGGTAAAACCCCATCTCTACAAAAAGTGCAAAAAACTAGCCAGGCGTGGTGGCGCACACCTGTTGTCCCAGCTACTCGGGAGGCTGAGGTAGGGGGAAGCACTTGAGCCCAGGAGGCAGCGGTTGCAGTGAGCCGATTGCATCACGATACTCCAGCCTGGGTGACAGAGCGAGACCCTGTCTCAAAACAAAAGAACAAATTTGCACCCCAGATCTTTGTAAAAATTAAGCTATCTCTTCCATTAGAATAATACCCTCTATCAAAGGACCTCATTACCTGTTTACCACATATCCCTGGCATCTAGAAGAATGCCTGACACTCAAATTTATGAAATAACTTTCCTCTCAATCTACTCCAGTGTTTATAAGTACTTTGTCTTTATTAATTTTAAAGGGGTATGACCACTTGTGATATTGGCCTGTTGCTTTTTTTGCTCTTTTTCTTAACCTTGCCTGGTGTGGAAATCTTGAAATTGGAAGTCAGGATGGATCTCTGATATTGGAAGTAAGCATTGGTTATTCGTCTAACCTTGCCAGGGGGTGGAAGCCTTGAAACTGGAAATAAGGAGAAATCTCTATTATGCAGTTCTCTGGTGCTTAAGCCCCAAGATGGTACCTCAGGCCCTTATTCCAGCATGAGCGAAGAGGGATGCCATGTGCACAGGCTGACTCCAGTGTACTTGAGGAAGAGAACACCATGAGTCTTGGCTAAGACCAGGACAAAAAGACATGGTCTCCTCCCTGAGCCACCATTCCCAATTTGTTGCCTTTCCTGGAAGTTGAATGGAGCTGGGTGAGAAGAGGAAGAACTGGCATGGCAGGGAAGAAGAGAGTTGTAAAGACTGCCCTTGGGACATGCCTTTGAATAAAGGGATGGGTTTTAGTTCAGTAGGGATAGGGACAAAGCTGAGGCTAATATGGCTTCCAGTCCGTAGACAGCTATTTTTTCCTGGTCACCTGCTAATGTCCTGGTCTGCTTTAGTGATATCAGCACAGTTATGAACCTTAGCATTGGTGACTTGGCATGTGGACTACAACTTGGAGCTGTGTTCACAAAAAGTGGAGCTCCTCACCTTGAGGATGGGCTATGGGATAATGAGACTGATGCGGTTATCTGCTGAGACAGCCTGTGATTGTGTCATGGGACCATGTCAGCTGCTATCATTCATGCTGAAGAGACTGGCTGCTTACTCCGGCACAGCTAGTTAGTTGGGAACTAGAAGTTGTGACATCTGTAGTTGGGTAGCTGTCCATTGCTACTAGGTAAAGTTGTTTGCAGTGTTGGGGTGGGCATGAGGAATAAATGGAAGAGATTCCAGGGAGAAGCAGGGAGGCACTGGCCTGCTAGTTGCCATCTGGGTCTTTTTTAAGACATCTGTCCCTTCTCTTTTAGTAAGTCTCAACTTTTTGCTGCCCTTAGCAGAAGAAAGTTCTTTGTGTCTCTGATCCAGATTACTCCATAAAACCTGATAACTCCATAAAACCTCCTCATAAATGTGTAGGAATTGAAACATTGTATAAATTTAGAGCAAAGATTAAATGAGTCTAGAGATAGGGTTACTTTTTCCCCCCAAGATACAGCAACTTATCTTAAGGAGGCAAGTGTTGTTAATGTTATTACCATTGTTACTGTCATTATTTGAACAGTTTTATGGGGGACAAAAGCCAATTGACTTCTGTGCATCTTATTTATAAAATCAACACATGGGCTTTAGCATGAACTCTGTTTCTGGCAGGTTTCTACCGCGATCAGTTGCTGGCTGGCTGTTTCTTATGGGCAGTGCTTCTTAAACTTTTTGAGAAAATGTTGATTCATTTAATTTTCCAACATACATTGATTAAATGTCTGTTGTTTTCTAAGCACCGTTCCAGGTTCTGGGAATACAGCAGTGAACAAAACTGATGGCAGTTCTTTCACGGAGCTTGTATGCTAGTGGAATGACAGATACGAACTGTTTTCCTAAGCGGAACTCTGAAAATTTCTTTTATAAAATGTACATGTAGTTGCTATTCCCTGTATATTCACCAGCACTCAACAGTGACCAAAATAAAGTCATTCAGTTGAGATAAAGATACACCACTCTATTTTCTGAGCTTTGTCATAAAGTAATCACTTGTTGTAAAATTTGCATTTCTAGTTGCAGTGGGTCATATTTGGGAAGTAGCCAGTGGGATGCTAGTTTTCTAGGAACACCATCCTAGGGAATCCATAACATTAATTCTCCTTCAGTTATCCACACCCTGGTCCCCATTTCCTTTTCTAAGACCTGTGTCACTTTAAAGGTCTTCACTTGAAGGAAGGCTTAAATTCAGGCCACATTATATTGACAGATCTCTCTGAAGAGAGAATGGGCAAAGCCGGACCTATCTCATAGGTGTTGGGGGATTACCTGTGATAATACACTCAAGTACTTCATAAATGCTGGTTTTTGTTGTTAGGAGTGATCTGTCAGTCATGCGTTGATTCTACAAAGATTTCTTAAGTGCCTCCCTGGTATGAGGCACTATCTTAGGTCCTGAGGTTATAGAGATGAGCAACATGTGATTAGGGGAAATGTATTACACAATGTAGAATAATAAATACCATGGAAGAGATTGAGTCATGGTTCCATGGAAACCCACATCCCAGGGAAGAAGACAGGCTCTCCTTAAGTGTTCTCATAAGACTCTCATTATGTGCCCAGCCACAGTGAGAAATACTGCTCCGTTACCCAATTGTGTTGGCTACCAGTGGATAGGTAGCTGTTTGTCTCAAAGCATGAGTGAGAAGAAATAGGAAGAAATTTATACATGAGGATAGGTCATTGTATAAAAGTTGTGCTACCTTCTTTCCATTGTATAAAGTTTGTGAAGGAAAAATGGTTTTCTTTCAGAGTAAATTTCATTAATATGGTTGGGGGCATAGATTCTGAGTCAGATTGCTTGGGTTTGAATCTTGGATGCACTTCTGTAACTCCAGGCAAGTTACAATTGTGGATTGTAGCCAGATGAGTTACTTAACCCCTCTGAGCCTCAATTTTCTCATTTGTTATTTGCCTAGGGGATGATAACAATAGAACCCATTTCATAGGGTTGATTAAGCAATTAAATGTAAAACACCCAGAGCAAGTACCTGTAACATATTAGATGTTCAATAAAAATGACCTGTCATGATCTTCAGATCAAAACAACAAAGCCAGGAATAAACCCAGCCCCCCTTATCCAAATTGGCCTCTCCTTTGAGAGAATGCCCCATGTAGTAAATATCCTAGCCTCCTTGTAGGGGCCTGATATTGCAAAACTGGTGCAGGGAAAAACACCAGACAGAGTTGGTGTTCTGCGCTCAGCACTGTCACACAGAATTGACAGGTGGAGGGCTGGACTTAAGTTGGAATCCCATCATTAGTGGCTGTAGGACTCTGGGCATGTCATAGACATTCTGTGCCTTAACAACTTTATGTAAAAAACAAGCGACTTGATCTCGATCACCCCAAAAGTGGAAGGCATCTTCCAGCTCTCACAAGGAGTGGCTCCATACGTGAGATCCCCGGGAGCAGGGAAAAGTGGGTGTTACTCCTGATGGGTTTCACTCCTCTACTTCCACTTTCCCTGAAATCTGCAATGGTACTAATTTTAGTAACAATAGCAGCTGGCATTTATTGAGAACTCACTATGTTCCAGACAGAGTTTTACATGCTTTATATGATGAGAAAACCGAGGCATAGAAGTGCAGAGTAACTTGCCCAAGGCAACAGCTAGTAAGTAGTGAACATGGAATTTAAGCTAAGATGGCCCAGGTTGGCCAAGAGCAGTAACAAGCTTTAGTTTTTATCAACCACTCGTATGGTTCACTTAGGATTTTAGAGACCTTCTAGGATCCTTCTCAGTGTGGAGATAGGCAGGTATGTATCTTTACATATTTATTTCCTCTGGTACTGAGCATGTTTTACAGTTTTTAGTTGTGGGTGCATCTCTATAAGGAAATAGTATCCAGCTAATGCATTATCAATCTCCTTACTATTGATCTTTTAAAGGAAAGGTATCACCTTTATATGCTGTGTCATTTCTTTCATATTTGTTATGGTCTTTTAGAAGGTGGGAGAGTAGGGGTGAAAATTAGAACACCAAAGTTTAGCCTCTGAGAATCTGTAAATCTCTGTAAATCCTCTAAGTCAAGTAATTTTGGGGCTGTGTTAGTCAAGGCTGATTTCAGTAGGTGCCCTTAAGGTGAAAGGGTAGCAATTTATCTACTCCATAATGGGTTAATCACCAGCTGTACAGTTTGTTTATATCTGGGAAACAATTTACCGCACATGAAGAGTAGTAATTTTATTCTATCTCAGGGGTATCCCCAGTGTATTTTACAAATTTACTCTGTAATGTTACAGATAAAAGTTTAACTCTGGCTTTCAGTTGAGGAAGTCATGGTGGAGGAGGATGGGGGAAGGGGAAGGAACAGCTCTGCTGGCCTGTAGGGGACACTGTTGCATCATTTATTAGAATTTGCCAGTATATTGTCCCAGGACAAAAAAACAAAACCAAACAAATCAGAAAACAAAACAAAAAATAGGTTAATCACCTTAAAAATGCTTATTAGAATTATTTGAATCGTTCCAACGTGTTTAGAATGTTCAGTACTTCTCAGGTATTGGTTAGACTGTTCAGTATCCATGCATGAAAGGAATAAGTTAGTGCTTCTTTCTGAAAAAGGAGTGTTTGACAGGACTCTTCTGATTAGCTTTCTCCCCATAGTCAACTTTGGATAGGGTGCTCAGGACGTTACTTTTTAGTTTAATAAACCTTTAGGTTTAGTTAACCATCTTCATTTTTTTATTAAGATATGCTCATATTAAGTTGTTTGCTTCCAGAATGTATGCTAAATAAATGTTGTAATCCTTGGAGGGGCATTTTGAAAGTTCTTATTGTCTTCTTTTTATCCTCATATATTTTTTTCACTGAAAAAGTTGCTGTTTACTGAGAAAATGAAGTCATATCTACAAGGAAGGCTTATGTAGGGCCTGGTCTGAACTCCAGGAAGCATACGGCCAGATGCTCTGCTATGGCTCTCTTTCCAGACTGTTAACAGCCATCGTATCTGTCCAGGTACCCCATGGCCTTGCCAGCAAAACCTCCACCCCTCTGCCCAGCTCTGGCCTCTTTCCTACCAGAATACGGGCCTGGGAGGCAACTGCAATGAACCCTCAGAAAGCATAGGTTTTGCTAAGGCAGCCTGCACAGTAATGATATTGTTAGCTTGCTTCATTTCCAGTTTCACCATCAATTACACCATGTGTTTCATCCAGTTGGTGCTACCCTCCCAGTGTTAATTATAACCTACAAGACTGTTACAGTTAATTTTATGGCAAGCATATTGTCTCTTCAAGGCTCCAGAGCAGCTCATAAATTATCTTGAAGGTAAAATGTAACTTGGGGAACTAGTTATGAAAATTCCATCCATCTCGCTTAGGAGCTGCAGCTGCTACTGTCAGCTGCCTTGCCGCTGCACTGTGAAGGAATTACGGTGGGTCAAGTTTAAGAGGGTAGGCCCAGGCTGTCACTGAGGAGAAAGGCTGTCCTGGCCCTGTCAGACAAGTACCTTCTGCCAATCCCTGGTGGTTTCACTTTGCAGGCAGGAAGAGGCAGGCAGCGCAGGTGGATGGTCCCCAAGCTGTCTGTATTCATTACTTTACAGAAACTTCTTGTAGGTAGGCAGGTCCAGAGACCTTTCCTCTTCTCTGTTGTCATGATGTTAGGCATCATCTGCAAAGTGTGAGATAGATAACTCTATAACTAACTCTGGGCTTGGTTCAGGAGAGGAGGAGAATAAGGGGGCGGAAGCTATTCGTGGCAGCACCTCCCAGCCACCCCTTGCTGGTCTCGTACATGGTAATTTCTATCTTGCAAAAGCCCCTGGCTTGAACGAGCATTTTATTTGTGGTGGTGATTTTTCCTATAATCTGATAAAGTGAGATTTCACTGTGAACGAATGTACTCCAAAATTGCCTACTAAATAAATTAACAGGTTATCTTATTGGGATAATAAACACACTCCTTTTCTATTTCCTCACACAAAGTCTAAGCTTTACATTTCAGCCCTCGGGGCTTTAGCATTATTATTTTTAATGACTGAACACAAGTCTTTCATTTAGCTTGTTTGTATAGTTACTGTAAATGATCTTTCTGCTGTTGGTACTTCATTTGAAATTCTGCATGTTACGCTAGCTTTAAAAGCTTTGAGGGGGCCTTGGAGAATTGGGAAGCTGTATTAAGCACAGCATCTTCTAGTAGCATTGGAAACAGGCTGTGGCAGGAAAGTCGGAGAGGGTGTGTTAAGAAAGTACATCTGCATGTATAAATCAAAGTGTGAGTCTGAGTGAAGCGTACACAAACAGTGCTGGTTTTGGTGGCAGGTTGAGAACTCACCATTGTAAAGTAAGAGATCCATTCCCTTAGCTGGTGATTTCTCCTTGTGTGTTTCTGAGCACTTTATTGCATCCACACATCTACTAGTTTTTGCACCAAGGATGCCTAAGATCATTACACTGTGGCTGTATAAGAGACCTGGTTTGGAGGGATTTGAAGGACACATGGAACGGGGAATTCATGTCCAAAGAGGCACCGCCCTTTCTGAAGGAAGTATTCGTCTGAGCTCTTGATGATGGGGCATGAGAGCTGGATACTTGTGAGTTTTCTAGTGAATGCTAGTGAACTCAGACCAGGGATTGCAGATTCAGATGTCTGTAGGGCCTGGTAATCATGTATGTATTAATGAAGCCAGAGAGGTGAGACACTGTTAAGTTCAAGGCAAAACACACACACACACACGTGTGTGCGTATGCCAGAACCTACATAGAGTAGAACAATGTTACAAAGTCACAGAGGCAATACCCAGATTGTCTTCTGGTCTCCTGGCCAGCAGGCATTCACACTCTGTCTCAAGTGGGCAGCCAGGCAGCTGCTGTCCAGCCTTGCAAGCAGGCAGGATCTATGTTAGTAGGTCTTCCACATTGTCAAGAGAAGTGGAACATTCATATTGTATGTGTATGCTTCCGAAGTCTCCCAGCGTTTTAAATGTTAGCATGAATTCAGATATTTGTAACTGTTATTCAGGCTAATCAAAACATGTATGGAGCTGGACGTTGTGGGCAGGATTCTGCTATAGAATGAAAGTCCTGACTGCTTTGAATTAGAAACCTTCTCCATCTTCTCACACTTCTCAAGAATAGAGGGAATGACCCTGGCTGGGAGACCAGGACACAATCTGCCTCTGTGAACCTTGTGACCTTGTAACATTGTCTTATTCCATCTAGGTTCTTGCGTGTGTGTGTGTGTGTGTGTGTGTGTGTGTGTGTGTGTGTATGTGTGTGTGTGTGTTGCCTTGAACTTGGCAGTATTTCGTCTGTCCTTTTATAAACAAAGTATGTGAGAGTTTCCAAAAGTGAATGAGGTGGATATGGTGCTCATTGTCACCATAACAAGGTGTCCACAAAAATGTTGGCTGTTTTGAATTTGATAAAGAGTTTAATTCTCAGAAAGGAAGGGCCGGAACTTCATTGCTAGTGAATCACTATTTCTCCTGTTACACCCTTGAGCTCCTGCTTTAGCTCCCAGCTCCTCCATGGGGGAACCCAGCTGTTCTTTCACGGTAGAAGTGAAGCTTGAACAAAGACGTTATGTGGCCAGAATCATCTTTTAGTCTCACCACTCCACACTGATGGTCACATAGAGGTGTGATTTGGGAAGTTGTTAAATACAAGAGGGTTTGAGCTTCTGGAGAAGAGGAAAATATAAAAACGTGTTTTCCTTTAAGAAAGATAAAAAGATAAGCCTAAACCTTGGCTGCCACTGAAGTCAGCTGTTACGCATGTGTAGTTAAATTTCACCATAAATATTTCATAAGGGTTATTAGAATGGAACCGGGTTGACATCACAGCCCCAACTGTACCAAAGGAACCATTTCATTAAAATAAGCCAACATTTCCAAAGAAACATGAATTGCTATGGCAAAGTTAACATAAGGTCAGAAAATCCTCTGGAAGAAATTTCGGTATCAATGTTTATAATCTCTGCATTTATGGATTTGCAGTTTGTGCAAAAAAGAACTCCCAATGAGACTTTAGTTTGGTTAAATGAGACTAGCTTGTGAAATAGTCTGTATATCCAGATCCATCCTAACCCAATGCCTTGGCAGCCTTTTGGATAAATAATGTCTTTTCCAAAATGTGTGTATTTGAAAAAGGAAGAGGTAAATTAAGTGGCAAACTGTGTCTCTGGGTTGCCATAAACGAACAGAATCCAGAAACAGAAAGCAAAGACTGACAGTTCATTCATTCTTTGAACAAATTACATAGCTGTACGTTTATTTATTGATGCATGAAGGGTTGCAGTGAAGAGCAAAATGTTTACCCTAACTACTTTCATTTTCTTTTTTGAGGGGAGGTGGAAGTAAAGGTTTATTTAAACATGTATTTGTGTGTGTGTGTGTGTGTGTGTAACACAAAATATATATGAGGTTTAGAGGCATTTGGCAGAAAAAAAAAAGATATTCACATAAAAAAAAAAAAAAACTTAATCCATGCTCACAGATGGTCCTGTTCAGGTGCTATTTTAATTATGAGGTAAAAAAACAGCCCCACACAGTAGGAAGTCGTCTTAATAAATGGACTGGAGCTTTTGTCTTCAAGCGTCAAAAAGCCTTGTTACTGAGAAATTTAAATACTTAGTATTATAGGGGAGAGTCTCAAAATGACCACGATACTTGGAGAAAGCAAAATGATGGATTCTTCTAAAGATCAAATGAGTGTACGAGAAATGTTTTACAGTTGTATAGCTTTGAACTTCCTTAGTATTGGTCATTTTAGTGATATTTTTTTCCAGTGATAAATGTCATAGATATATCCATGCAGCCAGAGGACAAATAAACAGAACAAATTGCAAATACATTAAAACATTTTAATCCTCATGGAAGTATTTCTTTACCGTTCTTAAGTGCAGAGGGCTGCTTTGCCCTTCACGTGAGAGAGTGCCCAGAAGAACTAATAGTAATTCAAATGATGCGGTAACTTACAGCTTGCATTAATAACACACAAATAGAACAGTCTTCTTACTAAATATTAGTAATATATTTTAATAATGTTTTACTGTCTTTCCCTTAGTGCGGAATTATGAGGACCTCATGTTAGGACCTCAGTGTCCTGACATAGTTAATTATCCGTGGATAATGGCTTCAGCCACCAGAGTTCTCAGTGAGGCAGCTTTGTTGTTGAGGGCTTATTAAGTGTTAACAGACTCAGGTGCGGTGCACCTAGGCACTTTCCTACAGAAGCAAACAGCTGTGTTTGCTTTACCATATTATACATCACATAGAGCATCTCATTTATTATAACAAAGCTAATGATGCCAGTGGAAACCTTTATGTCCCGTTCTATATAGTGATAATATATTTGCTGTAAAGTTGTTAGCTTGTTTTTCTTAAGTAATTAATCTTTTCTTATGCCAAATGTATCACATGAAAATGGGTTAGCACAGGGTCAAAATACATTTAAACCAGTCTGCAGAGATTGGATAAGACCTTTGAATAGAGCATCATTTTTTTTTGCTTTCACAAGGGCTTCACCCCGTCTCCAAGCTACCCCCAACACAATGCTCACATTACTAGGAACTTAGGCTAATAACGGAACTGTTTTCCGTTTTTTAGTGCTGAGACAGGATTCAGACCTGAATGTGTGCTAAGCCAAGTAAGCTTAGTGACAGTCATCCATGTTCAGTCCCTTAACAAGGCTATGTATTGTCCATGTGGATAATTTTGGTGGTTGGTTTCTGTCTAACCTATAGTGTCTTTGAGTTTGTGCATAGTGAGACTCTATTGAAATATGCCGAGGCCTAGCTCAGAGAGTCCTGAAGTATAGTGCGCTGTGCGTGGCACATAAGATGATTCTGTGAGACACTGATAAATACTTTTTATTTGAAAATTTATATGTTTCACTTTTTGTGTATATAGGGAGACATTTGAAATTCACTCTCAGCAATTTTGAAATAATGCACTCTATTATTATTAACTTTGTTACACTGTTATGCAGTATGTCTCAAAAACTGATTCCTCCTGTCTAACTGAATATATTTTACGTTAGGTTAGAAAAGCATAATTAGAATATTGGATCCATGGTTCTCAACTAATGTTATTGAGGACAAAACTCCCATCAATCTTGTTTTTGTTTTTTGTTTTTTTTTAAAGTCGATTTAAAGAAAAATGCTAGAAATACAGTAATGTGGGTGGTTCATGGATATGGCTAAAATCATGAGAGTGGATCACATCATCAAAAAGTTTATAAAATGCTGGCCTTATAAACTGGAAGGGTCCAGAAACATATGTTTCAATCATAATTATGCTATTGATTATGAAGGAGATGATCATGATCATCATGATCATCATAATAATGGCAGCTAACCTCCACTGAGTCTTTACTGTATGCCAGGTACTGTTCTAAATGTTTTGCCCATATTCCTCACACCAACCCAGTGAAGTAGTTTTGTTTTGTTTTCTTTCATTTTAAGGTGGCTAAGACCCAGAGAGATTACGGAGTTTTTACTCAGGATAGCACAGGTTGTCATTGGTCAAGCCAGCATTTGAGCCCAGGCAGTCAGCTTCTGATGTCCTCTTCTTAATCCCACTGCCTTTTTCTGTATTGTGATAGATTAAGAAATATTATTCTCTGTCTGTTCTCTAAAGAAGAAAGGTGGAGAAGCAACATGGAAACATGTAACATAGCGTATGACAATGCCATGATTATCCATGTTTTCTGAAGGGCTCTAAGCTGTGCAGCTGACTGGACCCTGCTGGGCCCTTGGCTTCCTTATGTAGCATCCTGGACATGTACTAGAGCAGATGACAAGGGTCAGTGGAGCAAAAAAAAAAAATCTTTGGCAACTTCCTTTATTTTCGTACTTAGAAAATTATCATAATTCTTTTCCCCATTCACTTTAAATGTATGCAAGCAGTATCTAATCTTGTGGGAGACTGAAAGAGAAATTCTCTAGCAAATAGCATGTTTATATTCCGAGAAAGAAGAGACAGAGTTAACCTATGAAAATTAATCTTGACTGTTAACAAATGTGCTGAAATGGGTAGAGGAATACAGCCCACAAGACTGAGATGTATGTGGGAATTGGATCTGCCAGGTCCCAGAGCGAGACCTAATGCACACGTTTGAAGTTCTTCTGTGACTCTCGATTAACCTTGATTTAAAGTTCCAGAAAAATGCTCAAGCAAGCGAGAATTCACATACTGTCTTTCTCATTTGATATTTTTCTGAGCCAAAGTGCCTACTTTTTTGAGTGGTATAAATACCACTCAAATGACTGGTTACATTGCACAAGGAAACTTGACTTGGGTGAGGTGTTAAGGTATGGAGAAAATGGGTAATTGGGGAACTTAGAAAACCCGTCCGGTGAACATTTCCAAGTCACCCTCCCCACGGGCCCAGAGTCATCCTGAACAATTACTTGAGAATTGCGAAGGGCTCAAAGAGGAAAACTGCAGAACAAAATGGGTTGAAAGAATTTATACTTTGTCGACTTGAAGCCAGGGGCTAAAACTCATGTCTCACACCATGGTAATCTACAACCATTTAATTTGCTAACAAGACTTAACTGATCAGGCTCTGCAACCTCCTTCTCCAGTATAATCAAAACAAGAAGCATTTGGCTCTGGAAAGTAAACGTTGTCTATCTTTTATTGTCTGGCCCCACCATTTTCTTTCTGGCAGGCTGAGATGAAACAGAAAGCTGATATTTGGAGCCACTGGAATTGCAGGCCTTGTAATTTAGAAATATCCATTTTATCCCGTGTAATTTCTTCCCTAAGATTCCTCAGTCTAAATCTGATACAGGTAGGAGCCAAGACAAACAGTAACCATTTATAGTCACCCAGACCAGTTTGAATTTCACTCTAATGTAAAGCAAAAAGAGTTTTTGGCTTCATTTCAGGTGTGTAACAGGGGTAGAAAATGCATTTAAAATTTAGCAGCAAATGTTACCATATGTTTCCATAACAACTGCAAACTTTTATGTTAGAAAAGCAATAATATAAACACGTAGGAATCTTGGAACAGTAAACTATTAATTTACCAAATATAAAAAAATCCAGCATGAGGGGGCTTTTATAGCCACAGAAGCCATGAGGGGCCCAGCATCCTGTGAATTTCTCCATTATGTGGCAGAAAATGCTGTCGGTTCATTTAAATGAGCAAATCTTTTAAAATTATAGATACAGTGTCCGTTCTCCACAGTGCATTTTTGTGAAACAATGTGTGGTGGTGCCAGCTATGGCTGAATTCTTCCTACCGTATTGAACTAGTAAAATACCCTTCAGAAGCTACTCCCAATGCAGGTCTGTAAAACAACGACATTTTCTCCCTTCACTCATAGCTTCACACTTAACGACGAAGGCTCGGGTCCTGCAGAAAGTGCAGTGCCCAGTAGTTGGCCCTAATGCTTGGCAAGGAGTAGATGTTCATAGGTTGTTGATAGATATGAGCAAGGTTCTCGGTTTCCTCACCTACCCATTTTGAAATATAAAAAAGACAACGGGAAAATGGGAAAGGCGGATCTATTTAACCACATCTCAAGAATGAGGAGTTAGTAAGAGTTACTGAAATCAAATTCACTGTTGTTTGATTTCTCTGTGGAGCAAAGAAATAAATAACCTTCTTTTAACATGGCTACCTGTGGATGGGCCTTTCATTTAAAAGGAGGCAGAATTTTTTTTCCCTAAACCTACCTCAGAGGGTACATAGGTTTTTAATCTTTATCTACAATGAAACCAACAATGTTACCTTGTCATTTAAGGCAAATGGCGTACCTTGACTAGTCCTGAAACTTGGGTTCATGATATCACTGTCATTAAAAAAAATATATACCAATCAATGAAGGGTAAAGTCAAAGAGAAAAGAAGGTCAAAGGGAGTGGCTGACGTAAAACGTAGGTGCAGAACTCTGGGGGCACAGGGGGTGCATTCAGAAAGGGTGCTGATGTAGCTACAGGGTAGAGAGAAGGGTGAAATCTCCAAAATTTTAGAAGGCAGAGTAAAGAGACTAGGGTTTCAGCTGTGGCAGGGTTTTCACCTTGGCCTCTCTTTACCTTCACAATAGAACCCATGGGCTGTTAAGTGGTGCAGCAGGGGCATTGGTTAAGAAGGCTCACATCGTTAGTGGGCCAAAGGAGAAAATGGACGCTAATGTTTAAGGAGCCTGAATGGATCTGAGAAAATGTGGCCAAGCAGAAGCAAGAGTGAGTGGCATGATTTAGAGTAGCAGAGATGGGAGTGGCAAAAGAAGAGCTGCTTTGTGAAGACATGATTCATTCCCAACTCTTTGGTGGGCCTCTATTTTTAGAGCAGAAACTTAATTTCAGCCAAGTTACCACCGTCTCTAATTGGACTAATAAGAAAGTTTCTCGTGTTTCCGTCAGTGCTTGACCAGTTCTAGAGTGTTTTATCCCATGAAGCATTCTTTAAGCATTAGTGCCATTGGAGTCTAACATTGACCATATGGGTCCTTAATTTGTGTCTAAGTATCCAGTTGCATGAAGATGGATGGTTAACAAGAAAACCAAGAGCCATTCATTTATTCCACAATTATTTATTGAACACCTAACAGTGTCCCTGGAACTGGGTGAAGAAGAGTGAACAAAACACCACAGCCTGTTTCTTGTGCTGGTAGAGCTCACAGTCTAGTGGCAGGAGGCTGACTAAAAATAAACAAGCAAGTAAAAAAGAGGGTGTCAGATAACGATATGTACTATGGAGAAAAGGCAACAGGTAGGCAATGGAGCTTTTTAGGGTAGCCTCATTTGAGCTGAGATGAGGGGGAAGAGAAGGAACCAGTCAATATGACAGAGGGATGGGATGAGAGAGGAAGGAGGGGTCACATTTTAGGGTTGGAGTAAAGACTTCATCATGGAGTTTGCTGACAGATGAAACATAAATCCAAATTCTATTTACAAAGTATACAGAAAGTTTCCACTGTGTAGCCAGTGCTGTGTTAGGTGCTGTGGAAAACACAGTTCCTCTAATCAAGGTTATGGTTTAGTTGTTGGGAAAGAGACTTAATTGATTGTGAGATAAATGTCCAATTAAATAACATTGACCATAAGTAAATCATGAGCTCTTTGAAATAAGTAATCAGTGTGAGTTGGGAAAGTCTTTATGGAAAGAAAGAGGGCATCAAAATTGGAGCTCAGAACTGTTGAGGCTGGGCGTGGTGACTCATGCTTGTAATCCTGGGGCTTTGGAAGGCTACGGTGGGAGGATTGCTTGAATCCAGGAGTTTGAGACTGGCCTGGGCAACATAGCCAGATCCCATCTCTACAAAAAAAAATTTTAAATAAAAATGGAAAAAAAAATCTATTTTGTACTTCCTATGTGTTGATGGTTTGTGTGTATCTTTAATTTTTTTCCTTGTAGTAATCATACAAAGGTGAATGGTTTCATCCCCATGTTATAGATGATGAAACTGAATTCAGAGAAAGTTAAAGATAGCTATTGACAAAACTTCAACTCAAACCATTTAACATCTGAGAACCTAAAAATCACTGACCACTAACTAAAAACATGACGGGCTTTGAGCATCCCTGTGATATTTCTCTCCCTGTCTCTTTCTCCTTTTTGCAGCTGATATGCTAAATGTCAGAACCAAGAGGATCTGTGTGCTTGTTTTTAGGGCTGTGGGGAGGAAAGAGCACTTTGGGGAGTGGATGGTCTATTATGAAGCCTGTCTTTGGAGAAAATTCTCTCAAATTGAGCAAGTGGTGGCAGCTACTAAGTGCTGAAGAAAGCAGATCTAGTCTCTGGAGGAGAAGAGGAAAATTAGTGGAAGAAGTAGGTACTTCTTCCTTACCTTGTAAGGTTCAGGAGACCATCAGGGTGAAAAGACCATGAAGACCATTGCAATGTAGAACACGTCTCACCAGTGTATTTCCCAGAGACAAGCAGAAATGCTATAAAAGGAGGCATAATACAGTCATGAAACACCCAAATTTTCCTCTTTGTTGTTTTGTTTTGTTTCTTTTTTTAGATGGAGTTTCATTCTTCTTGCCCAGACTGGAGTGCAATGGCACAATCTTGGCTCACTGCAACCTCCACCTCCTGGGTTCAAGCGATTCTCCTGCCTCAGCCTCCCAAGTAGCTAGGATTACAGGCATGTGCCACCACGCCAGGCTAATTTTTTGTATTTTTAGTAGAGATGGGGTTTCTCCATGTTGGTCAGGCTGGTTTCGAACTCCTGACCTCAGGTGATCAGCCTACCTCGGCCTCCCAAGGTGCTGGGATTACAATGTGAGCCACCACACGTGGTCCCCCTTTGGTTTTAGAACTAAGACAACCCTATTTAAAATGTAGTTCTATAATATGTAGATGTTTGCTTCAGGGATCCTTTCCTTAGATTATCTTTTTAAGGGATGGCCTGGGCATAGATAGGTCAACTTTAAGATGACCTTTTTTCAATTGAGGGCATATCCCAATAAAATTTTCTTATCCCCTGGCTTCTCTGGGGCTGGCATTTCTGACAGACGTGTAAACAGATGCAAGCATTGTTGCTAATGACAGGTGATTATAAGAGGCATGGGGGCCAAGGTAATTAAACCACGATTTGACAGGGACATTTGGCAATGTAATATTTCAGCATTAGAACTCTCTGTGCAACGTACTTCCTCCACTTGGCTTGGTGAATATAATTCATTTTTATTCTTCAGAGCGTGTTGCTTTGAGATCTGAAACTGTCTTCTCTGAATTTCTTCATGGTTCATTGTAGAACACTAGAAAATGATTACCATTGGACCGTGTGGGCATCTAGTCAATATCTAAGACCCTATCCAAGGTTTGTCCAGTAGTAGTATAATAGGGTCGGTGACCCTACTGCTGGCATTGTATTTGACATATTATTATGCCCTGTGTGATAGTGATAGTGCCTTTGGAGAGAAACATGAGTTATTTTCATACCAGTCTAATTTCAGTTTCTCTGTTACCTGCATTTACTTGACGTTGCTCTCATGAATCAAAGGATAGCTTATTCAATTCTCTTCTTTCCTCAATTTCCACTACTGGCAGTAGGAGAAAATCTTGAATTATCAGTAACCTGGTATTAGGAGGAATGATAGTAGAAATGATCATCAAGACATGGAATTTATTTATTCATTAGAGTTGAATGTATTTTTTTTTTTAAGTACCTTCTTTTTGCTATCAGTAACAATGCCTCTTTAGGCATTTAGAGACCACCTCCTGCTAACTGCTAATGTGGCAAACTTATGAATATATATTTGGGGGAATCCTATCTTCTGTTGTATAAATAGGTGACCCTCATGGACTGAATATTTATAGTTTTGATATTGACTAGCTATATGAATTATATTATTTATAGTGAACATAGTAGTGTGGTTTCATCTAATAAAATAACAGCTCACATTTACTATTTATTATGGTCCTGGCACTTGTCTAAAATAGCAACTTTTCCCAAGTAGGTCAATCCATTCCTTGACTGCAAAATCAGCTTTTTAATACTCTTGGTATAGGGGTTGCCTGGCCATTTTAAGAGATCAGAGAATTGGCCCACTTAGAGAAGGTTAACCACTGGCTAGATAGCTGTTTCTTTTCCTCGACCAATTTTGATTTTCCCCAGAAAGGGATGTAGAGGGAAATGAACTTGTGAATATAGTTTCTTATGCCAGAGGAGTGCTGAGTGATTGTGCCTCTTCGTGGGTTGCCTCCCCCAGTGTGGAAAGCTTGGGAACACTTCATCGGGCAGCCTGGGAAGCTGGCGGCTGGCTTTTACATTCTGCTTCAGGCTGCAGTCTGTTTCTAAGCAGAGGCTTTTTTAAAGCTTTGTCAGATAGGTTAAAAGGTGTCCCACCCCTGGTGTATAAAAAAGAGAGAGCGAGATTAAGCTCACTAAGCCTGCCATGTTCCCTGTAAAATATCAAGTCAAAATGATTTTGAAATCCAAAGTTACCAGGCTTAGGGGTGTGACCTTGAGTGGAAGCAGCCTGGGAACTGGGAAGGAGAGATCTGTGCAAAACGCTATTGGCCACAGGCTGGTGGCCTCGGGAAAGCTGCCGAAGCCAAAGTGAATTGTCTTGTTTCTTTGCCTTGCAGCCAACAGAGCACAACCCCAAATAAATACCCAGCCTGACTTCTAGGCCAGTGGATTCACCACAGAACTCCAGGCAGCCAACCTTTCTCAGAGTGCCTGCTTAAAGCAAAGCCTGGGTTAAGCTCCAGCAGCTGATGGGGGTGAATAAGACAGGGTCTCTGCCCTTGGAAAGCTTAAATGCAGAAGAATAGCACTAAAAATTAAAAATCTCATTGAACCCCTACGAAAGCATCCAAATCCTTTGCATGTATTATGAATGTGTTTAATCCTAAATAATAATAATACTAACTAGTACATATTAAGTGCCTCTCTGTGCCAAGTACTTTTTAAGTGTTTTATGTGAATTAACCCTTACAATGGTAGGTATGTTTATTATCTCTAATTTTAAGAAAAGGGTACCTGGAGCCAAAAGACGTCAGGTAACATTCCCAGGGGCACAAGGCTGGGAGGCAGGGGAGCTGGGATTCCCAAGCAGGAAGTTTGGTTCCAGAGCCCATGCTCTAGGCCAGTGGTTCGGTAATTTTAGCATCATAATCACCTGTGGGCTTGTGAAACCCAGATCGCAGGCCCTTCCTGAGTGGGGCTTGAATATTTGCATTCCTAACAAATTCTCAGGTGATGTGGAGGCCCACAGCTCTATGCCAAGTGGGAAGAGCACAGTGGAAACCAGTCACTATAAAAGAAGAAAAAGTGAAATACCCTGTTACTGATGTAAGCAGAGTGCTTTGAGAATGTCAGTAGTAGCTAATAATAATATTATTTATTATTATTATCATTATTATTGTCATTATAACTGTCATTTATTGAGTGTACTGGACACTTTTGTAACCATGTAACCATTATAACTGTTACTGTGGGCTATCTCATTTAATCCACACAACAACCATATGAGGTGTTAACTGCACTTTGCAGCTGAGGAAACTGAGGCACAGAGAGTTTACAAACTTGCCTAAATGACAGGCCAAGGATTCAAACTATCCCAGCCTAATTCTGGAACCTTAGCTTTTAACCATGAAGAAGATAGTGAAAAGAGGGGACTCAAACACCCATCCATAGAGCAGGTAGGGTACAAGCTGGGCCCTGAAGGAGGAAGATGCCATAAAAAGGCTTCCCAAATGGAATGGATATGTGCAAAGGCTCAGGGGCGTGAAGGTGCAAAGTGTGATAGAGAGTGAATAACATGGAGACTTGTGTGTAAACTTCATGGCAAGAAATGACGAACCGTAAGGATGGGAAAGCAGGTTGGTTGAACAGCCTTGAAAATGAGGAGTCAGCAGTATTCAAGACTGGACTTGGGGATTTTTGAACCTTTCAGGGACACACTCAGCCTCAAAACTCATTTTTTGAGACTTCCAAACAGAATGACAGTCATACTTTGTTAAAGATGCAATGGAGTTGTCTCTTCTCTCCCTTACGTAGGTTGAGAGTCTCAAAATATGTTCAGAGAAGAGCTGAATGTCTAAGGTTACGAAGCCTGTGACAGTGAATCATGCCCTGCCAGGAAGAGGGTGTTTTGTACACAGCCACATCAGAAAACCAGTGGGAACGTGCGTGCCCGGCTGTGAGTGTATCCGTGTATAAATCCGCACACTACACTTAGAAAATGCCTGCTGTGCGTGGCACTGGTGCAATGGTATCGTTGGAGCTGCCAACTTGTTTTATTTCTGATAGTGCTTGGCAGCCCCTGAAGGAGGGAAAGTATGAATTTTTATCTCCCATTTACTAGACTTTCATTATATTGTGCTTACAGACACAGTGTCAGCACATAAAATGTTAAACATCACTGGTCTGAAAGAGGCTCCCATTGTCTTACCTCTGGTGCTGGGGGAGTCTTGCTAGCTTTGCTGTAGTGGTTCTGTCAGTGTAATATGACATGAAGCATTTCTCAGTAATGACAGACATTGAATATGAGTGACAGGAACTCTGACCACAAGGAATGGGTTCAATTACCAGAGATTGGGGGGGGGGTTACCTGAGATAAAACCAAAGGGCCCATTTGTGCTTGGTTTTGACCCCTTGACTCCGAGATCCAGAGCAAAGACAAATGGCTGATTAACCAGCCCCTAACCCTCTTTTTCAGTGATAAACTTGTTTGGATTTCCCTGTCCAAAAAAAAAAAAAAATTCTATGGGTGGCATGGTTTCTAAAGGAAACATGATCAGAAACAGGAGGGCTGGTGCTCGTCATTTTTGTCTCTTGCAAGCACAAAACTGAAAACTGTCATTCTATCTTGGACTGGATCTAGGATGGTGTCCAGAAATCAATACAAGATAAACGATTGCTCTCTTCACCCCACCTTTCTTCTGCTGCAGTGCCTACATTGCTCCAGTTCACCTGTAGCCAACCTGACGCCAGTGTGAATGAGAGATCCTGCCATCAGAGGCTCTCCTTTTTTTTCCCCTCTCCTGCAGGCTGTTCTGCTCTGCATCGAGTGCAGCTTTGTGCTTGTTTATAGTCCACTGCCTATAGCCCCCAGATAGAGTTATAGCGAGCAGACCAATTAAACTGTCGCAGGCTGCCCTCACTTGACTAGCTCTGCAGAGTCATTTAGCCAGCAGACATTCCTGACTATTAAAGCTAGTAGCAGCATGTCTCCAGTGCTGGAGATAAAATGAATGAAATTTGTTATTCTGGGCTGACACTTGATCCTAGCTGTTGAACTAATGCTGTTGCACCCGAAGTTTTTCTTTATGGTAATTGCTGTCTATGTTATTATTTCATATACTAAATTGGAGAAAATTGCAACAAGTATTAAATTCTTTGAGCTAATTCACGAGAGTTCTATTGTGCATTCTTCCAAGGTAGATCCCAACTTCTGTTGAAGCCTAGGAAGACAGATGTCACTAGCCAGATGCACTGGCTTGTGTTTCATTATTATCAGAGACATTTCAATTTCAGGTCTGGCCAGGCATTTATCAGCTTTACCTGAAATCTGTTTTAAAATACACTTTCGCTTCTAATTCAGTCAGCATATGTTGGGATCTACCCTGGGAATTCAGTTATGATGACCAACATTGACAGTGATTTGCACTAGTCTGGTTGATTCAGTGACAGATTCTTGGTATCAGGAAGTCTCTGGCACCGTATACACTTAGGTAAATGGGCAGTGTGAAATAAGACTTCCCACTGGGCACCTTTGGAATCCACAGCTCTAACTGGGAGTCCTTGAACACCTCAGGTAGTACCACTTCAATGAGGGCCTATCAGAACAGGTCCACACAAGGTACAGCGCCTCCCAAAGCATCCGAATCACTGGGCCTCACTGCCCTGCCCATTCATGTTCCCTATCTCCTAATTTCTGTTAACTTCTTTTACCAGATCTCCTTCCAGAATTAGAGAGATTATTTTAGACTTTTCAATATAAACCATATTCAGAGTTTAGTGAAATCTCTGAGGCCCGTATTTCTGTAGTAGATTGCATAGAAGATCATTTCTTTTACAGCATTCATTTGTATGCTTAGCTTGTGGTCAGAGCTCGTGGTGAAGGCTCCAGACAGGACCCAGAATAAGAATTCAGGTCTGATTAGTGGTAGAAGTACTACGCTTGCTTTCATGTTAATGCTTTGGGAAGACACTGACCCCAATCATAACGTTACTTTAATTTCTACCTGAAGACCACACCTGACAGACATAGCAGGGCTCTGTCAATTACAGGGACATACATCTCTAGAATCCCAAGACTTTGTCAAGTCCTTACTAGGAAACAGTCGTCAGGCTGTACTCCATATTTTGATTAGAGGCAAATGTGAGAGGCTTGAACCTCAAAGTACTAGAAGAGAGACATGGGGCTTTGTTACTATGTTTCATCATTCTACCCCCAAATTTAGGGACAGTCTGCAGATAATGATGCATCCTGCATAAGTGCTTTCTCTCTTGACATAGACAGACATCTGTAATTTGAATGATTATGGCTAGTATTAGAGTGTCTATCTTGGAGGATTTATATTGCAAGTTGAAGTCCATATAGTTTGTGAGGCCCCAAATATACTGAATGTATGTTGGTCTGCATTATTTCTGATATTCATAAGCTTCGTTTAAAGAAGCTCTTATAACAACTCGAATCTGCTAAAATTGAATTACTGTAGTTTGCAGGAAAGTTCAGCATGAGAAATGTATATTTTCTTTCCCCACTGAGAAAATGAAAGAACCATTAGTCTTTCGTTTATATATGAGACGGGTAGATTATGTATAGAGTGTCAAGTATAGAAGATTTATTTTCCCACCCTCAAATCCAGTAGGAAAAACTGGCATTTTCATCAAAACTAAACTAAGACTAATCTTTGTTCTATTTTCTGAAATTGCCAAATATACAAGTTTTAGGTATTTTAAAACAGTATATTCACAGACAAACATTAACTTGCTCCCAGCGGTCCTTCAGCTGCACATTCATTCTTGTCTTTGGTATTTGAGGATCCTAATGATATCATAATAACACAAGTAAAAGTTGCCATATAATAGCTGCGTGTGTGCATTTCAGACCCAGAACTAATTCTCCATGTTTCTGTCTCTGTATCTATCAAGCAGGAGTGGTAAGCTCTTCTCTCCAAATCTTACCTGGACTTCTTTTTCTGTATATTTTGTATTATTGTTGGAGCTTAGATTGACCTGTTTTGTGTGGACAGCACAGAGAACATAGGGGAGACCTCAGCATGTAAGCTGATTGACATCGTTTGGATCTGTGTCTCTGCCCAAATCTCATGTCAAATTGTAATCCCCAGTGTTTGGAGGAGGAGCCTGGTGGGAGGTGATTGGATCACGGGGACAGAGTTCTCATGAATGGTTTAGCACCATCCACCCTTGGTACTGTGTAGTGAGTGAGTTCTTGTGAGATGTGGATGTTAAAAAGTGTGTACCACCTCTGCCCTGACCCTTGCTCCTGATCTGGCCATGTGACTTGCCTGCTTCCCCTTTGCCCTCCACCATTGTAAGTTTCCTGAGGCCTCCCCAGAAGCTGAGTGGATGCCAGCATCATGCTTCTTGTACAGCCTGCAGAACGCTGAGCCAATTAAACCTCTTTTCTTTATAAATTATCCAGTTTCAGGTATTTCTTTATAGCAGTGCAAGAATGAACTAATACTACAAGAGCTTGTTTGGAAGCTGGTTATTTTAATAGTACAGAGTTGGCTCTCCGTATCTGTGGGTTTCCACATCTGTGGATTCAACCAACTGGGGTTCAAAAATATTCAGGAAAAGAAATGGATGGTTGTGTCTGTACTGAACATGTACAGACATTTTTTCTTGTCATTTCGTAAACAACACAACTATTAACATAGCGTTTATTTTGCATTGCAAATTATGAGTAATCTAAAGGTGGTTTAAAGTACGTAGGAGGATGTGTGTAGGTTATATGCAAATATTATGCCATTTTATGGAAGGAACTTAAGCATCTATGGATTTTGGTGTCTGAGGAGGGTCCTGGAAGGAATCCCCTGCAGGTACAAAAGGATAACTGATTTAAAGTAATGGTCAGGGCCGGGCACGGTGGCTCACGCCTGTAATCCCAGCATTTTGGGAGGCCGAGGTGGGTGGATCACCTGAGGTCAGGAGTTCAAGACCAGCCTGGCCAACATGGTGAAATCCCGTCTATACTAAAAATACAAAAAATTAGCTGGGCATGGTGGCAGGCACCTGTAATCCCAGCTACTCGGGAGGCTGAGGCAGGAGGATTGCTTGAACCTGGGAGCAGAGGTTGCAGTGAGCTGAGATTGTGCCATTGCACGCCAGCCTGGGCAATAAAAGCAAAACTCCATCTCAAAAAATAAATAAATAAAACAAAGGTCAGAATTTGGAAGATTCTTGAAATGTGAGTGCAGCAGAAAGGATGACTGAGTTTGGGGCTGTCAAGAGGCCAAGTTAAAGGAAAATAAAGACCCTTGTTCATGGTACTAAGAATGGAAACATCGGTATGTATATAGACAGTTCACTAAAGTAAAAAGAGTCTGAAGATGGCAAATATTAGGGCCGGGCGCGGTGGCTCACGCCTGTAATCCCAGCACTTTGGGAGGCTGAGTTGGGCGGATCACAAGGTCAGGAGATAAAGACCATCTGGCTAACATGGTGAAACCATGTCTCTACTAAAAATACAAAAATTTAGCCGGGCGTGGTGGCAGATGCCTGTAGTCCCAGCTACTTGGGAGGCTGAGGCAGGAGAATGGCCTGAACCTGGGAGGCAGAGCTTGCAGTGAACTGAGATTGTGCCACTGCACTCCAGCCTGAGAAACAGAGCAAGACTACATCTCAAAAAAAAAAAAAAAAAAAAAAAAAAAAGGCAAACATTTGGATAAGGTGAGAGTGGTGCATAAAGAAGGGCTCCTGCTCCAGAAAGTTTCTTCTGCAAATCTTGAAATACAGTAATTCCTTTCCTCTTTCATATGCTTACATTTAGAGAGCATCAGACCTCACCTGAAGCACCTTGCATTCATTGTCATGTTTCAGTTCCGTTGAGGTAGAATACCCTCACTTTACCTGTGAAGAAACTGGGCCTCTGAAAGCTTAAGTAAAGATTCCCACTTACCATTTGTTAAGAAATTTTGGAAGGTGGGTGTTGAACCTGGAGTCTGTTGCTTCTAAAGCCCCTTCACCAGTTTTGAGTGGCCAGAACTTTGTGTCTCTGAAATTAATTGCACTTATCTTAGAAAGTAGAAGAACTTCCAGCAGGAAATATGCAGACTGCTTAAAATCCTTGTAGTTGTCCTTGATAATGGTGCCAACCCAGTGCTGGGTTTTTGGTCACTAAAGCCAAAACTAAACCCAGCCAGGATATAAACCAATGTTTTGTTTGGTTTTTGTTTTTGTTTTATTGAGACAGTCTCGCTCTGTCTCCCAGGCTGGAGTGCAGTAGCACGATCTCAGCTCCCTGCAACCTCTGCCTCCCAGGTTCAAATGATTCCCTTGCCTCAGCCTGCCAAGTAAGCTACTTGGGATTACAGGCACCTGCCACCACGCCTGGCTAATTTTTATATTTTTAGTAGAGACAGGGTTTCACCATGTTGACCAGGCTGGTCTCAAACTCCTGACCTCAGGTCATCCTCCTGCCTTGGCCTCCCAAAGTGCTGGGATTATAGGCGTGAGCCACTGTGCCTGGCCTACCAATGTATTTCTTAAAATTTAAACTTTAAACCTGTTTTCCTAAGTGTGGATTATTTAGAGTGGGTTGAGCTGACATGGTCTTTCCCGTGTGAATTATAGGTCTTTGTTCATGTCAGGGATCAGTAAACTTTTTCTTTAAAAGGCCAGATAGTAAATATCTCAGATTTTGTGAGCCATACAGTTTCTGTCACAACTGTTCTCTGTTGTTGTAGTTCAAAAACAGCCCTGGACAATATGTAAATGAGTAAGTGTGGCTGTGTTCCAGTAAAACTTTATTTACTGAAACAGGTGGCAGGATTTGGCCATCAGGCCATAGTTTACCAACCCCTAGCTGAGGCCATGAGGAAGGGTTATGTTTAAGGGAACCAGAACACAACATGTTGTATTCTTTTTTCATTCATTGTTCATGTAAATTGCTGGTGAGAGATGTTCTCTCAGCAGAACTTGAAACCATTTTCATTGGCTGGGGTTTAATTTTTTTTTTATTTTATCTCTTGTTTAAGCACATATTAAATGTGTCCATGTTCTTTCCATTAAATATCTTGGTTGCTTTCCCAGACTTCAAATTGCAGTGAATTTATCCCCAAAGGATGTTTGGTATCAATTCTCAAGATGCAATTTGAATGTAGTCTGCTTCTATAATGGAAACAGTATTCCAAATCTTCATTATTTAAGTTTTATAGAAAATGATGAATCATTGAATTGGTTATTACTCAACACTGTTAAGGCATATACGGAGTTCTTTGTTTTCTTGTCTTATAGCCTTATATCAGCTCAAAGGATAAAACAGTATGAAGATTTCATTTTATGGTTACATATGAGGTATTAGAGGTATTAGATTATCATTTTCTAGCTAAATTGTAGTAAACACAGATTATATTATAATGAAGCTTTTTTCCCCCAATCAGCATTTTATATGAGGAAAACTTAAATACAACAACCAGCAAAAACAGTTTATGAGTCATTTACCCTAACAATTTTAACAGTTTCCTTGTTACTCCATTACTGTAGTGATGACCCCGCCCCCACCCCCCCCACCCCTTTTTTTTTGAGATGGAGTCTCACTCTATTGCCCAGGCTGGAGTGTAGTGACGTGATCTCGGCTCACTGCAACCTCCGCCTCCTGGGTTCAAGTGATTCTCCTGCCTCAGCCTCCCAAGTAGCTGGGACTACAGGCATGCGCCACCACGCCCGGCTAGTTTTTTTGTGTTTTTAGTAGAGATGGGGTTTCACCATATTGGCCAGGTTGGTCTTGAACTCCTGACCTCGTGATCCACCCGCCATGGCCTCCCAAAGTGCTGGGATGACCCCCTTTTTATAAAACATCCCATCATGTTAGCTCCATATAGTAGGGATTAGTGACATCAAATTCTTTTTGGGAATTAGTAGTGGCACTAGGGGTAGCAGTGTCATTTAACTGTGTGGCATGTTTGGGTAGGTAGCTTTTCTGTTTAAAAGTCATCACCCTTCCCCACCCAAGGGCAACTGTACTGGGAATGGAGGAGAGGTGTCAGCAGAAATTGCATTCTCAACGTCTCAACTTCTTTGCTGCCTGCCTGAGTGCCTCCTCACCCATCGGCTTACTGTAACTAAAGGTTCTTGTGTTCTCTTGATTTATCTAATGCTGTACCTGTGAAATATTTAGTTACCCTCATTCTCTCTTTTCTCTCTGTTTTCTAGAGCAACGACACAGGGCAGTGGAAAAAGTATGAGTTTTGGAGTCAAAACCCCTGTTATCTTGGAAAAGCCATTTAACTTCCTTGACCTTCAGTTCCATCTTGTGTAAAATCAGAATAATAATGCCAGCCTTACAGTGTAATCTTGAAACTTTTTTTTTTTTTTTCTTGAGATAGAGTCTTGCTTTGTCACCCAGGCTGGAGTGCAGTGGCACAATCTCGGCTCACTGCAACCTCTGCCTCCCAGATTCAAGAGATTCTCCTGCCTCAGCCTCCCAAGTAGCTGGGATTACAGGCATGCGCCACCACGCCTAGCTAATTTTTGTGTTTTTAGTAGAGATGGCGTTTCACCATGTTGGCCAGGCTGATCTAGAACTCCTGACCTCAAATGATCTGCCCGCCTCAACCTCCCAAAGTGCTGGGATTACAGGTGTGAGCCACCATGCCCAGCTGTAATTTTGAAACTTAATGAGGATGTATATTTAAGTGCTTTGCAAATTGTGTTTATAATGTATTTGTTATTTTTACTGTTTAACTAACTGTCTTCCCCTACCCTGTTCTGGAGAATCTTCTACCATCATTAAAATAAGTAAATCCACAGTGGTGTTCATCTTGGAACATCCTGTGTGGAGTTGCCCATATGAAAAGCAGTTTAATTATGACAGAATGCCAGGGAGCAGTGTTCCCATTGTGTTGAATAAATGGCATCTCCACAATCACAATCTCAAATACGAAAATCAACAAGGAAAATTCCAAGCAGCTGCCTTTATAACTTCTGATTTGTAGGCCACATTTGAAACCACAGTTTGCTTTCCCAGTCTACAACATTGTAATTCATAGAGCAGGTCTTTCTCTATTAGCACGCTCTCAAGATCTTTTCTTGATCTTGGTTTCAGTTGCTCTGGAAAACAACTACCTTCCAAAGTTTCCTAAAGTAAATTTTCTTCTTAATAGCTAATTCTATTTAGAGGTGGACCAAGCCAAGAATAGCCTCCAAGTTCAGTGACCATCTTTGCAGTCATATGCAAGTGATGCAATCACAAAAAGAAAGAAACTTAATTTTATGCAGATAGATATGAGAGACAGGTAGCTATGAATGCATGGCTCCAGGACCTTCTGCCATGTCAAATGAGCTAAACCCTTCCCCGAAAGCCAGCCAAGAAAACATATGATACCATTTGCAATGGTAGAATGTTGCATTCTGTTCTTCTGTAATTATAATGGCCTGATCCGTGTGGAGTGGGTGAGTCCTGCTTAACAATCATTAATCTACTGAGTCTTAGTATCAGCCTCCCATCTTGAGGAGCAGCAGTTCTTGGCTGGATGAGTCGGTCTTTGATTTCATTATAATAAGGATAGCTTTGTTAAAATTCCGCGGCGCAGTGGTGCCTAAGGATTCTGGGAAAAGAAGGTTTTTCTTTTTTATTTTCCCCTTTTTTGCACGGTGGGGATGAATTGTTTCTCTCTCTTCCATCCCCTAGGTTACTGTTTGTGCTCTCCCTTGATCTCCTGCTTGTCCCTTTATTTCTCCACGTTGTGAAAGTTTCTTTCTGTGTGACCAGGAGTCTGTTTAGCAGACCATATTGTGAGTGAAGGGCCAGCGTTTGTTGCCTGATTTTGGCAACGCTGGGCAGTCAGCTGGGATGTAATTAAGACTCTGAGAACAGGCTGTCTTCTCCACGGGAAGGGCATGTTAGATGGTGCTGGGATTTGGGGCTGTCAGTTTGGCCAAGGCTGGAGACAGACAGCTAGGGACAGAGATATTTCCTTTCATTTATAATCCCTTTATGTACAGTGTGTGCACTTGGCAAAGTTTACATATAACCTAGTGGCTAGAGCTTACAAGCCAATGCAGTGAAATTAGCATATGTTACATGTATATTTTAGTAATATTTTAAAGCAAGTGCATATTTCCAAAGTGAATTATGCATGGATGACAGCAATACGGTTGTGTTGCACTGGGTGTCAAATCCCACAACTTTTTGTCGAGACTGTGGGTTTTACACTAAAAAGGCAGAAAGACTAAACGAAGTAAAACAGTTTTAATTTTTAACAGTTTGGTTCGGCCCAAGGAGCCAGGCTGTGACAGATATAACTGACATTTGAATAATTGGATTAATTTAGAGAAGGGCAAATCCGGTTTTGACGGTTGTGCTTGTGTGTACGTCTTTTTTTACTATTATTTGCAGGAATGGAGTTGTGTGGTTTAAATATGCACTTTTTGTGCTGCCAAGCAAATCTTGAGAAAACATCATGAAATTTATGAAATTATCATTTAATTAATTTGTTTTAATTTATATGTATGTATATGTGTGTGTTCACATATTATACAGCCTTCATATGTATATAAAAGAAATTCACCACATATACTTGATTCAGCTCTATCAGTGATATACATATATACACATTGCATGTATAAGCACATTGTATGTGCACTTAGGAACTTAGTAGATCCAGCTTGAGATAACGTGCATGACTTCATAGGATGTGTAGAAAATGCACAGACAAGGAAGCTCACTGTGGCAGTGGCAAGCCCCTTTCCTCGCCACATCAGTGTGTTGTAAAACACAGTGCAGAAGCAGAAAAGCCTAATTTGGTATCAGGGGTATCAGTAGCCAAATTCTACATGGTTGATTCCTCAGTCCTAAGTTCCTTCAGATTCATACAGCTTTTTAAGTTTCATACATGAAGATAATCTCGGCAACATAAAACCAAGTACAGCCCATCATAGGCACCCTGCTCCAGAAATTCTGGTAATGAAATACCTCATCTAAAATCAGCAGGCCACGTCTAGGACCTTGTGGCAGGCAGTCTTGAATTGTGGCTGTGGGCTGGCTCTAAGAGCCTTTTCCCCAGCAGGACATTAATAGACATTAACACTCGGACAAGAAGTGTTGATGTGTGGTTTATAATGTTAGCACCCAGTTAGGCAGGTATAACACATGCTGTAGGAATCTTGTACCAACACATGTGTGTGTTGAGTCAGATTAATGAGAACCATAAAAGGAGAGACATTTCACTCGAGCTGGGGACTTCATCCTATCCTTTTACCAAGCAAACCAGTGCTCAGCTGGGTGGCAGTGTCCTGGTGGGATGTTTTCGATATTAGAATAAGGAGGATATTTGAAAGTTTTGTTTTGCTCTGTTGTCATGTGATCATGAAGCCTAAACTGTTAGGCAGTACAGCACATTCAAACTTCTTTGCATCTAGTACTGTTTGGCTCAGAGGAAAGGAAACTTTCACCATATTCACAACTACACTGTGGGGCAAAAGTTATTATTTTCCTCTCTCAGATTTACCTGACTATTCTTCAAGTGTTTCTGAATGATTCTGAGACACTTTCTGGTTTACTTTGTAAATGGGGCAATGAAGCATTCTTGTCTCCTGACTGGCTCTCCTTAGAGAATTCTCAAAGCCTTTTAAAATTGTGTGTTTTTCTGGGGCAGCCTTGAAAGTCCCAGGAGTGAAGTTGCCATCTGTCCTTTATATTAAAAGAATCTTCTGTATCGTATACCTGATGTGCTTGTCCCAGAGATAGATGTTGTTAATTAAAGGACAGCATTTGTCCTTTATCTGAAATAAATCTCTTGCCTGAATAACAGTTTCCCAAGCCTTAGGAAACAGGTAAGGACATTTGGCCCAGAGCCCTGATGTTTACTAAAGGTCCTTGGTCCAGTAGCTGTCCCTCAGCCTTCACTAGATCACACGTGTAGACTAGAAAATTACTTGCTTACATTTTTTGCGGGGGCTTGTTTTCTATTAATTCATTTACCAACATGATGGCCTTTTGCATGGGTGTAAGTAAATGAACATAATATACACTGTTAATAGTAGTTTGTGCCTTTTTTGTGACGATTCACAAACAGCAAGTTCCCAGACATTCTCACCACACTGCATCTTTATGCAATAGATGTGACAGGACCTATATCCTCCAGTGTCACCTCTTTACTACTGCACACTCTCTGTTCCTATACCTTCTGCCCCTGGGAAAAGAAAAAGGCAAACATCTGCTTACAGCAAACAGAGCCAGAGTTCTGCCAGACCATAGCTAGAATATGTATAGGGAGAAAGAAAGCCTCACCCTTAACCTACTCCCTCTCTGTCTCAGGAAACGCAGAAAATAATTTGTCTCTGTGATATCGAAAAGCAGTTAGGGTAACGTGGCTGTGAACTGCTGTCTAAAAGTGTGCTCGCCTCTGTAGTTGCTAAGCACGGAGGAGGAGCGCTAGCCAGGGCCTTGCCACAGACAGACTTCAAGAAAAGAGGAAAAGTGCACCAGCAGACTCTGGACTGAGGAACACGTCCTGCGTCCTGCAGGAGGAGGCGAGGTGTGGCCAATGGTTCTTTTGTTGATAAGAAAGACCCTGAAATTGCCTGTGGCGTGGTGAGGAGAGTAGTAGATTGGACCGTAATTTTCTGGTGACCTAACACACCAAACTAAAGCTCAAGTTTAATAGGCAATGATTCCCGTTTAAGGGGAATTCAAATTATTTACAGTTCTTCAACATCATTTCCCGCCCCCCCCCCTTAATCATATGGACTAGGAATGGAGCAGGTGACATACAAGAGGGAAGCCGACTTGGGTGAAAAGCAACAGGGGTTGGGCGTGGTAGCTCAAACCTGTATTCCCATCTCTTTGGGAGGCCGAGGCAGGTGGATCCCCTGAGGTCAGGAGTTCGAGACCAGCTTGGCCAACATGGAGAATCCCTATCTCTACTAAAAATACAAAAATTAGCCGGTCGTGGTAACAGATGCCTGTAATCCCAGCTACTCTGGAGGCTGAGGCAGGGAGAATTGCTTGAACCTGGGAGGCAGAGGTTGTAGTGAGCCGAGATCCCACCATTGTACTCCAGCCTGGGCAACAGAGCGAGACTCCATTTCAAAAAAAAAAAAAGAAAAGAAAAAGACAACAGAGATGGTGGTGGGTGTGGCAAACAGGTGGGCACTTATGCTGTCTACAGGGGCCAGTTGCTTCCAACTCCAAATAGTTATTACCTTACAGAGGTGTGGGCCCAAGATTACAAGACTAGATTTTTCGGTGAAAGCCACAAATGTGACACTTTTTGAGTTTTCAGTGTTGGCAGATAATTCACTGTTTTAAAACATGCAGATCAAACTCAGCTGTAGTTGGATGTACTTTATGGGTTGCTAGTTTGCACACACTTATATACATAATGCAGTAACATAAGTGGGACTATTCTTAATAATGAACAAACAGTGTGGAAACTTTTCTTAATAATAGTAAGAAACTGAGCCCCAAACAACTATTAATATGTTTAGATATTTCCCTTTGGGTCTTTGTTTACTGCATATACATTTTATATACATGTTTTAAAATAGTTGTAATCATAGGAGCCTGTGATTTTTCACTTATCATTAGAAGCAGTTTCTTTATATAATTTATAATGGCTATTGGATATTCCATCTAGGGGATGTATTACAATATGTAAAGTCATGTCCTTATTGTTGGACATTTAAGTTGCTTTTGATTTAACATTGTTGTAAGTAACGCTGCAATTACATATTTGCTTATACTACTTTCTCCTTCTTCTGGATTAGATCCTTAGAATCTAAAAGGAAGATTACTAAGTCAAAAGATATGAACGTTTTTATGGCTTTCGGTACATATTACCAGATTGCTTTCCAAAAGCGTTGTGCCAATTTACACTGCAGTCAGCAAAGTATACATTTATCCTTGAAGCATTATTATATTTTAGAGGTTTTTCCTTCTAAATTGGTAGATGAAAATTGGACTTCATTGATGTTTGAGTTTGCATTTCTTGAGGTTTTCCCATTAATCTGTGGACAATTGTATTTGTTCTTATAACATCTGTATTTTCTAAGGCTAAATTTTGTGGAGGTTTTGTTTGCTTTGTGTATGTGTGTGTATTTTTGAAGTTCTCTTTATAACAATTGATAAATAATTTGGGAACAGCCCCCTTGGCAAGGCCTTCCTCCAGGGGACCCTCTGTCTCAGCAGTGCTGCAGCTGCTACTTTTAACTGTGTGTTAACTTGGAGTTGGGCCAGGGCCTAAGCAGGATCCCCTTCCTGAAGAGGGGCTCTTGTGTGTCTGGTGAACCACAAGCTCAGGGCTATATCTGCCAATATGTTTTTGGCAGAAGCCATCTAATAAAATCCCATCCGCGCTGTTCTATGAAATGCATTCACAAATTTGGATGATGATTACCTGATGCCATATTTTGGTAACAGCTAATCTCCATGTCTTAGATGGTTTTTGTTCATTGCCTCCCCCCTTCCCTTCTTCACCACTCTGCTTGGTGCATGTTTTAACTACAAACGATGTATAATCTGAGTTTCATGTTGCATGGTCTAATGGAAAGGCACTGAGCCAGTCATATGGAGACAGGGGTCCTATTATTGGCACTGCCCTTTGTTTAATAATAGCTTAACAACCGCAGAAAATGCTCTTTTAGCATTCTTCATGTATTCTTGAATCTTCCTAACAGTCCTGTTAGACAATATAATTATCCTCGTTTAGGTGAGGAAACTAAGGCTTGGAGTATTGGAAATTTCCAGTACTTGTATTGGAAAGTATGATATTGGACAAGTATTTTCAATACTTGTGTTGAAGATATTGGAAATACTTGTCCAATATCCTTCATCTCTCTGAACTAAAAATGAGTTTTTATTTCTAGAAATCTGTCTCCCCATCTGCAAAATGGAGTTGCTTCTCCTCAACTCAGAATGGTGGCATGGAACTAAAATGATGCCATGTAGATATTAAGTTGCCTTGAGGATTGAAATCCAAGACAATAAATTGGTAATAAATTGTAGTTATTAACTAGTTCACCTCTGTGGCTCTCAGCTTCTTCGTTAATTAAATGTAGGGGTTGAACCAGATTCATTTCATTGGTTAGTTTGAGCTATCACATTTTCCTGTCAGCCACAGACTCAAATGTTGGTGGATGAAGCCTACGTGGTTCCCAGAGGCTGTGCATGCTGCCTACATTTCAATCAGCTCTACATTTTAGGTACATCCATCCCTCTCAGCCAGTGTTCTTAGGAAGAAAGTGCAAACTTTTAGGAAGGAAAAATCTCACTCTTCAGTGTTTGTGGAGCATACAGGGAAATTCTCTTAATGGAATAGTAGAGATACCATTGTCCAGTGGCCACTGTAAAGCCCTATGGAGCTGCTTGCTTTTGGCTCTGGAGATATTGTGACCTCTTAAAATGTATTTTTCTAAAAAAGGAACACGCCTTATTTCTGTTTTTCTTTGTACTTCATCCTCAGTAGGAATTTAACCAAGGGGGTTAACGGAGAAAGTAAGGCATTGACTTAGCTCCACACAAAAATGCATTCTGGCTTGTTTTCATACATATCACAAAAAAATAGGGGTTCAGGATCCCATATGGCACTTAGCCTCCTAAGCAAAGATCATCAGCCATAGACAAGAAGCAGGTGGCCTGGCACCGAGAGCAGAGGTTATTTTTGCTGCTGGGCTCCCGCCATTTCAGAGTTTAACAGTGGCAAGTCTACTCAGCAGGAGGCTGACCCCAGATGCTCTCCCCTTGACGGAAATGGAGCCGTCCCATGTCCCACCTCCGCTGCTGGGAGTAGACCTGATGAAATCTAGGCCACAGTTAGACTCCCAGATAAGTCTCTGTTTAAGCTTATTCCCATTTGTTACTTAAATACCACTTCCAGATCTGTTTCATTTGGGGTGAAGTCACAGACTTAATTGTTCACCTATCCTGGGTGGCTCTTGAAAGCCTGTGATAATGATATCTTGGCATTTTATTTTAGGTGAACCCTGGTGCAACAGGTTGGAAAGGCCTAGTTTTGAGGATAGTGTTAGAGACCAGAGGTGTGGAAACCTGGATTCTGCTTCTGGCTCTGCCTCTCCCTAGAGTTCAGTCTCACTGTGTGTAATATGAAGAGATTTGCACCATGTCTGGGGTTCCAAATTCAGATGCCAACAGGGAAGTATCAAAAATGAATGAGAAGGGAAGAGAAAGGAAGAGGGAGACCCAATGGAAAGGGGCATGAGGGAACGTTGCGGTGAGTGTGAAAATGTATACCGTGACTGGATGATGATTGTATGGGCATATACATTTTTCAAAACTTGTAGAACTTATACTAAAGATCTATCCAGTTTACCATATGTAAAATAAGTGTAAAATGAGTGAAATGGACTAGGTAGTAAACTGCAGAGCATATACCTCATTTAAAGGGGGCGATGATGAGCTCTAGCCAATGACTTCTCTTCAGAATATAGGCCCAGTGTTGCTACATTTTCAAGTAAAGCCACTAATTCCCCTATTTATATAAAATCTCAGGATATGTAGATTTATGGGCCCTGTTTGGTCAGACAAAATACCAGTTTTGTGATCTCTGAACTTTGGGCTTCTTAATTTGACTCTGAGGATCCTTTTAGCTTCAACATTGAATGATGCCAACTTGTGGTGAGACCTCAGACAAAAAGATTAAACTTGCCTACACCTCAGTTTTTTCACCTGTAAGATGTTGATAATCCATGACTAACAGTACAGGGGTCTGATGAAGAGCATATGAAGTACCCTGTACAAAGCCACTTTGAAACATGAATAAGTAACATAAAAATGCAAGTCGCTATTACCTTTTTTATTATTATAAAGAATTATTTCCATTTTTAGAATTGTTGTTGTTCAGAATTGAAGCACTGAACTTAGTAAAGATGGCTAATAAAAACATCAAGATTCACCATGAGTAAATGACTTGCCTGCAAATGATCATGCAAACCTTTCATTATCCTTGGAGGGGAATGTTTCTGTTGTGTGTGACAAAAAGAAAAGGCATTTCATTTGTACAGCTGCTCATATAAATTGCAAAAACCATGGGAACTGAAGTCCGAGGTACAGCAATAGCATATAACGAAATGAACTTGATGCTGTATTAAAGATTCTTTGTCACATGCACCCACTGCCTAGGAATTGGAATGCTCCAGCCTTGTCACTGACATTTTGTGAACAAGCAGCCTGTATTGGATGGTGATAAATGGATTATCTTAAATGTCATTCTGCACTGTTTTAGAGTTGCAAAGAGAGTTTTGATATTGAGTTGTTGGTTAGTATATTCTATATCAATCCTTTATGATGAAATAATCTCCTCAAGTTACATCCAGAAATGGCAAAGTTGCTTATTTCTTCAATCACCCGTAGCAGTGTTTCCATTACAAGATATGCAGAGAAGATTGTGTAATAATGTCAAACTATTTATAGAAGCATTTCCTAGGAATCTCTACTCTCCTTGAGTTGTTTGTGTATTTAATACTAGAGATTTGTTTTTATATGTGTGTGTGTGTATATATATATATTTCTATTTCTAAATTGACTTCAGCTGAGGATGTTGTACTTTAGTTTTCATAGAGAGCACATTGAAAACTTGATAATATTAGCATTCAACAACTAAAACTAAGGCCACACTAACATTTTGTGACTAGAAAGATTCATGTATTTTGGTTTTAAATGTTGTAATTTTTTTTTTTTTTTTTTTTTTTTTTTTGGTGTTGCAGTTGCAGCTGTGTCCTAAAGGCTGTCAGGTTGTTATATTCATAACAAATTTAAACCTATTTATTTTGTCTAAAGTAGTATGCAATACTTTGTCCAAAGAAGTTTTAGTATTTATTTTATGCTAATTTCTCCATTATTTTATCTTTAATTTTTTTATTTTCCAAATTTAATAAAATTATTACTATGACACAGAATGTAGTCATTTGTATAAAGATTTGTTTGGTCCAGTGGATTTGTGTGGAAAGAAGCACAAAGTAGATTTTGAAAGCATATCTCACATTTTACTTGGCAAACTTACTCTGAATATTGACTTTCTTCCCTAAAGATAAGATCTTTCTAGATACAGATATTGAAAATACTCAGTTAGCATATACAGAGTGGCTCCCTTCAGTCTCTCTGTACTCTACTCATCTTACCGTCATCCCCTCATTCTACAGTCCTCAAAACAAAAGACATGTAATTTATATTTTAAAAATCAAAACAATATAAATAATATTAGAGTGTACCATATAAAATTGCTGTTTTTATAGATCCAAACAGTCACATATGAGCAATTTTATATGGCTCACCCAAACAGTGAAGATTTATATTATATTTACTACATGCCAAACATGTGCTGGATGTATATGAATTCATGTACTGATTATAGCAACCCTATGAGTAGGTACTATTATTTCCCCTAGCCTACAGATGACAATTTTGGGACATAGATTGATTAAGTAAGTGTCAGAACCAGGCAGCCTACCACCAGAGTCTTTGCTCATTATCAGGACTCTGTGCTACCTCTCCAAAAAAGCACTCTCCCACTCCAATGTAGTGCTTTTTACTGCAAAAATTTAATCATGTCTTTTATCTTACATGTCTTAATGTAGTATTCCTTTCAGCTATTCTAATCAAATATATTATTCTTTTCCTTTGTAGTTTTTGCACGTTATATCTTTCTTAAGATCAACTTTCTTTAAAAACTCTGTTTTTAAAGAAATTCGCTTTAATGATATTCCGATGCTTTCATAGTTTTGTTTTCAGTGTTTACCTATTTAATCCACCTGAACTTTACCTTTGTGACTGGTTGTTGAGTAGGGATTAACTTTATTATTAGGTTTTCAAATGGACAGGCAATTGGCACCTTTTATGGAATAAACCATTCTTGCCTCCATTGATTTGAAAAGACACTTTTATCATATACTAAACTTGCAGAAATTTATGTGTCAGGGTTTTTTTTTGCCTAATTACCAAAACTTTGTGTGTTTTTAGATAATAGGGCCTGCCCTCCTCCATTTTCTTTTTAGAAAATTTCGTTAACCATTTTCATGGCCTTTTTGTCAGATGAATCTTAGATTCCAATAGTCAGATGCCATAAAAAATTCTAAATCCTGTTGGCATTTTAATATAAATGCATTGAATTTATAAGTGTGTATGTTGGATAATTTCTTTAATGTCTCCTCATCTATTAACATGTTTTACTTCTTCATTTATTTATGTCATCTTTTGTGTTCTTAAGCGAATTTTAAAATTTTTCTTGACATTCTCCTTCGTTTCTAGATATTTGTGTTTATTGCTGTTGTAATGGAATTATAGATATGTCTGGTAACTGTTGAGTTTTTACATTTATATAGTTACCTTACTAAATTTTATTAGTTCTGGTAGTTTTTCATTTGATTCTTCTGGAATTTCTAAATAAGGAATTAAATAATTTAAAATAAAATGATGTTGCCTTTTTCTTTCCAATGTACTTTTGTTGGTCTTTTTTCCTGTCTTAGCTGATGTTTTTTGAATAATGTTAACTAATAGTGGGGATAATAGGCATCCTTTGATTTTTTATTTTTTCCTGTTGTTAATTCAGATATTTCAAGTGTTTTGCAGTTGACCTGGAGATTTACTGAGATTTCTGATTAATATCCTTTATTCAGTAAAATAATTCTTACTCTCGTTAATTCTCTTTAATGGTTGTTGCATTTAATCAGATATTGTTTTGAGGGTAGAAGGGTATCTACTGAGATGATGACATGAGTTTTCTCCTTTGTTTTTTAAATTGTGGCATATTACATTATTGGATCTTACATTGTTGAATCATCTTTCCATTCCTGAAATAGAGCTTACTGTATCTTGATGTGATATACACAGGAACTTAATTTGGTGATATTTTATATATAATTTTCTGTAGGTGATATTTTTCTATAACAGTATTTTCTGATGCTCTCTGACCCTAGTTAACAGGTCTCGGTAGAACTCATTCATTCCTAACATTTCTGTGACGTTCCTGTTTTGAAGCTTATCCAAAGCTTGATTGGCTTTTGATTATTTTAGCATGAAGGCTTTTGCATGCAATTTCCCTCAAATCTTTAAAGTTTATTTCTGTTGATAGCTTTCCTTGGGAAAGGCATGAGTTTACTCTTCCAACTGTTTTGTTCTTGCCTCCTATCTTCTTTATGGGGGAAAGAGTATAAATATTTCTTTGAAGCACGATGAGTATAAATATTTCTTTGACACCTTTATGAAACCTGGAATTGTCCCTTTTCATTTGGAAAGAATAAACTTTTCTTGCTCATCATTCTTTACGCATAAAACTATAGTTTTAGTTAGTCTGATTTATATGCAGTGTTCCCCAAAATACAGATATTTATTTATTTATTTAGAGACAGGATGTCGCTTTGTTGTCCAGGTTGGAGTGCAGTGCTGCAACCATAGCTCACTGCACTCTCAAACTCCTGGGCTCAGAGGATCCTCCTACCTGTCTGCCAGGTAGCAAGTACCGCAGGCATGCACCACCATGACTGGCTAATTTTTTAAAAATTTTTTTGTAGAGACAGGGCTCTCACTGTATTGCCCAGGCTAGATGTTTAGTATTTTATGGTGAGAAACAGTGGGGTTAGAGAAGACAGTATTGTTTCATTGTATGTATGGCAAATAACACTAATCTCGATGCACATTTTCCTTCTAAACTTGTATATAGCCTTCTTCACACAGCACATCAAATAGCTGGTACCAATTGATTGACACTTGCAATTTAAATGAGACCTATTTGCACCCCCTAGTATGGACATAGCACTCTTTGGAAGCCAGGACTCCTAAGCTTTCAGTCTCTAATTTGCAGTGTGAAACATCAAGCTATTTCAAAATTTAATCTTAGTTTTCAACAGCTATACAATGAAGAGATTAAATTGGATAATATAATAGATTTTCTGATTCTGTTTACATATGCTGCTTCATTATTTCAGGGCCAGACATCATTTTAGGATTTGTAAATCTCGACTAAACTGTATATTTGTAACTTTATTATTACTATTTTGTTATTTTCTTGTTCATTTGTGATTTTGAGATTGTAAATACATCTGCCGTTTAGCTAATTCTCTTTTGTGGCCAAGTACTTTCTCTTACTTTTAAAATTAATAAAGGCTCGTTGTAGAAAATTTAAAAATTGTAGAAAAGCACAAAAGGAAAATAAAAATTACCCATAATCACTGGGTGCGGTGGCTTACACCTGTAATCTCAGCACTTTGGGAGGCCGAGGTGGGCGGATCACTTGAGACCAGAAGTTCAAGACCAGCCTGGCCAACATGGAGAAACCCCTTCTCTACTAAAAATACAAAAATTAACTGGGCGTGGTGGCGCCCTGTAATCCTAGCTACTCGGGAGGCTGTGGCAGGAGAATTGCTTGAACTCAGGAGACAGAGGTTTCAGTGAGCTGAGATCATGCCGCTGCACTCCAGCCTGGGCGGTAGAGCGAGACTCTGCCTAAAAAAAAAAAAAAAAAAAACACCAAAAAATTACCCATAATCCTGCCACCTCGATGGTTAACATTTGGTGTATGATTAGAAATATTTCTGTTGTTAAAATTGTTATACTCTTTTTCATAGAATATTATTACATACGTCACTGAAAAATGATTTTCCTCAATGTATACAATCATTTATTTTTATCATATCTCTTTAGGGTTTCACTTTTAAATATTATGACAGACATCCTTTTATAAGAATCTTTGATGCTTTCTTGAACAGATTCCTAGATATAGAATTACTAGGTGAAGGAAAGTGTACATTTTAAGTTGCTAACAAATTACAAGTTCTTGAAAAATATGTCTGGAATGGATGTTTGAATAAAATATTGCCAATTTGATTTCTAGAAAGGTAGACCAATTTACAGATTCATCAAGAGTTCTTTTTAGAATGCCTCTCCCATCTCAAGTTTGGCAGCATATTTAAAAACATCTTTTCCAATTTTATGGATGAAAAGTAACAGAATTTCTTTATCGCTACTGTGATTGGGCATTTTTTATGTTTATGGCTGTATATGTGTGTGTGTGAATTTCTTGTCCTCTACATTTTCCCCTTCCTTTTATGGCATACATGTTAATTGTTAACAACTACAGTGGCTATGAGCTCATTATCAAAGTGTTGCTCCATAATTTATAATTATACCTAACTTTGGTATAATTATACCTAACTTTGGAGGTCAAAAAGAGACCAAAAAGTCTCTGTACATCTCACATGACTTTGCTTGCACTAACTCTGCCTTCCTAAATTACAGTCTCTAATTAAGAAGTGCTAGTCTCCTGGCCAACTCTTAGGGTTATTTTTGAAGCTCCTTGGATGCTTGCACCCTTCCAGAGGGCTGTTACTTTGCACCCTCTCTGGCAGCTCATTTGCTTCCATAGGCAGCCTTAAGCCAAAGCACATTGGCTTATTCAATCGGGTGTCTGGATCTTAAAACCTGGCTTCTCAGTTTATGATGCTCACCAGTAAAATACTCATGGCTCTTCTTGCCATGAAGAGAACCAGGCTTGCTTAGCTTAGCTTCATGTGTGGCCTTCATGAATCAAAATAAGAAGAAGGTAGAACTAGTCCCACCCTTAAGTCAAGAAGAACTGGTTAGTCATGAGGTGAAACCACATGACTTTGCTCTTTTCTATTGTGTCTTCTAATTGTTTCTGACAAGAATCCCTGGATTTCTCCCACACTCTTCTAGCTTGATGCTATCAGGCTCCTTTTCAAACAGTTGTGAAATTAGTAACTAACCTCTGCTTGCTGATGAGATTGTTTGACAGCCTTTTGCTACCTGGAAACCAGAATGACTGGAAAGAGACCTGTTTATGCATTTTTCATCTTCAATGCTAGGCGAAGAGGTTATAGCCTACATGTGGACTCTAAGCTAAGGAGGCTGACACGGGGGGAGGGAAAGGGGCTGAAATCCAATGCATATGCCCCTCTTCAATCCTGGGAGATTGTATTTGCCAGTCAGAGGCACCTTTTTCTAATTTGCCCAGAGGTGCTGAAAAAGGTGACTGAGGCCCTGCTCAACTGCCTGAACAACTTACAGAAGTGCCTCTCCTTCCAACCAGGTTAGGACCCAAAAAGCTGTATATGAAACCTCTTGTTTGTAAATCCACGGTGGCATTAAGCAGCCGCTGGAAGTACAATCTGTTAGGGATAGGCTTTTGCTTCAGTATTTAGGTTTGTTCTTATCAGTAAATCTAAAGTTCCTAAGTAAAGAAGCTTCTGTATTTAAATAGCTCAAAATACGACAGGCTTTTTTTTTTTAATAGCAGCGTTGTTTTTCTTTCCCAAAGCAACCATAACTGAGACAGGATTAGATGCAAAAACCACTTGCTGATACAGTTTGGAATTGCAAAATTCTAAATTCCAACAGATTCATATTATATGCCAGTGTAAACAGAGTGTAGCCAGTTTTCCTCAAAGAGATAACATGGGTTCTCCACAGTATTTTTGACCCAACAAGCCATTATTAAACTTGGAGAGAAATTTTTGGCTGGGCACCTTGGCTCACACCTGTAATCCAGCATTTTGGGAGGCTGAGGCAGGAGGATCACTTGAGGCCAAAAGTTTTGAGACCAGCCTGGGCAGCATAGCAATGCTCTGTCCATACAATGAATTTAAAAATTAGCTGGGTATGGTGGTGTGTGCCTGTAGGCCCAGTTAACCAGAAGACTGAGGCGGGAGGATTGCGTGAACCCAGGAGGTTGAAGCTGCAATAAGCCATGATTGTGCCACTGCATTCCAGCCTAAGCAACAGAGCAAGACCCCATCTCTAAAAAAAAATGGGGGCAGAGTTCTAATGGCATCCAAAGGCAAAGGCCCATATTCCCTGGTATTCCCCAAATCATTGCAACAAAAAAGCAAAGCCATTTACCCTCTAAGTAATGTCAGTAAACATGAAGGAAAACCTGAAGCTTTCCTGCTTAAGAGCCATCCTGAGGCCTGGCATGGTGGCTCACGCCTGTAATCCCAACGCTTTGGGAGACCAAGATGGGTGAATCAGGAGTCTGGAGTCTGAGACTAGCCTGGCCAACATAGTGAAACCCCATCTCTACTAAACACACAAAAATTAGGGCCGGGTGCAGTGACTCACACCTGTAATCCCAGTACTTTGGGAGGCCGAGGCGGGCAGACCACTTGAGGTCAGGAGTTTGAGACCAGCCTGGCCAACATGATGAAACCCTGTCTCTACTAAAAATACAAAAAATCAGCTGGGCATAGTGGTGGGTACCTGTAATCCCAGCTAGTTGCGAGGCTGAGGCAGAAGAATCACTTGAACTTGGGAGGCGGAGGTTGCAGTGAGCCAAGATCGCATCACTGCACTCTAGCCTGGACAACAAGAGTGAAACTCTGTTTTAAAAAAAAGAAAAATTAGCCGGACATGGTGGTGGACGCCTGTAATTCCAGCTACCCAGGAGGCTGAGGCGGTAGAATCATTTGAACGCAGGAGGTGAAGTTTGTGGTGAGCCAAGATCGTGCCACTGCACTCCAGCCTAGGTGACAGAGTGAGATCCTGTTAAAAAAAAAAAAAAAAAGAAAGAAAGAAAAAAAAAAGCCATTCTGAGCAAGAATGGCTTTTCATTCATTTCAAAATCTCCATCCTAGGCCTTAGAGAAAAATTCAGTCCTCACCTTACCACACTCTGTTATTAGAAAGCATTAAGAAGGAGGTGTTTTAAGCTCTTCTCAACCTTATTGTGGATGAAGGTGAAGGATTGCACCCTTATGAGAGGGCACGGTATACCTCCAATACACCTCTTTTCTTTTGTCTGCCCACGTTTGTGACTCCAATGTCCTGGAGCACTTTATGTGAGACTTAGATTTTCTTTTTTCATGGTGTAAGTTAAATATGAAGTAATCTTGATTAGGCCTTTTGTTCACATAACCAATGAACCAATGAAAACCTTGGTGATATTCATGTGTCTAATGTTATCATCTGAGGGGTTTCAGCAAAACACTTTAACTTTAGGGTTCAGAGAGGTTTCATTCTCATACCAGATCCAAAAGTTCCTATTATAATACCTGCTTGCATGAACTTGTTCATGGTACTCACTGGTACAAATTGATGGCTTCAAGTGACAGAGTGCTCAGTAATATTGCCCTCTTGGAAGCTGTGCCCAAGAAACTTCGTTTCCTCACTGGGCTCTGCAGCTGTCGAAACTTCATCACTTTTCACCTGAATCTCTACGATGCCTTTTGCAAATGAGGAGCTGGTGAGAAAAATATGCAGCTCGAAGCTGGCAAAGTTTTAAGTGGGTAAAGCTGGTAGTGTTAAGATCATAGCCCCAAATTACTTAAGGGCTTCTGCTAACATGAAAATAAGACTCTTGACTGCTGAGAGATTGGATATTCAGATAGATTTTTTTATGAAGGAAATAAATATTTCAACATGCAAACACTACCCAAGCGGGTAGTGATGCTTCAAAACAGGGTCAGAGGTCAGGTTTTTTTCGTTTGTGTTTTTTGGGATGGCTCCAAGTTTAAAGGTATTACACATCACTACCTACCCCGAGCCTCACATGGTAAAGTAATTACTGCTAGCTAGTGGAAAATATGTACATTCATTTTTATTTCCAAAGATCCTGAGATTTCTCTCTGTGCTTTTTGTGGTCCTCATTATAAAAAATATATCATGAAGAATGATGGTTTTTCTCCATCCTAACAGTAAAAGAGTCAAGCTGAAAATGCATGTCTGATGCTCAACTTTTTATAACAAACTTAATTTTGGAGGAATAAATAAGCATAGAACGTATTTATTCTTTAGAGAATAGTAGAGTTCATTTTTATAGTTTGGCTTTAAAACATGCAACAGACCCGTAGAGTATTGGATAATTTTTAGAGGAGACGCTGACCTGCTGGTCAGCCAGTTTGAGGGAATTGGGGCCCAGGATGTCTTCAGGCAAGCATAAAGATGTGTGGCATACATTGTTATGAAACTTAAACATTGACTTTCTCAGTGGAGTGGAATTTGGGTGACTGTTGGAATTGCTAAACAGGACTTAGAGTTTCAGAAACCCTTTTCTCTCTGCCTTCAAGTAGGGAAGATAATTATTTGCTGAGCAATTAATTTAAATTCTCTCTCTCTCTCTCTCACACACACACACACACACAAACACACACCCACACACCAGATATGGTAAGCTCAGATCTCTGCAGAAGCCAGCAGATAATGTCAACGAGTGAGGCAGGGTTGGTATAATACATTAGGGAGTTGTGGGGACAAGAAAGAACTAGAAAGCACACCCCCCGGTCTAAGAGGACAGCCAGCACTCTGCTCCCAGCCAACTGCTGCCATGAGACAATATGGGCCCACTGTTGCGTACAGCTCAGGTTTTTTGTTTTTTGTTTTTTTTCCCAAAAGAAGCCAGAAATCCAGATGTTTATATGAAAGGTATTTTTATAAAAATTTTAGCATCTAATTTAAAACACTGTTTGAAAATGTATTTGAGGGCTAACTTTGGCCTACCGGCCACTAGGTTGTAACTTCAGCTTTCAAAAATTGCAAAAGTTAGAGCCAGCGGCTTAGTGGCCGTACCTTCTCATTCTCTAAGGGAGGTGTTTGGAGCCTGGTGCATTCTAAACAATGACTGTTCTGTGGCTTAAAACCCTATTGTGAAGAACACAGAGTTACTCTGAAATAGAGGGCAGCTTGTCTCATTTATATCATTTCTTTTTAGTGACATAGATCCTTCTTTAAGGCCAACTTTTAAGGGAGTCGAGTTGCAGAAAAGTTTACAGGGCATAACCACCCTCACCTTCCTTTTCTTACTGACTTTTAACCATCACAAAGTAATTACTTTCCCTCCTCTATCCCTCCCTTGGAATGTGTCTTTTTTTTTTTTTTTTTTTTTTTTTTTTTGAGACTCACTCTCTCACCCAGGCTGGAATGCAATGATGCCATGACGGCTCACTGTAGCCTCAACCTCCTCAGCTCAAGTGATCCTCCCACCTCAGCCCCCCGAGTAGCAGGGTCTACAGTGCCCACCACGATGCCTGACTACTTTACTTTGTATTTTTTTGTAGAGACAGGGTCTTGCCGTGTTGCCTAGCCTGGTCTCAAACTCCTGGGCTCAAGCCATCCTCCTGCCTCAGCCTCCCGAAGCACTGGGATTACAGGCATGAGCTACTGTGCCCAGCCAGAATGTGTTACTCTTTAAAGTACATTGTGAGGCGGGACAGTATTCACATTGCCTTTCCCAGAGCCCCTAAGCATCAACTGAAGATGGTGTCCCTACTGCGGTCAAATAGAAATTCTGAGTAATGACTGGTTTAATAATGATCAGATAGACCAGAAAAGTCCTCGACTAAGTCAGTGATACTAGGATATGATTATTTTAATTATTTTAATATTGAGTCTTTTGTTGTCTTTTGGATTGTTTAGCTGTCACTTTTTCTCTTGGCATTTGAGGTTTCGGGACACGGAGTAAAATGATGGAAATGTGTTTGTTTTTCAGGGCAGAGAGGAGTGGTGGTGAGTAGAGAAATTACATTGTGTCCTCAGCTACCATTGATGTCCTTCCAAATAGGTGAAGTTTAGTTTAAAACCTGCCATTAATTCCTGGCCTCTGGCAAGAGTGGTACAAGGTTACCTGTTTGTTCCAGTATGTGTAGGGAGGGGCTGGGGGTTGGGGAGAAAGAAGGGTGGCAATTAGTCAATGACATTTATGACCCATTTATAAAATACAAATGAAATAATTGGTTACAAAATCATGACAAGCCTTCACTTGTCTTTTACAAACTTGTTCTCAACACACTGTGAAACTTAATGGACACCCTTTGTAGAAAGTGAGGAACAACAGCCATTCTGAAGAGACTGATTCATAGCGTTCAACCTGAGACTAGCTATGGTGGCGAAGATTCTCCAAGTACGTTCCTCATTCTCATCTCTGATAGCCTCATTATTGTTGTAGATCCAGAGGCAGGGAATTTGTAGATTCCTCAGTCAGGGAATTGCCACAGTTTTGGTGTAGGATGACCAGATATGAGAAAGAAAACATTTTCCCACAAATATTTAAATGCATGGGGCCCTTTGGGGTCTTTGCTGAGATTAGAGCCCTGTGTGTTTATGAATAAAAGAAGAATAAACAAAAGGCAGCATGCACTGGCAGTCCCCTCCTTCCTGCCCTATTAAAATGCTATGTGAGGTGGCACCGAGAAAATAAACGCCAAGGTTGACCCCAAATGTAGGGCCTGGGTGATTTTTCTTTCAAATCCCCTTTCAGTTCCCCACCTCTGACTCTTAGTCTTTCTCTCCTTCCCCACCTCTAGAGAGAGGACATTTCCCGAATAAAATGAAAATCAAAGCTAAAGGCTAATCATATTTTTAAAGTCAGATGTGTTGGGGGTATAACTGGAAGCTAATTTTTAAAAGAATCCTGCCATATCTTTGATAAGGAAGTTCTTGGCTTAAAGAGTGTAACCCCCAGTTTTAGCAGAGATGTTTCCTTTAGTTTTGAAACATTCTTCAACATTTCAGGTTCATGATCAAAAACGGCTGACTGGATTTAAGTCCTTTATTTTCTACACTCCTGAGTAAAATTCTGAAAAACTGGCCGGTCTAGTTTAGAGAAGAACGCTGATGTGGGAGTATTTTCACCATACATTCCTGCTCTAAATTCTTTGCTTCTAGTGATAGACTATTCTACTTTTGAAATAAGTTCACATTGCTCTAACACTTCGTAAGTTCAATCTTTTTCTCATTCTGTTTAAAATAACCACCATGACCACCAAACAGCTGAAATTCATTGTTGTTAAAATTATGATTGAAATAGACAGGGAAAACCTAAGAGTGAACGCTACCCGGCAAATCTGGGTTAAACAGGTTCGAGTTTTTCCAGAGCACAGTATTTAGGATTTCAGGTTCCTGTTCCTTTAAACTGACGTTGATAAAGCCATTTACCATCTCAGAAACATGGTGTTTCTCTGCTCCTTTGTGAGGACTAACCATATGTCCCCACCACTGTGCACCAAAGCTGAATATCATCCCAAACACTCTGGATCCTTCTGACGGGCGTTTGTATGGTACACAGGAAGGGGTGCATTATGAATATGCAATCACTGGCATGTAATGTTGTCTTCTGCTAAAAATACAAAAAGGGTACTCTGATCTCAGAGTTGGGAGCTGATTTCTGATTTCAGCCTAGACAGGTCTGCTTAAAACTATAATCAAGCTGATTGTATTGTCCTGGAATTCTAATTTCCAATTTAGGGTTTTGCTATATAATCTCTAGTAGAGTGTGTCTAATCTTTATGAAACCCAGAGTCTTTGTATAAACTCTATGGATTTTCTTCCATGCGTCTAGGTTGAGCTGAGCTGTATCTTTAGGCTGAGCTATAGAGACATTAAATTACTGAGTAAATGAAGGTAACGTTGTTATGTCACTCTGTCTTTCTGAAAGACCAACTCAGATTCTGTCTGCTGTAGCTTTGATCCTTTTCATTTAATTCTAAGTACACTTGTTATTATAGTAACTGTTGTTTGTATGTTATTTTAGCTTTTTACTTAAGTAGCTATTTAGCAATTTAAATGAAAATGTAATTAGGTTACATCTGTTTTACATGCATGTAATACCACGCAGATGTAAACTTCTATTAAAGCCATATTTTCTTTTTGGCAAGAAAACGCAAAAACAAAATCGTACCAGTCACTGGAATACGTCTTGCTCTTAAAAATAATAATAATAATAATAATAAAGGATATACAGAGCACTGTGCCATTATGTATATGGTGGTTAGAGTACACCACTTCTATTTTTTGAAAATTAAAAAGAAAATATTAACAAGTAAGAAACAAGCATTCTGTTCTGTGTTCCCTCTTATAGTTTATCTGGATATGGTGTTTAAAATGACAACATAACCAGGGGTGGTGGCTGACGCCTGTAACCCCAGCACTTTGGGAGGCCGAGACAGGCAGATCACCTGAGGTGAGAGGTTCAAGACTAGCCTAGCCAAAGTGGCAAAACCCCATCTCTACTAAAACTACAGAAAAATTAGCTGGGTATGGTGGCGTGCGCCTGTAATCCCAGCTACTTGGGAGGCTGAGGCAGGAGAATCGCTTGAACCCAGGAGGTGGATGTTGCACTGAACCGAGATCACGCCACTGCACTCAAGCCTGGGCCACAGAGAAAGACTCTTGTCTCAAAAAAAAAAAAAGAAAGAAAGAAAGAAAAATGACAGTACAGCTTCCCCCCATTCTATGGGTTTGTGCACACAGAAATATACCCATCCTCCCATCACAAACACTGGTTCTTCCAACTCCATAGAGTAGAAAGAGTCAAAAGCAGCTGAGATTCTAACCTAGCTCTGCTTTAAACTGACTTTGGTAAAGCCATTTTACTCTTCAGTATTATTTTTTAAAAAACCAAGAGTAATATTTGCCCAATTTGCCTCATAGACATGTTGTGAGGCTCAAGGGAGATAATGAATATGTAGGTACTTTGAAAAGTATAAAATGCAATTGTTAGAAGGTATTATTAGTATATTAGTCTGAAAACAGCATAAGCAATAAGCCCCCCAGATACCCACACATTTTTGTATGTACAATGGGGATTGAACTTAGAAAATTAATTCTCCTGTTTTGGGAACCTTTGCCTCCCTTATAGCCTGTTAATAGGATTTATAAAACATCATTTCAGACAAAGTCATTTATCTTATTTGCTAATGAGACACAAAATTTGGACTGTCTGGAACCAGGTAACATTTTAAGACTTACCCATTTGTTTCATACATGTTCAGCTTTTCAGTGCAGTCATTTTTAATGGGGGTTTTTATAGCATCAATAAAAATATTTTCATATAATTCTTCCTTGTAAATATGGTTAAACTTTTAGCTTTCTGCTACTTGGTGACCTGTTAAATAACTTAATGTACTTTGAAATTGATTGTTCAGTGCCAAGACAATAAGAAGCCAGGAGGAGCCAGCTTTATTTTTTACATTGGGGCCTTAAGTTGGGCTATGAAGAAAAAATTCTGGCAGGGTTTGCGACACCAACTTTTAAGGGTTTTTTAAATCTGAATGAGGGAACATGGACTAGAATGCCTATTTCTCTTCCTGTCTGTCTTAAGTAATATCTTAGATGGCAGGGAAAGGAAATATTCTACCCATGTAATAACATATCTACCATTTATTGAGCACCTACTATGTGGCAATTTGCATTCTAAATGCTTCATATATTATCTCATCTGATCCTTATGGCAGACTCATAGGTAGGTACTACTGTTATCTCCTATTTTGTAGTTGAAGAAATTGAAGTCTAGAGAGGTTGAGAATTTTTCTCAAGGCAAGATAGCTAGTGAATGGTAGAGCTAAGGGTTTAATTAACCTTGGCCATCTGGCACCAAGACATAGGTTTGAACCCATTATGCCTCATCATACCTCATATAATACTAGGGATTTGATTCTTTTTTCTTTGTATTGGTTTTGTCATCTGAATCAAATGTCTTTGACCTGGAAAGAATCTTAAAATATTCTTATGCCACCTCCCTCTTTTATCCCAATTCAGAAAACCGTTTTTAGGAGACCTAGGTGACATAAAAATGAAAAGAAATGAGGCATGGTGCTCATGGTACTCACAGTTCAGTTAGTGAGGGGGGTTGATAAATAAAGGGGTATAGCTAAGTAGACCGCCAAAGAGGATGACATGTGTACTAAGCTGATACTTGGCTGATGTGCTCTGAGAGGCCAGTGCAGGCAGCAGTCAAGGTCAGTTGAAGCTTCATTTGACCTGGGCATGAAAGAATGTGCAGGACTGTGGTAAGCAAAGGAGACAGGTGGTGTTTCAGGCTTCAGGAATAGAATGAGCAGGGAGTTGGAGGAAAGAAAACACAAAGTGGCCTATTACAATATTTCAGGCAAGAGATGGGGAAACCTTCAACCTGGTCACCAGCAGACAACATAAAGCAGGAAGTAAAATGACATTGCAAAGGCAAGGTGATGGGATTTGGTGATTGATCAGCAGTCGGTAGGGGAGCATTGGAGGCAGGTACTGGGGTCTCGAACCCAGTAGGATAGTAGGAATGTTAATCATAAAAGGCAACTCCGATTTGGGAACACTCATTGTAGTTAGGGAGGTAGAATAGGGCAGATGGCAAGAACTTGGAGTCTATATTCAGATGGTCCTGGATGGCAGTCTGTGCTCTCCCACTTACTGGTAGAATTACTTTCAGCAAGTCACTTGTTTAAACTCCAGTCTCCTCCTCTGTAAGGTGGGAATAATCTTAATACAGCTAACTCTTGAACAACACAGGTTTACACTGTGCAGGTTCACTTATACGTGGATCTTTAAAAATAAAAGTTGCACCAAGTGTGCCTGCCTCTCCTGCCTCCCCTTGCACCTCTTCTGCCTCTGCCACCTCTGAGACAGCAAGACCCACCACTCCACTCTCTCCTTCACCTCCTCCTGAGCCTACTCAACATGGAGACAATGAGGATGAAGACCTTTAAGATGGTCCACTTCCACTTAATGAATAGTAAATACATTTTCTCTTCTTTGTGATTTTCTTAACATTTTCTTTTCTCTAGCTTACTTTATTGTAAGAATACAGTATAGAATGTGTGTGTGTGTGTGTATATATATATATATATCCATCATACAAAATATATGCTAATTGACTGTTTATGTTATCAGTAAGGCTGCTGGTCTATTAATAGTTAAATTTGGAAGGAGTCAAAATTTGTACACAAATTTTAGCCTGCAGGGGGTCGAGTGCCCCAAGCCCTACATTGTTCAAAGGTCGCATGTAGTGACCTCATAGTGTTATTAGAGCTAAGGTAATACCTGTAGCATGCAAAGCACAGTGCCTCATAGCATACATTCAATAAATTATCACTTAGTAGCCTCCTAATTTGGGTGAGTAGGATTTTATTCCCATTTTATAGATGGGGATATTAAAGTTTGAGTAGGTAGAGTAGCTTTCCAAAGTCCTAAAGCCAGTGAGGGCTGGCAGGGGTGAGTAGAGACCCAGGCTCCTGCCTCGTGGTGCAGTCTCTGACTTCCTCAATTCTAAGTCCCTTGCTGCCTTCACATCAGACAGTGGCAGGCCAAGTCTTCTGGTGCTGTTACTTTGACCTTCCTCCCGTAGAGGCTGAATATAGCAGAGGCAGGCACTGTCTCTTCACTTACCTTACCTTCTGTGGCCATTTATTGAACATGTGTGATGTGTCTCACATGCTTTTACATGCTTTGCATACATTTCTTTTTCTTTCTTTCTTTCTTTCTTTCTTTCTTTCTTTCTTTCTTTCTTTCTTTCTTTCTTTCTTTCTTTTTTGTTTTTTGTTTTTTTGTTTTTGTTTTTTTTTGTTTGTTTTTGTTTTTTGAGACAGAGTCTTGCTTTGTTGCCCAGGCTGGAGTGCAGTTGTATGATCTCAGCTCACTGCAACCTCCGCCTCCCAGGTTCAAGCAATTCTCCTGCCTCCACCTCCCACGTAGCTGACATTGCAGACACCCGCCACCAGACCTGGCTAATTTTTGTATTTTTAGTAGAGACAGGATTTCACCATGTTGGCCAGGCTGGTCCTGAACTCCTGACCTCAAGTGATCCACCCGCCTCAGCCTCCCAAAGTATTGGGATTACAGTGCTTTTCATACATTTCTAATGGCTGAGTATAGGTTTTCATTTTCTCCCTTTGCTTTCTTCCTATAAATCAGACATTCATTTTTTTCTGGAGTCCTTTTGGGCACCCCAGAGGGAGTTGTATCTTTTTGTGTGTGCCCTGTGGAATTTTCATGGCAACATAAGTTGTATTTCTTCATGACTTGCCACCATAGGAAGACCACCCAAAACATACCCTCTTCTGTAACCCAGATCTCAGCGTGTATCCTTATTTTCCTTGTTTTCAGCATGTCCGAGTGAAGCCATTAAGTAGGTAATATACTGTTAGACCCAGATCATGGTGCTTGGGAAAACAACACCCAAGCCTCGTGATTAATAAGCTCTGTTAATTGTTAAGCTGTTGTTGCTGATGTCTGACCTCACGGGGTTTGTGCTGTGACAGCTCTTTCATGTTGATGAGGTAAATGAGTCTCTGCCATGATGGCTGGGAGAAGCGGGACAGAGTATCAGATCGTGTTTCACCAGGAAAACAAGGTTGATTTACTGTGTTACACGAGGGTGCAGTGGACCCAGCACCACTGCACCCCATGCTTTGATTCCCTTGTCTGCTAAGTATGCAAGCACGAAACAGCTTTAACACAATTTTTTACCTAGAAAGGAGCCTGGGGCTGCATCCAAGTACATTTAATATATGAAAATTGAGCTGCTTTGAACTTGTATGTTTTTGATAACTGCTTGGTATGCTTCCTGGAGGATCACCTGTAGGCTTTTCTTTCCAAATCCTAATCCCTTTGATTGAGTGCCAGGACAGATAGCTCTCATTGAATAACTCCAGTCTCATAATTCTTCCTTCATTCAGAGTTGAAAGGGAACAGCTCCAGATTCAATAGGCACATCCTCAGATTCTAAAGTCATTCAAACACTTTAAAACTGAAATTGTTTTGTTCTCAAGTAGGGTTCAGTTGGGCTACTGAATGTTTACACAAGCTAGTTGCTGCCAGGAACTGTAGGATGAGGAAGAAAACCACACTTCTCTCCGCCTCCACCCAGCCCCCTTGCCTTGCTTCTCTCTGCCTCTGTAACCAAGAAGGATTACAAGGACGACTTTGAGTGTTAGAAGTTTCAAAGCAACCTGGCAAGATTGTTTGTAAACGTGGACATAAGAACATGCTTGACTCTTCTTCTTTTCCCTCCTTCATGAGACCAGCTGAACATTCCTCCCCTCTCCTCCCAACCCCCTTTCGGAGGAAGGAAAACAACCATGTTCTTTTTATCTTTACAAATGTGCCTGGTGGGGACTAATCTAAACCAGTTCAAGATGCCTTTGCTTAAGCCTGTTTAGAGGAACGGAAGGTGCTGCAGAATTGGAAATAGAGTGGCATATGGGCCTCTTTGCCACCCCGCTCCTGAGCCCGCTGCCTCTTTTTTGTTTTTGTAGGTTTCTTGGCACCTACCTGGATTTCTGCTGAGATCTCTGTTTCAGGTCTTTTCAGAGATCATGTTTCCTAAAAGATGGTTCCTTTCTGCTGAACATCCTGTCTCTGTCCTATTTGGCCAGATAGTACTTCAGTTGGGAAAAGCCATCTTTCTCTTCGTGCCTGGTGCCCTATTTCAGGAGGAAGCCTGAAAAGTCATTTCCATGTTCTGTGTGTGATTGTGCCCTGCCCCGCTTGTCACGGTTGTTCCCTCTCGGATGAGCAATTCCTACCCTCCTGTTTGCCCACCAGATGAAGGCAAGGATTGTAACCCATTATTAGAGTATTGAGGACCTGAGTTCCCCACTCATGTTGAACTTGAGGCAAGACTGGGAGGTTTATTCCCCTCTGGCTACTCTCCCACTTGTAAAATGGGGCGACATCACTAATCATTGACACCAAACCTTTGTAAAGAACATAGCATAATAATAAAATGAATGGTGTTACATAGTGATCAAGAAGGTTCAAGACTGGAATCTACTCCGTAAGGAAGGACACAAAAAGATTCAACAGTGATTTACACAAATCTCATGTGAACACATTTTACAGATGCCTGTTGAACTACAAGTTCTATCTAGGACTGTAGTAAGACTTGACCCTGCTTAGCCTGGGAATTTTGACCCGTTGATGGTAGAAGTTTATTAACAACCCTATTCATTTAGATCCTTCCCTGTTTCTACTTTTCTCTTTCTCTCCCCGGAAGGTTTTTATGACATTGTAATCATTCATAATTTTAAAATGTCTTCAGTTGTGCTTAAAAACAGCATTTGATTGTAATGGGTACTGCTTAACCATAGAAAGATTGTGTCTGTATTACTGTCGGTTCTTACAACAATACTTTGGAACGAAAGTAGAAAGTTTATGACACATTTTATTATATTCCTAAATGTGAAAGAGGATTCTAATTTAAAAATAAGTGGCTATACTTTTTAATTCTTATTTAGCCTCTGTAGCTGTTTTAATATCTCTTTTATGGTTGACTGGTCGATGTTTTAAAACAAGTTCTTCAGGGACTCTATGCCCATTAGTCTTTGGCAATAAAATCTGAACTTTACTAAAATAAAACATGATGCCATGGAGCAATTAAGAGGGGAACTTTCAGAGATGACCATGAATATGAAATACCGTGATTTATATTATTAATGGATTTGGGGAAAACCAGCCCACCTCTTTTAAGCTCAACTATGTGTATTTGGGGGGTTTTATATTTTTAATTTATTTCTTTGTTTCTCTCAAGGCAGTAGGGGTTCCATCGCAAGCTCTTAAGGTCTACCAATCCTCCTTTTGTAGCCTGCTGCTTCTGAATATGAGCCTTTCTTTTTTCATTTTATTTGGAAAATGGGGTGATGTCACTTAGGAAAGCATTTTTCCCAAAAGTGGTTTCAGGAACCAGAATCTGGTGAAGTGTTATTTAAAAGCGATAACATAGTAAAACTGTGCTTTGTGCTTTAAATAATTGTAGGATTTATGGGATATATCCCTAACCTGTTCAGTTTCATGGAAGGACAAAATACAGGGATTCATTTTATCATAGTTTGCTTAAAAATTTTGAAACCCAGTTGACAGTCATTTCTCTAGCATTATAATAAGCTCTTTGTGTTTATAAACGTAGTTCATAGTAATTTTTGGAGTGCTGCAATTTGGTAGTTATTTAATTTGCAAATGGGATTGGCCTCTCTAACCTCTGAAGGAACTAGTTCCTTTTAATGCTTTAAAACTTTCATTGACTCTCAATTGCCAACTACAGGAAAAAGTTTAGGTTTTAAAAGTCCTTACTTGCGTTTCAGCCTCCTCTCCCTGTTTCCTCTATGAACAGCCCCCTCCCACTCCCTTTCTTTCAATATAGGTCTGCTCCAGAACATGCTGCATCTCTTAAACTTTATATGCACTGTACTTTTCAGTCTCCATTCCTCTGCTCATGTTGTGTTCTCTCCATGGATTCTTTCTTTTTATTAGTTAATTTTTTTAAGGGATAGGGTCTCACTCTGTTGCCCCGGGCTGGAGTACAGTGGCACCATTATAGCTCGCTCATAGCTCACTGTAGCCTCCTACTCCTGAGCTCAAGCGATCCTCCCACCTCAGCCTCCCAAGTAGCTGGGATACAGGAATGCACCACCATGACAGGCCACTTCTAAAATTATTTTTTGTAGAGACAGGGTTTCACTATATTGCCCAGGCTGGTCGTGAACTCCTAGCTTCAAGCAGTCCTTCTGCCTTGGCCTCCCAAAGCTCTGGGATGACAGATGTGAGCCACCAGGCCTGGCATCAGGGATTTCTTCTTTACCATGTCTTAGTCTCCAGAATTGTACCCTTCCTTTCTGTCAACTCAAGTGTTTCCTCCTTTCTTTTTCTTTTTCTTTTTTTTTTTTTTTTTGAGACAAGATCTCGCTCTGTTGTCCGGGCTGCAGTACAGTGGCGTGATCTCTGCTTACAGCAATTTCCGCCTCCCAGGTTCAAACTATTCTCATGCCTCAGCCTCCCGAGTAGCTGGGATTACAGGCATGTACTACCATGCCCAGCTAATTTTTGTATTTTTTGGTAGAGATGGGTTTCACCATGTTGGCCAGGCTGGTCTCAAACTCCTGACCTCCAGTGATCCACCCACCTCGGCCTCTTCTTAAGAGGTCTCTTTGACTCTGTATCCAGGGCTTCCTCATATACCCATGCAGCATATGGAAAACAGCCTATACTGCCGTATGCAGGGGTCCTGTTGGAATCCTTCTGCTTCCCAAAGAATTGCCCACACCCCAGACAATGGCACTGTCTCCAGATCTTCAGCATTGCAGTTATCATGTTAAACTTAGCTATTTGTGTATATGATTGTCTTGTTCACCAAACAATGAGGCCGTTAAGGACAGAAGTTGTCTTAACTGGCTTTGTGTCCCCAACTGCCACCAGGGAGATGCATGGTAACTAGCCAATGAATGAATGTTTTCTTCCCTTAAAAAATACCAACAGATGCCTAACATAAGCAGATAAGTGAAGGAAAGCTTTTTTACCATTTTAAAACTAATTCGTCAGCCCACACAATGCCACTGAGGAAGCCTCATGTGAGAGCTAATGAACATTAAACTCAGACACCATCGGGAGCTCACCAGAAACCCATGACTGGCTAGTGAGAAACCTGGGGCTAGAAACTTGATATTTTGGTTTCACAGCCAGGTACCCTGGCAGCCACAGCAGTGTTATGCTGACAAGCATGCTTTGCCTGCTATCTGTGGCCTCAACGTTATTAAAATAAAGCATGATGCCATGGAGCAATTAAGAGGAGAATTTTCGGAGATGACCGTGTATATGAAACACAGTTCCTGCTCTGCCTCCTTCACCCCTGATGAGAGAATCCAAATTTTATTCAACTGGTACATAGAGGTCTCTTGATTTTGGGGAAGATAAGTCCCTCTGCCAGCCTGAGATGGTAAATCATGGTTGGGCTAAGCCAGTCTTCGAATTCCTGTTCCCCTTTGCTGGATGCTCATTTTCCCAGGTTCCCTTGCAAGTCAGGGGATGTGTGAAAAGTTCTGACCTGTGAGACACAGGCCAAGTCCACTAGGGGAATTCTGGGAAGGATTTTCTTCTTGGTAAAAAGAGCCTCATGTTTGCCAAAAGAGCCTGATTCTCTGAGCTTTCAGAGGCTTCCTGCCTTTGTACACAGTGACAAGACATGATGCTAGGGCTTTAGCAGCCACCACCAGGTGACAGGTAGGAGGATAAAAGTGATTACGTTGATGTTGGTGAAGCAGGATAGAAAGAGCCTGGGTCCACGATGACCAACCTTGAAACCTCCCGTTTCCAGACTTCTGGTTCAATAAGAAGCATCCCAATGGTTTCAGCTTTTGATGGTTGTTTTTTTGCTGCTTGAAACAGGACACATCCTAACCAATTCAGTTACTTTTAGAAGGAAAAATAAAAGTGGAGACAGCATCCTAAGAGGAAAGGTGGTGACTGAATAAGCTATGTGGTAGTCCTGACAACATCATATTTAAGAAATTTGGTGGCCGGCCTCTATTCTTCTATTAATTGTAGGGAAAACCCACTGAGTAACCCTGGAGCATTCATCATTCAAGAAACATTACATTTTAATCTTGGATATTCCTAGCATGATGCAGGATTCTGAGGATGCAGAAATAAAAGGCAGTTTCTGTCCTTAAGGAGCCTGGAGCCTAGTAAGGGAGACTAGTGAGTAAACAATTACCTGAAAGTATGAGGATCACTCTCTTTTGATAGGGGTATTGTATCAGTTATCTCTTACGCTGCTAATAACACATACTTGAGACTGGGTAATTTACAAAGGAAAGAGGTTTAATTGACTCACAGTTCCACAGGGCTGGGAAGGCCTCAGGAAACTTACAGTCATGGCATAAGGAGAAGCAAACACATCCTTCTTCACATGGTGGCAGCAAGGAGAAGTGTCGAGCAAAAGGGAGAAAAGCCCCTTTTAAAACCATCAGATCTCAGCCCGGGCATGGTGTCTCATACCTGTAATCCCAGCACTTTGGGAGGCCGAAGCGGGCAGATCACCTGAGGTCAGGAGTTCAAGACCAGCTTGGCCAACGTGGTGAAACCCCGTCTCTACTAAAAATACAAAAAAATGTAGCCAGGCGGCCGGGCGCGGTGGCTCAAGCCTGTAATCCCAGCACTTTGGGAGGCCGAGACGGGCGGATCACGAGGTCAGGAGATCAAGACCATCCTGGCTAACATGGTGAAACCCCGTCTCTACTAAAAAAAAAAAAATACAAAAAACTAGCCGGGCGACCTGGCGGGCGCCTGTAGTCCCAGCTACTCGGGAGGCTGAGGCAGGAGAATGGCGCGAACCCGGGAGGTGGAGCTTGCAGTGAGCTGAGATCCGGCCACTGCACTCCAGCCTGGGCGACAGAGCGAGACTCCGTCTCAAAAAAAAAAAAAAAAAAAAAAAAAAAAAAAAAAAATGTAGCCAGGCATGGTGGCGGGTGCCTGTAATCTCAGCTGTTTGGAAGGCTGAGGCAGGAGAATCGCTTGAACCCAGCAGACAGGTTGCAGTGAGCCGAGATCATGCCATTGCACTCCAGGCTGGGCAACGAGAGCAAGACTCCATCTAAAAAAAAAAAGAAAGAAAGAAAGGAAAGAAAGAGAGCGAGAAGAAAGAGAAAGAGAGAAACCATCAGATCTCATGAGACCTCAATCACTATCAGCATGGGGGTAACCACCCCCATGATTCAATTATCTATCACTAGGTCCCTCCCACAACACATGGGGGTTTGGGGAACTACAATGCAAGATGAGATTTGGGTGAGGACACAGCCAAACCATATCAGGTGTGTTCAGGGTACTATCAGATATCAGATCAGGACCACAAAAACCTGGATAGGCTGGGGAATAGGAGAAATCAGGAGATGTTTCCTGGCAGAAATAATGGCTAAGCCAAATCTTGAAACAGGGATAGGATTTTGCCAGACCAAGAAAGACAAGGAAAGAAGAGAAGCGGGGCAGGGGGAGCAGTATACAAAACAGAGGGGACGTGTTATAAGGCAGAGAGGTATGAGAGAAGTCGAGCATTCAAAAACTGTCAGTCTTAATATTTTTGCCATATTTGATTTGGATCTTTTTTGTTTAGGAAAAAGCTGCTAGTGGCTACAAATGTGTCTGTTATGTTATTCTCTATATTTATAGTTATTTTAAAAACATTTTATAATAATTTGTGAGTGAATAAATGAGAAGGGAGAAAGGAAGCCAGTGAGTATGAACCATCGTTCTGATTTTAAGCATAATAAAAGCAGGAGGTGACTTCCACAGTCAAATAAATGTGGGAAATAATAGAAAATTGAATAGTGTTCATTACTGTGAGAATTCCTAGAACCCTTAATATTCCCATGTTGATTGTTACCGTCCAAGATGGGGCCACTGTCTAGCACACTTCCTAGGATAGATTTGTCCATAGGCCCCTCTTTTATGTAACCCTTTGCCGAACTGAGGCACTGGAAAGGCTTGATGCAGACTGCTCCTTCAGAAAACTTGACTGAGAGGGGAAGTACACTTCTAGGATGGCGTCAGAGCAGAACATGGGGAAAGGTAGACGTTTCACAAGAAGGGAGAGTCAAAATCATGTGTATTTATTTGCCAAGGGCAAAAAGTAATAGTGAGGAAAAGCAAACAAAAACCAGTTGAAGACACAGCAACAGAGGAGAATGATTGACAAGGTAAGCAAGGTGCTTGAGGTTACAAAAGGGATCAGCTATTAAAGGACTTCTGCTAGTGTCTACTTGTCATATTCAAGATGGCACGATTTTTACAGTACCGTGTATCTGTGTTGCAGGAAAAGGTAGGCCTCTCGATCAGAGACTTAGCCTATAAACCAGAATCTACTTAGTGAATTTAGGTATCCCTCAGTGTTCTTCTATTTATTAGAAACAGAAAACCCAACTTAAATTGACTTACGTAAAAAGAGTTTGTTGGTTTAATTGAAAAGTACATGGTTAACTAGCTTCAGGCATAGTTTGATCCAGGTATCAGCTATGTCACCAGGATCCATTTCTCTGCTCATAAGCTCTCTCAGTTGGTTCCTTTCTTATGTTCCTCATGGCTCCTGGAAATTTTAGCTTCTTCTGGTTGCAAGATGGTTGTAGCTCCATAAACATCACATCTGCCCTCACACTGCAAGTCCTATAAAGAGGAAACACCTTGTTTCTCAGAAGCCCCACCTTCTTTCTATTAGTCTGATTGAATTGTATGTCCATCCTTGAACCAATTCTTATGACCAGGAATAAGGCACAGTCCCGATGTATGCAACTTCTTTCTCCTGAGTTGTACAAATCATCAAAGGAAAACCAAGAGGATTGTATCTCAAGAGTGGATTATGTTAAGAAAGTAACCCTTTCCCTCCAAAAAAGGAAACTTCCATAATAGAGCCCTTAGATTTTTACCCAGTGTGATTTTAAACTCTAAATGTTGGAATGTTTAGGGTGCCAGGTCTGACAGGATGAATTAGATCCCTCCATGTGGAGCACCCAAGTAAGTGAAGGGTGTTGACAGCCATCATGGGGAATGCTGATGCTTACTGAAGAAGTCATGCAATAAATCCTCTTTGGAAATAAACAAAAAGCAGCTCTTGAGAACCCAGCTTTTACCCAAGACCAAAACCTGTCAGCCACAGGCAGAAGTCATTAGGCAGGATTTATATGTGCCGGTATCCAACACTGAGTCAAAAGGAGATCCGTAGAGGGGATTTCTCTCTTCCGGAAACCCAGCAGAGGAACAGGGAAGACTTTCCGGGTAAAGTTTCAGAGAACCTAATGCATAAATCCCCTTAACAAACACTGGGATTTAGGTTTGTAACTCATCTCTCCCAGCTTAGGTCCTGTGGAGACAAGCTGTCATAGGGCTGACACAACCAAACCAAGAAAGAAAAGTAGAATTTATAGTGAAAATCAGGAAGCTACTTAAAATGGTGAGTTTCTCGGAATGTGGTACTCCACATTTTTTGCTTAGTAGTCCCTGAGATGTTATTAAAGACCCCATGGAAGCAGATGGATGCTGGCCAGGAGGCATTGTCCCCTTTTACATTTATAACTTCACTGACCTTCATTTCACCTCTAATAGAGATTGTACCATTAATTGGCTGGATTCTCCCAAGCTCTGTGGCAAGTAAGAATGGAAAAGTGGATTTTCTCCATACCCCATTGCATATCATTAATTTGCTAGGTTTCATCCCCACAGGGAAGTTTTAAAAACCAGCACAGTTGGTTTTTTGCCACTCTGGATTGACAGACATTCTTTGTGTAGGTGCCTCTGGTTTTGAGAAACGAGGCCAGAGTCTATATGCAGACAGTGAGCAGTGATCTTCCGTTACCTACGTGTTGCAGTAGATATAAGATCAGGGCAAATGGTGAGTTCCAGAGGAAAGGATCCAGCATGCAGCCTGCTGAATAAGAGAACAGGAATGATCTTGAATGATGATAAATGTTTATGCTCTATTAGAGCTTTGGCCATGGGTTTGGCCACCATTCAATTGCCTCTACAGCTGATTTTTTATATGGCTTTTCTTTTCTTTCTCCTGTTTGGTTGCAAACTTATTTTGACTGAGGATTTCCTTGTCACCTCATGTTGACATTTCAAGTTATTGCATTAAGAAAAACATAGGAGAAAGCAAACATGCAAGTATATTCCAACAGGTCAACAGGCACAGAAGTCATACTCACATTTCAAAGAAAAACAGTAGGATTGAAATAGAGAATGGAGAACAGATATATTTATGAGGGGGAAAATCTTCTTGGCGTTTGAGCTCAAGTCAGATTCTGGATTCTGGATAGTTTTCTCAGCTAATGGTGATTCCTGGGACTGCTTGAGCAGGGGACATTCTGGTCCAACTGAAGTTACCATGTAATTCTGTAGACTTATACTAACATTTTGATTGCTCTGATTATAAATGACTGCAACAACAAAGAGAGTAACTGTTGTAAGAACTGTTTCCACAGTGTCTCCAGGGACAGTTTTGCTTTAGTCTGTAAATTCTCCAAAGGCAAGCTGAGACTACGTAAATTAAAGAAATAGAGCCAGTGACAACCAACCCTGTGGTTTTATTTGATTTTCTAAAACACGTGTCTATCGGTATGTCTTAGACAACACAATATGATTAAAGCACAGTAATAATCACCCATATATTGCATTTTAATTGGTATAATGTGTGATGAATAGTAAAGTTGGAACCATTGGGCATACTTTTACCTTTAAGGTATTTCTTTGATTCATCAGAATTTCTAAGAACAGAAAATAGAAGTCAGAAAGTCTGTTTTCTGAGCTGGGACCTGCCACTCATCAGCTGTGTGATCTTGGATATGTTACTTTATTTCTCTGGACCCCACTTTCCCCAGCTATAAAATGAGGGGTTTAAACTGAATGAGCTCTAAAGAGCTTTTCACTTCAGAATTTGGCTATTCCAAGACCTTTTCTAGCCTTGTGAATTTAATTACTGATTTCTGGGATCTTAAGTCTCTTTATCAGTTGAGTCTCCTTTGTGGTCCTACAGCAAAGATGATTGTTGGCCAAACTTTGGATTTCTGAGACTGATTTCAGTGAATTGCATTACACATTTTTAACTAGCTTATATTAAATGAGAGAAAGTGCAAGAGAGAAATAGCAACCACAATTTAAATAGTTTTTTTCCCTGCCATTCTATTCCATGAGCACCTGCCTTGGAGTAGGTGTGAAACGGGAGTCAGGAAATCTGTGCAAGCCTCTCAGAGGGTGATATCTTCCTGTTCTGAGTATGATTCCATACCATGAATGTGTTGGTTGTGGATTTTTCTTTTCTGTACAACATGAGGCCCCTAAACATAAGGAAACTACTTCCTTTGGTGCTTAACCTAAGAAGCATCTATTCTAATGATGGAGGAAAACCTAGCTATATTGGACTTACTGAAAGTGATATAGTGGGTTACAAAGTGACAGGTAAATATCTGTGTTCCATTTAAGGGGTCTGTGAATATAATTTTGATTCTTCCTAACTGTTGCTTTCTCTAATGATTTTAGAACCTGATACCCCCTCCCCTTTCCCCTACTCTCCAAGCATAGGATAGATCTCATCTATAACATTCATTGGATTTTGTGCATTTCCTCTTCTAATTGGTCTCTGAAATGGTCAGAATGGAGTTGGAAATGGGACAGCCTATTAGTACAATCTACTTTTAAAGCCCTGAACAGCCTCGCAAGACTCCGTGCGTCCCAGCATCCCTTGGGACCTGGGTGTTTAGTTTGTGATCAACAGGTTGTACTCTCAGAAAATGCACAAGCCACCAGCTTCTCGTTCAAGCTGTTTATAGGCCTCCGAAGGGGCTTCCTTTGGGCCACATGATTGGTCATATTTCGTTTCAAACACCTGAGGAAAGGTACAGCAACTCGCTACTTGAATGCATGCTTTTACCAGCTAAAGGCAATTGGTTGGGAGAAGATTTGAGAGAAGACATTGATAGAGTCCAGCAGTCCTTTTATCTGTTATAAAGCTGAATGCATGTTTATCAAGTTTTCAGCAAAGATATATGTTCCACTTTAGCCTCTTTGTTCTTATGTTCCACTTAGAGGTAGAGACTGGGTCTCGCCATGTTGTCCAGGCTGGTCTTGAACTCCTGGGCTCAGGTTCAAGTGATCTTCCCACCTTGGCCCCCCGAAGTGCTGGGATTACAGGCGTGGCCACAATACACACTTGACTATAATTTATAAACTCAAATGACTCAGCTATCAAGATGCCGAATTGAATTTTAGAGAGCCTCCTCCTGGGCACCTGATACTTTCATGCTTGGCTTATTGTACAAAGTAACTCCACTTTCTGTTCATTTCAAAAGTGTTGGGAAGTGTTTGGAGGTTACCTTCCTAGCACCTGCCCGACCTTCTAGAGAAGTGGAGAAACCTGTGAGGAAAGCAGCACAGGTTTTGCCACTTAGGGACAGTTTCATGGAAAGAGATCTCTGCTTCTTGATATCACATTACCCCTTAGAATTCCAGAATCACTTCAGATCTTCAAAGCTTTTAACAAGCAGTGATGGCCTTTTACAATGATTTTTTAAAGCAGTGATACTTTAAAATTTTAATTACGTGCTCTCGTAAAATCTTGTGTCTACAAAAGACAGATAATACCAAGTGTTGATGAGGATAGGGAAAAACTGGAGCCCTCATACATTAGTAGTGAGGATGTAAAATGGTGCAACCACTATGGAAAATAGTGTAGAAGACCCTTTTTAAAAGTTAAATGTAGAATTACCCTAAAAAGCACAGGCTTGTGTTGACTTTCCCTGGGGGCCAGGTGCGCTCACCTTGGTGCGTCCTCCCCTGGCGGCCTCTGGTGTGGGAAGCCAGCTTTCCTACCATTCTTCATGCAGCCCTGTACTGGGTCCATGGGGAAAGAGAAAGACTATGAAATAGATGTTTCCCTGTTCCCAGAAATACCAACCCAAGATCCCCAGCAGTGACCCCTTATGGAATTCTGGGAAGAACTAAAGAAATAACGGTGTCTTTTCCTGCCTTTTATCAACTCTGGATGGCAGGAGGGACTCTGGGGCTTGGGACTGGCTGCCCTCAGGAGTTCATGGCCTAGTACTGATGCCAAGGGGCAGAAATTTGTGAGAGAGAAGGCTTCCTCCAGGAGCTGTTGGTATGAGTCCCAAATGGGATCATGAGATCCTACATATGCAACTATGGGAAGAAGAAAGTATCTAGCCAACATCTGTTGTTATATTTTAAAAGGTAATTTAATTTGTTTACATTGCTTGTCATTATTGTCACCCACTTATATTTGATTATCCTTTAAGCACATAGTAGAAAAATGAGGTTTATGTTGATTTTTCTGGTATTACATTTCCCTAGGCTACATCTCCATATAGAACTTTCCTTTTTTAAAATCTGTTTTTTATTTTTTATAGAGACAGGGTCTCACTATGTTGCCCAAGCTGGTTTCAAACTTCTGGCCTCAAGTGATCCTCCAGCCTCAGCCTCCAAAAGCTCTGGGATTACAGGCAAGAGCTACTATGCCCAACTTCCACATATAGGATTTTCTGTAGCAATCTTGTCCTAGGAAATATCATAGAAATAGTTCAGGTTTTAAAAAGAAGGGCTGTATGTCATTTCAACTCTTATTTAACCTATGGTTGACAGCCTTGCTATTAAAAAAAGATCTTAAGTCATTTTACATTTTATATTCTTTTTTAAAAAAGGTGATTAGACATTTCTTGAGTGGGTGCCATGTTTAATGTTGTTACTTCCTAAGAACAAATATAATTTTTGTGAGAACATTATATTATGCTGAAACAGAGAACAGTACTCTCTGTCCTTTTAGTACCTCAATTTTTGATAGGGTAAAATAAGGTTATCTTATATGGCTAATGTGTACTACCTTATATTTTATGACACTTCGTGTTTTTCAGTGACTTTCTTCCAGAGGTTTTGTTGAAACACAAAAGGAATTGTACCCAAACTGACTCTACTTTCAATTCTGGATAATAGATAATTATTGCCTTACAACTTTTAAAAATAATGAAGAAATCAGCTTAGAAAATGTTTGATGATTTTTACTTGGCATGGAAGATCCTATTATGAATTTAGCAAGCAAGTTGAGCATGGTGACATGCACCTGTAATCCCAGCTACTTGAGAGGCTGAGGCGGGAGGATCACTTGGGCCTGGGAGTTTCAGACTACAGTGAGCTATGAAGGCACCCACTGCACTGCAGCCAGGGCAACAGAGCAAGACCCTGCAAATAAATAAATAAATAAATAAATGGGGGATTTTTTTTTTTTTTTTTAATTTAGCAAGTAAAGTGGCAGAATATCCTATGTTGGATGAGTGGATAAAAATGTCTTTCAAATCACATTTAAGTTGGTGTTTGCTCACCATTATTATGAACTAAGCTATTCCATGGAACTAGAGTATAGCTGTCAAGTAATTATGAAGCACCCATGCTCTAGGGACCACATGCCATTTAATGAGTTTACATCAGTAAAAGAAGAGGACAGATTCAAAATGGGACATGTCACACATACATATGAGAATTTTCCCATAGGCCAAAGAACCTCTTACTTGGTTTGGTATCAGGCACCAACTCTAATAGGATGAAGCTGTGTAGCTTGATGAAGTAGAAATTCATTGGAGTGGCTGGGCGCAGTGGCTCACGCTTGTAATCCCAGCACTTTGGGAGTCCAAGGCGGGCGGATCACGAGGTCAGGAGATCAAGACCCTCCTGGGTAATACAGTGAAACCTGGTCTCTACCAAAAATACAAAACATTAGCCGGGCGTGGTGGCGGACGCCTGTAGTCCCAACTACTCAGGAGGCTGAGGCAGGAGAATGGCGTGAACCCAGGAGGCAGAGCTCACAGTGAGCCGAGATCACGCCACTGCACTCCAGTCTGAGCGACAGAGCGAGACTCCGTCTCAGAAAAAAAAAAGAAATTCACTGGAGTACCTTAGCATTATGGGATATCTCTAGGCAGCACCAGGTTTCTTGTCTTCATAGCTAAGTTAGATGTTAAAGGAAGGAGAACCTTTTTCTATCCCATTTTTCTGGTGACCTTTATAGGACTTGGGTTAATATTTTTATTTTATTTTATATTATATTATTAAATTAATTTATTTTTATTTTATAAAATAAAAATATTCAGCCAAGTCCTGTGAAGGCCACCATATTTTATTTTATATATATAAAATTTTTTAAATATGAAATAAATAATATATTTTTAAAATATGTAATATACATATATGTATCTGTATACACAGTGTGTGTACAATTGTTATATTATTACTTATCCTACCTAGTATATTAATGGCTGTATAACATAGCTGTGTCCCAAATACATGTAATACATATTACTTGTCATCTCATTTAAACCTCACGAGAGTTCTTTGGTGAAGATATGATTACCATTTTACAGATGAGAAAACCCGAGAAGAATAGAAGTTAAGTAGCATGCCAAGCTTGCTCAGCTAGCTCTCATTCATTCATTCATGATTCATGAAGTATTTATCAAACAACTACTATATGCTATCATTAAGGATACAAAAAGGATCAAACATAATCCTTGCCTTCAAAGAAGCCACAGTCTAAGGTTAACAAGTGGGCTGGAGTGGAATTTGGTTTTATCATTTCAAAGGCAAAGGAACCCAGATTGGAGAGTTTCTGGCAACTGCCTTAGGACTTTTTGACCAATATTAATGTAATATACAAAGGTAAGCATCAATGTGTTGGTGGGAAGAAGTATCCTAGAAAAGCTTTTTTTTTACTATGTCTAGGACTCTTATGAACTACTAATTCATTATTAAGTTATTTGGTGACACAGACTGTTGTTCAAGAATTTCCTCCTAGAGCAATTGATAAATATCAAGTACTTTTATGGTGGGCAGTTCCAGGAAGGGTTAAGGTTAGCTTCTCTGGGACATATGACGGGAAAGTAGCTGAACATGATTTCAAAGGGATTTCTTAGGAGAAAATTCCAATTACAGGGAAGTAATTTCCCTTTCCAGCTTACTAAGCCCTATTTCAGACTAATGCAGTTTCAAGATCATATCCCTTCTCCCCTTATTTCAGCAGATACTTTGAATATGAAAATCTTATGTCAAAACTTAGCTGAAGCCTTCATCAGGCTTTTGAAAGGCTAAGTAAGAATTCTGTTTCTAGGAATAAAAAGATTTGGATCAGAAAGATTCTTTGCTGGCTAGAGTTCCTTTTCGGATGGTAGTTCAAGCAGTCTTTAATCATATTTTTGTTGATTATTTATTAGTTTCCTTGGGAAATCAAAGACTCAGTAACGTAAAATGTGTTTTCCTTAAGATATTTTATGAATCAGAACCCACAGTAAAGAAATAATGGGAAATACATTTCCTTTGCTGATATGGACTAATTGAGAATTAAAATCCCTTTTTCTAGTCAATTTCCCACATGGAAATGCGGAATGACCCAACTGGCCCAATTGCACCAACCACAGTTTCTGCCTACACAAAACTCTTATGCCACTAGTAGATAAAGAGAGTGCTTTCTCAGTAAATCAAAACTGCAGAGAACTAGAACTAATTTAAGTGAAAGGATAGGCTCCAAGCCAGCTGTTTGGGTAAACCCACACTGAACCAAGTGAGGGATTGATGAAACTTAATACGTGTGTATTCCAGTCATCAGCCTGGAGTATGTGTAATGCAAGCCTGTGGTGTTTGTCACTGTGAGAAATGCAAAGGCAGACCTTCATTCTCAACTGTGTGGGGCTGCCAGCCTGTGGCAGCTTTGGTCAACATCGGGCTTGCTTTTGGGTGAGCCAGACTTTGGCTGGTTTCCTGATGGAAGTTAGGGGAATTGTGAAATGTGTCTCCTTACAAAGATCGTCCTGATCGAATGAAATAAAAAGGTATTTAAAAAATAATTTGCTTAGTGAAATACAAAGGAAATAGGGTGCATTTCATATTGTTAAGGCCGATATGGTTTTGGGGGACACGAGAGGTACATACGTGAAAAATTTGAAAACAATTCAGAGTAATAAGGAATGGTCATGTAATAGAGACAGCAGATCACAGTGGTGAAGAGCAGGACTCTGGAGCCAGGTGTTCTGAGTTCAGAACCCACTCTGCCACTTACTAGATCTGAGACCTGGAGCAAGTTATTTGCCCTTTCCCTGTTTGGCTCTTCTGTAAATTGGAAATGTAAGAATACCCACCTCATAAGGTGGACTTATGAATTAATAGATACAAAGGTAGGCAGAATTATTGCTATCATTAGTTACTGTTATTAATAGATCAGAAGTCACAAACTCCAATGCCTGCAGTGCCCGTGAATACCAGTACAGGGATCACCGGCAACAGTGGCATGGAGATAAAATAAAGTGGTAGGGACAGTGGCAGACAGCCATCACCCTACTCCCCATTGATTGTGACCTTAAGGGAATGCTGGTCCTGTGTTGCCAGAGCTTCTGATATTGCCAAAGAAGCTTGAAATCTGTACTTGGTCAAAACTCTCAACTTGTAAAGGTGGTTGCTTTATTTTAAAATACTCTACAAGCTAAATAAAACACTGTCTCCAGGCTGTTGGCCGCCAGTGAATGACCTCTTTGGACTAACAATGAAACTCAGCTATGGAAATTCATCCGATGACTTTATTGTCACACCGTGAAACAGGGATTCATTGTCATTCCAGAAACAGCCATTGAGTCCCCGCTGTGTGTCCACCCCTGTGCTGGTGCTAAGGACATGCCCAGGAATCAGGCAGACAATCCGAAGAAGCCACCTGCTCCTTTACAATTTGTTGGCAATTAAGAAACACCTAGCACTTAATAGATATTCCATAAATGTAGGTCCCAGCTCCTTCCATTACCTTTGATAAGTCTAGACCTGATCCAGTGAGTATTTGAAGGCCAATTTTGGTTTCCGAGTAGGAATAGTGATACTGTTGAAAACTAATGAACCCACCGACCCTATCACAGAAATACTCCTATACTACTTCAATGTGAGTTTCCTGCTTTTTATCTGATTTATCATCCTCTTTTATTTGATGTCTCTACTCAGTACTTATGGACTTGGGCTGTTATATTTTGCATGTTACCTCACAATTTTTTTTCTGTGTTTTTTTTTCTTTAAGTGTATAAACTTCCTTTATACTTCCAAAGGATGTTCAATGGAACTCTGCTTCTGTGAGGTAAACCAGTGTCATACTGCAATGAAAACTGCAGGTGATAAACATTGTCTAAATAAAATTTCCAAAATGTATTTGACCAAGAAATACCTTTCCCTTGCATTCCCCTCTTAATGCATCTTAATATGCCAAGTTACTGATACTGTTTGACCGGTTTGGGGAAATGCTGGCTTGCCAAATTATTTCTCTTGTTAGGAACTACGGATTCTTGTAATTTCTTCCGCACTCCAGCATCCACACAGGTATCTCCCAAGGCTCTGACTTTATTTTCAAGAAGTCTATTTGAGACCAGCCTGGGTAATAAAGTGAGACCCTGTCTCTACAAATAATAAGAATAATAATAATAATAAATTAGTTGGATGTGGTGGCATGTACCTGTAGTCCCAGCTACTTGGGAGACTTAAGGTAGGAGGATTGAGCTCAGGAGTTTGAGGTTGCAGTGAGCTATGATCATGCCTTTGCACTCCAGCCTGGGCAACAGAGTGAGACCCTCTCCCCAAAACAAAACAAAATATAGCAACTTGAGTGTGGCAGTGGCCAACTTGATGGTACCTAACAATGGGATTGCAAACTCTTTGAGGAAAGGAACTGTCATCCTGTACTCGGCATAGAACCAAGCACTGGGTTGTTACATGGTGGGTGTTAAGCAAATGCTATGGAATGCCATAGACCCCTTTTTTTGCTGCTGTAACTGGTGTTTTAACCTAGCAGTGAATGGCTCGAGGAAAAAAATACTGCAAGGAATGTAACAATACATGAATTTGGATAAAGAGTATATGAGTGTTTTGGAGTATTATTCTAATAACTTCTCTGCAAGTTTAAAATGATAATCCAAATTTTAAAAACTCATTTTCAGTTCATCAAACTACTCTTAAAATGTGTAAAACTATACCTGAATTTAAAAGCAACAAAACTCATATTGCAAGTCTTGGCAAACTGAGAGATAGGAGCAGAACACAATGGTGGATGCCCATAAATGGATCAAGAAAAGGGAGTGAGAATTTACTGGAAAGGACAAATGAACATCAAAATCAACAGGTTTGGGTTTTTCCAAAGATCAGTGCCTGATACTGGTTCCCAGATGATACCTCCCAAGAGCCCAGTTCCCAGGGTGCGTTCCAGCCTCTGTCACCCAGGCTTTCCACCAAGTCTTGTGCCAATAGTATTTGCCAGCACATTCTGCCTCACAAGTTGCTGGCTCCACCACTACTACCCTGTCCCACCTACGTCCAAGATACGCATCTGGCTTTTCTGCTTTGAATTCAGGAAGTCGTCTCCTCTCCTGTCATGTAACTCCCTCTGTGACCCAGCCTACCCAGCCACACTCCTCAGTACTTTGTGGCAAGACTCAACCTGATCCCCTTCAGAGAAAGAGAGATAAGTGTTGGGGTTGAAGTTTCGCTGCACCGTGATGTTTCTCACACTCATACACTTACGTAGCAATGAGGAACTGGAGTCTATTTTTGACTGTTATAGTGACCTTTGTGCATACCCCAGAAGACAGAGGAACATTGAGCTAATGTAGCCATCCCATTAAGCCTCAGTAGCTCTAACAGGTCCTTTTAGTTGTGGTCAGGGTGCTATTTCTTGCACTTTAATACAATTCTTGGCTGGGCACCATGGCTCACAACTATAATCCCAGCACTTTGGGAGGCCAAAGCAGGAGGATCACTGGAGGCCAGGAGTTCAAGACCACCCTGGGCAACATAGCAAGACCTCATCTCTACAAGGTCAAAAAATTAGCTGAGTGTGGTGGTTCATGCCTATAATCCCAGCTACTCAGGAGATGGGAGGATCCCTTAAACCCAGGAGTTGGAGACTGCAGTGAGCCAAGATTGCGCCACTACCCTGCAGCCTGGGTGATAGAGCAAGACTCTGCCTCAAAAACCAACCAGCCAAACAAACAAACAAAAAATGCAATTTCTCCCATCCTAACTCTTCATATTAGTAAATCTTCAGTAAAATGTATATGGGAAATCAATATGGCACCCTCAAACCTAGTTGTAATAGTCAGGAGAAGACCATTCTAGCCTTTAAAATCAGTCCTGTTGACATCAATGTTTTTACCTCAAGTTCCTCTCCACCCTTCTCTGCCTCCTGATTTCATGTAGGCGAGCAATTTAGGACAATGAGAGTCACAGGATTTTAAATAACTTAATTCCTGGTGTGTTTGGTATGGAAGCAAAGGTAACCCTGTTCAACAGTGAATTTGTGCCCCTGTGTGAACGGCCAGGTGTTCTTTCAACTGAACTGTGAGACTAATTTCTTCCTGGCCTCTGGAAACCAGCTGAAGCAGTGGGCCAGCTGGTCTATCTTCAATCTTGCATACCAACATCTTTCTCTGATTCACAGATTTCCTTTATCCCCAGCACTTCCTCTGGTATGTGCATCCCGAACAGTAAGTGATATCTATTATTGGATTTGAGCATTTTAAAATCATGAGCCTTCTGGAGGGGAGGGGAGAGGAAGGAGACTGGACAGTTACATTGGAATATTTCCAGAGGGAACCTCACTTTAATCTCATCCACCTCTGACTTCTGTGCCTCAGATAACCCCCGTATTTGGGAGGGATGACTTCACAGTAACTGACAATGGAATTATGACCATTGCTCTTTTTAATATTTAAATGATACACAGACTCAGAGAAAACAAAATGAGTTTACATATAGTCATAATGTCCATAACTAGGAATAGAAAACAAGAAGCTATGGAGAGTCTTATCTAGCAAAGAAATCTCTTTTAGAAAGTTTCTGATGACTTTCAGTTGCAAAGCATAGCTCTTTCATAATGTATCAATTCACTTTCAGTGATTTGAGATTTGGAGAGGACCCAACCATAGATTTACCTGGTGAGTCACAGAGTAGAACTTGATATGAGAAAGCAAGACCCTAGATCTATCAGCCTAATGGTTCTCAGAATACCAGGTCATATCCATCATTTCTTTTCCCAAATAGCTGTAATAGGCATACCTCGTTTTACAGGGTTTCACTTTCTTGTGTTTTGGAAATGGTATGTCTTTTACAAACTGAACATTTGTAGAAACCTGCATTGAGCAAGTCTACCAGTGCCATTTTTTCAACAGCACGTTCTCACTTCGTGTCTCTGTCATATTTTAGTAATTCTTGCAATCTTTCAAAAGTATTTATTAAGATAAAAAGCAAAAAGGAAATAGAAATAAAGAGAAAAGGAAAAAAATTTGTTTTTGTTATATGTGTGGTGGTGACCTGTGATCTGTCATCTTTCATATTGCTATTGTAATTGTTTGGGGTCACCATGAACCTCATCCATATAAGATGGTGAATATAATAAACGTTGTGTGTGTTCTGACTATTCCACCAAGCTGTCATTCCTTCATCTCTCTCCCTCTCCTTAGGCTTCCCTATTCCTTGAGACACAGCAGTATTAAAATTAGGCCAATTAATAAAGTTATAGCATCCTCCAAGCATTCAAGTGAAAGGAAGAGTTGCACGTCTCTCACTTTAATTCAAATGCTAGAAATGATTAAGCTTAGTGAGGAAGGCATATCAAAAGCGAAGAAAGTCTGAAAACCAAGACTTCTGTGCCAGACAGCCAAGTTGTGAATGCAGAGATAAAGATCCTGCACCAAATTAAAATGCTACTCCAGTGAACACATCAATGATAAGAAAGGGAAAAACAGCCTTATTGCTGATATGGAGAGGGTTCGAGTGATCTGGATAGAAGATCAAACCAGCCACAACATTCCCTAATGTTTGTAAGCCAAAGCCTAATCCAGAGCAAAGCCTTAACTCTTCAATTCTGTGAAGGCTGAGAGAGGTGAGAAACTGCAGAAGAAAAGTTGAAAGGTAGCAGAGGATGGTTCATGAGATTTATGAAACGAAGCTGTCTCCGTAACATAAAAGTGCAAGATGAAGCAGCAAGTGCTGATACAGAGGCTGCAGCAAGCTATCCAGAAGATGTAGCTAAGATCATTGATGAAATGGTTGCACCAAACAGCAGATTTTCAATGTAGACAACCTTCTATTGGAAGAAGATGCCATGTAGCATTTTCATAGCTAGAAGAGAAGTCAATGTCTGACCTCAAAGCCTCAAAGGACAGGCTGACTCTCTTGTTAGGGGCTAATATAGCTGGTAACTTTAAGTTGAAGCCATGCTCATTTACCTTTCTGAAAATCTTAGGGTACTTAAGAATTATGCTAAATCTGTTCTGTCTGTGCTCTATAAATGGAACAACAAAGCCTAAACGATAGCACATCTGTTTATAGTATGGTCTACTGAATATTTTAAGGCCGTTGTTGAGACCTGCTTCTCAGAAAAAAAAAAGATTCCTTTCAGAATATTACTGCTCATTGACAATGCACGTGGTCCCAAGAGCTCTGATGGAGATAAATGAGATTAATGTTGTTTTCATGCCTTCTAACACGACACCCATTCTACAGCCCATGGGTCAAAGAGTAATTTCTGCTGTTAAGCCTTATTATTTAAGAAACATTTTGTAAGACTATAGCTGCCATTCCTCTGATAAATCTAGGAAAGATAATTGAAAACCTTCTGGGAAGGATTCACCATTCTAGAGGCTGTTAAGAAAATTCACGATTAATGGGAGGAAGTCAAAATATCAGCATTAACAGGAGTTTGGGAGAAGTTGATTCCAACCCTCATGGATGACTTTGAGGGGCTTAAGATTTCAGTGGAGGAAGTTACTGCAAATGTGGTGGAAATAGCAAAAGAACTAGACTCGTAAATGGAGCCTGAAGATGTGATTGAATTGTGTAATCTCATGATCAAACTTAACAGATAAGTAGTTGCTTCTTATGGATCAGCAAAGTGTTTTTTTGTTGTTGTTGTTGTTGTTTTTGTTTTTGAGATAGAATCTATTCTTGGTGAAGATACTGTGAACAATGTTGAAATAATAACAAAGGATGTTGAATCTTAAATAAGCCGAGTTAATAGAGCAGTAGCAAGGTTTGAGAGGATTGACTCCAATTTTGCAAGAAGTAAAATTGTGAGTAAAATGCTATCAAACAGCATTGCATGCTACAGAGAAATCTGTCATGGAAGGAAAAGTCAACCGTTGCAGTCAACTTCATTGTCTTATTTTAAGAAATTGCTACAACCAGCCCAACCTTCAACAGCCACCACCCTGATCCATTAGCAGCCATCACCATTAAGGCAACACGATTGTGACTTGCTAAAGGCTCAGATAATTGTTAACATTTTTTAGCAATCGAGTATTTTTAAATTAAGTATGTACATTGTTTTTTACGCTATATTGTAGTCTGCTATGCATGCAATAGCATTACGTCTAAGAGACATAATTTTTATATGCACTGGGAAACCAAAAAATTCATGTGAGCTACTTTATTGCTATATTTATTGTGGTGGTCTAGAACTGAACCTGCAGTATCATCAGTGTGCACCTGTATAAGATTTTCCTTGCACTAAAAAGGACGTTTGAAAGTCATGAGTAAGTGATAGAGGAACTCTGGTGACTTGAAGCTTGTCTACTTTTAGCAGTGTGTGCCTGTTGACGCTTCTGGTATAATTTGTATTCTTTCTCTCATAAGTATTTTACAGGAAATGCGTTTTCCTGTAGTGCTTTGGTTGAAGCTCTCTGTCTGTTTTAGAGAAAAGACTTACAATGACCTCCTGATATAGTTTGGATATTTGTCTGTTCCAAATATCATATTGAAATTTGATCCCCAATTTTAGAGGTAGGATATAATGGGAGGTGTTGGGTTATGGAGGCGGATCCCTCATGGACAACTTGCTTCTGTCCTCTGGGTAACGAGTGACTTCTCACTCTATTAGTTTTTGCGAGAGCTGACTTTTGAAAAGAGCCTGGCACCTTCCTCCCCTCTCTGTCTCTCTTGCTTCCTTTCTCTCTCTCCGTGTAATGCCTGCTTCTTTTTGCCTTCCACCATGAGTGTAAGCTTCCTGAGGCCCTTAGCAGAAGCTGATGCTGGCGTCATGTTTCTTGTACAGCCTGCAGAACTGTGAGCCAAATAAACTTCTTTTTTTATAAATTACCCAGCCTCAGGTTTCCTTCATAGCAATGCAAACAGTCTAGGACACCCCCCAAGATGTGAGCTGCACCATAAGGCAAACTGGGAAACCTCCTTTAGTTTTGCATATGTGAGAATTTTGATTGACTGAACCAAGGAATCACCCTCATAACTCCACTGCAGAAGGCTGTTCTCATGTCATTCGCACATGTTTAGCTTGCCTGAAGTGTGTTCTATAAAATGCACCCAGATTTTCAGGCATTGAAAATTTATGTATTTATTATTATTATTATTATTTTAAATCTCCTACTTTCTTTTTTTTTATTTGAGATGGGGTCTTGCCCTGTCATCCAGTCTGGAGTGCAGTAGTGCAATCACAGCTCGCTTCAGTCTCCAACTCCTAGCCACAAGCAATCCTCCTGCCTCAGCCTCCCAAGTAGCTAGGACTACAGGTGTACACCACTGTACCTGACTGATTAAAAAAAATTTTTTCTTTTTAGAGACAAGGTCTCACTCTAGGTCTTGCCTAGGCTGTTCTCAAACTCCTGGCTTCAAAAAATCCTCCTGCCTCAGCTTCCTAAAGTGCTGGGATTGCAGGCATGAGCCAGCATGCCCAGCTACATTTTTTAATGGAGAGAGGGGTCCTGGGCATTTGAACTGCAGATTCCCTTAAACTGGACATTGTCAGCTATTTACATATTACAAAAACAATTGTGTTTCATGTAAAGTATTAAACATCAACATTACGTCACCACAAGGGTGATTACAGCAACCTTCACTCCTAAGTGCGTCGCCTACACAAACAGAGTTGTTTGTCTGCAGCAGTTGTTTTCATGTGGTAACAGTTGTAGGAGTTGAAGTAGCACCTTAAGGAGCAATTTTCAGAGGTGAAGAAATCAGTTTTCAAAAGTGAACTCATGGTTAACAACTAACCAATAAAAAAAATAAAGCTACGTCCATGGCACAAATGCCCATGGCAAAAGGAAATAAGACAAGAGTCATTTAAAAAGTAGCCTTGGAGGAAAAAAAAAAAAGGATTTAAAATTCAAAGACTTTGGGGAAAATTCAACTTAATCAATAACATGAGTAACAACTATTACTATTTCCTGAGTGCTTACCATATGCCAAATACCATTGTACCTGCTTCCCATAGATTATTTCATCTCATTCTCACAACATTCTGTGAAGCAGGTACTTTATTATCTATCCCTGTTTGCCAGATAAGGAAGCTGAGACTTCATACAGTGTCTTGCAAGTTCAGACAGCCTCCAGCAAACACAGGAAACAGGATTCAAACCCATGCAGTCTGCCTCAGAGCCAAAGCCCTTGGCCATTTTTCTATCCTGCCTTCCACAGATCATTTCTGCCTACAGCAGAGGTCAGAAACTGACAACCAGCTGGCCTTACCTAGCCTTAGGTAACAGTGATGGCTATTGAACACTTACTATGTGTCAGGATTATTTTACACACAGTCATTTGTTCCTTCATTTAATCTTCAAAGCAGCTCCGTGAGGTACGTTTCAGTTATTATCCCCATTCTACAGATGAGAAAACTGAGACCAAGAGGAAGTAACACTTCCCAAATGTTAGCAGAACTAACATCCAAATCCAGACTGTCTCATTCCAGATTCTCCCCCTCTTCACCATTATGCTACAAATACAATTGTCTGCCAACATGACAAACCTGGATGTTTCACAAAAAAATGAAGGCTTTTGACTTGTCGTGGAAAAAAAAAAACAGACTTGTCCCCTTGGACAGAGCAACAGTCACTTGTAACAATGAGTAGCTGCCCATTTTAGATGGGGTATCTCCTACCTAGTTGCCACTACCCCTCACTTAGGCTGCTTTGCTCTTTGATTGCCGGCCTGAACTTTGGGGACATTCCATTTTGCAGTCTCAGTCTAAGGTATCCCTAATACTGGATCTGCCTCTCTTAACAAGCTAAATGTCTGTATGTTTTATGTTTTTTATTGTAGCACAAGCTGTTTAATGTTCTCTAAAAAGCATTCCCCCCAAATAGCAGTAAATGCCTCTTTCCTATTTTCTTCCCTGTCCCTTGCCCCAAAAGAAAGGCAGCTCTGCAGAACTAGTATTTGTGCCCAACCAAGTGGGAAGATATGAGGCTGATAGCCTTTTCTCTCTCTTCTTGGTTGGTGGCACTCTGGTAGTGGTTGGTTAGCAATAACGGAGCATCTCCCGGCTTTGCTGTGTATCACAGTAGGCTATTGTGTGACATAGAGACACCTGGCTTTTGTGCATCCCAGAGCAAAATTCAACTACAACATCCAGAATTGAAGAGAAGGATATTGACAGGTACATGCCTCCTTCTCAAACCAGAGATTTATGTATTTTAAAAGGGCTTTTCTAAGAACTCAGTCTTGATTATTTGTTCCATGTTGGGCCAAACCAGTGCATTATTGGGAAGATAATGAGTGGCATTCACCCAAGGGTAATCCTTTCAGGGATTTTGATGATGCAGTAAATCATGAGTGTAAAGCCTGAGTGGTTTATGCCATTAAAACCTCAAGATAGAATTAGACTTGTAATCACCACTTGCCCATGTTTTGTCATTTATGATAATTATAGTAGTAATAATCCATGTATTGTTGAGAAGTAGCAGTCAGAAGCATCCATCAATTTTTTATCGACACCAAATCAAGTTGATACTTCATCTTTGCTGCAAAAATGTAGATTGCACCAATTAGTCTAAAGAAATTGGGCAGTCATTAGCAACGAAGCAAGCAGTTAATCTACAGAACATTTCTGGCCCCTCTGATGCCAACAATTCCTCTTAATTATGTGGAATATCATGAGCTTCTTTGGGACTCTGTCAACAGTGCCATTGTTGGCTTACATTAGAAGGAGCATCTATGTCCCTGCTCTTATTTAAAAGAATACAGTGCCTTCCAGCCCCCACCTTGCACTCTTAGGCGCTTCTAGGCAAATTTATTCTGAAGCAGAACACTTGAATCAAAGCTGTGCGCATTTTCTTTCTTATTTAGAAATAAGAATTTTCCCCAATGGGCTTCTTTCAGTGATGGCACGTTAGCTCACCATCCCATATGTGTTAACTATTTTTGTTCACCTTACCCAAATCATGGAACAATCATCTCCTTGAAAAAAAGGAAAGAAAAGAAAAGTCAGGGTTTAAAAGAAAAATCCAAACTAGTTGTGAAGAAATCCTGGTCTAATTAGAAAGCTAATGAGCTTTCTGCATCTGCCTCAAGTCTTTTCCCCAGGCTAGCCCATTCTCCCTCTCTAGACATTTTCAATCAGCCTCACCTGCAAATTGTACTAAGCAGCTGAATAATGTAGGGTAGAAATTTCAAATATAAATATTATTTCCTATTTAGGAAATTTGGAAAAGAAAGAGCAGGAAAAAAATAAGTCACCCCTGGTCCCCCACCATGGCACTACCTCTGTGAATATTCTTTGGACTCTGACACATACACACATATTGACTTTTATCATCATCATCATCATCATCATCATCATCATCATCATTATCATTCTTCTAGTACTCTCTTTTTCACTTTGCTAACAGTTTGAATCATCTTTTCTATTGGATGCATAATATTCTACCAAATATAGTGTATGTATTTGTCCATGTTTTTGGATTATTTCCCTAGGATAGCTTGCCCAAAGTAAAATACTTGGTCAAAATTTATAAGCCTCTTCATAGCTATCAATATGAAGCCTCTTCATAGCTGTGAAAATGAAGCCTCTTCATATTGACAAACTCTCTCCAAAAGGATGATACCAATTTTTAAAATCCCACCAGTAATATATGCAGATACTGGTTTGATGTTAGTGGGATTTAAATTCAGTTGTGTTGGCATGGTTACAGCTAAGATAGATAGATCGATAGATACATACATACACGTGTGTGTGTGTGTGTGTGTGTGTGTGTGTGTTACTCCTCCTTAATGGACAAATGGTGATATGGTTTGGCTGTGTCCCCACCCAAATCTCATCTTGAATTGTAGTTCCCATAATTCCCACATGTGGTGGGAGAGACCTGGTGGGAGGTAATTGAATCAGGGGGGCGGTTTCCCCATGCTATTCTCATGATAGTAAGTTCTCATGAGATCTGATGGTTTTATAAGGGGCTCCCCCTTTGTTGGGTTCTCATTCTTCTCCTTCCTGCTGTCATGTGAAGAACGTGTTTGCTTCCCCTTCTGCCATGATTGTAAGTTTCCTGAGGCCTCCCCAGTCCTGTGGAACTGTGAGTCAATTAAACCTCTTTCCTTTATAATGTACCCAGTCTTGGCCGTTCTCTATAGCACTGTAAGAATGGACTAATACAATGGGCACAGTATCAAATTGTACCCTGACTCATATTACTGTAAACAATGATAGTTGTTATCTCACATCACAGGAAGTTCAGAAATAGGACAGCTGTAGGTGTGATACGATCATAGGCCCAATGATATGATTGAAGACTTGAGTTGTTTTCTTCAGGTTCTGCCATCATCACCACCCTCATGCTGGCCTCCTTCGGGCTTCAAATGGCTACGGTAGCTCCAGGCACCACATCCAGATGTAGAAACAACAGAGACAGAAGGAAATCAATTCTTGTGTCTCCTTCTCAAGAATGAGGAGATCCTTCCTAGTAGCTCCCACTGAAACCCCTAAACCAAGACTGTCAAGGGAAATGGAAGCACCATTACTGACTGAGTAACCAAGATCTTCTCCCCATCTGGCAATGGAGTCAGCTTCCTTTGAGTACTGAATACCTGAATAAAATAGATTCTGTTAACAAGGAAGAAGGAGGGAAGGTTGTTGAGGCACAGTGCCTCCCATAGGCATCATGATTTTTTTAAGTCTCTGTCATACTCATAGAACCGTATAAATTTCTTTAGTAACAGTTGATGCATTTAATGGGCATATGCGAAAGTTGTTGGCAGACCTACCAAGTACTGGGCTTTGTCCATTGTGGAAGGTCCTCCCAGGCAGTGATCATGCTCCACAATTCCTTTACATTTTCCTAAAAACCTACCTCAGTGTTGGGCCCCTCAGGTAGAAACCAGGAACACCTTGGTTTCTAGATTCCTTTGGCATATAGATTTCCTATGGGAAAGAAATAGGAGAGCTGACTTTCCTCTTTGAGAATCTCCTGTTTGGTGGAAATTTTACATCCAGGATACCATTGTTAGGACTTCCACTGAGATGAAGGTTTACAGCCTGATGAAACAAGTCTCACTTTCCACTTTGAATTACTCAGGCTCTGTGCATCTTATTCCACCGCACAGCCTAGCATTTTGAACACTTCACTACTCATTAGCACCTCCAGTGAAAGATCAGAAAAGAAGGTGGCTGGGAGGGGAGGATTGAAGAATGCAGATTAGTCAAATTGTTTTTTGTTTTATCTAGTTAGAGAAACAGCTAAAATTACTGCCTCAAAAAATTTTGGAAAATTATCTAGTTTATAGTTTATTTCTGCAGTTATTTTCCCACTAATTGTAAAAATTATTAGGAGTATTACATTTTAGAGTAAAATAATAAGTAAACAATAACCAAAAATGGCTACAACAGAAGAAAACATGTTCCTGGACTGAAGAAACCAACCTAGAAATTATACTGTATGCCTCAGAAATTTAATGTTATTTTGCCTTTCCTGTATGCAATTGGATTATAGAGTACAGATATTATCTCTTTATTAATGCATGATTTATAAATATTATTCGGCACTAAGGATATCAAGGTGATTGTGGACCAAAGCTGCCCATCCCTTCACCCTGGTAGGTGAGAACACAAAATATATCCATTTCCTATACACCATGAAGCGTCATTGCTTCCGGTAGGTTTTCTTGGTGGAGACAAAAAGGAAAAAAGAAGCACCTACTGTACTCGTGCACTTTCTGTTTTACAGTTTCATAAGGATTTTTACAACATAATTACATGCTCTATGATATTACATACATTTCCACCACTTATATAATCAAGTGCAATTATACTGACTGCTTGAATAGATGATGGGAAAAATGACTTGAATCAAAAATTACACAACAGAACGCTGTTTCAGAAAGGTTTTGGAGTGTACGTGCCACAGACCCCAAAAAGAGATGGATCAAGATGATTATAATAGCCTTGAAGTCACTTTTAGAATTTTCCTAGATTGGTCGGGTGCAGTGGCTCATGCCTGTAATCCCAGCACTTTGAGAGGCTAAGGCGGGTGGATCACCTGAGGTCAGGAGTTTGAGACCAGCCTGGCCAACATGGCGAAACCCCATCTCTACTAAAAATACAAAAATTAGCTGGGCATGGTGGCACGTGCCTGTAGTCCCAGCTACTTGGGAGGCTGAGCAGGAGAATCCCTTGAACCTGGGGGACGGAGGTTGCAGTGAGTTGAGGTGGCACCACTGCACTCCAGCCTGGGCAACAGAGTGAGACTTTGTCTCAAAAAAGAAAAAAAAAAAAGAATGTTCCTAGGTTTATGGCACCAAGAATAACTTGTACTATTTTGGAAGATTCATCTTTTTTCACATATAACACAATGTAGCATGTAGTATATGTGACACATACCATAGCTACCTGTGAAGGAGCTCGGTGAGTTCTGGTTTTGTCATTCTTCCCCTCACTTTCTATCCCTTCTTTTCTTTGTGCTTCTTCCACTCTCCTCTTTCTGTTCTTCTACCGTCCTCCTTATCTTTTCATTTAGAGGCTTGGAGAAGGGCTTGAAACAATAGGTAATAGGGAGAAATGGAGTTTATTCATGCAACATAATTTCCCGTTGTAGTAATCTATGGATCAACACATTTGAGGGCAGCTGGTTTAGAAGAGGCCCTTACATTGTCTTAACTTACTCCTCAGAGGGTAGGCTGGGTGCATAGCCAAGGTCTGTTAGGTTACATGGCCTTTACAAGGAATTTTTGGGTAGTGTTATTCTGTTTTTTTGTTTGTTTGTTTTGAGACAGAATCTCCCTCTGTCGCCCAGGCAGGAGTACAGTGGCACAATCTTGGCTCACTCCCACCTCTGCCTCCTGGGTTCACCCGATTCTCCTGCCTCAGCCTCCTGAGTAGCTGGGACTACAGAAGCTCACCACCACACCCGGCTAATTTTTGTATATATTGGAGACAGGGTTTCACCATGTTGGTCAGGCTGGTCTCGAACTCCTGACCTTATGATCCGCCCACCTCGGCCTCCTAAAGTGCTGAGATTACAGGTGTGAGCCACCACACCTGGCTTGGGTGGTGTGATTCTAATGTAGGAGAAAAAAGGGGAACGTAAATGCAGAACACAATTATGCAAAATTAGGAGCATTTAAAATGAAATATGATATTATAGGTAGTTTCTTCAAAACAGCATGCTAGTTTATTATAAATAACTGTTTATTCATCACTGAAAACACAACATACTTAAACAGCAATTTTTCTCCCAGCCAACCCCTTTTCCGCAGGTATTGTTTCAAGAAAAATGTTACAGCAGATGTTTTCAAATAGATTTCTATTTATTTGTGGGCTACTATTATATCAGTAGGATTTCTCTAGAACCTTTCCATCACTTCACCTGAGTTTTCTTTATTGGAAGAAAAAAACAAACAAACAAACAAAAAAATGAAATGTCTGATCACCTGCCCTAAGTCTACAGTTGACAGCAGTTTTAGAGACTAGTAAGTCATGTTATCTTAAGGACAGTGTCTCCTAGGTGAGCGGCCCGTAGTCCATATGGAGCAAATTAGACAGTGAAAGAACGGTGCTGCCACTGTTTCTGATTGGTTGCGGTAGTATTAAAAAAGAACAACAACCGACTTGCCCAGCTCTGAAGAAGAAAGATGGATAAAATGCTCTTTGAACACACTAGTCTTTTTTTTTTTTAATGCCTGTACAGAAGGGTTGCATTTATATTTGGCTTTCCAGACCTGTCTCTTGACCTTCTAATTACTTTATTTGAAACAGCAGTGAGGGTATAATAAACCTGGAGGTTGTCTCTCCTTTGCTTTATCATAAATTAAAGCTGCTAGTTTGTTGAGGTGAAAGTGGAGGCTGAATGTTCATTACTGCTCAAGTGACGGCTTGTCAATAGCAGTGCTTTTTAGTTTGTTCTAGTCAGCACTTGCTGTGCATTTTGTTGGACCACTGGGAAATAAATACAACAAGATTATACATTTGGAATACCACAAGAGTTCACACACACACACACACACACAAACCCACAAATGATAAATTATACACTTGGTAGAAAGTGACATGCTATCTTGTGCTATTAACAACCAAAGATAATTGCAACGAATTGTAATTGCAGTTTGCAACTTACAGTACAGTGTGTCCAACATCAATCTTAATAGTGAACAAAGCAATTTATATTAAAACTTAATTCACTTGGTAACTTTCCGCTGTATACACGGGAGCTAACAGATGTAGCTTTTCAGAAAGTTCAAAGGCATTTGAAACGTGGAGAGAAATGCTAATGCAGTAAGCCTTGGAGAAATATTGCATTACTACTTGTAATGAAAACAAATGTATGTCATTATCTCCTAGTTTGTGTTTATTTAATAAAATATGCAGTTTGCACATTGGTGAATTCAGTGTTTCTGAATGGATGTGGAATAATGTTCTGTTCAGAATCAAAGTCCAAACAGGACTAGCAATTACGCATCTTCTGTAAATAGTCTGCTGTAGCGTGCACATTGATGCTTGAGTGGGTTTTGTATGAGGTGTAACAGCAAACCGGGGTAACTTTATTCATGACTTTCCTTAGATTGGATGGCTTTGAAGCAAGAAAGGGAGATCTTCTGGAATTACTTAAGAGAACAAGCATATTTGTTTTGTGAGCTTGACTGATGGCCAGTAGAGCAGTTGAGTGAAATCTCTAAACTGATTAGGGCTTTCGTTCAAATAATCTTCTACCGTTTTCATTAATTTATTCTTTAATGCTATTTTGCTGCTCTTCTACCAAGGATAATAATCTCACACTTGCTGACCTCCATGAGTGGATGACCTGGAGCTCATAACTAATCTTATTGACTCTTCTGACCAGCCCAACTTCATTTACCTTGACTGACTGGATAAAGAGCCTTGCGTTGCTAAGCCTCCCTTCCTTCATAGCATTCTTGTTAATCTACAGTAAAGGGGGAACGATGGGCTTTCCCAATCAAGATCCCAAAGCATGCTGGGGCATTGGGAACTTCGTGCAATTTCTCTTCCTTTCTTGAAAGCATGTTTTCACTTTATTCGCCCTCCTTTTTGATTTGAAAATAATAGAGAAAAATGGGGGAGTGGGACTTCCCCATGGTCCCACTCGCCTAATACAGCTATTTTTACCTTGAAAGTTAATTTCCAGCCATTGACCATAGGAATGTGTGGGTTAATTTAGGTGGTGGTGTTGAATACATGTAATTTTGTATCATGCTTTTTTTGTTTAATGCTGCATTGGTTCCTGCATTGCTTCATAATTTTATAATTATGCATTTTAAAGACTGAGTGATAATGCATTGTTTATATGCTATTTTGGATTTAATTGTTCCTTAGTATTGAAGTTAGGTTACTTCTACTTAGTTTTGCTATTAGGAATAACGCTGCAATAAAAATCTCTGTTTTCTTCAGTTAGATTGTTTCTCTTGAATATAATATTACAAATGAAATTATTAAGTAAAAGATATCAGTGTTTGTATGGCTCTTACCAGACGTTACCAAAAAAATTTCTGGGCTGTTTTTTTTTTGTTCTTTGTTTTTTGTTTTTTGAGATAGAGTCTCACTCTGTCACCAGGATGGAGTGCAGAGGCACAATCTCGGCTCACTGCAAACTCTGCCTCCTGGGTTGAAGCGATTCTCCTGCCTTAGCCTCCCGAGTAACTGGGATTACAGGTGCGCACCACCATGCCCAGCTAATTTTTTTTTTTTTTTTTTTTTCGTATTTTTAGTAGAGATAGGGTTTCACCATCCTGGCCAGGCTGGTCTTGAATTCCTGATCTTGTGATCTGCCCGCCTCAGCCTCCCAAAGTCCTGGGATTATAGGCATGAACCACCACGCCCGGCCTGGGCTGGTTTTATATTAGTTTGTATTGCCACCAGCGATACAGGAGTATATAATTTTATCACAGTAGCTTTGAGAATTATCCTGACTCTTCCACTTACAAACTAAATGGCACTGGGCAAATTAACCCATTCTCCCTCAGTTTTCCCATCTGAATAAAGGGAATAATAGCAATGCAATGCTTAACTCATAGGTTATCATAGGTATTATATTACTTTATATATTTAAATATCAGGGAGTAGTGTCTGCCACAAAGGAAATGCTCTATAAAGGTAAGCTATTATTATTCCCAAAATTTAATTTTTCACCCAGTTTAATATTACCTTCTATTTAAGCTGCAGTTTTTAGAGTAAATGTTTTAATAGTTCATTGAAGCTAAGTAGTCAATAGATTTTATAATCAGCAACTTCTGTATTTAATGAAAAAATTTAAATCACTTAGGCAATGAGCCATTAGGAAAAATTCACAGTAAGGAATGTTCAGTGTGTAAGGTAGAGGCTTTTAGAAATTCCATCTCTTAATTTATAATAAAACAGCTTTTATTCCAGAATCATCTAAATGGGCCTTGAAGCCTTAATCAAAGTCTGAAGGGGTTTAGTCTGGATCTTGTACCTGCTCCTCGATTAGGGGAGGCCAGAGCCCCTTGATGACAGTCCCACTAAGACTGCACACTATAGGGGGAAGAAATTTCCCAGAAGAAATTGGAGCACTATTAATACTAGAAGAGAGAGAAATGGAGGCTGGACAGCTAAAAATCACAAAGGTACACCAAACTTCTTAAAGACCAGTATTCTTATTACTCCAGTATTCTCAACACTAGTGATTGGGAAAACAACTAAATGATTGTAGACACCTTCAAGTATTTGGGTCACCCAGTAACCACTGCCTGTGACATTTACCCTAGAGATAAATGTTTCTTATTTTTGGCCAGGCCTGGTGGCTCACACCTATAATGCCAGCACTTTGGGAGGCCAAGGGGGAAGGATCACTTGAGGTCAGGAGTTCAAGACCAGCCTGGCCAACGTGGTGAAATCCTGTCTCTACTAAAAATACAAAAATTAGCTAGGCGTGGTGACGCATACTTGTAATCTCAGCTACTTGGGAGGCTCAGGTGGGCGGATTGCTTCAACTGGGAGGCAAGGGTTGCAGTGAGCCTGGATCGTGCCACTGCATTCCAACCTGGGTGACAGAGTGAGACTCCATCCCCCCCCCCAAAAAAAAGTGACTGGGCGTGGTGGCTCACACCTGTAATCCCAGCACTTTGGGAGGCCAAGGCAGGTGGATCACCTGAGGTCAGAAGTTTGAGACCAGCCTGGCCAACATGGTGAAACCCTGTCTCTACTAAAAATACAAAAATTATCCAGGTGTTGGGGCGGGCGCCTGTAATCCCACCTACTCTGGAGGCTGAGGCAGGAGAATTGCTTGAACCCAGGAGACGGAGGTTGCAGTGAGCCGACATCATGCCACTGCATTCCAACCTGGGCAACAGGGCAAGACTCTGGCTCAAAAAATTATTAGTTTTTATTAGTCAGCACGACATTGAGAACTCATATAATTAGACATTTTGCAGGAGAAATGGCTCATGTTTGGCTGCAAATATCAAAGACCGGAAAAACGGTAACTTAAACAATATCAGGATTTATTTTCCTTCATCTGAAAGAAGTTCCCAAAGAATAGGGTTATTCTGGTGGCTCCACAACATCACCAATGTTCATGGCCCCTGTGGTCTTTATGTTCTGCTGTACTTTGACTTGGCTTCTAGCTTCAGGTTTCCCTCATGGTCACAAAAGAACTGCTATGGCGCCTAATGGCTCACCTACATTACAGGTAGGAAGAAGGAAGAAAGGGAGGGAAGGGTAAAATGTGCCTGGCAGCTGAGCCAAACCCCAACCCCTTTTTAAGGAACTTCCCCAGAAGCCTTGCCCAACAATCTCTACCTAGACTCCATTACCTAAAACCTAATCACTTAGTCACCTCTATGTGTAAGGGAAAAACTGAGAAGCGTTTTCAGCTGGGTACATTGCTGCTGTCAACAAAATCAGGCTTGTGTAAAGGAGTAGAAAGGGAAGAATGGATGTTAGGAAGGCAACCTGCAGTTTCTGGCACAGCTCCCTTGTGTGAAGGAGACAGTCTTCAGCTCTGTGAACTCTCCTGACGGTCCCTGATGTCGGCCAGTATTATAGACGAGAAGCCAGGAGAGTCATAGTGAAGCACTTTCCAGGGTAGAGAAAAAAGTAAGTGGAGTGAATGATGAAAACTTTAGGTCATTAAATAAAGTTCCAACATTTTCTTCTTGCCCAAAACATTCACAACAAACTCTGTGGAGTAGGAATTGAAGGAAAATATGCCATGCCATTTTTCTTTAGCCTTTTTGCAATGCAACGCACAATCAATACAAATCTTTGCAGTAATCATATATTGATTTTCCTAGAATATAACTCCATTTAAAGCACTTTTATCCCCAAGAGTAGAAACATTGGAGGCTATCAAAGGAAGAAGTAGATTTCCTTGACCCCATCTGCAGTGCACAATTGATTAACAGGATAGTTATGAGAGTGCGAGAGAGAGACAGAGAGAGAGAAGAGAGAAGTCACCGAAAGGTTAATACCAGCTAAAGAGAAACATGATTATAGGACATTAGGCTTTTTGTAAAATCATAAGGTCAGGATAAGATAATGATACCATCTAAAATTACACAAGATTTTGAGTACTTAGCATCCTCTGACTGCCCCAGCAACCCAACCCAAACCCCAACAAGCAGAGCTGAATTTTTGGGGTTGGCAAAGCCACAAATGGAATGATAGGTTTAGGTTCAGGCCCCATGAGCTGGCTTGATAAGGGAATGAGTAATACTGATTCGGTTTTTCCTGAGTCATAGCTGTGTACTAAACTAAAACCTTAGCATACATCCCATTGAATGTTTCTTTGCTTCAGGCAAAGCGAAAAGGAAAAAAGACATTAGGAACCCTCATTTTTATGCCTTTTCTTAGGAAAGTTAAACACTTCCTTTCTTCTACTTTCCCTCCTCTCTATCACTTTACTCCCTAAAGATTAAAAAAAAAAAAAAAAAAAAAATCCACTTTCCGAAAATCCTATGAGTTTAGGTCTGCTGAATATTTCTATGCACAGATGTCTTCATCCCAGAGACAAGAAGAGTAATTGGATGGTAAGTTGCAAAAAGCATGCAAGTTCTGCTCTGCCTCTGGCCTGAGTAACTGGGATGTAGCCAAAACGGAGAATGGTACCCCCTGAAGCAATCCTGAGTTAATGTGTCTTACATACTCCTTGCTGAAAAGGCAGAGGGTGTACTCTTGTTTACAATGTATTGTTCTCACTGCATTTCTCTCCCTAAGTCCCTCTTGTTTTTTTGTATCAAGACTGAGTTCTCACAAACAAGCTCTTTATTAAATTAAATGGTGCATGTAGCCTCATTATCCTTCTCAATGTGCAATGCTTGATAGTTTATTTTACTAGCAACTTCCGGAGTTTGTGTGTTTCTGTTTTGGGGGCTTTTTTACATTTTGGCTTCAGGCAAAGCAACTAATACACATTGTTAGATGAAGTATCTTATCTGTCAGCAGCACCCTTGTGAATTAATCATAATTCAATAGGATTACTAATCAAGATTTGAGATGAATGTTTTGATAGAGCAATCAGATTTGTCTAATCTATCATTAGTTGACAGTCACTGCAGGCAGAGTGCAAACTTGGCAATAGTAGACCTGTTTCTGATCCCTTTGGCTTGGCGCACCAGTTGGGTAGCTTCACTGATTATAGCAGTGGACCCAGGCGTTGCAACTAATTAAGTTCTGTTTCTCACTCGCCAGGATCCTCCCTCCTCCTCCCACCATTTTCAAAATATGTTGGGTGGAGTTCAGCTCTCATGAACCTGCCCATGTAATGAACAGATTTGGTAACAAGGTGTTCCTTTTGGTCATTTTCACTTGATAACAAAGATGTGCCAAGCCAGTTGACAAATCTCAAGGGTGATTTATGGTGTCACTTGCAAAAAGCGGTCAAAGAAAAGAGAGAAACTTAACCTATTGTTAAAAGATACTACTGATTACAACTCTCTTCATGTCACTATAATCTGTGCCCCATTTTACCAAGTTGTACATTCTTGGAAGTAATTCATAGCATATCTTGCACATTTGTTCAGTTTGATTAGATAAATGAAAGCTTCTGGTGTAGATTGGTATTTTATTTTATACAGTATATACAGTATTTAAAATTATATTAAATTTTGAAATAATTATGCTCTGCATATTATGTGGCAGTCATTAATACAAAGATGGGATCATTTTATAGAGGAGTCCTTTACCAATTTTTCTTCCTCTCTCCACGTTGTTATTAATATATAGATATTTTTTCATTATAGAAAGCTTGGAAAATTCTAGAAAACTCTAAAAAAAATTAAATTTGCCATAATCTTGTCATCTCAGCATGATCAATATTAACATTATATCATTCTATTAAAATTAAATAACAGCACAAATACCTTAATTAGTAATTGCTTGACAGTATTGTCAATAAAATATGATTCTACCTGGCACGGTGTTCTGGAATCTGCAGGCAACCCAAAGGAATCCAGAAAGATCGTACTTTCTCTCAAGGCTTCACTTTCTACATGAAAACCAGATGGGAAAACTCATTTAGGCTGTTAGTGTATCCCACATGTTAGAAGTGACAACTTTTTAATTTCACAAGCACGTCACAGGCCTCACTAAATGAATGCTAGCCACACTGAGAGATTTGTAGCTTGGATGATTTAGACAAGGGATAGTTGAGAGTTACCTAATTAGACTCCAGGTGTAATTATGTAAGGCGTTCCAGGCAGCAGTGTGCTGTCTGTTAATTAACTCTCATGCTGAACATGCAGTAGCCCCTGAACAAAGAACAGTTCATGGAGGAAGAAAAGCTTCCTTACTTTGCCCTAGCTTTAGTTATTTTCCTACTAAAGTTAACCTCTCATGCTCCCCTTTCTTCTAGTTGAGAGATGAGCCATAAACACAAGCTACTTTGCGAAGTGTTCATCATTGGTCCCTGTAACTCTCTTCCTACTGTCTTCCATTTTCTTAAAACATTCTTTGGAGTGATCTTTTAAAAAATCAGATGTGTATGTATTTTTTATGTACAACTCTGTTACTGGTTTGAAAAATCCAAGTGACTTCTAATCCTGATTTTTTTTGCTGCCCATTAAACTCCACAGGTATCTTTCTGTAGTGACCGGGAGAATGATATTTACTGAACCACAGGATTAGCTAATATCCCATCAATAACTGAGTGCCATAGACTGCCTCAGTTGATCCCATTCCTATCTCTAGGTAGCCACAGTGAGAAAAGCACTGATTAAAGAATACTTTTTCTTCCACTAAATTAGTCCATGACTTCATTTGTGCTGGTCTCTGTTGTCGATTGCTGCCAAAAATGTTTAATTCATGCAATAAAGTAAACTTCGTAAGTCTATATAATTCAACTGAACACTTGCATGAGAAAATATTTCAGGTAACCAGTTAGGCCCTGTGTATGGATGGTGACTGATTGATTTTCCAGTCTCCCAGTTGTCAAGTGAGAAAATCCCATTTTGAGGTTCTCTCTTCCTCCTAATCCTGTCACCTTGACATCTCCTGCAGACTTTAGTTTTCTACTAATAATGTCTAGAATGACACACAGGACCACCTTGTTCATATGGAAGATGAATAATAGTTCTAGAATTCTGTCTACAATAACATGCAGTTAACATAGATTAAGGATTTGCCTGAAACATTAAGAACAGATAGGATTCAACATTTTTTTCTTCTAGTACCTCTTACCAATTATGAGAAAGAAACTGCGTACTAAAACAGTCTTGATTTTTATTGTCTGTTGGAAGAAAGGTAAAATAAAGGCTTTGTTGTATAAAAGGCATTATCGGGCAGCCCTTATAGCCATATGGGAAATGCCTCAAAGAAATGCATCCTAGTGAAAATGAGGAACATTTGGACAATTTGAGTGTTCTCTTTCAGTTGGATAATTTTCAGTTGGATATCTAGTGAAACTTAGTCCTCATCATTTTTTTTTTCTTGTTTGTTTTTCCTCTGACATGCAGCGTAGACTACATCAGGCCTTTATAGTCAAAACCAGACCAACCAGTTTTGACCAAGCACTTCCTCTCTTCAAGGTTATGTTTAGTGCATCAGGAATCAAAAGACGTCTAAGACATAAACCCTATCACCAGAGAGTATACTATCTGTTAGGGAAGATTAGACATTAAAAACTTGAAAAGTAAAACTCTAAGGATTTAAAGAGCAGTTCAAGATAACAGTAGGAAAGATATGCCACATGACAATACATGATTGTCAAATGCATTTACAGATTTCCTTTAGAACAAAAACTGTTCTTGAATCCTTCTAATAGTAGGGACTCATAGAAACCATTATGAATCCTTATGAATCTTTTTTTTTTTTTTTTTTTTTGAGACAGAGTCTTGCTTGTCACCCAGGTTGGAGTGCAGTGGCACAATCTCGGCTCACTGCAAGTTGCAAGTTCCACCTACAGGGTTCACACCGTTCTCCTGCCTCAGCCTCCCAAGTAGCAGAGATTACAGGCACCCGCCACCATGCCCGGCTAATTTTTTGTATTTTTAGTAGAGACGGGGTTTCACTGTGTTAGGCAGGATAGTCTCGATCTCCTGACCTCACGATCTGCCTGTCTCTGCCTCCCAAAGTGCTAGGATTACAGGCGTGAGCCACTGCGCCCAGCCTATGAATCCTTAAAATATTAAGAAACTGAAGTATTATTCCATAAGAATGCCTTTCAATTTAGAAATTTCAATGCAAAGCAGAAATCTGGTTTATGTAACTGGTAAAGTCATTCTTTTAGGTTATCACTGAATTGAAAGTGTAAAATGTGAAAATTCTTATATAAACAGTAGATCTCTGAGAAAATGCCAGTGGACCAACCCCACAGAGCCAGGAGAGGTAATCAAATAATTTCTTTAGCAAGTTCCAAATATGATGAGGTTGTTTTAAGCTACATACATAAGATCTTAGGGGAAAAAATGGATTTTTTACTTGTCTAAATGAAACTGCAGTTTGTTACAGCCCCACGGATACTTCTTGCCTGCTGCACAGAAAAGCCAATGCACTGAGACAATGGTGTTGCAGCAGAAAAAGAGTTTAGGAATCTCAGGGCCAGCCAAGTGAGGAGATGGGAGATATTTCTCAAATTTGCCTTCCTGAGAATTTGGAAGCTAGGGTTGTTAAAGAAATTTGGTGGGCATGGGACTAGGGAAAGGATACTGCTGATTGGGTGGGGATGAAATAGCATGGGCGTCAAAACTGTCTTTGTGCCCGAGTCAGTTTCTGGGTGGGGCTCACAGAGCTGGTGAGTCAGTTCCTTGGTATGGGTCACAGATCTGGGTGGCATCATTGGCTCATCAGAATGCAAAGTCTGAAAAACACCTCAAACACCAGTCTTAGGTTTTATGATACTGATGTTGTCTATGAAACAATGGGAGAAGTTACAAATCTGTGACCATCAGCTATGTGACTCCTGAGCTGTAACCAATTATAGAAAAGCAAAGAAAAGCAAGTTATGAAACAATAAATACTTGTAATTTTACTATGCCCATACCTTAGCAGACCTTAAGTCCTTATCACAATTCTACCCTTGTGGCCTTTTATTAATTTTTTGAAGTTGGTTTCATAAGACATGGACAGACAGATGGAAAGAGGTCATTCCAGTTAGGTAGAATTCCATATGAGAGTAGGAATAAGGTAGTGTACAGTAGGTTTAGTGTGTTAGGCTATCTGACTGAAACAGAAAATTCAGGAAACTTAGACCAATATATGGGAGGCATCAAAAGATGGCTGCATTCTGGGAAGCCTTCAAAGGTTTCCAAGGCTAACAGTGACATGATGCTGGTGATATTATAGGCAGAGTAATCTAGTGGGCAGTGTCTACAATGGATCTGAGTTGTTCTTGCTTGAGGCAAAGGGTTGTATCTAGAGAAAAGCAATGTTCCTGAAATGAGGTGATGTGAGCATGCATCTGACAGAGCAGTGATAACAGAAAAGACGTGTGAATTTCAGAGGACTTCTAAGTTGACAGAGCTTTGTAATCAATTGGTTTGGAGGATGAAGAAGAGGAACGAGCCAAAAGTGATTCTCTGATATCAAACCCAGAAACAAGTGGACATTTGGAGGCTCCAAAACCAATTTGAGCATGGGAAGAGGTTTTAAAGATACAGCCACATAAATTAGCTATTGGGAAGACCTAAAGTGCACAACATTCTTCTGGCTGTGAAAATTACGAAATTATTCCCCAAAGGACTACTTAGATCCTTATATCAACGCAGTCACCTGAAATATATTGATATCCAAAGTACACATCCAGTAATTAAAAGAAAAAAAATCCAAACAGTTTGTTGATTTTGATCTTTTGTTATGGGTTAGTAATTGCCTTGACTATCTTCTTGCAGAGCTTGTAGTTAAAGGCTTGCTTATTTCTTCATCAATTAACAGCTGAATTTCTTCTTTCTTCCTATTGATATAGTTTAGATACTTGTCTCCCCAAATCTCATATTGAAGTATGGTCCCCAGTGTTGGAGGTAGGGCTTGGTAGGAGGTGTTTGGGTCCTGGGGGTGGATCCCTCATGGCTTGGTGCTGTCCATGAGATAGTGAGTGAGGTCTCATAAGATCTGTTTGTTTAAAGTGTGTCATCTCCCTCCCCTCCACTCGATCTCTCTTGCACCTGCTGTGGCCATGTGACATAACTGCTCCCACTTCACCTTCTGCCATGAGCAAAAGCTCTCTGAGGCCTGCCCAGAAGCCAAGCGTATTCTGGCACCAAACCTCCTGTCCAGCCTGCAGAACCGTGAGCCAGTTAAACCTCTTTTCTTTATAAATTACCCAGTCTCAAGTATTCCTTTGTAGCCATGCAAGAATGGCCTCACACACCTATTTAGGTTAAAAGATTTTCTTATCATCTTGGTTTTCAGAAATGGACAAATTGCCAAGGGCCTGTCAGTTCTGGACTGACATTGTTTTACCTGCTTGAAGAGATACTGTTTTCTCTTAAGAATTAGTGACTTTCTTCATTTGTGTGACTGACTTACATAATACTTGCAGAATTGGCCACTTAGTGTCCAACAGAGAAATGAAGTTGAGACTGTGGGGCTGGGAATTCTCTGGGGCAATACCTTCAAGTCTGAAAAGTGAGGAGAAATTAAGCAAAAAAATAAAAACACTGTACCTTTTGTCAAACCCTTTGCTTAGATCGAGGAATCTAGATTTGGCCAACAGGTTGAACTGAATGCATACAGTTGTGTGGTATAAATTTGTCTTTGTAAAGGTCAGACTTGGCCAGGCACAGTGGTTCATGCCTGTAATCTCAGCACTTTGGGAGGCTGACACAGGAGGACCCTTGAGGCCAGAAGTTCAAGACTAGCCTGGGCAATGTAACGAGACCCTGCCTCTACAAAAACGAGAAAACTTAACAGGGTGTGGTGGTTCATGCCTGTAGTGCCAGCTACATGGGAGGCTGAAGTAGGAGGATTGCTTAAGCCCAGAAGTTCAAGGCTGCGGGGAACTATGCTCATGCCATGTACTCCAGGCTGGGCCACCGAGCAAGACCCTGTCTCTTAAAATAAATAAGTAAAAAATAAATAAAGCTCAGATTCATCCCATTCTAGGGAATAGGGAAAGTTCCCCATTGGTCAGAACTGAGTCCTGTAAGCTCCAAACAATATGATTCACCTTTAAAGTCCTTCTGACTATACCTTTCCAAGTGTCTGACTTATGATGTGTTCCTTGTTGTATAGACTTGTACATACCTGGGCTATATAAGTATCACTTCTGAGGGTACAGGTAGGAGGGTTTCTGCGAGGGCCCACTGTCACTTCAGGAAAGTGTAGCAGTACTTGCCAAATTTAAAAGCCATTGAAACAACTGAAAATAAAAATTAAAGATGGTTATTTCCCCCATTACTGAAAGGTATATGTGAAATCTTGTATTTACCTTTTTTCAGTAGACTTTAAACATTGACTGTCCTTTCTCTGGGAAGGCAGATGTTTGTGTAACCAGGAAAGAAAGCTGCTCTCAACAGCAGTTTTCTGATAAAAGGCCTACTTGCTTTTCCATCTTAAAACCAGTGTTTAAGAGCTTTATGATTCCAAAATGAAAATAATTCCCTTGCTATGCAAGGAAAAGGAAGAGTGTTGGAATATTTTTGCAAGAAAAACGTACCTTACATTGCTACCTTACAGTAGCCTGTTGGCATGAGTGCATTGGAATGAGGAAGCTTTTATTAGGAAATAATCATTTCCAGTTCTGTTACAGTTATTATCCCAAAAGTTTCCCAAATTCTGTGTACAGTACCGTGTCTTGGAACCTGTTTAGCCACACGTGGGGAATGAACTGAGCTTTTGAGACCAATAGGATGGTGTGAACATAAGACCAGGTAACAGAGCTGTTCTCCTGGTAGTTTTAGGGTTTTAAAAGGGGTCACTAACACTTTCAAGTCACAAAACAATCTTTAAAGTTCTGAAACTATACTTTCCTACAATCATATTTCACATTTGCACATAAGTTAGCTTGAATGAATGTTTAATAAAAAGCTGGCTACATTCACAATGTTGTGCAAAAATAAAATAAAAAATTAAAGCTGGTCTCTGTAACTACTTATATGAGGTTCTCAGCCCCCACTAACAGTGTATGTTTTAGGGAAGGAAGCACATTGAGTCACCAGCAAAACATAACTGGGAAAGTGCATCCCTTCCAAACTAATGATGTATGGTTGCTACTCTAAATAAATAGGGGTTGGGATTATCCATTTTGATAACCTGTTTTGTGTTGCTGTAACTGTTCAGTTCAGAAAATGCAGAGTTGATTCCAAATTTTTCCTGCTGGTTTGAAAGAATTCATGCATCTTTCAAAGTGTGACTGATACTCAGCAAGGAAGTGCCTCACTGGTTGAACAGGAATCTGATTTGTCCTTCTTGTTGTTTTTGCTGTAAAACAAAATCTACTTTTAGTTAAATCGGTAATTTACAGGTATATAAACTAAAGCATCGAGAAAACAGTCAAGAAGTTGTTTCCAAGATCACATAGCCATTCATATCCAGAAATGAAATGAGACCCCTAAGAGGCTCCTTCTTCGTTTTGATGGGGTCATTGTGGTTCTGGCCCCTCAATTTGGTTGAGGGCAACATGCGGAGTATCTCAGCTGAACACAGATCCTTCATTTGATGTCCTGTCTACACGTGACTTCACAAAGATCTTTTAGTCAGACACTGGCTAGCACAACTCCTCCCCTGGGAGAAAAGGTCTTTAAGGTATTTTGAGGGGAGGAGAAGGGTTAAGAGGTCTAATCCATAACTCTAAATCCCCATGCTTGGAGGAGCTCATTGACATAGTCGGTTTTAAGGGCTCCTTTGGAGCTGTTATGGTGTGTCACGCTGAGACCCACTGGAGAACACTTAATTGTAGGTCATCGTCCCAGTGTGTTTCAAGGCCTTTTCAGGGTTTTGACAAAGCAGCTTCCTCTGCCACTTACGGGAAACCTTGGGAAAGTTTTGATACTGACAAACCCAAGAATATTCTTCAGGTTTGTGCTTTTAAATTAAATAACTAGAATTATCAGCGGTTTTTCTGTCTTCCTTTCACCCCCTTCTTCTTGAAATGAAACCTCAACTGGACATAGACCCCTGGCTGCTGGATATGTGTTGGCTACATTTCTTTCCCTTTCTAATTTCTTTGGTTTTGAAGTCGGGATTTTGTTTTTGTTGGTGGCAGAGGTGGTATAATGAACGAACACAGTTATCACGTGCAGAACCTATAAGCTTTGATTTCAAAATGTAATAGAAATCACATCATTTCATATGGAACCAATTTCTCCTTGCGTCTTTCCCCTGAGGAGTGAAGGAAATATCTCTGGTATATCGTTAAATACCTGATAGATTCGACCTTCAGATAGATTGGTGGATTAAGGCAAAGCACAAAAAAAAGCTCATGTTTTCAACTGTCTATCCTATTTTAAGGTTCCTATTGGCCCTGAGTATTCTGAATTTACCAGATTAGTCCTAATCTAATATTTAGCCCCATAATGTTTTAAACATTTTGGCCAGACTCAGTTCCCAGCTTCCATGTCGCCTATCTCTGTTAACATCTCTGTATGCATAAGAGGGTGTTCATTACGGCTGGATTGAGGGGAAACCACCAAAAAACCAATTCCCATTTCTTGGGCCTGGGAATCCAAGACCCTAACAGTGAGATCAGAATGAATTGAGAGAATCCCTCTGGGTCATAAAGATAGACTGTAGGGTCAAAACTCAAAACCTTGAGATTCTTGTTGCTTAAAATTCCAAACTCTTTCAAAAATGAGTTCATTTCTAAAAACGCTGAAATGCCTTCTCATGGTTTTCCACACTGTCAAACAGAAGTTAAACTCTAGGGTCAGAAATAGTTAACAAAGAGAGCCTTTGTGCTAAGCAGGAGTCTGTGGATTGAGTTCTGGCTCAGCCAGTATATTTCTGTGTCATTTGGCTTTTTATAAACTCTTTGCCTCAGTTTCTCTTCTATAAATGGAGGTAATAATACTGTTTCATTTCTGTCTTATAAACTTACCAAGAGGTATAGATATGTAGTAATACAGAGGACACTTTATGAAGACTGTTAACTGTGAGTCCTTTTTGCTATGTGAGATATACCAGTAAAATAAGGGACATGATTGTTCTGGTAGAATTCTGTACAAATACAGGATATCTCATTGAACCCGATCTCAGGAATTATAGATTAGAAAGTTGTCAGTCTTTGATTTCTGCGTCTCCCTACGTGTCCACTTGCTCCCCTCTTTCAGCAAACCAACTGCCACTGTATCTTTGGGCCACATGACCAAAAAGATGGTTATCAATGGGTTTTGAGTTTTCATGTCTCAAGTCCAACAACCTGGGTAGAGACAGAATCTCTTTAGGATCTCAATTCCAGATTCCCAGGGAAAGAATTCTGATTGTTTCACCCACTTTTGGAACTTACAGCTGTGGCTAGGGAGTTCAGGCCACACTGAGCAAGCATGGCTGCCTGGAACCTGCTACTTAAATTGTATGCATATTGGGGAGGTCAGTTCCCAAAAATGGAGAATGTGGCACACACCCAATGTATTTCCACTGGACCACTCCTTTAGGGAGTAAGTTGAAGTACCCAGAGTTCTTTGTATTCCTCAGAAAAAAGTTGCTTTAAGGAATGAACATAAAACTTTAAAGCAGGAAGGGATTTAAAGTTCACCCAACTCTACCCTCCTTGTCATGTTGGTGAAACTAAGGCAAATAAAAGAGATTAGTTTTCCAGAGGTCCTAAAACTACTTAATAGCATCCAGTGCTCATGCTTTTAGTTAAGAGCATCTAGTGTATCTTTTATTCAGTTTTCTTCTGCCATCTCACAGTTGTACATATTTCAGGTGTCATTTTTTCCTATTGCCTAGATGTGTTTCAATTATAAGAGATTTATATTTATAGTCTCATTTAATAGGTGGTTTAAGTTTTATAGACTCTTCTACTTTAGAAAAACATAGATAGTATTTACAAAGACAACATGGAAACATGGAGAAATGCATATGATATACCATTACATGGAAAAAGCAAATGAATGCTTATATATAGTCATTATGTTCAAAAATATGTAAGAATTACATATGCATATATCAACTAGGCTTGTTAGAATAGTAGTATTACGTGTAACTTTAAATTTTCCTTAACACCGTCATTAAATTATTTTAGCAGTTAATTTTAGAAAACATATTTAATACAAATACATCCTATACTACTTCTCATCTTAGAGCTACCTGAACCTGTATACCTAATGTTATTGCACACGAAGGCAAACTTTCTCTAATGTAAGCCATATATATTTTGGGCACAGCTGGAACTTTTATTCTAGCAGTGAACACGTGAAAATGGAGTCCTCATAGCTGTGTCTAAAGCTGCATTAAATTGTGATCTTAGTAGAGACTTGGCCCCAGACAGGATGACCCACTAGAGGCAATAATCAGAGGATAAGATGTTTTCAAGCATGAGTAGAATCAGACTCTAGGAGCTGGGAAGAACCTAACCTGACCTTTGTGGGCTTCAGAACTGTCAATGGAAGCATAGAACATTTCCAGTGTTTAGAGGTGGAACTCGGCTAAAGTGCAGAGAGAGGACTCTCAGTGAAGTTCTTTCTGCAGCCATAGCAGCTGCATTGTGATTATGCCCAACCTGGAAAGTGCCTTCCCCACCCACTCGGCTGGCTCCCCGACCTTCCCAGGAGCCTCACTGTCTACCTCTGGTGGCCAAACCTGGGGAGAAAATCAGTGTCTCTCTCAGATCCCATCTGATATGGTTTGGATATGTGTCCCCTCCAAATCGCATGTTGAAATGTGACCTCCATTGTTGGAGGGGGGCCTAGTGGAGGGTGTTTGGGTCATCGGGGTGGATCCCTCATGAATGGCTTCACACTGTCCTTGTGGTAATGAGTGAGTTCTCACTCTTATTAGTTCATGAGAGAGCTTGTTGTTCAAAGAGCCTGGCACCTCTCCCCTCTCTCTCTCTTGCTCCCTCTTTCGCCATGGGACATGCCTGTACCAACTTCCTTACCAACTGCCATTAAGTAAAAACTTCCTGAGGCCTCATCAGAAGCCAAGCAGATGCTGGTGCCATGTTTGTACAGCATGTAGAACCATAAGCCAGATGAACCTCTTTTCTTTATAAATTATCCAGTCTCAGGTATTCCTTTATAACGACACAAAACAAACTAATACATCATCTGACTTCGAATCTGCTCTCGTGTAAATACATCTGTTCACATGTAAAGCAAGACAGGGACACAAGAGCTGAGCCAGTAGGGCTTGTGGGGGCAGGAGCCACCCAAGAGGTGGGAGGCCTCCTGTTAACACTGCTTTCTTTTTCTCCTTGAAAAAAGCAAACTGGGTTTTCAAGGAGAATGAGAATTTCAGGGAAGGGATCAGAGAGAGCGGGCACTACATGTGCCACATCTGTCAGGTGTCTTCAAACCGTTAACTCCTAGACCCCAGGAACCTGCTCTTCCTAGCATTTTCTAGAGCATCTAGCAGAGCACTCAGTGGTGGTGGCTTAATGATGATAATGTTTTGTGAACTTTGATAGGAGGGAGATTTTCTCAAGAGCAACTTCAGAGGTGCCTGTACTTCCCTGAAAGTAGGAGTCTCTGTTTCAACGTGGATATAGAGGGGTGGGAGAAAGAGACGAGGATACTTTGCTTTCTGGAAGGAAGCTATAGAGATCAAGAAGGAGATGTAGGGATGGAGGGAGGATTTCTACCTATGAAGGGTTATTTAAGTCGTACAGGGCCCATGTGGCCCATTCATTCATTGACCAGTTTATTTGTCCATTGATGTTTTTCATTCAACAGACTTTTGCTGAGCATCTTCAACTATGCTAAGTCCTGAGCAGACAGGGAAGAACTAGAAAGACATGGCCCTGCCCTCATGAAGCTTACAAGTTAGGCCTGTTCTCCACACTTGTTCCAACTCAATCCACTACATCTATCTTGAGTGCCCAGTATGTGTTAGGTGTTAAAAGGAGCTGCAAAGACGAACCAGACACAGTCTTCAAGAACTTCAGGGATCAGGGAAGGTTTATCCTGATTGTAATTCCTGCAGAGGTTTTGATCATTTCTGTAATTATTTATTAGGCCTCTTGCTTCCTGTAGGAATTTGTTCTCTATATTTGATTGAAATCTGCCTGTTCTAATTTCAACTTCCTTTCTTCTGGCCCTGGCTAGTCCTCAGTGTAAAGAATTGCTGTTGGTACCTGCTGTTCAAGGCCAAGTGTTGTGAGCCAAGGTTTCTAACCTTGGCCGCAGTTGCACTTAACTGCTCCTCTCCGAAGCTGGATTTAGCAGGGATTTGATGGAAGCTCTGCAAACCTCGATTCAAATCAGAGTTCAAACCTAGTGACTGGTTGAGTGAACTGCTTTAATAATAACAGTGCAAAAATTGAATTTAAAATAATCCTTTTAGGGATGCAAGATGCAGTGGTTTGGCCTTTTATTAATATTCTTTTCTTTCCACTAATAAAGGTTTTAAGTCAACATCTCTTAATTTGATTAATTCCATTAGGATCACTCCAAAAAAAGGTTTATCAGTGGCTTTGAAATCCAAATGGGATGAAGAAAAAATCATTTATATGGCAAAATCTCAGTTACACTAACTAAAGACTTTCTGCTGAGTTAAAGAAAAAAATCAACACATAGATTATTTGAAACTAATTGTAAATATGCAATTTTTAAGCACATAGAGAAATCTACCCTAAAGTTGATGTTTTTTCAAGTTCTCTTGGAGCTTACATTCCAGTGGGAGACACCCGTGTTAAACAAATACATAGAAGACAAATTTCAGATTGTGAGCTAGGAAATCAGGGTAGGGGAATGGGTAATATTAGAGAGATCGGGGAGGCTTCTCGAGAGGTGACATGTGAGCTGAGATCTGAAAGACACAGCCACAGTCACATGAAGACATGGAGTTAGTGTTCCAGGCATGGCAAATGGTTAAGTGCTAAGTCCCTGAGGGTGGAATGGGCTTAATGTCTTGGAGAAACAGGAAGAGAGTGGAGGAGTGATGCGAGATGAGAATAGTCAGAGAGGAAGGTAGGGCCGTAGGAAGAAGTTTCGATTTTTATTCCAAGCACAGAGAATACTTTAGAAAGCTTAACGCTGACTTTTTTTTTTTTTTTTTTTGAGATGGAGTCTTGCTCTGTCGCCCAGGCTGGAGTGTAGTGGCGCAATATTGGCTCACTGCAAGTTCCGCCTCCCGGGTTCACGCGATTCTCCTGCCTCAGCCTCCCGTGTAGCTGAGACTACAGGCGCCCACCACTGCACCTGGCTAATTTTTTGTATTTTTAGTAGAGATGGGGTTTCACCGTGTTAGCCAGATTAGTCTCGATCTTCTGACCTCGTGATCCTCCCGTCTCGGCCTTCCAAAGTGCTGGGATTACAGGCGTGAGCCACTGCGCCGGGCAATGCTGACTTTTAAAAGTCATCAACAAAGGAAAAATATGCCTAAGGTGTGTTTTATATGGAACTGAAGAAGAAAGTACCGAGGCTTCTCCCCATTTTATTCTTCCACATTGAGTGTACAGCTATTAGTAAAATGAAATATTCTACTTTTTTTTTTTTTTTCTGAAATGGAGTTTTGTTCTTTTTGCCCAGGCTGGAGTGCAATGGCACGATCTTGGCTCACCACAACCTCCGCCTCCTGGGTTCAAGCAATTCTCCTGCCTCAGCCTCCCGAGTAGCTGGGATTACAGGCACGCGCCACCATGCCTGGCTAATTGTGTATTTTTAGTAGAGATGGGGTTTCTCCATGTTGGTCAGGCTGGTCTTGAACTCCCGACCTCAGGTGATACACCCTCCTTGGCCTCCCAAAGTGCTGGGATTACAGGAGTGAGCCACCGCGCCCGGCCTAAAATGAAATATTATTTGCAAAAATGCTTTGAAAATGTTAAAGCACTATTCTCCTTAAATTTAAGAATATTGTCATGAAAAGGTTCAAAATGACTAAGGACACTATTACTTTATCACAAAAGAATCATGCTGTATTAGTCCATTCTCACACTGCTATAAAGATGCTACCTGAGACTGAGTAATTTACAAAGGAAAGAGGTTTAATTGAGTCACAGTTCCTCATGGTGGGGATGCCTCAGGAAACTTACATCATGGTGGAAGGCGAAGGGAAAGCAAGGCGGCAGGAGAGAGAGAGCACACGGGGAAACCACCACTTCTAAACCATCAGATCTCATGAGAAGTCCCTCATTATCATGAGAACAGCATGGGGGAAACCATCTCCATGATCCAGTCACCTCCCACCACTCCCCTCCCTTGACACCTGGGGATCAGAGTTCGAGACGAAATTTGGGTGGAGACACAAAGCCAAGCCATATCACATGTTAAACTTTAAGCAAACTCTCCCTAGTAGACCCAACTAGCGATTCAAAGAAATACATGGCTATGAGGATTCCGTTGCCATTTTCCTCATCTCGTATAGGTCTAAGGGAGGAAGATTTCCACTGTTTAGACCGGAAGACCCTGAGGACAGTATCCTTTCTGGCTGCCTTGCTGTCATATGAGTCCATAGGGGGCAAAGGTGAGGCTTTCCTGGGCTTGTGATTCCCAGGACGTCTCCACTTCTAGGGCCACATTAGCTAAATGGTAATTATGAAAATATCCAGGACAAGAAGCTAATAAATAAGAACTGACAGGCATTGCATAGTAAGGGATTGTTGTGCATGCTGGCCCTTCTACAAGACACACGATGGAGGTTGAGAGTGTCTAACAATCCTCCTGAAACGTGCTGCCCAATGCACTGATGATACAAAAGGAAACCTGCTCGAATAGAAGAGCGTGGGAGAAGATTGATGTCCTGCGGATGGCAGTTTCTATTGTCCTGGATCCGTGGGATGTTTCTAAGAGCTTTCTTGTGACCTTTGGTTTCTAAATGTAGAACCTGCTGTGATCTCTGGAAAAGAGGAAGAATATGTCCCAGGTTTGTTCAATGGTATCAGGAATAAAGAAGCTAAGATTTGACTTCCTCAGGTGGAGAAGGTACAAGATGATGATTACCATTCAGGTTGGCTGCCATCTGGGTAGGGATCCCTTCACGAAAGGCCCCAGCAGGGAGACTGTATTCAGTGCTCAATGAAGGCAAAAGTCGTTTTGATGTCTTTTTACTGAATCATTCCACCAACGCTGCCTGAGCCATAAATGTGGCACAGATTAATTGAGCAAAAAAAGTGACTTGCATACAGTTGGCACTTCTGTTCTTATTAGGATCAGAAAGAACAATTGGGTGAAGATCACTTCAGGAAAAAGAAAAAAGCATATGTTACTGATTGTTTTGGGTGAATGTTTTTATGAGAAACAGGGATGCCGCGTCATTAATAACTCTGGCATGCCATCCCAATTCTGGTCGGCCTGATAGATTAAACATGAGCCCTCTCTCATTATTCCAGCAGCCGTAGAGCATTGACTTTGCCTCCAGCCTGATATGTATTCCATGCACATTCAAGCCTCCGAGTTGACATCTTCTTCTAAAATTGTTTGGCTGTAATAAATATAAAACTTTCACCACTGATGTAAAGCATTGCTGGTTGGCATCATTTCCTACCCCCTTTTAATTATTCCTGACACTGTGGAGAAACATCTAATATAAATCTGTAATGTGCGCTGATGACAAACTACACGGTTGAAGGACCATGTAATTTCTCCACAATTAATTAAAGTGCATGGAGATTTTTTTTTCTCTTTCATTCTTTCTTTTGACCCCCCGCCCCCCCCCCCCCCCCCCCCCCCCCCCCCCCACCAGCCAGATGTCACTGACTGGCTCAAATAACACTGTTGTCAACTGTAAAAAATTAAGATCCAAACCGTAAGAAAGGTACTTAGATAAAGAAACCAGATGCCAGGTTATTTGTGATACTACCACATACATCTTGGTGGAAGCCACCATTGTTCAACATCTGTAGTTCCACAGCCTTAATTACGCACTTAACTCAGCAAGCCTGTCAGCAGTTTATTTCCACAAGTACCGTCACTTTTGTAAATCTTCCCTTAAAAATTGAATGCTGCCAATCAGCACAGGGAAGAGAGACAGAGACCCTGGAAGACCTTGTGCAAAAAGAGGCGGCTGCCTGTTTATGCTGGTGGCGCATGCTGGTGTTTACGGGCATGTGTGTGTGGTCACCCAGAGAGGAAAAAACGCTCTGCTACCATTTCAGGCTGATCTACCACCTGGAATTGATCAAAAGCAAATTAATTTTCATTTTCAATTAGGAATACAATTAAATTCAAAGTGGTGAGGGGGGGAAATGGCCATGTTTACATCTAGCTCCTGCTGGTGGGAGGGCTTGAGGAAATACCAGATGAAATGAAATACTTGTCTTTGTATCTTTGCATTTAACTCATTCAAGTGTTAAGGTGGTGGCTGGGGCCGCTGCTGCTGGGACTGCAGTTTACCTCCCCTGGAGCTGCGCCTCCTTCCCTTCAGGCAGAATGTAGGCAAAGGGAAGAGGGAGGGCGGTCAGAAGGTGGCCTCTCTGAGATTCATGGGCTCTTTTCCCAGGATTTGGCCATGGATCCAAGATATGGGTGTTTTCTTGTAGAGCCTAAATGAGGAAGCAGGAGTTCGGTTTTGCATTCTGCTGGCTCTTGGCGTCAAAGCATTACCTGGCAAATGGATCCACGTCTGGCCATCAAGAGAGATATTGAGTGATTGTGTGAAAACAATCTGGCTGTTGAATGCCTCATGTCACAGGATCCCAGCCCTTTTCAGTTGACTTTTCTCTACATTCAACTGCTGCCTTTTGTTGGAGTAACTGAGTGGGGGCCTGTGGGGCAGACAGGATTCCTCCTGGCTGCCTGGGGAACAGTTGACCCAGTGTGTTCATCACCAAGGGTGGTAATTTGGGGAGCTTTGACCCTGATTTTAAGGAAAGTCAATTATTTGTCAATTATGAGTCCTGGAAATCCTGATATGGGACTCAGATGTTAAAGGCCTGGCTCTCTGGTTTCTGGATAGATCGCAGTGGATCTGAGAATGTGAAGTAGTCATATTCTCCCAGAGCAGTGCATGTTGCTTGCCATAAGCCTTCTGTCATGCTGATGAGAATCTTCTAACTATCCATCTTGGAGATCAGCTTCTTTGAAAAAGCAGAGTGGATGATAAATATTTGGTCATATGAATAACAATGAAGTAGCTTCAGATAATGGCTTACATCTTTATAAAATCCTCTGGGTGATGGATGAAGAGGAAGAGAAGGTTCTGGGTCATGGAAACAGCTGCTTTGGGTGAAAGATTATCCAAAGCAGTGTGGTGACCAGGAATCTTTGCTGTTCCACTCCATACTTTACCTCCTACCCACACCCCCAACCACCTTTCTTGTCCCAAAGCAAGGGTTTACGTTTCCTCCCTGCATGGTATTTGTGCTCTAAAAGAAGATTTTATTACTTCTGCTACAGTGGAATTTCTCTTTTTACTAGACAGTTGGCATGACCACAGCCTGAAACCGCAGTGGAGTTGTTAACACGCTGGGATCAGTTTTTCCCCCTTTAAAGCTATTCTTTTCTTTTCTTTATTTTTTTAAAGAGGAAAAAAATGCTCCAACAAATCAACAGAACTATTAACTTTCTGATTTATTTGCTAGAGAGAGCAAAAAAAGTCAATGTGAAGTGACAGAAACGCCAGAACAGACAGTATGAAAACATTCTATGTGAAAGTTTCCAACTGAAATCGCAGCACAAGCAGTTGGTTATCTGGAGATAGACATCTTCAATTTCCTGATTGCATAATAGAAATGGGATTTCTTTTTCCTCTACAAAAAGCGTTATCCATAATGTTGACATAAAGTTTTCTGTGCCTTGGGTTCCAAAGAGTACTCTTCTCAACAACAGCCGAGCATCTTCTCAACTGCTAACGGTTACTGCCATTTCTTCTCCTTCAAGGGAAAAGGTAAATGTTGCTAATATGAAGGCCAGAAGAAGAAATCCTCAAGACCCTGGGAGATTAACTCTGCCCAGCTGGCTGGTGTCGTGGCATCTAGTAAATAGGTTGATCCTCCACTATAAGGAGAAATAGTCCTGAGGAAAATTAACCTGAGTATGGGTTGGCAACCCAATAGCTGCCTAGCCAGTGCACGTTTCTCCCTTTGCAAGTATCTCAGGATTAGAAGTGTCTAAGGATTTGAGACTGTGGTTCTGGGCGGTTCAGGACAGTTGTCCTGGCTGGGCCTGGGCCAGGCTTTGCCGTGGATCTGCCCACCTCAAGAACTGGCAGAGGTGATATGTAGTCTTCAAATCTACATGGCGTCCCAATACAGTTGATGACAATGCACTGTATTTTCCTCACTGCTCAGTTTCTGAGGACCCATTTCTGAAATGGAAAAGTCTTGGCCCTGGCCTGTAGCTTACATCACTTTGGTATTTTTAAATGCCCATGATCTCAAAAGCAGTCCTCATTTTAAAATCACCCTTTATATCAATACTTCATTTTATGTAACACAGTGTTTTAAAATCATATTTAAAAGGCAGCTTCTTTTGTCTTATGTGCCCTTGGCTAGGAAACAAAGGAAGTCTCTTTTAAGAGGTGTTTTACATTTTATGACTACTGAGAGAGAACATAGTTCTTTAATAGGTAGATATGTAAGACAGTTTCACATTATAGGTTTTCAGAGATTAGAAGTTCTGGAACAAGGTTGTTTGATAACATCTCTGAAGGGCAAAGAAGCAAACGGAAACCTCAGAGGACTGGATGCCAAAACAGAACACTCTCTAAACTTGTGGGCAACAGGAGCTTTTCTGAGATCGTATTATTCTCACCGATAATAGCATCCTGCCTTGACTGCGGGTGAGGGTGTGCAAGATGGATCATTCATGTCTTATACTTCATGGTTATGGGCATGTAATATGTTCTTCATTGAGCCAGGCAATTGACAGAGACGCCAGTGCATTTAAGACTTGAGTCTACTGGAAATGAGACTTGCTCTCTTGCCAGAAATGGATGCTTTTCTGTGTCCACCACTATCACACATCTTGACTTTTTTTAATCCTGACTCTTAAAACAATAATATCAAACAACTCGAGGGGAAAAAAGTTAAATATTTCCATATGAAGGGCTGATTAAATTTGTATGGTTTTCTTTTCAGTAAAAATTGATATGTGATGAAACACAGTGCAGCTGGATGACTGGTTTGGGTTGATGCTGTCACGTCCTCTGATCTCGCTACCCGGCTCTAAGGGCCAGCACCCGGTGAGCTGCCATGCTGTTCGGAATGCCCATTCCCAGGCACTAAACACTAATCGCTAATCACCTGGCTCAAGTCTTTCCTCTTAACTCTCATCGTTCTTCTGTATCCCTTCCTCTTCAAGGGCAGACTGAGTCCGTATGAAGCATTATGGTTGACAGGCATGCGATGCCCATCTAAAATACGGATAATAAGAGGAAAGGGCTTCTCAATTATTGGTATGAATATAAGAACTTGACTCTTTTTTTTCTTTTTGAGACAGAGTCTCACTCTGTTGCCCAGGCTGGAGTACAATGGCGCTACCTCTGCCCTCTGGGTTTAAGAGATTCTCCTGCCTCAGCCTCCTGAGTAGCTGAGACTACAGGTGCATGCCACCATGCCCAGCTAATTTTTGTATTTTTTTTTTTTTTTAGTAGAGACAGTGTTTCACCCTGTTGGCCAGGCTGGTCTCGAACTCTTGACCTCGGGGGATCCACCCACCTCAGCCTCCCAAAGTGCTGGGATTACAGGTGTGAGCCACCGCACCTGGCCAAGAACGTGACTTTTGATTTTCCCAGTATTTGGAGTGGGTGGGCTGCTTCTGCTGTTGCCGTCAGTAGCCAAAGGTAACAACAGTATATTTTTCTGTAGCAGATTTTACAGAGATGAAACCAACTTGCCAGTTCTATGCTTAATAACTGTTTCCATCTTTCCTCTCTGAAGAGATGAAATTGCCAGAGTCAGAAGCTCCTCCAGGCTTAGCCAGCTTTCGCCTTTGCTCATCATACATCTTCGGGGCTCCTCTTAACCCACAGATGGGCTAGCACCTGTTTTCAACCTTTATCCTGATCCTTCCTATCTCCATCCCCACTCCATGTCTCTCTCTCCAATGTCCCATATCTCTGTCATGCTTAACCAGGACCAGTTCTTCCCCCTCCCTCTTTCAGTTTCCAAAGGTCATCTCCTGCCAGATCTTGGCCTAAAGTTAACTTGATTCTCTGGCCTCACTTACAGAAGTCGAACTGCTCTAAACCACCCTTGGTGGCAGTGACTCCTTCCTGAAAGAGGTCAGGCACTCAAAAAATTGAGAGACGACACTCACTCTGGGGCTCCTCACATATATTCCTCAGTCGGGAATGGTAAAGGTCCCCCCATTCAGGGACTTCAGTTTTGTGACAGAGAAAAAGACAAATTTGTCAACATTTGTTGGGCTCCAAGGAAGTCACATGTGTAACCGAGCTATTTCAGATCTCTATTTGTCAAGCCCAGCATTCACTGTGGGTTTCCTCACATCCCTCCCCTGCCCAAACCCCCACCTACAAGAAACAGTCTACAAACAAAGCATTTACCCTTTGAGGATTGCTTTCTAATTAAAATTTTACAAATGCCAAATAAACAAGGGCATTTTTGAAATGTAAATTTGTCATTTTTCCGTAAGCAACTTAAATCAACTCCACCTGCCTTGAGACTGGTTTCTCCTTCAGCACAAAGCAATGTGCTCCTAGGTTCTCTTTCGGCTCCTGCAGCTCCGATTCCCCGTGCACTTAGATCCTGGTGTCGATTTTTTTTTTCCTTGAACACTTTCTGCAGTTTAGTTATTTGTTGTAATTATCAAGTTCATTTTTCTCTAATAGATGTGATTAAGTATATTTAGCACTGTGTAATGAGTTTTCTGCCTGGTTGCATCTTAGCTAATAAGGAATTCCTTAGCGGCATCTCTGACAGCTGCTACGAGTCCCAGGTCTGCACAGCCACAAGAGACTCCTTCCATGAACTGCTAGCATTAGAGAAATTAACTCTATTACACTAACCATAAAATTGAGGCTGAAATTTGATTACTAATAGATCCTCAATTCAACTAGAAACTGTAGAAACGGGGTGGTGCCAATGGAGAGGAAGGTGAATGCGTGTGAAATGCCAGCATCCACGTTTTCATCAGTGTGTGTGTTCACCACACTTCCAATTTATTTCCTGGGCAGGAAGGAGAGAACAGAGCCAAGCTGATGGACTTAAAACTGCGTGATTCCACCGGTATAAGACTGGAAATCTTTGTTACTGCCATGATGGTAATACCTTGTTATTAGTACCTCTGTCTTTGCTGAGCTGAGAAACCTCCTGGTGTGTTTTTGGCCATCAAAACTACTTGCCATTGTCACCGGCAGTCCAGATTTGTAAGGCTAAAGTGCTGAGGACAATTAGTAATTGGTGACTGGCTGCTATGATGTATAGTTGCTTAGCAACAGTCCCTGAATTAAGTTTCTGGAAGTGGCATACAGGAAGAGACAAGACAGGAAGATGAAATAGATACCATTTCAATGTGTAGGTGAGTCAGTAATGAAAAAAGAGTGAAAGATATTTGTAATCATAGAGACGACTGAGTGGAAAATTGGGGCTAAAGGAAAGAAAAGGCGGAACTTAGTTCCTCTCTTGCTAAGTAAAATACCTCTCTTGCTAAGTAAAATAAGAGTAAATGGCAGTTGAACCACCCCATTGATACAAGAGCTCATTCTCTTTCTTTGACACTATACTGTGAACTCAATGCTAGCTGAACTCAGGGTGGGTTATTTACCCAAAATGCAGCATAAAAATTCATGGAAGGAAGAGATGGAGAATGAAGTTGCACTGGCTTGAAATCTTTAGAACAAGATTAATTTAGCTTCCTTTAGTTCATACCAGTGAACTAGGATTAAGTGGGCGACAGAGCCCAGGTTTGATTCAGCCCTGCTCGCAATACCGGGTGGAATTAGTGTTCTGATATACTGATGTTCAGCCTTGCTCTGTTTGGAGTAGAGAAGTATCTTGAAGAGGCCACGAACAGCATATTCATTTCATTAGACTTGGCTGTTTTGAGACTCTCAGCAGACTAAGATATCACCCTGAACTACATGATTTAGTGAGCTGGTTTAGCCTCTGGAAGGCCAGATGAGCAAAAGAAAGTGGAGAAGCTGCACAAGACCTTGATCCAGATACTGAGCCTTGTTAAGGGGCTGCCTTATCTAGGGCAACGAGCTATGTCTAGAGGTCTGCAAAGGTGCAGGGGCTCATTAACGTTACTGAGGGCTGTTTTGCAATTAGTGTTGAAACACTGAGATAAAGAAAGGATATATAGGAATTAAAAACAGATAATGTAAACACTAACAAAGAGTCTTAATCCCCTCGGCTGAGTGTTTTGCATGTTTACCTCTGATCAGAATTCTTAATAATTTCGAGTGTGTTGCAACTCAATAAAGATTCCCTAGGAAGAAACAAGTCGATTCTGGGATTAAAAAACAAAACAGAAACAGAAAAATGTATGCCCATGTCTATTACTTTAAAAATAAAAATTAAGGAAATTAAATGACACAAGAAGGTTTTGTTTGGGTTGAGTTTGATTCAGACTACTCATGGGTACAGTTCAGTCCCCCATTGTCTACTGATTAGCAGGATATCTTTAGGGCTTTCTGTCTCTACCAATGACTTGTTTTCTGTCTGAAGAATGAAGGTGTTTTGATACAAAGTTATTATTGTTCAATTGAGAAAGTCTTTGCCCTCCTGGCCTGAAGTTCCCCACTGGAGAGAGGAAGCTGATAACCATCTCTGGTTCTTGCCTAGTACCTGTAAAGGGCTCACCCTCACTTACAATAGAGCACTGTATTTTCAGGACAATGTATAATTATTTGGGAAGAAGCCAAAATGATGACTAGTGCATAACAATAGTGTGCATGATATCACAATCTGTCTAATGGCTGATGGTTCCAGTTTAAATATCTTAAGCTAAGGGTGCTCCGTGCTCTCAATTCATTCCCACAGTCCCACCACTGCTGTCCCTTAGTTAAGTAACACTCAAACTCTAGTTGTTTAAGACTCAGCTTCCCTGTGACTGTAAACTCTGTAAGGGCGGGGATCATATACCTTGCTTCCCACTGACCGTTTATTCCCAGCACCCAGCGCAGGGTTTGTGATGCAGAGGGCACCCAATAAACATTGGTTGAATTAAATTGTTAGAATTTCCAAGATGGTCCCTAGTGATCCACACTTCCTGGTATTCACAGCCTTGTGTAATGCCCTCCCTGTCAGTGTGGTCTGACGCTTCTAGTAAGGAGGAATAAACTAGGTTACAAAAGGCGTGTGGCCACTTACAATCTCTTTCTGTCTGGACTACTCACTCTGGGAGAAGCCAGTTCTACATTGTGAGCAACCCTATGGAGAAGCCCTTAAGTTGCTGAAGCCTCCAGCCAACAGCCATGTCGGTGATTTTGGAAGGTGATTTTGGAAGCTTATCTCCCAGACCAAATCAAGCCTCAGGTGACTGCAGCCCCAGCTGAAACATTGATTGCATTCTTATGAGAAACCCTAAAACCAGAGCTACCTAGCTCCCAAATTCCTGACCCACAGAAACTGTGAGATAATAATGTTTGTTGTTTTAAGCTGTTCAATTTTGGAGGTAATTTTTTACCCAGCATTAGGTGATGAATATACTGGCCAATTACCACATGTATCAGTTCATTTATTTATTCATTCAGTAGTCATTGAATGACAACTTTGCCAGGGACTGTGCTAGATGCTGGGGATACCAAGACACATAAAGCAAGGTCCCTGCCTTCAAAGAACTCGCAGTCTAGGACAGTGAGATGGAGACGGAGACAGAGAACACTGAAGGTTGGTTTATGAGCAGCAGGCATACAAAGGAGGAAGCTAGAGTGGAGGGAGCTGTAAAATTGACAAAGTGGTCTCTAATATAACCCTCCCCCGACACGCATACAAATACATCACCGATAACACTTTCTTCCTAACTTTCGCTTAGTCTAGCTGTAGACAGTTCCAGCAAACCTTGTTTAACACTGCTCCGTGTTACATTGACTCCTCATGGAGCTGGCTGGCCACTGTGGAAGAGAGAGCACTGTCCCACGTTCTCAGCCCTTGGCTGTGGGCATCCCATGATCAACGTGATTCAGTTTGAGTGATTCTTGCCAGTCTATCAGTTTTCTTTCCTCTTCCCTGGTCTCTCTGTCATTAACACCCTATTACCTATGGGTGTCTTCATTAGAAGCAAACTTTTTTGTTGTTTTTGGTTTTTTGTTGACATAGGGTCTCATTCTGTCGCCCAGGCTGGAGTGCAGTGGCACGATCTTGGCTCACTGCAACCTCTGCCACCCAGGTTCAAGTTATTCTCCCACCTCAGCCTCCCGAGTAGCTGGGACTATGGGCACGTGCCACCATGCCTGGCTAATTTTTTTTTTTTTTTTTCTGTATTTTGATAGAGATGGGGTTTCACCATGTTGCGCAGCTGGGCAAATGGTTTATTTTTTAAATGACCAAAATAAGTGAGATTATTTTAATGCTTTGTATGCCTGCCCGATGTATAAATGCAAGTTTCACTGTGGCTTGAGGCTGAACATGGTTGGTAGATATGAGTCATACCATGGGCCCAGCTGCGTCCACCAACAGAATACTTCTAAGGAGCGCCAGGAAGATAAAGCAAAACGCTCTGATATGTTGATGGTGAGCAGTAAATCACAGTGGTAAGAACGCATCTCCGTGGGGACCCTGCTATCATGGCCCTTCTCATGGCTGATTGTTTAGAAGGCTCATTCCCACAGCCTCTTCCTCTGGGTGACACCATGCCCTGGACATGAATGACACTGTGTGGTTGACATAGGACCTGAGGGTGGGTGACAGATGTTATGGAGGAGGATTTTTTTTATTTCATTTAAAAAATGAAATAACAGAGTCTCGCTCTGTTGTCCAGACTGGAGTACAGTGACACAATCTCAGCCCACTGAAACCTCTGCCGCCTCCAGGGTTCAAGTGATTCTCCTGTCTCAGCCTCCCAAGTAGCTGGGACTATAGACACACACCACCACGCCCAGCTAATTTTTCGTATTTTTAATAGAGACAGGGTTTTGCCATGTTGGCCAGGCTAGTCTCGAACTCCTGACTTAAGGTGATTCGCCCACCTCGGCCTCCCAAAGTGCTGGGATTACAGACGTGAGCCAGTACGCCTGGCTGGAGGAGAAACTCCAGTGAGTAAAGAAGCAGCCCTGCTGGGACTGGGTCCTTTACCCTCCGGAGTCGGGCTCAGGAAGAAGGAACAGGACCAGGTACCAAAAGCCCCAGTAATACCGTCATGATGTGCCCAGGTTTAGAGATGACTTCAAGGAGGGAGAAAGCCAACACACTCTTTTCCACCTGCTGCAGGCCGCAGTGGCAAAGCAATAAAATGCTGATACCATCCTCCTGCAGGTATAACTGATTTAAGTGGGGAAAGGCAGACAATCTGTGAGAGACAGCAAAGATTAGTTGGCTTTTCCCCCACCTCCTGTGCATGAACTGGAGAATGATGGAAAAATTGGTTGTGTTTGGGGCCTTTATTTGCTTTTTTCCCTCCTCTCTTTAAAGAAAAAAAAAAAATTCTGCCTTTGTCTGCTGCTACTGTGTCTATTTTTGTTGTGGTGGTGGTGGTTTTAAATAGGAGAACTTGTGAAATGAGACTGCATAAAAGATGGACTTGTTTTATATATGGGATATTGCCTGTCCTTCAGATCTATGTGTCTCGCTTATGGAATGAACCAAAGTAGGAGAGATAAACTAATATTTTGTATCAGCTCAGCCAGACAATACAGATGATAAAGATGTTTCATCTTCTTATGCATGCAGAAAATATGAAAAATCGTAGTTTACACACATTTGCTCAATTCAAGTGTAAAATTGGGCCCCTCGATTGCCCTGGGCCACAGTGGCTGTGTTAAGGAAGCTCGATTTACCTTGCAGCCGAGTGAAAAATGATCAGAATATTAGACTCATCTAGCCCACATTAAGGAGCCATTGCATTTCCCGACAATTTTATGCTATCTCAATATGAAAACAGAGCAATTTCAACTCATATCAGGTTATGATCGGCAATTACAGTTGCATAATTCACCTAGTCATCTCTTTGCAGGGCCTTTATTTTCCCTCTTGGTGACATTCCTGAGAAAGTGCCTGATAAAAATGTCATATATCATCCCAGCTTTAGAACTCGTGAGGGGGTAATCTGCTATGCCTTGCTGAGCCCATATTCATCACTGGATTTTTGACTTGGAGGGGTCATGGCACTCATAATTTCCTGTTTGATATTGTCCTCACCAGCTCTGACAAGGGGCTGTAAAAGCTTGGTTGTAGGCAGTAGTGAAGCGCTGCTCCAGTGGGGCCCATCACCAGCAATAAGAGTGCATTACTGTGGCTCGTGCTGGAGTTGGCCGTTTCGAAGATAATTAGATTTGATGTCAACATTTCTTTATCACCTGCATCCTTTTGTGCATCTGTGTGTCAAGTTGTTCTTTCCGGATTTATTAGCACCCTCAGAGCTACTCTCTATCTGTCAGCTTGTGTGCTGTTTGTGTTGACAGTTGTAAAGTTAATTACTAGTACTAATGAGCATCGGGCTTTTGGTGGACATGGCGTTTTGGACATTTAAAACTATAATTAGTTTTTTTTTTTTTCTTTCTGTGTGTGGTGCTTCAGTACAAAATAAAACGTGTTTTAAAAAATACCTCCCTTCCATTGCATTTTGACATTCTGTGTGCAGTCAACTTATCTTTTATTCAAAGGCTCCAAAAACTCAGTTCTGTTTCTTTTTAAAATAGACTTCCTTTTCATTGTAACTCCATGAATAATTTCTTTTGTTCCTTACTTCTCTTCCAACCTGATAATGTGACCATTTCATATGCCTTGAGAATTAAGGATAGTGATGGTGGAATGATCAAAAAATGTGCTGCGTAAATGTTCATCTCTGCCCAATCGGTGGACTACAAATTTTCCACTTTTAACTCTCCTCTTTTCAAATCGTACTCTGGGTCCAACCAAAAGACTCAGTGAATGAAGAAGATTGGATAAAATGAAAACTGTAATAAATTGTTCTCTGAGTGGCTGGCCCCAAAATAATAGTGATAGCTCATATCAGTGTAATGTTAACTCTGCCAAGAATCACGGTAAGCTCTTTATACAGATTACCTCATTTAATCCTTGCACAAACCTAAGAGGTCAATACTATTATCTCCATTTTACAGATGGGGAAACTAAGGTTTAGAAAGGTGAAGGGCCTAACAACTAGGAAGTGGTGCTGGGATTTGAATCCAATCAGTGTAGCTCAGAGCCTGTGCTCTCCAACACTATTGTATGGACACAAAGTACGCTTTCAAGGAAAATTAGCAGACTCCTGGGGCATGTATTCTGGAACAACAAAAAACAATCACTTACTAAATCAGATCGGCTCATTTGTATTTCACTCCCAGCCATACCGGGACGCTGGTTTCAATGTAATGGCAATTATCTATGGCATGTACTTTATGGAGGTATTTTGTTTGGTCTATTGCGGCAGCAAAGCACCACTCCCTTGCTGCTATTCATATTTACTTTCTATTCATCATTATCTGCCATTTTGCTAAATAACTATCCTTCCCAGACATAAATCATCTATAAAAAATACTCTGGCTCAGAGAAAATTTCGCCCTGGCCCTGCAATGATGAGATAACCATTTTCATCTCTTGTTGAAGCATTGAGATTTATTGGCTTTCGATGGGCAGCAGACCAGGCATCACTCTCTGCTAAACAGACTCCCACTTGCATTTATTCTTATTGCATTTAGTGATTCAAAATGGAGCTCTCGGAATCCCTCGAGGGTCCATTCCCAGCCTGGGTGGGGTGTTATTACTTTATATTAGATAAGGGAAGGACACACAAAGAAACATGCGGTGATTCGGATGATTTTTTATTTCCGTTTAGCAGTGATGACAGAATGTCATAGTGAAATGACTTCAAAAGTCATTTTTCCCCACTGCCCTGGTTCTGCAGCCTTGTCCCTTGAGGGCTCTTCCATTGTACAGTGTTATTAATTCTGCTAACTTTCAGACTTCATTGCTGACAACAGGCCTCTTGGCTTTCGCAGCCTATTACATTAAATTTCCCATCAAACCATGTCAGCCTCTGAGGTCACAGATTTCGAGAGAAGCTTTAGATATTTTGCCATCTGACTTCACGGGCAGGTGTTTTCTAAATTGCTTTTAGGTTTGTTTTTCCAGTGTCAGAAATCAGATTGAACCTATTTAAAAAAACTCAGACAGTGAGTGCTCATCAGGATAAGAACAAAGCGGAGTTTGAGGCACGCCTGAACTGGCGTGTGTGTTTGTGTGTGTGTGTGTGTGTGTAGGTGCACTTGTGTTTCAGTTGACCTTTCAAAGGCAGAGCAAAGCCTTCCGACTCAACTTCATCCCCGGCCCCGCCTGGTGAGTACAGTGTCCTGTTGACTATCTATTTTTCTAATACTTACTGAAGCCCCAAAATATAGTGTGACTGCCCTGATGAACAGAGATATGCTCTACTGACCTTGACTTTGGAATTCTCTGTGAAACTATTGAGTGGCATCAGAAGGTCACTTTGGGCAGAACAGTGAAATGACAGAGGACCTGGTCTAGGGCTAGCACGCCTTAACGTGGACTCCGTAAGCAAGTTCCTGGTGGCAATAAAATTTCAGTGTTTCCCTTGACGCCTTTATTTTGGTGTGCTGTTGTGGGATCAAAATAAAGGAAAAGCAGAAACCTTCCTTCCAAGTAACATGGCCATAGGCGTCACGTTGCTGTCAAAATTGCATTTTGAAGGAAGCCTGTGCAGGAACATGGAACTGGGGCTCCGTTTAAAAACAGAAAAGAAATGAGATGTTATTTTTGAAGCAGTCAACTCACGGAAATAATTACAGGTCATTTGGCAAATCTAAAGTCCCCTTGAAATTCTTATTTATTATTAGTTCCAGTTAATATTTCTGCTCTGAAAATGACAACATTCAAATATTGGCTTGCCATGATAGTTCAGATTTACAGGCTTGGCAGTTAACAGCTTTTTGGTCCTCTTAACTGGGTATTGTAGCATGCTTGGCAGGGGGGTGGGGCAGGAAAGTGACAGACCTTGGAAGCTGAAGAGGTAGGAGGACCCACACGCTGGCTTCCTCGGTGATGGATATCTACGCACTTCAGTGCCTCACCTAAGAGCAGGTAACAAGAGCTTGGTGGCTTGCAGGAAGCATTGCAGTTAACTCTAGCCCCGCCCCCTTTTTTTCTTTATAATTTTTAGAGACCTGGGAAGCTGCTGTTGTCTGAGCCCATCATTAGCCAGCTCTACCTGCAGGAGGAGATGCTGAACCAGGCTAGGACCAGAGAAAGATGAGTGAGGCGAGGTAGTGTCACTGTGTTTCCCCCTGCTAGCAGCCATAAGGAGAGAGAATCATTTGTGGCACTCTGGGGACAGTTTTGTCACCCTGACAGTAATGCTGTTATGCGCTGGCTTGACACACAGGATGAATCCATAAAGACAGATAAGTAACTGTGAAAGTGGCTGGGGATCAGGCTGAGTGCCACCACTCACCTGCAGTGACAAATAGATAGTCATGAAGGATTGGAAATCCTGCCCAACACAGAGATCTGTCAGCAGAGAGATGGACTGCACCCCCAGTGACACAGGCAGCTGGAGCAAAGTGTGTGTGTGCGCACATGCGCCCCCGCAGGGTGTGCGGGGAGGTTAACTTCAGATCCTTGTTTCCAAGAGGGCGGGTGTGGTGGTGCAGGTGGGATGAGAAGATTTCAACACTGTTTTCCTTTATGAAGTAGAACTGTGAATGTTGTGTCTTTTGGTTGGTAAGTTCAGGCATATTTTGTTTAGAAGGTTGCGCTTACTTTCCGTTTTCCCCGGAATTTTTCTGATACCAATAGGGGTCCCCATCTGCAAATCAAATGAATCTGAGTTATGAAAGCAAAATACTATTGCTGAACTGCTGGTGTCGGTGGCACCAGGCAAGGGACAGGCGGAAGCGGCGGGGGTGGGGGGGGCCTTATTTATCTTTTATGCTGGAAAGGCTTGTTCTTTCTGGTTGGAAATCTGCTTTTCGTCAATGAAAGAAATTCCGAGGGTATTGTTTGAAAAAACAAGCACAATGCTGGAACCGCCGTTTCCCACTTGGGCTTGAGATCCGAACAGCACTGCGTTTCACAGATTTGAAATCTGTTACTGTTATTATGCAGAATAGATCATCTTTGTTGTAATTATCCTTGAGATCACAAAAGCCTGATTGTGTCCTATTATCTTTCTGGAAAGTTACGAAATAGATTTGAGGCGAAAAGTAAACATAAGCAGTAAGAGTCAAACCTCACTGGGTCACTGTCAGCCATTTGGACAGAAGCCCTAAATGGCCCAGAGGCACAGCCATTTAGAGCTCTTTTCTTTTTTTCAATAGAATATTTTGACCCCCAGAGGTATGCGTAACTATATCGGGGATCCAAAGGTTTCACACAGGATAGGTCCTGTGTCTATGTGCAGTGTAGCGGGAGCTGGGAATGGAAGCAAACCAATATTCCAGCATCCGCTTCTAGAACAGTGATCAGGATTGCTATCATTAACAAGATGGGTGTATGTGGGACCCAAGACTCATCTATCAAGCCCTTGTTCTGACTGCTTTTAAGGTAATATTTTTAAAAAACAAGCAATTATAGTAATAAGCTTTTTTTTCAAGTGAGTCTTCTTGTCCTATTCCGTTATTATTTTTGCCACCTACCTTTATCATCGGTGGAATTGCACTTCATCTATTTCAGCTTTACTTATCCTGCTAATTTTACTTCTAGGAGCTTAACGTAGGGTACTGGTAATTCTAGAACTGGTTCCTGAAAAATGGTTACATGTAGCTTTAAACTATTATCACCAGTGTTGCTGCTTCTATTAGTATTACTACTTCTACTTGAGTGCTATATATTTAAATATTTATTCTTTCTATGTAGGCAAGCCCTTGCAACCAAATATTTCTTTCCAAAGCCCTGGGGTCTATGTGTTAGCTTTAAGATTCTTTATTTTAGTTTATCATTTTGGGAGACTAAGAATATTTTAAAGCAGTTCAGCTGTAATGAAAACATTTTCTTTTTGACCCTAGGTTCTGAGTTTGACATGTTTTGACCCTATCATTCTAACCATGATTTAAATTCTGAATTTCCAGAAGCCTTATTAAAGATGTCAATTTGTGCACCAGAATGGTAAATGTTCTTGTGAACTTTGACTCCTAAAGGAAACTCTATTTTAAAAGAATAAAAGATTTTCCTGATAAATATGTTCCTCATTTTGGGCTAATACTTTCAGTCTGAACTGGGGAATGGGGCAGGGAGAGACCATTGCCTGACCCTACTTGCTCCCTCATTCTGTGATCCAAAGCTATTTTACAACCCACAGCATTCGATTTTTATTTTGCCAAGAACACGTTGGTAATGGGATATAAATCTCCCAGTGCACACCTGATTAAATAGGCCTGTATACGTGAATTAAAAAAAAAGGGTGAGCCCCTTGCCATCACGGGGCGACAGGGAAGCACACCAGATAACCCGAGCTCAGTTGGCTGAAGGGAGCTCGGTGGCTGTTTTTATTAACTTGAGAGCTAAGGTCATTCGGCTTCTTGGGGCCTTGGCGATGGAATGTAAGCTACAGGTCTTTCCCTGGCTGCGGATCTCCTCATTCTGATGTGCAAGGAGCTCCTGGTAGTGGTCCGGCCCCTACCCGCCTGACTCATTGGCCACAATGGCCACTGTCAGTTGGTCACCAAGGCAAGTACCACTGAGGCTGCAGACAGCTGAGTGTAGTATAACACTTTATTGTATTTTATTTGTTAATGTACTGATTTTTGACATGGGATCTTGCTGCATCATCCAGTCTGGAGTGCAGTGGTACAATCATAGCTCACTGCAGCCTTGAACTCCTAGGCTTGAGCCTTCTTCTGCCTCCACCTCCCCAGTAGCTGGGACTAGGGACTATAGGTACACACCACCACACCCAGCTAATTCTTATACTTTTTGTAGAAATGGAGTCTTACTGTGTTGCCCAGGTTGGTCTCCAACTCCTGGACTCAAGCGATCCACCTACCTTGACCTCCCAAAGTGCTGGGATTACAGGCGTGTGCCACTGCACCCAGCCCACAGTTACTCATTCTCCTGACCTCTATTGCTGCTTTCCTGAGTATATTCCAACTTTGTAGTCAGGACATCAGATACCAGCATTTATCAATAAAAAGTGTCAAATGATGCAAACTTCCTCAGTTTTACCACCAAACCCTACTTTTCAACGAGAGTGCTTGAGGAGAGCAATTTCTTCTGGAGAGTGGCTTACCTTGTCACTCACTGGTTCTCCCTGTCTTCACCAGATCAAACTATTCACAGAGAAAACTGGGCCACCTCTTGGACCTTTCTGGGAATGGAAAGATTATTTCAGTGATAAGATGTTTCCAGCCCATTGTTAGGGATCTTAGCACTGTGCCCATCAACATTTGGTATTACCCCAGCCTCCTTGGAGTCCTTGTCCCCATCTCCCTCTGACCTGAGTAACTTTGAGGAACTTTAGTATATTCGGAACCCATAGGCCAGCAGCACTGTTGGAAGCTGTCAGGAGGACACCTGGTAACTAACTAACTTACTAACTTATACAGCTCAACTAACTTACACAGCAGAGCTCTTTAGCCGCTTTTGCACACAGTACTTCTCTTGATCCTCTAACCCAGTGAGATGAATGAGGTAGATATTATTGGTCCTGCCTTGCCTTGGGGACACTAGCAGCTGAGGAGTTACCGCTACTAGTGAGTGTTGGGACTGGGATTCCCCATAGCATTTTTGCTGTCCCAGGAGACTTTCATATGCATTGTTTTCCTGGGTCCTTATGGTAGTCCATGCAGTAAATGAGACAAGTGATGAAGTCTTGGTTTGCAAATGGGGATGCTGAAACTCAGAGAGGCTGACTGGCTTTCTTGGGGACATGGCAACTGACAAGTGACACAACTGGAAACATATCCCAGCCCTTCCGACTTTTAGACCAACACCCTTCCATTACACCAGGATTAACTCCACAATTATGAAAATCTCAAAAACAAAACTACTCTGAAGTCTGTGTATAGCTTCACCCTTCATATGGCTCCAAATTCCCATGCCAATCAAGCTGCAGTTCCGGGGAAAATCCCGCGAAAGGAAAGTCTGCTTTGGCTAGCTATTCAGACCAGGCCAGGGAGGGCTTAGCAGAGTGGCCCACACCCATAGCAGAGTGCTCACCAACCCATTGGCATTGAAGGTGCTGACAGTCTGGACTCAGATCCTGGCACTGCCTACCGTTTGCTGACTCATGTCCCAGGTATTTGCACAGTGTATGGGCTGTCACACAGAAATAGAGTGGATGTTTGGAAGAAGAGTATCAGGTGTAGCTCAGGACCAGAAGGAAAGATGTCCCTGTCAGTGGGGACAGACAGCAAAAGCAACCGTCCCTTGGGGCAAACATTGAAGGCACAATACCGCACTGTACAGAGATGTCAGCAGCCCCAGCTTGGATCACAAGGGAAGTTACTGCACAGCCAAGTGTGCTGCATTTGCAAAGGTCAGGCTTTAATTACATGCACAGTTAAATGGAAATACTGTAGAGAGGTCACACTCATATTTCTTTGGCCTTCATTAATATTATTGCTCTGTCACTTTCTCTCTCCTTGGGTTTGTAAATGAAAGTTCCTTTAGTACATTTAAAAGCATTATTTATTTTTAATCGTCTTACCTCTGGAGGGAGAGGTTACTTCTTTTTGTGTTTTTGTGGTTTTTTTTTTAGAGTAGACTTAAAAAAAAACTTTGCCTATGCGTTTCTGGTTAATTTATTTCAAACCTTTTGCTTTTTATAGTCTTATCTACTAATGCTTTTGATTAAAACACAAGCAAAAACCAGCCAACATGAACAGGTTGAATGCCACATCTGTGCAGAAGATAGCAGCTCACTTATTTATGGCTCAAAGAAATGGAGCCTAAATTAAGCTAGCTATTGCTGGAGAGTGGATAAGCGGCCATTATGAATTATCCTTAATTATAGCGATTTCCTAAACTAATAAACCTGCTAAATCTTTATTGCAAAGGTTAGTTTACGCAGTGCATATAAAACCCGCATGTGCTCCGCATCAGCCACCAGCTGTCTGACAGTGTGTTGCTATTGCAGTGAGTGTTCACATAAATTTTATGTTGGTTATATTAACAGTCAGTCCATATCACTACCCACAGATGCCAGTAGACATAAAAATTGCTCTCTAGTGAGCCTAAATATCCCTAGAAGCTAGTTGTGTCTAATGTTCCATGTAGTATTTGTACGTGAAAGCACCAGATTGGAGGGTTATTTACAGATGAATATTTCAATCCAGTTAGTTCATATAGGCCTACTTAGCCTTCTTTGCTGGTTTATTTGTATGCTAAATAATTCACCAAAGGTTCTTGTTTACTTTCTATAGTAGTTTCTATGAAATGCAAACAAGGGAGCCAACTTTAGGTGTTCAAAAGGCTAAGCAGCTCTGTGTTTAAATGCAGGTCAGAGCAGCAAATGCAGTCTTACTGACGGGCTGTCACTCAGTTTTACGCATTCCTCTTTCTCTCTCTCTTTTTTTTTTTCTTCCTCCTCCAGATATAACTGGAGCTTGCTGCTTTCATAGGAATTTTTGGTTGGACTATCTTTATTCTAAATTTGTCTTTTTCAATACCTGCCTGTGTGCTACCTTCAGCTTGCACAATTGACCACCCAATGCCAGCAGCAAAGAACACATCCCTGGCTTTGAGAAGCTTCCTCATGGTCCTCTGAGCTAACAAGAATAGGTCAGTCCTCAGCTCTTGAAATGCCCTTGTTTTCTTCCTTTTTTTCCTTTCTCATTTTCTTATTTTTCTTTTCTTTTTCTTTCATTTCTCTCCCATGAGTTTTTTGTAGTGCATTTCCAGATATCAAGATTTGAAAGGACAGCAAATAGGACTTTTTTCTTTGAGAGCCCTGAGCTCGGCCAGCCTCTGTCACCCTGAAAGTCAGAAGGGCAAAGTCTAGCTCTAAAAGATGCAGCCTTGAGAAGCCCTTAGAATATATGTTCACCCAGGGGTGAGAAGAATCATTGTTTTCTAGCAAGGTGACAGTTACCTGGCCCTATTGTTCATATGTCCCCATGGCTCAGTTTATGAATGAAAAATACTTCTCTGCCCCCATGTTTTGCAAATGTTTATGATCCTAAACATTTGCCCCCAAAGAGATGAGAAAATAGCCTCCTCCATTTTCAGCCAGGCGCTGCCAAGATCATGAGCGAGTTCAATAGCAGTCTAACTTTTTATTTAATAATATTGATTTTATCATTTTTACTACTTACAATGGGGATTGGTCGGCTGATAGTTATTTGACCTCCCTTTGTGCATGGCTGTGGAGTGCTTCGTTAAGGCTATTGACGTATATCTCTCTTCCCCACTCTTCTTCCAGCAGCCCATCTCAGCAAATAATATTGAGATGCAGTAACTGTTCCCTGATATTGATTTCAGATTGTGTTCATCACACCCTTCTCGGGGCCAGGCAGAGAGCAGCAGCCCCAGTTCTGCAAACCCTTGATGGCTGCAGGCTGAAGTATCATTTCCATCTTTTAAGCAAGAATATCACCCATGTATATTTCCAAAAAATTACCCAAGAAAATGAAAGCATTTTTTGATCAAGATTATTTTTTTACACATACGTAATTAAACTGATCTCTCCAGTTTTATGTTGGGCTTTTTCTGCGCTTTTGTTTTTAAGGAATGCTAGAAGATCCATGGGTCCCTGAGCTGGTGGAAGGAACTCCGATTACATTTTAAGCTTCTGGGATTCAGGATTTGACACACTCGGCCAGACCCAGGGCCTCGTTGACCTTCAGTTCTCAGCCAGCTGGGGCTGTTCGCACCACCTGGGCCTAAAAAAGTCCCATGTTTGGCCCCTGTGGAGTCAGTTGAGATGGCAGGGTATTTAAAAGAACCAGAAGTTTAACATTCAGGGAGGGCCTACCTAATCTAGTGATTACAATCAGACGTAGGAAAGACATGACACAGAGTTTAGGTTTGCATATTTATTTAAAACACCAAACACCAACCAAATACTACTAATACTGGAAATTGTAAGTTCCATGGGGAAAAACAAAAAGACAATAGAGAATCTGTACCAAGAGTGATTATATCTGAGCAGTAGAATTGCAGATTATTTATATTTATTCTCTTTGGGCATTTCTGTATTTTCTTAATTTTCTTTTGTAATTAGAAAAAAAGAAATCTATTCATAAGTATAATTTTTTTTTAATGGAAAGATTAGTAGGCTTGGAGCTCCAGAAGATCCCTGTCCACCAAAGTGAATGCATTAGCCAGGGTTGAAATTGACTCACTGGCCATGCTAATCTCTGCCCCAAGGGACGTGGGACAGACATCACTCCTATCATTGTGCACCTGCCAGTTTTCATTTTGTAAATCCAGTGGGGATTGTGCTAGCCCTTGTCACTAAAGCAGACGTACAAAATGGTTAGGAAGAAGGGCCATGGAATCAGATAAGCCTGGGTTTGATCATTGGTGCTTTCTCTTGCCAGCTATGACTTTGAGCAAGTTACTTAACTTCTCTATGCCTTGGTTTTTTCATCTGGAAAATGGGTTTTTCATAACCCATCTCATTTAACAGGTTATCTCATTAAATGAGATAGTATACAGTAAGCTCTTAACCTAGTGCCTGGCATCTAGTAAGCAATCAGTAAGTGTTAATTATCATTACTGGCATCTGTAGAGCAATTTCCTCTTCAAACTAGACTCATAATAATTAGCATAAACACAGTCTACAGAATGGTCATTTTTTTCTCCTTAAGCACAAATGAGACTCCGTTGAGATCTGCCCCAGTGCCTTATACGTATAAGATTTTCCAGGACATCCTGATTTTATATGTCACTCTTTGATTAAAGGCAATTCATTTTAAAATGTATTTCTAAATGGAAATTTTTTTGAGGATTTTAAAATAAATAAATACATGTGTGTATCACGAGAAAACCTTAGAGGTCTTTGTTCATGGTTCTGAACATATGATCACCATACTGATAGCTCTTTGACATAGAAGGTGCTCCTCCCCACAAAACACACACATACATGTACACCTTCTATCCAAAGCAAGTCCAGAAAAATACTGGAAACCTATCAGGAATCTTTAGAATATCGTCTCATTTGTTTTAGAGTCAGTTTTGCTATTCTCATGCGTTTTTTACTTGTAGGGTCAAAAACACTTTCTAATATCACGGATGGCATGGAATTCTTCCCTGCAGGCAGCCATCTTCAGAACCGAAAGCAGACTATAAAAAGCAGCTAAATTAGAGAGTTTACACAGTTGCTGGATCCTGCTTAATGAGAGACAGCGAACATTTTGCAGGCTACTGAACTTCTGAAATGTGACAATCCAAGCAAATGAAATCATGGTACCTTTCATTGTAGTTTAATTGGACTCAAACTCAGCAAGAGGGGCTGCTGAAAGCTGTATTCAAAGAAACAGACAGGAATTGTACAACAACTAATTCAGCCCACACAACACATCTTACAACTGTCCAAGCTCCACACTTGCTCTCAAGACTGACTCTTTTGGTCAAGAGAGAGAGCTAGACCTGCAGTGAACAAAAGCAGAGATTGTAAGGCAGGCCAAATACTGGCATTGGGAATGGCATAGCTGTCACCCCAAGTTATGCATTTGAAATAGCTCAGCCTCATGGCAGCCAGTACAGGCCAATTTATTTTAAAGAGGAAAAGAGAAGTGAAACAAACTTAGGCCCTCTCTTCTGCCTGTTAGGGTGTCAAGATATCAGTGTCAAGGAGTCCTGTTAGCAGAAGGGTGAGGATGAGTTGAGCATAAATACTAACAAGAGAAGAACTTAGCACAGGCCTCCTGTTGAGTGGAGCTAAATGGCAGTCCCAGTTGAGTAACCCAAAAAGCAGAGAATTACCATAGCTGTCAGGAGTGGGACCAAAATCCTGTCAGGCAGCAGTAAAAGGGATGGGAATGGTTTGAGGGAAACATGAGTTTTGTGGGGGAGTGAGGTCAAGAAGCAGACTGTTTTAGGATGTGCGTGTCTGGACTTAGGAGGCCCTTGAACCGTTTAGGAGGGTGTCTTGGCTTCCTTGTTTTGTTCTTGTATCATTTGAGCTCTCTGGCCTGAAACTGATTATATCATCTCAGCCTCTTCTGGTGTAACCATCCCACCTGACCACTTGAGTCCATGTTCACTGTTATTATGGCCGTAGGTTTAGCCAGTAGGGCTAAAAGAGTGGACAAATTGGGTGCCTGCATGTAACGGGCCATCCTGGACATTGATTTTTGAAGGTTCATTAGATAAATGCTGACATCACAGATTGATGTCTCTTTAAACCAGTACCTAGTGCAGGACCATCTGGGGAATCAAAAATATTGATGTAACATGTTTGAGCAGAAGGCCCACTGGAGAATTCCACTGCCTAAATGGGATCCATCAATTTAGGCTTTCTTTAATTATTCTAATTCTGTGCATCACATCGGTAGGGGAGTTTGTCTGCAGAACCGGTTTTTATAGGGGGTGCCGCCCCTACGTTAGGGGCAAAGGAAGGCCAGACGAGGTATCCACATCTATTTTTCATTATTGTTTTGAGTTGCCGTTTAGTAATTAAAATTTTTGATCATAGACTAATTTTCCCATACCATGTGGCCGTGCGATTGACAAGGGACTGATTAATGGGCCGACCCCAGGGCCAGGAGGCTGCTGGGCTGTTCTCTTGTGGAAGGCATGCCGGCAAAATAAAGTTGATGGTTTTGTTTGTGTTTAACCCTTCACCTTGGCGCTATCAATAGATTGAAGACATCATTTGTATCTGCAAGTGTTTCTTTAATTAAGACCTCCTAAAAATCTTTCCTATTGATTCATTCCATTATCCTATTGATTAACTGCAGTGGATCATGTACTTGGTCTTCAGTGGAAGGCAACAGCCTCAGCCGTCTGTCATGACTACAGATGCAGACCACAGGCAGCCAGCAGCCAGCGCCCAGGGCTGGCAGGAGTGTCTCGTGTTCTAATGAGGCATCAGCGGTGGCTCACTGAACACCACAGAGAAAGCCAGTTCTCTCCTGCTGGAGGGGTGGCCAAGCATAAAGCCTTCCTTCCAGTTATTTATACTGCAGCCACTTAGCTAACAGTACGTACGGGGCTACTGGCAGCCTTGAGCTGGGGGAGGGGAAGAATTCTGCTGTGCATCTGAATTTGAAAATCTTGAGCTTTGAAGTAAAAGCTGCCTCTGAAATCTAGGTGCAAGGCATGGTTCAGAGGCTGACTGTTCCGTGTTCCTGTCCCCAGGCTATAGTTTTGTGCCCTGCCCATCCTCACACTGTACCCCATCCTATCAGCCTCCTCACTCGGCTGGCTAACTAGGAAGTACCACAAGGGGCTTCTGGTTTGGAAGGAGCTTCCCTCTGACTCGGTCAGAAAGAAGGGCTGGCCCTTGATTTTACCTTCTGCCACTGGACATACATCTAAATCATCCCCTGCTATTAAAAATGAAGAAACCTGTGGCTGGACTAGTTCTTAGACTTCACGTTTTACAGTATTCCTTAATATTGACAGTTACAAAGAATTATTCTAGTTGGAGTTTAAAGAGACAAAGACTTCATAAGGCTGTAGTTGGGTATTCTGGGATGTGCGAAATCAAGTGAGGTAAAACATTAGGCACGTAGTAGCTTCTCAATCAACAAACCAATAATTGTTGATCCACCAAAAAATTCACCTTTATGCCTCTCCTGCGTGTCTTGTTGTGTCCCTATTCAGGCATTTTCTGCCTTCCCATCCTTCAAGTAGGCTCAAGAAAATGGCCTTCTCAAGGGGTGGGACACCCTTCTTCCCAAATGGAATCCAGCAGGAAAGAGAAAATGTAGAAGTAAGGGTGCCAGGCAGGAGGCAGATTAAGTTTAGAAAATTTGATGTCTCTCTTCTCTGACTCTTTAGTAGGCAAATTAAGTTTTACTTTTGGAGTGAAAAATTCTAAGACTTTGAAACATCTCTCCTAAGTAAGTTTATAATGGTCTTCATCTTCAAGATCAGGCTTGGCGTGGGTTTTCAGGAATGTGTGTGATTCTGAGTTAAAGTCGGTGGCTTTTTTTAAATAGTCCCAAAGAAAGGAAGGCAGAAAGTCCCACCTCCCCCCATGTGTATTTTGGGATTAGGAAAGCTGGTAGTTACTGGGAGGAGCTCTCTCTCTTCTCTCTCTCTCCTCTCTCTCTCCCTTTTTTTTTTTTTTTTTTTTTTTTTTTTTTTTTTTTTTTTTTTTTTTTTTTTTGGTAGAGACAGTCTCACTGTGTTGGTCTCAAACTCCTAGCCTCAAGCTCTCCTCCCACCTCAGCCTCCCAAAGTGTTGGGATTGATTACAAGCATATGCATTGCACCCAGTCCAGGAACTCTTCTTTCTAATGTGAGTATTTATAGAATACTCATGTACAGAATTTTCATTCTATAAATTTAAAGAATGAAAATTTATAGAATACTCATTTATAGACTCCTATCTATAGAATATCAAAATCAAAATTGATTTTATTAGTGCAAATTCAGGGCTGATTTGTGTTTCTTCTATCAGCAGTTGTTAATAACCGATTGTTTGCACCAAACCCAAGGGCTTGATTTCCCTTGGCACTAAACGTCATGTTTTGGGTGTCCTATAGTCTGTCCTGTGAGTTAACATTGTACAATAAACTGTTTACTCAGGCCTTGGCTGATCATCCTGCCTGCCAAGTCCACCCTCGAAAACTACTTTTTTATTGCTTATTTCCATACTTCTGTGAAATTTGACATCATGCAGATATCCCCAAACTCTTCTCCAAAAAAAGCAGAGATTTACTTAGATCTAAGTGTACTTTTCCTTAACCAAGTGATTTAGAAACTTTTAGGAAATAATTTTGAGGCTAAATGTTTCTGGGTTTTGCTTTTTCAATTAACAGTGTTTTAAATTAGCATGTAATCTCTCTTCATTAAAGACATGTTTTGAAAATTCAGAGAAGTATAAAACAGAAAGGAGGAGTCTCCTGGAAGCCTACCACCTTGAGTACCACTAGGAATATTTGAGTCTGTTGTCTCCCAGTCTGTTTTCAATGCATATATACTTGTATATATACTTTTTAAAGCAATATTAGGATCATAATATTTTATAACTTGCCCCTTTTCACCTACTATATCATGAGCAGTTTTTCTTATCTTTAAATATTCCTTGGGAACATGATTATTAAGGGAAACTAGAATTCCCTTGTATGGATATGCCATAATTTATTTAACTTTTCTCCTATCATTAGACATTTAGATTGTTTTTTTCCCTATCATATAAAATGCTGGGATGAATATCCTTGTCTAAAAATTTTGTGTGACTCTTTATCACCTAAGGAGAGATTCCTAGAAATTGAATTACCGAGCCAAGGATTCACACATTGTTAAGGCTCTAACACATACTGCAAAATGTTCTTCCAAAAGGCGGAACCAGTTATATAGGCTCCCCAAGTAGCCAGTGAGTATACCTGTTTTTCTGTAGCTTTAACCAGAGCTGGAAAGAGTGTGTGTGTGTGTGTGTGTGTGTGTGTGTGTGTGTGTGTGTGTGTAAACTGTTTTAGTCTGATAGTTTAGAAAACCAGCACAGTATCTCATTGATTTAATTCGCATTCTTTTGATAATGAATGAGGTAACAGTATTTTCTTATCTTTAATGGCTATTTCTATTTCTTCGTTTGTGAAATATTTGTTCATGTCTTTTACCCATTTTGGGGGAGTGTTTGGCTTTTTCAAATTGATTCAAACTTTTTTTTTCTTTTTAATTAAGAATTGTGGCCCTTTTTCATAGATAATCAGATTAGATTGTTAGAGATAACTAGATTGGATTTTTCATGTGGACATTAAGTTATACTTGGAGTATCTGTTGGTAATGGCAATATTATTAACGGACTTTTTACTTTTAAAAATGGTTTGTTCGCCTCTGATAAAAAAGATATATGAAAAAGAATCTGACATTGTCAATCCAGCTCTCGTTAACTATCCCAGGACGCCACCAGCATTTTATTACAGTTGTCAAGAAAAAAGAAAACCAATAATTTTATTGTTTTGATTATTGAGATCCAGCCACAGATCAACTGAGCAATTAAAATCTCTAAATAACATTCTCTGAATTGTCAAACAAAGGATTAGTTCCCAGTGGAAAGGACTTTTTTAAAAGATGATAGTTTTCTCTGTAATGTCTGTGCCAGTAAATGGTTGCACTAATTGGAGTATACAGAAATATTTTACCAGTTTAACAATGCATGACATCCTAATAAGATTGTGATGACAAGCTTTTCTTTTTATGAAAGGTGATGTTACTGCATGCTTCTAATATACATGGACTCATGTGTCTTTTTTGACATGCTATAAATGAAATTTTTCAATGAAGTTAATCTGTTTTACTAAATCTTTACTATATATGAAATTGGGTTTTTAGGCAGGACAACAGAGTCTTGATGCTTATTGTTTTTATTTATAGTTCTTAGAATAACATATTTTAAGGAATCTTAGAGTTGAGTAGAAAGGATCACAATTAAATGCATATTAAAGTGCTTGTCCCAAATCCCGTGAATCTGTCACTAGAATATGTGAGGCCGGATTCCCCATCTTCCCCTAGCTCAGGTGGCTGGCTGAGTGCAGGCTTGGGATGGTTAATGACAATCCTCCAAGACAAGCAGGACTTAACATCAATATCCCTCTTCCTGATAATCTATATACTCTATAGGTGGTGAGGTCTGGCAGGGTTTTGATGATTTTATGGTGGCTTGTGTATATTTATAGTGTGTTTAAAATACTCTTTTTAATTATCATTTGAGTGACAAAACTTAATCTTTCTATCTTTACCTGCACCTCCTGGTGATGTATGTTTGTTAGGTAACTAAAAAGAGGAAATTTAGCAAAGCCAGAGTTTTATGCTAGCAGTAGGTCTGAGGAGTCAATAGGTGATTAACCTGCCCTTCTCCTCTTCATGAGAATAAAGGAGTCACTTTTTCAGAGCAGCACCCTAGAAACATATAATAGCTGTGCAGAAATGGGCAACATTTGAGTTCCACAAAGCAAGTATACAGGGAAAAGAATAGTAGGAAATCATTTGAATGCTGTTCTTTAAACACACTGATGTATACCCCCGTTGAAACTGTCTGTAATAGTGAGAGTGTCCTTTGCGTTTTATGTACACATATGTGTTTGTGTGTATATGCATATATTTGTGTATACATATATGCTATATATATATATATTATGTACATATAAATTACATGGGTGTAAGCAGCTTACGTGATTAGATACTGATATTTTGTTAGATTTTTGGGACTTAAATAAACAGGATATAATCATTATCTTAGTCTATCAAAGCTACACCTTAAATACATCCCTGTGTTATTTCATTTGAAAAGGCATGAAAGGCCAGGGTAATTACTCCTTACTGCAGATGAGTAAAGGCATCTGTGTTAATAATGGATGCTTAGGATTTCGAATTAAATATTGAACCTCTGGCTTGCTTTTCCCAAATGATGAGGCATAACCACCACTCTTTTTGAAAGCTCTTATTTCTTGTATTATTGGTCAAATTTTTAAGCAAAAGCTGAGGAAAACAACTTCAGTTAATCGGCCTATGTGATTATTTGACATACGTGATTAACTGACCGAGGTAATGAGCGTCATTATTATATCATAATCATCATTATATATAAAGGAACTCCAGGCTAAGACTGCCCTCAAAGAAATGTTAAAAATCATGGATTGATTTGCAGATTTAGTGGGATATGGAAAGCTGATGTTTTGCCTGGATAAGATAAGCATTCTATATTGGACTGTACTGGAGGAAGCCCTCACGTGGCCATGTGATTTGACTGACAGCTCAGAACCAAAGACCATAAATTCTGTCGGGCAATATACTGTCCTAGGAAATGGACATCACAGATGCCAAAGTGGCCTTTGGGAGCCCAGTAAACACTGTGGAGTCAAGTGAAGCATTAAACCCCAGACCAAGCCCAACACCTGCACGGTTATCTTTTTTAGCTGGTATTGGTGAGGCTTGGCTGTCGTTTGTAACACATCCGTGCCCCTGGAGCAGTTTTTCTCTGACATCACCTGTGAGTCACACTAAAGGCTCAGTAGTCATCCCGAAGCCACCTCCCCCATCAGGCTACTAACACCAAAATGATGTGTATCATATGATTGCCACTTTGAGACGTAGGCAGCAGTAGGACAATGTGACGTTTGTGCCAAAAGTTCAGCTAGACAGGAAAGGAAGCTTCCTGAGCCCCCTCGGTCAGGCGGGCAAGTGTTCGTGTTCAGAGAAATCATCAAATGCAGAGAGGAAAGAATGGCGAGCTGGGAAAAGCGGATGGCAGGGGGGCAGGTCGGGGTAGGGAGCTGAGTCGGAAGGAAGAGGTAGGCAAGGCTTGGAGGCCAGAATGGCAGGCAGTTGGATCAAGAATCCAGATTAGTGGATTTGGGAAGAAAAGATCAGAAACTCAAAAGGGGTCAGGAACCTGGACCAGAATGACTTAACCATAAAAAGTAGAAACCAGGTTAAGAGGTGGGCCCTTAAGAGAGTGACATACCAAGGATGGGGCAGTGAGGGCAGTCCATTTTAGCTCCCTGGCCCCACCCCCATCCATGCTGGTGACAAGGGGGTGCACTGTCTGTCGAAAAGCTTCCAAACAATAAACACTAAGAGTCAGTCTGCTTTTTACTATCCCCTTTCACCATCAGTTGTGATCAATGTAGTAATCCTAACAAAATCTTCTGTTGGTCTAAATTCTATACACATATATGTATATGTAAACATATAAACTTTACTAAAGTATATGTTACTAAAATGTGCTAATTTGAAGTGTGTGCGTGTAAATATATATTATTTAGTAAAATAATACATAATTATATATAATATTCTAAATATATAATTAGTAAAATAATAAATATTTATAATATACATAAATTGTAAACACATATTTGCACGCACACACTTCAAGTTAACACATTTTAGTAACGTATCCTTTACTAAACACTGTATTCTTCATGGATGCAGAGTTCTCAGTTACACAGTTAGCTGTTGACACACACACAGTCAGCTACACGTGCTCATTTCTGGAGTCAATTCATTCCCATTTGGATTGTTTGAGCGTACTTCAGATAGAGTTTGTGTCTCCAGTCACTGTAGTGCCGCATCGTTCTGCATCTGAACAGCAGATTCAAAATCAATAGTGATTAAGACAAAGAAACAATATTTGGGGTATTTCAGCTCTTCCCTACCGTGTGACCACTTGAAGTTTTTCTTTTAGTTTAAAATCTAAAACAGAAAGGCCAGGTATGGTGACTCACACCTGGTGGGTCACTTGAGGCCAGAAGTTTGAGACCAGCCTCAGCAACATGGCAAAACCCTGTCTCTACTAAAAAAAGAAAAAAGAAAATTTAAAAATTAAAAACCTAAAACAGAGAAACAGTTTATAAACTACTCAGTGTAATATTTTCATTTGGTAAATGAACATGTTAGTTCTCTACATAAAATATTTAGCTGAATTTTCATAACGTTTTTAAGTTGAAATTTATTTTTCAATAGTTAGAAAATTGTTTTTTAATAATCTGTTAAAACTAAATAATAAATTTTAGAAAACATTATTACTGATTATTATGTGACTGTTATTGGGAATAATTTATTATAAAAGACAGATAGGTAAAAAATAATCTGCTTCAGCTGTTAGATATGCTAGGTATGTCCTTAGAGATGGGGTAGTATTTATGAAGATCTAGTGAGTTCAGTGCCTGCTGACGTAATCAGTGGTAATAAGGTAATATAAGCACAGGACGGCCAAATCAAGAATGAAGCTTGATTCTGAGCTTTATGAACTGGCATCTTCCTTCATTTTCTGGGTCTGAACTGGCCTCAGAGTGAAGCCAGGGCTGAAGCCACAGAAGAAAATATCTAAGTAAATTTTACTAGAGTTAGGGAATAGGAACAAATGACAAACAGACTTATTGTTGATGGCAGTCACTACAAGAAAAACACATAGATGCTACCCAAGTAATTGCTGCGGGATTGGGAAACGCATGAGACTTTGGTAAAGCAACTCCAAGGCCCTGAACTAAAACTGCAGAAAGTGCAATAGATGGGCAACCCACAGGGTGAGGGGCCACACTGAATGGGCTGGCTCTATTACAGCCCAGTGGACTAAGCAGGACCTGGTCATAAATAGGAATGAAGCAGGCCACACAGAGAGAGGTGGGACTGCTTTCAAACTGAAGCGTGTATGTCCTATCTAAGGAGGCAGTCGTGACTTGGTTCTGGCCACTTATTGTCATGGCAGAGTATTGATATGGCCCCAGATAAGCAGATCTACCCATTTTTCAAGCAGAGTCAAAAATCTGGACTTTTTATTAAGATCTCAATTTATTTTTCTTTTTAAGAACTAATTCGCATTTTTAAAATATTGCAAGAGTCATTACTGTTTAGGCCAAAATAAATAAATATCTGTAGGCTAAATGTAGCCCCTGAACCACCATTTTGTCTCCTCTGAGCCAGAGCCTTAACCTGTTCCAGTTGAATCTGTTGGTGGCTCTCCATACCAATCATGAGATAGTTTTCATGCTTAAGGCTATTAGAGAGGTTTAATAATCATAAGAGGAGTAGGCCAGGAATGGTGGCTGTAATCCCAGCACTTTGGGAGGCTGAAACAGGAAGATTGCTTGAGGCCAGGCATTCAAGAGCAGCCTGGGTAACAACGCAAGACCCTATCTCCGAAAAGAAAACAAAGAGTAGAAGCATTCCTAAATATTACAGACAGTAACAGAATGACTATCACAAAACAGTCACAGCTTGCAGACACCAACCTCCTCAGAAAATATTCTACTAATAATAATAGTTGTCATTGGGCTAGTTACTGAGTGCCAGGCATTGTGCTATACGTTTTGCATTCATGATCTCATTGAGTCCTCACAGTAGCTCTATGAAATGGATATTTGTGCCTGCATCTACAGATAAAGAAACTTAGCAAAATTTTATTATTTTCCCACGTTCAGTTGTACAGTCAGGACTTCAGTCAAAGCCTGTCTTCGACTGAGCCTAAATTGCTGATGATTAGGGGACTCTGTTAGCTAAACTGAGGAACCACAGGCTGGGTGGCCTTGAATTTCAGGCTGAAGGACCCATCACTCAAGAGTCTTGGCAGCTTCCACAGCAAAGATGAACAGGCTTGTTAGGTGGTTTTTGTTACCTGATCAGTAATTGTTTCAACACCAGAGTTTGTCGTTACTGTTGTCCTGTTATGAAGAATTCTCTTTAACAAAACTCATGGGAAAAGGGACTGACTCGAGCCGTTTGGCCTGAAGCATTTGCGTCAGTATTCTGCTCCTGGAAGAGTATACTTTGACTTATGCATTGCTTGCTTAACAGACCACAAAAGTCAACATCCCTCTGGAAGAACAGCTCGTGCTTGGAGGCGTCACAAGCTCCAAAAGATCCTGTTAAGGCAGGATGTTGTGTGAAACCCACAAGCGAAGCACAACCCCGTGTCTCCTAATTATAATGTTAATATTTAAGAAAGCTTCAGAGGCTGCCTCTGTGCTTTATACCAAAAAAAGAGTTGGGATTTTTTTCCCCCCTTTTGCTTTTCAGACCTGGAATCGCATCAACATTTTTTTTCAACAAAAGAATGTGTCTCTTGTCCCCAGGTATGGCAAGGGTACAAAGAAGCCAACTTGCAGAGGGGAGAGAGAAGAGAGGTAACTGACAGAGTCAGAGCACGTTGGAAAGTGATACGAGAACAGGGGCTTATGGTTACAGCCCTACCCCCTTTCCAAAGAAGGCAATTAGATATTATTTCAGATAGTTTCTCACTGTGTCCTAATTCCATTTTCCAGCAACCCTGTGGCGGGTCCCCAGTTTTTCTTGGGCTTGTGTGATTGGCTCAACTAGCCATGCAAGTATTTGGCATTACACTCACAGATATGAAATCCAGCCTGACACCCAATCAGGATGCATTCTTGAATGTCTGTGTGACCTCAGAATCTCCCACTGTCTTCCACTTATGCACAGTGTGTCTAAATAGACACTGGCCATGTTCAGTCCACCCTAAACCGTTGTGTGAGTAGCCAAAGAGGAATCGGATTTGAAGCAAAAATAACAAGCACTATGTACAGATTACTAAATGCCCCCAAACACTGTGGCATTGTTTGGAGATAGGGCATGTGTAGGAATAGTAGGAGGCACCTAATCAAAAATTCAAAATGAACAGCCTCACCGAACAGATGGGCAAAGTCTATGGACTTTCCTTCCTTCAGGAAAGGATGGGCCATTATTTAAATTTATATACAGTGGAAGCCACTGGAACCCCATTCTGATGATTAAATCTGGATGATCATAATATCCAGATGCATTAAACAGTGACCTTCTCAAATCATAACAGAACAGAGATGTCACATGGCTCTGGCCGAGGACGCAAGTGAGTTCGTTCGATAGGCATTTTAGTTCTAGTGCCAGGTCATTGGGGACAGAGCAGAGATACAGCCTGATTTTCCTCAGCATCTACCTGCCCCTTCAGACAGCGGGCAATAATTCTCCCTTAGTTCAACTCTGCCCCGCACCCTGCTTATCTGAAAAATTACTTCAGTCAGATTGTCCTACTTAAATAGTCATAAAGAGGTTACGAGAACTATATGATGTCAAGTAAAGGGACATGGCTTTTGTGAAATTCTGTTTAACTGTTGAAATGAGGGTGGTGTCACTCTCTCCACACTTTCCGATTCCCTCCAATAAACCTGTAGAAAGCAGACCATCAGATGTTTCCAACAGTTTGGATCTCAGTTGCACTTGATTCTTGCTCCAGAAGCTGAGAACTTAGGAGCAACTTCCCGTGGAAACCAACATTCCCACCAATACCAAAGTGTTATAGTATGTAGAAAACTTGACCTCTAAGAAATGCATGTCAAGTGCAACCTGGGGCTTGGGGTGTCCAGTCCAGAAATCTGCCTTTGGTTAAGGTATTAGAAGATTAGGGAGTTACTCAGATTGTCCCTAACATTGCTTTAATATGTGTTATGGACCACACATGCTCCATGACTTTTATAACTTAGGTACTCTCATAGACTTAGAGGACAGTCCTGCTTCCACTTCAGGGTTTGCTGATAGCCTAGATGGTAGAATTGCAGTTAGGTTAAACAGATGTAGGGCCTCATATGGCTTCTCAGACAATTTTAAGAATCCTTAATGTCAGTTTTCGTGGTAAGTAAACTTTAATTTAAAAACTTTGAGATAGGAGGGATCATTCTTCATTCCTTTCATCCAGGTTCGAGGACTCCTTTTGGTTACAACTGACCTGCCGTGCTGCTTCAAAAGAAACCCTTTAGAAACAAACTTTATGGGAAGAGAAAAGGGTTACAATTTGGGGGCTTTTTAGAAATTACTTTTGGATTTTTCCAAGCTCTCATCTTGAGTAGAAAGCAGAACATGGCACAGACACATATTTTCTTAATTGTAAAAAGTAAATACTCTAAAATGTATTTTTTAAATTGTGATTATGTTACAGTGGTTTCTATGTACCATAGATTAGATTTTTATTAAGGGTTTTATTGAATAACTGGTGTTTCACCAACATCTAATTAAATCTTCTATCTAAATTGAACAGAAAATTATGGGGGAAAAGAAAGCATTTGTAGGAGACTTTATTACAGATAAGACTATTATTTGTTCATCTTAAGAATTTGAGATCAAATTTACAAGCAGCATCCTCATCGAATTTCTTTTCTGGGCTGCTGAGCCCTGGCCCCTTGAAAGCAGCCCATTATCTCCCCGCCTCCCCCCTTTTTATTATAGTGTCCTGGTTGTTGGCAACACGCCCGCTGTTTAAGGTTACTTTCATTAATTAACCGAAAGTTAATTTCTTTGCAAGCAAAATCTCTGATCTCATTATGTTGTCTTTAAAGCCGAAAGCTTCAGGTTTTCTGGTCTCCTTTGATGACACAATAAAAAGCATGCTCTTTGTCTTAAGGGAAACTGTCTCCAGGGTTTAATTTAATAGTCCTTGAAATAGTTACAGCACAGCCAGGCAGACTACAATAATATGCCAGTTTTAGAAAATCTTGGCTTTGTCATGGTTAGAGAGCCCAGTGACTGATGTGAGCTACGATGGATCCATTTCCAAAGAAGTTCTGCACTTTGCCTTGAGTCCCATTTTTACACACAACACCGCCCTCCCCACCGCCATTATGGAGCCTATTTGAGAAGAGACCAACACCAACACCAGCATTCTTCCAAAGTGCACCACTGCCCAGTCATCTGACTCTCTGGGATTTCGGAAAGTTTGGAGGAGCTGGCATTTTGTCTGTTTGCCTTTACTAAGCTATCTTTTGTTCCTCTGGTGGAAGCAAGGCAACATTGGGTGGTACCAAGAGTTTGGGGTAGTGCTTTTGGGGCCTGGCAGGCCTGGATTTGAATCCCAGCCTTTCCCTGTACAGGTTAAGCATCCCTAATCTGAAATCTGAAATCCGAAATGCTCCAAAATCCAAAACTTTTTGAGCACCAACATGATGCTCCAAGGAAATGCCCATCGGAACATTTCAGATTTTGGATTTTGGATTAGTGATGATCAACCAGTGAGTATAATATAAATATTCCAAAATCTTAAAAAGTCTGAAATCTGAAACACTTCTTGTCCCAAGCATTTCAGAGAAGGGATATTCAATCTGTACTGGCTCTCTGTCCTTGAACATGTTATTTAACCCCTCTGAGCTTCAGTTTCCTCATCAGTAAACTTTGAATGATTATGTAAAGAGAATTAAGTGAGATAAAACGAAGTAGTAGGCACTTGACAAATGTTACTCCCCTTCCTTTGACAGTCCTGTTCTAGTCTTTTCCAAGGACAAATGCATTTCTAGAGATGGAGTTCATCCTGATATTTGGGGGCTGGCCTACATACAGATTGCTATACCAGAAGGAGTAGTTTGGGGGAGACAGTCAGAGTCCACAGAGCATGTTTTGGTGTGGATTGGATAAGTTAGGTTCTGTATTGCCCCAGATGCCCTTTTACAGACATGGGGACTTACACAGCGTATTTTCTTTGTCTCTCTGAGTTAGCTTCATCTTCAGTGATGAAATCTTGTTGCTTCCTGAAGCATTAAATTCAGTGAGTTGAGAGTGGCCAAAATGTCTTTTCAGAGCCACCAGGTGTAGGTCACACAGAGGGGACAGAACTCTTCAGGTGGCTCAAGTCTCAGGAGCAATCTAGATACACGGAGAAGCCATTTGTATCCCACTGAGTCCTGTGAAGCTGTGCATACACAGCTGAGATTTACAGAGGCCGGGCGGGGAGGGCTGCTGAGAGCGGGTAATGGCATGACCCGCCATGCTGCTTCAGATGCCTGGGAGACTGGGTCTGTGCCATTTGCATATGTCCTCTGTACCCATTCCTGATGAAGGATGCCATTGACTCAACTCAAGCAGGTCAAAATCACTTAGGCAGAAAATCCCAGGTCTTGGGAAGAAAAGTCATGTGCCTCTTGGGCCCTTGGCAGAAGTCAAAGGTCCAACGTAATGTATTGGCAAAGATCCTGTCTGCTTTGGTGACTTACTTACTGCTCCCCCATGCTTTTAGGTGGAAATATTGTCAACGCTATTGATTAGTTGATCTGATAATCCAGCAGGCTCCCTGATGTGTTAAATTTCCTACTTTTGGAGGACTGTAAGTATGGGCAGAGTGTATACTTCTGTTGGAAAGAACTCTCAGCGGACCTTGCTAAGACACTGCTTCTACAGTGAGATTGCTACAGGCATGACAATTCCAATTATTCTTTTGGCTGTGACATTTAACCCTTCCCAAGACAAATTTTCTATAGTTATCCATTTTTTCTAGCCTTCCTTTAGATTTTGGAAAAATGCTTTATCTTCTGCATTGGGCCCGTAGGGTGTCTTGATTTATTAGCATGGTTTACCTGTATGTTTTTAGATTTTTATTTTTAAATTTATTATGAGTACATTCCATTATCTAGATCTTTCCCTCCTTCACATGCCCTCCATGGCCAAAATCATATTTGCCTTTCTCCTTGTCTTATACCATCTTTAAGCATTCCATCAGCCATGTCCCTCATTTTTAAAGTATATAGCAACTTCATGAAGGATATATAATTCATGATGTGTAGATATCAAAAGGAAAGGTGACCTTAGGCCAAGGCAGTGGAACTTTCTGTAAGTAAGGAGCATAGAGATGATATATAAACATAGTGATGACAAATAAGCATTGAAATTTGTTTGCAAATTGTTTGTTTAGAGCTTGGTCTGGAATAGTAAGAAACCTACATACCCTCCAACTCGTCTCTCTGTAGTTGTTGGTTATTCACCCCACCCTCTCTCTGGCTCCAGTCTCCAAGCTCTTCAGCCTTGTTGAAAGGGTCTAAAGACACCCTTGCACATCCAGAGGCCACTTGGACAAATGATGCCTTCAGTTTTTGGGGTCCACAGTGCCATTTCTTCTACATCCCAGCTTACTATGCTTGACTTCAATTACATTCCCCAGTACCAAGAATGCAGGAGAACTACTTTAATCCCCTTTGCAAAATAATAATAACAACAACAATAAGGCCTCCAGGCAGAGCACATTGAGCCTAATTTGGATTTTTTTAAAGTGGAAAACAAATCATAAATACCTGAGAAATGAGGTTCATAATAGAAGCCCCACGAAACCCCTTAACCTGGGCAAAATCCTATAACACAATTATATAAAATTTCACACCTGACTGGAGCTGTTATTGGAACAAAATAACCATTTTTCTGCTCGTGCTAAATGAACCACAAGATCCATGTATCCAGCCGCAGAAAAATACAGGATTGCCCATTCTGTCTGCATATAATCAGTGTACTTGCTGGCAAGGGCACTGTAGGATCAAAAGAGTTAATAATTGGATCCTGCCCACAGCAACCACACAATTAAGGACAAGATTAGCAGAGATGAGAAATTTATGGTGAAAATGCAATGGTAGTCTGAAAAACAAAATGATTTCACTGAGCAGTTGTTCTGTTGCCATAATCCTAATGATCAACTCTATTGCACTAATAATAGGAGCAAAACTAATTGCAGTGAGGACAGGACAAATCTTTTTAAATCTGCATTGTCATCCCAACTAAGTCCCAACCCATTTATATTAACCTTTGCTGACAGAGTCACATGATGGACATAATTTCTTATAATTTACCAGCTATGGATCTAACCTTTCTTCATCAAATATTCATAAAGGCAGGATTCTCAATGATTTTCTGTCTGTCTTCAATTTAGAGCTTGTTGTCTTCTTCATTTTTATAGTAATTTGGACACAATTGAAGTCAAATGGAATTAAAGTTAAATGCCTTTAAAAACTGAGGTGCCTAAAAGCAAACACTTAGGGGAGGGGTCGTGAACTGAACGGGGAGAGCTTGTATTCCCAAGACCCTCCAAGTCCCAAAGGAGTTCAGTGGGCTGCCGGCCCCCAAAAGGAAGAAACAAACTCAGCTAGAGAATGAGATGCCATTGCTTTCTCTTGGCCTTGCTTGGGCTTCTTGTGCTGGATGTTCTGTAGCTGAGTTGAAACTGAGAGCCCCAGGCCTTCCCCTGTCTTAAGGGCTTGCCAGGAACTTAGGCTGCCATGACCAGGCCCTGTTTGAGCATGTGTGCCCAGCAGGGTACAAGAAACATGCCAGGGGCTGGAATAGTGGACAAGAAAAGTTGGTTGGTACAGTTACTTAGAAAACAAGCGTGAATACCTAAAACCATTCCTGAGAGCGTTTTTGGTTTCTAGAAAAACATCTGTTTCCACTTTGCATCTTTGTTGCTTTGACACTTTTCTTAACAGGGATGTAGATAGGAAAAAGTCTTCTAAAGTTTAGGTGTTTAAAATAAGTATAGTAAATGGTTCTTTATCTTCACTCTTCCCCTTGCAAGGCTTCAGTTGTATTGGGATGGCAGAAGTTTGGGGAAGGTGAGATAGACAATCAAAAGAACTCCCTTTTTCTGCTCCAATCCTCAGACAACCCTACATTTACTATAGTGGCAAGGAATGTTGTAGTTAAATTCTCCCTCAAGATGCAGAGGAGGCTGGGCACAGTGGCTCACACCTGGGAGGCCAGAGAGGAAAGATCACTTGAACCAACAAGTTCGAGACCAGCCTGGAAAACATAGCGAGTCCCCATCTCTACAAAAATGTAAAAATTAGCTGGATGTGGTGGCATGTTCCTGTAGTCCCAGCTACTCAGGAGGCTGAGGCAGGAGGATTGCTTGAGCCCTGGAGTTCACAGTGAGCTATGATCATGCCACTGCACTCCAGCCTGAGCAACTGAGTGAGACCCTGTTTCTAAAAAAAAAGACAAATTACAAAAGCAAGATGCAAAGAAATTGTTTCACCTGGTTGACTTCAAAGAATTTACTTCTTGCTAAGTTCCCAGAATTTTGTTTGTTAGAAAGAAAATGAGAATTGAAGGCAGTTATAAGCTTTAACAGCTGATTCATGTTCCCAGCTAAGGTATTTAGTTCTAGTCACCACCACTTTTAGCATCTTTATCAATTTTTAACTATACAAGTAATGCACAATACATTCACTTTGTAAAAATTAAAACTTTATAGATAAGGATAAAGTCTTTTGACCACTGTTTCCAAACGTAGACCTTCTTGCCCTTCCAAATATTCTGTGCATTTACAGACATACATGTACCCAACGACAAATATATGTTTTCCTTATTTGTTTTACATAAGTGGTAATTATGCCATACAAATCAATACCCACATTGCTTTTTTACTCAGTAATATGCCTTATGTTTGGAAATCTTTCCATGTTAGAACATATAAATCCATGTAATTCTTTCAGAGAAGTCCATATACTATAATTTAGTATCATTCCTTCAGTGATGGATTTTGCTTCCAGGTTTTCAGGTTATAAGCAATTCTGCAAAATATCATTATCTGGTTGGAACTAAGTTCATATAATTGTCTTAATGGCGTGCTCAACTAGCTTTTGCAAGTACAGTTTTCTTCAGTATGTTTCTACTGACCTGATCATTCAAAACTCTCTTTTAATGTTTTCTACCAAGCCACACTTCTTTTTTGATGGTAAGGACAAAAACAATTTTGAGACATTTCATATTTTAAATGCCCCACAAATAAACAGATATTCCAAATATGGCAGTGAATTAAATGTTTTTCAATAGGGGGAAAATGAGAATCTGTTGTCAGAAATGCCCAAGGAAAGGTTGTTATAAAAGGAAAACATCATTATGGCAAGTTTCTTGTTACACAAATTCAGTTATAAAGATCAGACCATGTCACTTGAACCACCACTGCACTCTGGGATAATTCATTCATTCATAGTAGCGTCCTTCCACACAGTATTGAGTTTTCCATTTACCTTGTTTGCTAACACCCGTGTTATAAAGAAGTGTCACTGATTGCATAAAGGATGGTTTGCCAGTCAAGATATGCATACATGGCCTTGATAACCATCCCTCAGTCCAATATAAATCTCTTACAAATCCAATAGGAGAAGGCAGGAAGTTCTTTTGAAGAATGAGAAAATTTTCCCAAGAAGTTTTGAGGGCGAACTCCGTGAGAAGTTTTTCACTAGGGATCTCAGGTACTGTCATTCCTCTGGACATGAATTGAATAGGTGCTGAGATACTCACCAGTTAATTGCCTTTGGGTTCGTGGAAGAAGTAAGTCACCTAACCAGATCTTAAGCATTTGCACAAGTAGAGAATGGAAACCTCCAATCTGAGTGAGTTTAATTAAAGATTCTAGAATAGTTTTAAAACAGTTCACACTAATTACTTTTAGTTTGGGGAATAACTCAAAGTTGGGTTAATTGTGTTGTCAGTAGAGGTTTTGCTTTAGTGAAAACCAACAACCGACTTGAGAATGGCAGAGATAGGGAAACAGTCCTTCCAGAGTGTAAGAGATACTGGATATCTCATATTTCTTCAGCTCCAATTCGTGCTGTTAATGGGCTCACTCTTTCATTCTATATTGAGCATCATATCTGTGTCTTATGAAAAGGGAAGTTGGGGGACACGGTTAAGAGTTAATGGAAAAAACATAAATTGGACTTCATCAAAATTACAAACTCTTATGCATCAAGAATGTTACCAAGAAGGTGAAAAATAGCCTATAGAATGGAAGAAAATATTGCAAATCATATAATCTGATAAAAGTTTAATGTCCAGAATATGTAAAGTGCCTAAAACTCAATAACAGAAAGACAACCTAATTTTTAAAATGAGCAAAGGATTTCATTAGACATTTCTCCAAAGAAGATATATAAATGACAAATAAGTACATGAAAAGATCCTTAACATCATTAGTCAAGAGAGAAATGAAAATCAAAACCTCAAGGAGAGACTACTTCACACCTACTGGGATGGCTACAATTTAAAAAAAAAAAAAAAAAAAAAAAAAAAACCACACACCAGAAAATAACAAGGCAAGGATGTGGAGAAATTGGGCTCCTCCATTATTGGTGGGAGTGTAAAATGGTGCAGCACCTTTCAAAAACAACTTAGTGGGTCCTCAAAAGAATTAAACATACAATGACCATATGACCCAGCAATTCCACTCCTAGATAAATACACAAAAGAATTGAAAGCAGGGACTCAAACAGATACTGTACATCAGTGTTCATTGTAGCATTATTCACAGTAGTCTAAAGGTGGAAACAACCCACGTATCCATCAACAGAGGAATGGATAAACAAAACGTGTTATATGCATACAGTGGAATATTATTCAGCCATTCTAAGGAATGAAATTGAAACGTGTGCAACAGTATGAATGAACCTTGAAAATATTATGCTATGTGAAATAAGCCAAACACAAAGGACAAATATTGTATGGTTTAACTTAAATAAAATATCTAGAATAGGCAAATCCATGGAGAGAAAGTAGATGATAGGTTACCAGGGGCTGGGAGAGGGGAAATGGGGAGTTTATTGCCTAACATGTACAGCATTTCTCTTTGGTGTAATGGGAAAGTTTTAGAAATAGATAGTGATGATGGTTGCCCAACATTGTAAATGTAAATGTAATAATGCCACTGCACTATATACTTAAAAATGATTCAAATGGCATATTTTTGTTATATATATTTTGTCACAATAAAAAAAAAGTTAATGGAACCAGATATAGTATTTAAGCATATCATCGACAGTTACAAAGGAATCCAGTGAAAGATCTTATAATACGGAAAACACTGTTTCAGTTATGCATTGCAACATAACAAATCATCCCGAAATGTAGTGAGTTAAAACAACCACAGTTTATTATTCCTCATCTAAGACTCTGGCCTTCTGGGGTTGACTAGGGCTCAGCTGGACAGGTGGTTCTTCTGCTGGGTTCACTGGGGGTCTTACCCATGACTATAGTCAGGGAGCAGCTGGGACCAAAAAGCTGGTTCTGCTGTGACTCTGAGATTTCTGGGCCTCTCTTTCTCCATGTAGTCTCAGGGCCTCTTCTTCTCCAAGTGGCCTTTCCATGTGGGCCCTGCAGCAGGGCAGCCATGCTTCTTACATGGCGGCTCAAGACTCCTAAGAGCACAAAAGCAGAAACTGCCAGGCTTTTTTAAGGAAATGGCCCAGAGTCACCTCTGTTGTGATCTGTTGTTGAAGGCAAGTCACAGAAAGGGCCAGCACAGGCTGAATGTAGGAGTGAGTGCTGGAGGTGTGGTGCACTGGGGGCCACGTTTGGAGGCTAGTTACCACAAACACTATGTACATATGCACAGAACAAGTGAGAGCAAAATCCTTATGAAACATTACAGGAAACCAACAGATAATATCTAAAATTAATCAATCGAGAAATGGTCTGCCAGGTACAGTGGCTCACAGTTGTAATCCCAGCACTTTGGGAGGCCAAGGCAGAAGGATTGCTTGAGGCCAGGATTTAAGACCAGCCTGGGCAACATAGTGAGACCATGTCTCTACAAAAATAAAAATAAAAAATAAGCCAGAAATGGTGGTGCACACCTGTAGTCCTAGCAACTCAGGAGGCTGAGTCAGGAGGATCATTTGAGCTCAAGAGTTCAAGGCTGCGGTGAGGTGTGGTCACACCACTGTGCACTCCAGCCTGGTGACAGAGCGAGACCCTGTCTCTTAAAAAGCAAACAAAGAAATCGTCGTACATGCATATTAGTTAGAGATACAGAAGGTAACTACCATACGAAACAAATCTGCAGGTTGGGTGGACTGGAATGGAACAGTCTTGCTTTTTCATTATGAACTCTTCTATGTCATTAGATGTAAACCTGTGAGCGGGCCATGCTGCCGTCATATTATAGGGGAGTGGTTTGGAGCATGGGCTCTGGAACCAGTCTGCCTGGGTTCACATCTTGGCTACATCACTCACAATCTTTGTGACCTTGGGCAAAGTACATAACCACTCAGTACCTCACTGTTTGCATCTGTAAGATGGGGATAATAATCATAGCAACCTGATGGGATTACTGGCATTATTACATGAGTAAAGCACTTACAGTGCCATCTGGCACATAGTAGATGCTCAGAAAATGTTAGTAATTAACAATTACAACATTAAAAAAAGAAAAAGGGCTGGGCACTATAGCTTATGCCTGTAATCCCAGCACTTTGGGAAGCCAAGGTGGGAGGATCCCTTGAGGCCAGGAGTTCAGGACCAGCCTGGGCAGCATAGTGAGCACTGTCTCTACACAAAGTAATTTTAAAAAATTATCTGGGTATGGCGGCACATGCCTGTGGTCCCAGCTACTTGGGGGGCTGAGTTAGGACAATCATTTGAGCCTGAGAGGTCAAGGCTGCAGTGTGCCATGATTGTGCCACTGGACTCCAGCCTGGGCAACAGAGTAAGAACCTGTCTCAAAACAAAACAAAACAAAACATTAAGAGGAAAAGGGAAAATTTGCAGGCAGGCCCATAGTGAACTAAGGATCTCAAGATCTGGATTCTAGCCTCCTGACTTTGACACAAATGGGTTGAGCAGTCTATTAAACTTGCCTTTAAACTAAAGGGGTAGGAAAGAAGATAAGGACCTCCCAAGAACAGAGGCTTTACCAAATCTGAAGTCTAAAAGAGCAAGTCATGGCTGTCCAAAATTACCTTGCTGGAAAATGAGAATTGCTTCTCTTTGAGGAAAGAGTGCTAGATTCTTTACAGTTGAACCTGTTCCTTCATCCTCCCACTGTATGCACCTTGGAGAAATAATTCACAGACCCATTCGCTGCCTGCTCAAAAGACCTTTCTCCTGGGAAAGAACTTTATAAATCACTTTAAGTTAGCAACCATAACTCCCAGACGCTTACATGAGACCCACTGAAAAAGGACATTAACTTGAAACCAATGAAATTGCTTCTAGTCTTTATTTGCTGGCCTCCTGTTCATCTCTCCCAGAAGGCTATTCACGTGATCAACCCTAGGTGAGACTGTAAGGAAGTTTACCTCTGCTTCTCACCCAGGGACTGCAGAGGTCATGGGATTCTTCCTTCTTCACACCAGGAAGCAGCATGCTCTATGCAAGAGGTGACTTCAACTGTTATCCTCCTTAGAGGTAGTTGCGTTGTAAAATACCTTCCCCTCCTTTCCCCATACATTTGAACAAAATGAATTAATGGTAGACTACCTGGCGTTAGTTGAAAGCCAGAGCAAGAGTGTTTCTGGAGGGAACACTATTCTGGGACCTGTCATGCATGCCACACAGGCAGGCCACCTGCTGATGGCACTTACGCATCCAACCCTGGCCTCGGATTGGCGGATGCCTTTGGGCACTAGGACTTTGCGAGTCAGTCTCCTGCTAGAAAGAACAGTTTAAATTAGGAATAGCAAGTTCTCCAGGTCTCGCAGTCTCACCCAAGCTAACCTATCAGCTAGCGCTGCAGAAAACGCATAATGGAGCCTCCATAAAGTATTCTGTGCCAACTCCCAGGTGGTCTCGGCTGCAGAACTGTTCTTCCAAAAAGTGTAAATTCTAACTTAGCAATCTGCCGAGAAGTCCGGCTCCCTGGCAGGCCGGGCACGGGGCAGGAGGTCACAGCAGCTAATCAAGTCCTTGCTGTGTTCTCCTGACTCACCGCCGAGCTCTGGCCCAGTCCCAGCTGACCCCTCTCCTGTAATGCTCAGTGAGGAGCCAAACTTCTCCATTCATCGGCCTGTTTGCAGGAGCTGGAAAGGTGACTTGTAACAGGCCTCTTGTTCCCAGACTCCTCTGTAATGACATTCTGCACAAGCAGATGTCGTCCTTTGATTCCTTATGACCTTCTGAATTTTGGCAAATGAGAAAGCATCTGGGATCCGCAGTGAGGGGCCTAAGGGTGTCTTTCCTACAATGAGCTACTGTCGTCCTCCACCCCGCCCTACCTTCACCCCCATCTCTACCAGGCACGTGGCAAGGACATGGCCTTGCTCATTTTCCCTGTTGGAAAAAGCCTTCTTCCCGGAGCCAGGGGACTTTGAGATGAGGTGGCCCGGACCGTCCCATGCTTGAGCATTTACCAGACGTGACTTCGGGTCCCTGTGGCTGTCTCAGCTTGACAGATGAGAAAATGCTGTTGCTAAGTGCCCTTCCCAAGGTCACCCCACAAGCAAACACTAGTGCTGGGAGAATGAGGTCACCCCCAGACAGTGAAGGAACGACAGACCCATGCTTTCAAAGCCCGGAAGTGTGACACTGCACCAGCCCATTGACCAGAGAATACAAGACAGTAAGTAATAAATAGATAATGGCCTGTCTGTCCTCTTGCTTTCTCCTTAAAGATGCCCAGGTGGGAAACTTGTGGTTGTGATGATTAATTAATAAGTCCGCCCAGTTAACCTGAAGTTTGCAGGCCATACTGCAAGCCTAAGGCGGTCTCTTTGGCAACTCATCCTTCTTTTCCAAGGCTCCAGTGGGCTTTATTCAGTGGCGGCATTGCTAGCAGCACTGCAAAAACTTCAGTCGGAGGACTTCAGAACTTAGCCTGCTCCCTATTTGAACTACAATGTTTTAAAACTCCTTTCAAACCAAGTCATTTCAGAAGCAAACCCTGCACTGACTCAGAGGCCTGTTCAGTCTTCCGTGGCTCTCAGCATATAGGATTACCCTTCTTCCTCAGTCTGAATTCACGGCACCAAAAAGAAAAAGAACAGCATAAATTGGATGTGTGTTGAGTTCTGAAGATACACATCAGGTGGACTTGGGAATACAGGGAGGCTTTGGCGTGATTCCTTCTTTTCTATTCCAGTGCAAAGGCGAACAATACATCAAAGCCTTGAAGGATAAGGTTTATAGCCTTCCCTCCCTCCCAGCCCCAGAACGGGAGTGGCCTAGGATGCCACCAAAGAGGCCTAAGATATTTTGCTTCATCAAACGAATACTGTGTGTAGATAGAGCATAGAAGTTTACTCCCATGAGATGACTCCATTCCTAAAGGAATCTAGAGGCTTTCTGCAGAGCACCATGACATAGATCCTATCATCCTCCTGCTTAAAACCCTCCAGTGGTTCCCCATCTCATTTAGAGTCAAATTCAGTCTTCACAGTGGCATCCAAGAGCTTAGACTTCACTGACCCCATCCTCTCCTTCCCCTCTCCTCGCCCCCTTCCGCCAGCCACAATGGCCCCCTTGCTGTCCCCTGAGTATGCCTAACTCTTCTTTCTTTCTTTTTTGGCGGAGACAGAGTCTTGCTATGTTACCCAAGGTGGTTTCAAACTCCTAAGCTCAAGCAATCCTCCCACTTCAGCCTCCCAAGTAGCTGAGACCGTAGACTCATGCCACCATGCCTGGCTAATTTATTTATTTTTTGTAGAGACAGAGTCTCACTCTGTTGCCCAGGCTGGTCTAGAACTCCTGAGATTAAGGGAGCCTTCTGCCTTGGCCTCCCAAAGTGTTGGGATTATAGGCGTGAGCCACTGCGCCCAGCCCTAATGCCTAACTCATTCTAACTTACAACGCCCTTCCCCAGGACAAGCGTCCATCACAACCACCCTAGCCTAGACTCCTCCCTCAGCCTCTCTATTCACTCTTCTTTTTTCCATTTCTCTGTTTGATTTGCTCCAGAACACTTAACTCTAGCAGAAATTATCTTGATATTTATTTGCTTACATTGTGTGGCAGAGAATGTTAGCTTTTCATCCTGTCCCACTGTTTCCTTCTTCCTTAAAGTCTTGGTTTTGACAGGGAAAGGGAGCAATGTCCAGCTAAAATCCCACACTTCCCAGTGACTTAAGTTCTAATCAGTGAGATCCAGAGGTTACCTGTCTTCCTTTCAAACAGGAGGTAAGGGGAAATTTTAGCCCTCTTTTTTTTCTGCTGCCCCCTGCCTGGGACTTAGATATGGTGGCTGGAGAGTCCTGAACCCATAGGTGACTTCAGGGATGGCAGCCATGTGCTAAGGATGACAGAGCAGAAAGGTGAATGGAACAGCCTGGGTCTCAGATGTCCATGGTCTGCTTCTGAGTGATGCTCCTTAGACTTCTTTAATGTGAAATAAAAATAAGCTCCCATCTACTTTGACCACTGTTATTTCCAGTCCCACTTGCTAGCGGCTGAATGCAGTTTCTAACCGATACCTGTGTTTATTACCTGACTTTCCTGCTAGAATGTAACCTGGGACTTGGTGTAGTTCTCTACTGGATCTCTAGATCCTGACACCTCGTAAATATTTGTTGAATGAATGGATACTGAAAGCACAAAAGTCACAAGTCCTTCTGCCCAAATCCTGGCTTCAGTAGACACTTAGCAAGCATCTTCTTGATCACTGACCCAGCGGCATAGATATTTATGTGAGACAAAGCAATGTTACTTTCCAAATATTAGCTGTAGAAAGAGTGTCATTCATTTCCTAGGTGTATAAAAGGCAGACTTGCTTTGGATTTAAGGCCAGGACACTATGACATCTTTGGAGTTCAGGGGCTTGTTAACACAACAGTCCTGATGCTGCAGTGGCCTGGACTTCCTCCCTTTCTGCAAAACAGCTGCACCAACATGTAACTGTGCTCCTGTCATAAAACATCCATAGGCAAATGGAGCAGTTTATTGTCTGTAACCTTGGAATGAAGCGGCAGCTTAAAGACTACATAGGTTCTTTGGCTAGAGTGAAATAGTGCCCAGGAAGTACTGGAGTCAATGACACATATCGCTCAGAGGATTAGAACTTGCCTGCAAAAATAGCTTTTGAATCAGAGCTTAAGAGTGACTGGTAGTAATTCCAGTTTTACCAAGTTCAGTTGAGTTGAAAAGGTTGGACTAGTGAATGACCTAAGTTTCAGCCCCAGTTAATGTGACTTATTATTTATGTCGTGTGACCTGGAACAACACTTTCACTTAAGGGCACTAATCCCTTTCATAAGGGTGCCACCCTCGTGACCAAAATACCTCCAAAAGGCCGATACCCTCACACTAGAGGCTAGGAGTTTAAGATATGAATTTTAGGAGGACACAAAGATATTTAGTCCACAACAGATGACTGTCACTGCTCCAAGTGGTGTCAGCTGTGTTGTCCTAGGGCTGGAGGCCCCAAGATGAACTCATGTGTTGAGGCCTTGGCACTACTGTGGCCTCATTTTCAAAACTGGGATTACACCTTTCTTTGCTGCCCTAGAAGCGAGAATCATATGGGATAATGCATATGGACGTAAGCCATAATGTTTATGTGTATATTTACAGTTTTTTAGAGATGGGAAAACCTATAGGGATTGTCTAACTCAAGCCCTTATTGTACAAATCTAAGTAATGATGGCCAGAAAGTCACAGTTTTGCCCCAGATCACAGGGTAAAGTAGTGGCAGAACTGGGTCTTTAACTCACAGACCAGTGTTCTCCCTACTATACCATCTGGCTTGTTATGTTATTAGCTTTCTCTCTCTCTCTTTTTTTTTTTTTTTTTTTTTCTTTTGAGACAGGGTCTGGCTCTGTTGCCCAGGCTGGAGTGCAGTGGCGTGATTACTGCCCACTGCAACCTCAACCTTCTGGGCTCAAGTGATCCTCCTGCCTCAGCCTCCCAAATAGCTGATACTACAGGGTACTATTACTTTTATGTGCCCAGCTATTACTTTGGCTTATCATTGTTATTAAAGTGCTGTGTAGCAGGGAAATCAGCTCCCTGTTAAGGAGGTACAATTCAGATGCAAGATGCTTTCAATCACTTGTGCATTCTACAGTATTTATTGCTGCTACCATGTGTCAAACTCTGCTCTAGGCTTTGAGGATATAGCAGTGAGCAAAACAGACAGAAATCCCTGCCTTCAGAGAGCTTAGCTCACACACGTGTGCACACACAGGCACACACACGCACATGCAGAAATGGTGTCAAGTGCTACAGAGAAAAATAGGACAGTGAAGAAAGATGGGGAGTGTTAGAGTTGGGGGACAGGGAGGGGTGATGTTAGCTATCCTGAGTAAGGCTGTCAAGGAAGATCTCCCCGATTGGATTAAGGAGTGGCCTGAAGGGGTAGGGGGAGGAAGCCATGTGGATATTTTAGGGGAAGAGTGTTCAAGGGAGAAGGAGCAGCAGGTTCTAATACCCTGAGACTGCTCTTGGCCTCTTCAAGGTGGCAAATAAGCCGGTCTGACTGGAGCACAGTGAACAATGGAATGAGTGCAAGGAGAGGGCAGAGAATCAGGGGTAGGAAAGGGTCCGTCATGGAGGGCCTTGTGGACCACTATAAGAATTTTGACTTTGACTCAGCTTTTAAATCAGTGCAAAGCATAAATTCATCAGAAGACTGATATGACCTTTATAAATTAGCATTTTTCTTTTGATCCACCATTTTCTCCCTAATCCTGAATTTGAACTGTGTCACATGGTTGGTATTGGATGCCACTGAGTTCCCTACCCTAAGTGACCTGTTAGCGAATATTTCTAAAGAAGAGAAATCCAGAAGAGCTCGGGAAGCTCATGTTCCGAATAAGGTTAAAATGCTTGTGAGGTGTTTCTCGGCATCCAAAAACCAATTAAGCAGGTTACACGGAAGTATTTCTAAAAAACAGCAGTACCGTGGAAGGAGACTGACAGGTGAGCAGATGGAGGAGCCATCAACTCAAATTTATTTCACAGCTTACAACTCAAATGAGCATTCCAAAATCAGAACAGCTGGCCTTTTATTCTGTAAGCCATTGTCCCTTGCTTTGCTTATCTCTCAGGAGTATGAGTGGATTATACTCACTGGCAGTCTGTCTGTCGGTCTTTGACTTTGCAGGGGAAAATCCTTTGTAGAAACACAGTCTCTTTGTGTAAATCAGATTTTTCTGTAATGTCTGCCGCTTCCCGCAGATTGTGAAGTTTCTAGATTCTGGAAATCAATGGCTTTTCCTTTTTAGCTTTTATTTTCCTAACTGTATTTGTTACTTACATGACTGCTGTTGTTTACTCAGAATCAAGTTGATTCTGAGTAAATGGAATTGAACCACATAGTCAAAAAGCACAATCTTCCAATTTGCAAGAAGAAATGTGTTTTTAAAATGTTGTAGTGCATTTAAAAATCACAGCCACCTTGGATTTCTAATCAGAAGTTATTCTGGAATCTTTCTGAAGTTTGAGACTGTCCCATGCAAACTTTACTTAAATTTCAAGCAACAGGAAGTCATGAGATTTGGAAAGGGTTATCTTTTGTCAATCATGATCCTTTGCGGGGTTCTGTGGTGACAGAGGACAGTGGAGAGACCGTATTCTGTGGCTGAAAGGAGGGCTTGATACTACCCGGTGGGGATTTTGTTCCAGTAATTGCATCAAATTGGACCTGCTGCCATGTCGCAGGTATAGCATGATTATCATTCATTAAGTCATGCACCTATATGCCTTCCCTCCCAATGGCTGAGTCACTAGCAGAATATATTTTCTTCTAAAGTGTTTGTTTTCATTGTTGCCCTTTAAAAATAATGAGTTCATTCTATTCCCTTGCAAGGAAAGTTACTCTAGACTGCTTTGAAATTGTATATCTTTTGTTGAGCACATTTCTGCAGTGGTTCCATAGCATTGTGTGCTGGGGAACCCAACCCGGCCTCTCTTAAAGCGTCCAACCAAGCGGCCTCCGACTTGATACATATAATCATCCAGCCCATTTGACCTTTATATTGTTACCCTTGGGCAGGTAGAAGTCATGCAAGTTTCGGGTGACCCTATCATGTGACCAGAGATCAAAGGTCAGCAGCTCCTAAATGTTCGGCTGTCAAGGTAGCCCATTCATCACTATCATTATGTAACTGACAAGCCCACAAATGAACCTAGGGATAAAATTATTCTCAGCCCTCTGCCTCCTGGGTTTACACCCTAGTGGTGGGCCAAGCAGTCTCACATATTAAGTGGTTCCAAGGGCCTGCCACAGTCCCTGAAGTAGGGGGAGGACTTCAGAAGACCTATTTCATGTGCCAGACCCTGGGAAGTCACCAGCTGCCTGCCTGGGGAGCCAAGTTGCCGCTCTGCAGGAGCTGACCCTGAGTCTGGTTTCCTCTGAAATGGAGCTGAATTGAATGTTAGTTCTTTCTGGACCCAAAGACACACATATGTCCCTGCCACCACAGCCCACTTTGAGCATCTTTGTGGTCCTTTGTGGCAGGTTAACACAGTGCAGTGTTTTCACCAACTGGCCTGATCTTAAGAGTCACCTGTGAAAGTGAAGATTCCCAGGATGCTCATCTGGAACGTCTGACTGAGGACCAGGTGCCGTTAGGAAACTCAGTTTCTAACAGGGTTCCAAAATGAGACTCATGATGTCTGTATTTTGGAAGAATGCAAAAAGATTTGGAGTCAGACAATTTTGGCTTCACATCCTGACCCTATCCCTTGTTTGGCTGTGAAATCTTGGATGGGTTAGTTAATCTTCTGGGCCTCAGTTTCAATTTTGAGGACAAACATTTTAATAGAAGATGGATAGAATGCCTAGCACTCGTCTTTATTATTATGGGTTTGTGTTTGTTTGTTTGTTTGTTTGAGACAGGGTCTTGCTCTGCCACCTAGGCTGGAGTGCAGTGGCACAATCACGGCTCACTGTACCCTCAACCTCCCAGCTTCCCAGGGTCAAGTGATCCTCCCACCTCAGCCTCCCAACTAGCTAGGACTTCAGGTGCCTGCCACCATGCCTGAGTAGTCTTTTTAAATTTTTTGTAGAGATGGGGTTTCGCTATGTTGCCCAGGCTGGTCTTGAACTCCTGAGCTCAAGCCATCTGCCTGCCTCGGCTTCCCAAAGTGCTGGGATAATAGGCATGAGCCGCTGTGCCAAGCCTTATTGACTCTTTTAAAGATTTTTATTAGTATTCTTATTATCCCTTTGGTGTGAGAGGAGATGTCATCGCAAGAGCATTGGCATGAGGTACAATGTCTTTATAATCTCTCCCATGTCAACAGAAGTCTCTGATAAACCTACAGGGGTGGTTTTGAGAGGGACAGGAGAAAGGCAGTGCTGTGAGGATCACACAGGCTCATCACATGGCTGGGAGGTGCCCTGGTGGAGACTGCACATTCTAACAGTAGAAGGGAAAAGGCAGGGCACTCCTCTGGACCCCTGAAGAAAGAGTGGAGATGCCTTTGAGCTATTTCATTACCATAAAGTGGCCCTGACTTCCAAACCAGCAAGGCGCTCTTGCATCCCTTATCTCCTCATCTTCTGACCTCCTGGAGGTGCGATCTGAGCACTTTTACCCCTCACCCAGGGTCCTCTTTTCTTTCATAGAGCCTTTACCATAGGCCAGAGGAGCTGGGGGTTTTTTTGTTTGTTTGTTTTTTGTTTTCACTTTTATTTTAGGTTTGGGGGTATGTGTGGAGGTTTGTTACATAGGTAAACATGTATCACGGGAGTCTGAGGTACAGATTCTTTCATCACCGAGTTATTAAGCCCAGTACCCAATAGTTATCTTTTCTGCTGCCCCTGTTTCTCCCACCCTCCCTGCTCAAGTAGACCCCAGTGTCTCTTGTCTCCTTCTTTGTGTTCATAGATTCTTATCATTTAACTCCCACTTATAAGTGAGAACATGCAGTATTTGTTCCTGGGTTAGTTTGCTAAGGAAAATAGCCTCCAGCTCCATCCATGTTCCCACAGAGGATATGATCTTGTTGTTATGGCTGCATTGTATTCCATGGTGTGTATGTGGATCTTGTTTTTTTATGGCTGTATTGTATTCCATGGTGTATATATTTTCTGTATTTAATCTTGCATTGATGGGCATTTAGGTTGATTCCATGTCTTTGCTATTGTGAATAGTGCTGCGGTGAACATTTGCATGCATGTGTCTTTATGGCATGATGATTTATATTCCTCTGAGTGTGTACCTAGTAATGGGATTGCTGGGTTGAATATTAGTTCCGCTTTTAGCTCTTTCAGGAATTGCCATACTGCTTTCCACAATGGCTGAACTGAATTACATTCCCACCAACAGTGTGTAAGTGTTCCCTTTTCTCCCCAGACTTGCCAGCATCTGTTACTTTTTTACTTTTAATAATAGCCATTCTGACTGGTGTGAGATGGCGTCTCACTGTGGTTTTGATTTGCACTTCTCTGATAATCAGGGCTATTGAGCTTTTTTTTTTCATATGCTAGTTGGCCGCATGTATGCTTTTTTTTTTTTAAAGTGCCTGTTCATGTTCTTTGCCTACTTTTTAATGGGGTTTTCTCTTGTACATTTGTTTATGTTCCTTATAGATGCTGGATATTAGACCTTTGTCAGATGCATAATTTGCAAATATTTTCCCCCATTCTGCAGGTCATCTGTTTACTCTGTGTATAGTTTCTTTTGCTGTGCAGAAGCTTTTAAGTTTAATTGGATACTACTTGTCAACTTTTGCTTTTGAAACCCTGGAAGACAAACTAGGCAATACCATCCTGAACATAGGAATGGACAGAAATTTCATGACAAACACACCAAAAGCAATCACAGCAAAAGCAGGGGAGCTCTTAACCATGATTTACAGTGAGATACTCTGGTTCCATGGCCAGGATGATGGGAAACCTTTACCAAAACAAATCTCTTCTTGTAATCCCAAGTTGAAACTCTAAATGTTCTATCTCATGAAAAATAACAATAAGCTGGGCACTGTTTTACATGCCTGTAATCTCAGCTACATAAGAGGCTGAGAAAGGAGGATCACTTGAGTCCAGGAATTCTAGACCAGCCTGGGCAACATAGTGAGACCCCATCTCAAAACAAAACAAAAAGCCCTGATCATTCATGGCTATTGTACTATATAGTATTATTAATATTACATTTCAGACAAACCGTAGGTCATGTAGGCGCTGAGGAAAAGAATTGGGAACTGTGAAAACCATTGTTTATATAGAAGATGTCTTTTGAGCTCCAAACAAATGCGGAGAACATAAGCCATTGACAGCAGCTGGGCACTGCCCGCACTGTCCCCTTCTCCAAGGCAGCAGGATGGCACAGACCCATAGGAGGGACTCTAATTATACTGATTGGCCAAGATCCAGGCTCTGTGCTAAATGGAAGAAAGATTTCTTGCCTGTGCGTGGTGGCTCTTTCCCGTATTCTCGACACTTTGAGAGGCCAAGGCAGGAGGATCACTTGAGCCCAGGAGTTTGAGACCAACCTGTGCCACAAAGGGAGACCCCATCTCTACAAAAAACAAAAACAAAAATAGCCAGATGTGGTGATGCATGCCTGTACTCCCACCTACTCGGGAGGCTGAGGATCGCTGGAGCCCAGGAGTTGGAGGCTTCAGTGAGCTATGACTGTGCCACTGTGCTCCAGCCTGGGCAACAGAGTGAGACCCTGTCTCGAAAAAAGAAAGAAAGAAAGAGTTCTTGAAAAATGGATGGTTATGTGGCTGAATGGCGTTATCTTGGTGTTCGAAAGCACTTCGGGTATATTCGGCAGTTAAAGCGTTTTTAAAGCACCTAAACAGCCTATCTTGTATTGGACTTCTCACCTCTTCCCAGAAGCGTGAGGCCAAAAAGTAGGTGTATATACAACTAGAATTTAAGCCAAACCCGGCTTCTCAAGTAGTCATGGTTGAAGAACACTAACTACTAAAAAGGTGTATTGACCCGGGGGGAAAAAAAGCTGACCCCTGGGCAAAAGTCTGGATTTTCCTCACTCTCTGATGTATGTTGACTTTACTGATCTGGAAACATTAACATGAGGAACAGAGGCAAGAGGTTAAAAGCCTTTCAAAGAAAAAGTGAACATGTCTTTTGTGAAAACTCATTTAGGAATTGGTTTGGTTTAGTGGTTCTGCAATAGGTAAACTGAGTTATTTGACATGCTGACTTGATAAGGCCACCTTTGTCCGAGTAGAGCGTTATGATAGCTGTAAGTATGACTGGGTGGCCATTTACTTGTAAAGTTGTCCACAGTGCCATGATAGTGACAAAAGTCCAAGAAGACACATTACAAATTCATTAACTTGTTCTTCTCTTTTCAGAGGATTTAGAGTGTCAAGGGAAAGATTATTATAAACTAGACTGCATAGTTTTGTCACCACTCACTATAACAGATTATTTGGAGCAAAACACAGTGAGACTATGAAAAACAGTGCAATGGAGTGGCTTCTTCCTTGAGGTTAAATTTTAAATGTAGCACTTAAGGTAGGCATCGTAGAGGTGAGAATTATACATGGAAATCCCTTCAATTTGTACATCAGGTACTGGCAGGGATTTAGATACCATGTTAATAGGAAAAATACTTATCTTTAAACCCTGAATCACTCTGTATGGCAAGACGGTTGCCACACAAATATACATTAGAGTGAAATGAACCCTCAAGATACTGAATTGAACAGAGGACATTAAGGTCCCATATTGGTCTCACGCTCCCTTTAAAGCATAAGGCCATTGAGAGGATTGTTGCCCTATGACATCATTATTTCCTGCTTTTTCCGTGCTGATCCTGGCAGGTGGGTTTTGCAGGTTCATGTGGATTTGATGTAACACCAGTGTTTTCTACCTGAGGCCTGGTTTTTTGTTTTGGTTTGGTTTTTTTGTTTTTTTCATGGAGTTTCGCTCTGTCACCTAGGCTGGAGTGCAGTGACGCGGTCTCGGCTTGCTGCAACCTCTGGCTCCCGGGTTCAAGCGATTCTCCTGCCTCAGCCTCCTGAGTATCTGGGATTACAAGCACGTACCACCATGCCCGGCTAATTTTTGTATTTTTAGTAGAGACGGGGTTTCACCATGTTGGTCAGGCTGGTCTCGAACTCCTGACCTCGTGATCCACCCACCTCAGCCTCCCAAAGTGCTGGGATTACAGGTGTGAAGCACTGCGCCTGGCTCCTGAGGCCTCTTAAGCCTTGGTATTGGCTTATGCTATGGTGCATTAGGAGAATGCATTATCACGTAGCTGATGCCCTCAAACAGACTCCTACTCAGCGTTAGGCCAAGTGACTGTCAACGCCTTAAATTCAAATTCCAGAAAAAGCACTGACTTAAAGAAGAGGAGACTTTTAAACATTGCGTATTTTCTGATGAAGCTGTCTGTTTAAACTGCTCTATTCTTTAGAAGTGTGATTTCTTTCATTTTTATTTGCGAGCGTTACAAGCCCTCTGGCCAATGTTGCGTGATCAGCTAGGTTTTAAAAATAGGACTTGTATCACATAAGAAAAGGGATATTGAGGCGTAATTATACATTTATGTGGTACTTTACATATTTTACAGTGCTTTTATATACGTTCTTTGATTTTATCTTCACATAACCCAGTAAAGCAGAGAAGCATTAACTTCAGTGTAATAGTTGAGGAAACTAAGAGGTTGAGATATTTTTCTCAAGGTCACCCAGGGAATATATCAATAATTAGAGATAGTTTATGCCCTCAGAAGCTGAACATGTATCTTTTATTTCTATAGACTGTAGATACTTACGCTGTAAGAGCCTCACCATCAAAAGAAAGAAAAAAAGAAAACTAGGTTTTATCAGTCATCTAACATAATAATAGTCCTTCTAGAAGCTGGAGGTAAAAACAACATTTGCTTCTTTCCTCTGAAATGATTTGGAATGTCCTAAATATCTAAATTTGACAAGAATAGCTGACTAGTCAATGGACAGGATCCATTTTAGTCCAAATGGAAATCCATGAAAAAGATGGAACGAAGTGAAAAGGGCAACCAGCCAGATGTCCAGGGGTCTGACCCGCCCTGGCTCCCCTGCGCACCATTCCATCAAACCTTGAGTAAGGCAGCCCTCACTCAAATTGGGGATCCAAATACCTACCCCTGACATCTCTCCTAGGTTATTAGGAAAGTAAGAAGCAGCACTGTGGATCGACATTATTTGGGACATTTAAACATTGTACAAAATGCAACTGTTATTTTTATTAGGAGTTGTTCTCCTCTTTCCCATTGACGAATTCCCTCTTACGAGTTCATTTCTGTTATCTTTTCAGTGGCCCATGCTTGGTAATATTTCTCCATCAAGTTCTAGTCTCTGTGTGTGTGTGTGTGTGTGTGTGTGTGTGTGTGTGTGTGTGTGTGTGTTACACTTGCTTATTCTGATGAATCTTTCAGCAGAAACCATTTCTCCTGAAATCTTTCTTTATCATTTCATCAGGAGTAATGGAAATGTTACCTGTCCTTCTTTATTTGTTGCAAAATTTAGGGACAAGGAAGAAGACCGTGTATGTTTTCTTAAAATCAATGGCCAGCACATTACTGTAAAACCTATTGATTAAAAACACAAAGTATAATGTTAGTCATTTAGTCTGTGAAGTGATGCAATAAGGGAAGAAATTTATCCTTTGACTTTTGCATTAACCTTTTATTGACTGCTTGCATACCCATAATTAACACACACTTTAGCTAAAGTGGTTAATTTTAGCATGGTGACCAGTGTTCACTAATGTAGCTGCAATCCCGATCATCTAAATGTAAGTGCAGCCCTGGGGGAAATCAGCGGGCAGTGAAGCCCTTCATGAGTTACACCTTGGTCGGGGAGACTTCTGGACAATCTGCTGGCAGCCAGCCAGTGTGACACCTTTCGGCTGCTTCCTGTTACGTCACTAGGTCATTCAGGGAGAACCACTCCTAAGTAGCTGAGAGTTTTAGGAGGTGGTTTATACAGTGCTTTGAGTCAAAATAATGTGAATTTAGGAAGGCGAAAGTATATATATTATATATATACTTTATATACACATATAATATGTAATATACTATATATTGTATATAGTTATATGTATTTATTATATAATTATTTTATATATGATATATTAGATATAATTATATGTTTTATATTTATCATATAAGTATTATATATAATGATATAACTATTATATATAATTATAATTATATAATAAATATATAAAATTATATAATTCTTACAATTATATATGTTATATCATTATATATTAAATATATTAAATATATAATTGTATATTTTAATAAATATATAATTACTTATTGTATATACAATATTGTATGTAATTATTTATGTATGTCATCTATTATATATAATATAATAAATATATTATCGTATATAAATATATCATAATACATAATATATAATATATTAAAAGTACATGTACATACTATATTATGTATATACTTTATCTCTCTTCCTCCTAAATTCATATTATAAATTCACATTACATATTATATATAATATATAATAAAGTATATTGTATAAAATATGTATATATAAAATACGTATAATATTTATTATATTTGAAATATATATAAAGTAATAGGTATATATATAAAGCATATGTATACAATATTTTATGTGTATATATGTATTATTTTCCTTTGCTGTCCTTGAACTGCTTCATGAAAGGGGCAGTATTTTCTGAACAGATCCAAGTTTATTTGCTAACCCAACAAACATTTTTAAAAATGGGATTTTTCCTTAGGATAGGATTAGAGAGGACAGGATTGAAAGGGGGAAATTGTAACTTTCTTATTGTTTAGCTGGGTTCAGTAGGACTTGGGAATGACACTGAGAAGGGAATCTTGTTAACTTTCTTTAGCAACATTATCCAGCTTTAGTCCTGAAAACTGGCTTATTTTCATGCAAAGGCCAGTGTGGATGGACCAGCATTCTCTTGTTTTCTGGGCAGAAATCTGTCCCAAATAGAAATACTGTTTGAAACAAAACCAAATGTCAGTGTTTTCGTGGGTTCACACCCAGGTATTCTCTGCACACACTACACTGTATCAGCCACAACATCTCAATTTAGAGAGACTACCTGAATCCACTTGGCAAAGGCAATGGATGTTGTAAAAGGCAGGAAATAACTGAGAGAAAGGAATCATGGCTAGCATATCAGCTAGGATTCTTTACAGAAAAACCTAATTCAGACAATAAAGTCTCATGAAACTGAAACATCTAAGTGAAGCATGACCCAGATACTCAAACAGCATGGTCCAGGATCCACCCCTTGCTGGATGGCAGCAAAATGTTGATGGCAGTTCCACATCACACATCCTAATTGTTCATAGGCCAGGAGAGGAGAAAGTCTTTTCCTTTAGCTCCCATACCAGTCCTCTGATTTAGTCTCTTGATTTTGCCTCATATTGGGTCATATGCCTCCTCTTAAACCACTCCCTGTGACTAGGAGAGCATGATGTACTGACGTAGCTGAAGGCTACGTCAAGGCTCCTCTCTGGCTGTAGAGATGGAGCTAGTCCCACCCACATCAAGTCATGAAGGATACAGAAGGAACAGGTACCCCACAGGAAAATTAGTATCCTGTTGGTGGGAAAGGTGGGAGTAAATACAGGACAATAAATTTCCATCCCTATCAGTATTCCTCACCCATTTCATAAGACAACTTGGGGCCCCTTTATTTTATAAGAGACTATAGAGTATTGTGTGCTAAGAAACAATCCAACTTTATTTCCTGTAAATGCAAAAATCAATCTGGAACAACCACCACTTAGAAGGCCAGACGCCAGTGCCTTTTATCAATCCTAGGTCTTCAGGAACAACTGTTGATCCCTTCTGAATCTGAACATTGTAGCCTGACACTGGAAAGTCGTAGCAGCTTGAATACATAAGCCTCAGGGTCTTGGGATGTCACAATGTGATAGGATCCAGCCTTAGGTGCAATTTGATTCAAGCCAGAAAGAGCTGCTCCTGTATCCCCAGAGCTTCCCCTAGGAGTCCGTCTAGAGGCTCCGCACCCAGTTAGTATGAAGGAAGGAGACAGCCCAAGTATAATAGGCAGCTCTCTCATTGGCATTTCTCATCTGCCACTGGTACCTGGAGTAGAAGTAACCATAGTGATAAGATTATTTAATGGGTATTGGGCGCTTGCTACCTGCCAGGAAATGTTCTAAGCACTTTCTGCATATAATTCATGTAATCTTCACATCAACCCCATAAGTAAGATACTATTATTGCCATCACCACTTGACAGACTGAGGCTCAGCGAGGTAACAAAACCTGCCCAAGATATCATGCCCCTGGAGAGCAGCAACTCCGGCAATACAGAGAACACACTCTTTACCACCATGCTGCAGTCTCCCTGCTTCCCATCTTTGGCAATTGAGATCCAAGAAGGAAGAATGAGTGACCCGAGCAAAAGAAATGAAAGCCTAAAGGGGGACAGATGTGCCTTCAAGTAATTCCCAGCCTTCTCTTTATCAGTTCTGCAGGCTGGCATGATGCTAAATCACACAATGTCATTTGAGTTAGGGATGTCTGTCCTTTTTCATGGGTAATACACCACCTCCAATAACGAGCCCTCTCCTGGCCCCTATTACTATCAGTTGGAAATTGGCAAGGAACACTGGACATTAAAGAAAAGATTTTAAAGCAATCTTGAAATTTCTGAATGAAGGCTCTGAAGAAACCCAACAAAGGGTTCTACTCCTGACCCAGATGGATGCAGTGACTGTGTACAGCTTGTCTGTCAGAGCTTGAATGCAAAGGAGCCACTTCCCATACCAGCCAGTCTTTTTTTTCTTTCTTTCTTTCCTTTTTTTTTTTTTTTTTTATTTTTTTATTTTTTTGGGAAACAGAGCCTTGCTCTGTTGCCCAGGCTGGGGTGCAGTAGCACGATCTTGGTTCACTACAACCCCACCTCCTGGGTTCAAGTGATTCTCATGCCTCAGCCTCCTGAGTAGCTGGGATTACAGGTGGGCATCACCGTGCGCAGCTAATTTTTGTATTTTTTAGTAGAGACAGGGTTTCACCTTGTTGCCCAGGCTGATCTTAAACTCTTGGAAGTGGTCTGCCTGCCTTGGCCTACCAGGATGCAAGCAATTACAGGTGTGAGTCACCATGCGTGGCCCCAGCCAGTCCTTTGATGAGAAGAACAACAGCCGAAACCTGCAACAGCTTTGCCCAAAAGAAAAGCCATCGGGATTGGGAAACTTGTACAACACAGCATAAGCAAACCTCTGCAGCAGGCTTCAATGTGTTTAATACTTTCACAAAGTACGGAGGCAAAACCCATTTGACAGGTGAAAAAGCATCTCTATTGACTTTCTACAAACCTTATGATATTCTAGGTGGATCGACACTTATCATAGCCCTTTAATCTGCCAGCCAGGATAATGTGTGCATGGATAATTTATCCACTGTGAGATTGAAATGCTCCATTTGGAATAACTTTCCCTACCCAGTAAATTGAGCATTACTCCAGGATTCTGAGACAGAGAGAAAGCACAATTTTAAAAGCTTTGCAGAGTTCCTTTGTAATTAGTCGCAGCTTTCCTTGAATATTAATTTCCCCCACATCCCTTTCAAGTGGTTTAGAGACGGTCTCTAGAACTACAGAGATGCACCCTCAGAACCATGACAGCAAGCGGCATGGTCTCAAACACCTATGATTAAGTAGTCTGCAGAACGCACCTTCTGTTCTTCAGTGCAGTGTGTAGCTTATCAGTGCAAACAGTTTAATATTTATGCTAAGAGGATTGTCAAAAGCAGCTTCTGTTGCTTTAATTCTTGTTTTAAATAAATAATGAGAACATTTAAACACATTACTCTTCTTGAGGCCCCGGGGTCAGCTAATCTTATTATTTATGAAGTGATGTGCTACATAATAGTACTTAGTGCATGTTAACAGACGCTATTATCAGGGCCTGATGCAGAGAGCCAAAGATATATTAGAATGTTATGTGTAATGTACGACGGATTGAGTGCATAGGATGCCGGTGTAGCAATTAACCACACGCGAAAATAGGTGTAAAGTTGACGTATGTTTTCCCGGGGGGATCCCCTCACCATTAATAATTCCCCAGAGAAGAAGATGTATTTCAGTTAGGAACCCTCTCTACCATCAGGCTTGGAAATGGGGCCAGGATATTCCATTCTTTGATCTCTTCATAGTCAGTCCTACACAGTCAGAAGACATATAGTGAGCATGACTTTTTAGTTGATTTAGACAAAAATGCAGAGAAGGCGGGGGTGGAGGGAGGCACATGTGCAATGTCCCAAATGTCCTCATAGTGTTTGGTTTTGGTCCACACATTTTCACTGCCACGTACTCCAGGAGAGTGGAGAAATCGTTCATTCCTTATTGCAATCTGTTTCCTTCTCTCTGATCCTCATTTTGCAGATAATTTATCTGCAATTGTGGCTAAAGCCACTGAGTTTTCCCAGGTCACTTTTAAATAAGCCAGTCTCTCTGAGAGATAGGTGCCTGCCAAGGTGTGAGAACGTTGCCCCAATTTTTTTCCTGTGAGGCTATAATTTAGCTTCATATGATAATTAATTTCTCTACTATTGATGAATAATCCATTCAATAAAAACCGTGATTTAAGTGTTTTCCTTAGGGACTAACTCTTGCTAGCCTCTTAATTTAATTTTGTGGAAGTTTTTCCCACCTCTTCATCAGTGGAAATGATTATTAACCCCTATTTGCATATATCCTTATAAATCGGTCTCTCCTTGGAGTGCCTTTTTCTGAGCACAGAGAGCTGGGACACTTGTAAATCTCCAGGATCTCCAAAGTCAATCCCGGCCTGTAATATTGTTTAATCTATTCTTGGACGTTTTAATGCAGTAAATTCAATTTAATCTTTCCCAGTAATCTAGTAATACATTGAAATCCCACAAACATTTAAATCTGATAATGGCTTAATCACACACTTTAAATAACAGTTGAGATAATGAAAAAATAATTCACCATTTTACAGGCAGAGTAACTGAATTTCCCCGATGATTGGCTTCTACGCAGCCACCTGAGATGATACAAATCTGGGAGTCAAAGCACAGGAAGTCCGGACCATCAGGAACAGCCTTCCTTCTTAGAAACACCTGCGTTCCCCCTGTAGCCTCATTCAGTCATTGCCATGACCTTCACCCCAGTGGACTGTCTTTGGAGCATTGGCCAGTGTTCCTCCAAGCTTCCTGTGGGTTGGGGTCTTCTGGGGGTTTCCTCCCATGGATTAATTTCCTATTGTTACTCTTCCAGGTGCCAGTCGCGAATTGCCCGAACTTTACCTGCTGATCAGAAGCCAGAATGTCGGCCATACTGGGAAAAGGATGACATTTCGATGCCTCTGCCGTTTGATCTCACAGACATCGTTTCAGAACTCAGAGGTCAGCTTCTGGAAGCAAAACCCTAGAAGGAGCACAAGTCTCAGGCAGAGGAGAAAAAGAGATCGGCTTTTCTCCTCCGGTGTTGTCATGGGCCTAAGCAAGGGCAGTGGAGACTTCTCTTGGCCCCTAGATTGTAGCACCCGGGTCCCAATCCAAAACAGCTAGGAAATGGTGCCCATGAATTTTTAAATGTTTAAAAATGACCCTGTGTTATAGTCTGATTTGGTGTTAAACAGGACCTTCTTCCCCAAAAATTGTTCAGATTTTAAAATGTGAGCCATTCAGCCCCCAAGGTCCAGGGCAGGCGACAGGAACAAGCCCAGCATGTGACAAAGCCTAACCTACTTTCCTCTTTCCCAAGCTTTTTCAGAGACTCTGGAGTGGACCCAGCCCTCTGGGGAAAGACAGAACTTAGAGACATCCCAGTTTCTCACCACACCCATAAGTGCTGTCCAATATGGTAGCCACTAGCTAGCTGTGGCTACTTCAATTTAAATTCAGTTTTAATTTTAATATAAAATGCAGCTCTTCAGTTGCCCTGGGCACATTTCAAGTGCTTAATAGCCTCATGTGACTAGTGACTGCTGTATGGACGGTACAGATATGGCACATTTTCATCGTCGAAGAAAGTCCTATTGGACAACGGTTGTATAAAAAGTTTGAGAGCAGGAATTCTCATTTCCATTCCTCTGTAGCCTCTATCCCCAAAGGCAAAGAAACTAAAAGAGAAATGACTCATTGAAGATTGGCCTCTTTCCTTTCTCTAAGACGAACCTAAGTAAGAGCCTGAGCTTTGAGTTCTGTGCTCAGCGCACAGGAAGGAGATGTTAACAATTAAACTAAAGTTGATAGCCTGTCTTTAGGGAGTTTCCCTGATCTCTTGAAAGAGACACAGCCCTATTTACATTATTCCGCGGATTTCACCAGCATAGTATTATTTTTTCTCTAAGTCCCTCATTCTTATGTAATAACAGGTGGAACTGAGGTTTGAAGAGCCTCAGTGGCCCATCCTGATGACATTGGAGACTCAGAGAGACAAGCGAGAGTAGGGTTTAAAACCTGAGCTTTAAGACTCCCACTAGCTTTGTGTCCTTTGGTATGTTAACGTGCCTCAGTTTCCTCATCTGTATAATGGGGATACATGAAAGGCACCACTCCCAAGGTGAATATTAAGTGAGATGATTCTAGTTACAGACTTAGAACAATTTCCAGCACATAGTCAAATATCCAGGAAATTCTAGTACTGTTATGTGTGGGTGAACTGACCTGGATGTAGATGCTTTCATCTTTCTGACCCCTCCGCCAGTTTTGTCTTGTGATGCCATTAACACATCTCTCCCTTTCCGACCTGGCTCCTGCCCACTGATGTCCCAAGAAATCGTGAGAATAGTTAGCCCCCCTCTCCCCAGCCTGTTGCCCTCTCGTGTAGGTGTTCACAGTAGTTGAGAAGTTGAAGAGCTTTTGCCCGTTGAAGGTGCACTGAGAATAAACTCTTTCCTGCCACCAGAATTGCAGTGGTTCACGGCCTGCACTCATTCCCATGCAGTTAATAGACACAGAAATGTCTTGTTAAGCAAAGTGACCAGGATGTCATCGTGTTGAGACTCGAGTCTCTCAGACCTTGGATTCATTCCCTGGTGTCTTTGAGCCTTTGTTTCCTCATTGGTAAAAGAGAAGTGAACTGTCTCACAGGGTCATCACAGAGATTAAATGAAATAACATAGACCAGGAGGGCGTGGCGCTTGAAAGTCACAGATGGGGCACCCTCGGGCCATCCAGCCAGTGTTTTCTTTAGCCCCTATGATGTTCATTTTTTGTTATATTCCATTAGGTGCCAATATTTTTAAAATGGGAGATTTCACATAAAATTAAAAGGTCTGCATTTTCATTCTTTTTTTTTTTTTTCTTTTTTGAGACAGAGTCTTACTCTGTCACCAGGCTGGAGTGCAGTAGCACAATCTCAGCTCACTGCAACCTCCGCCTCCCAGGTTCAAGTGATTCTCCTGACTCAGCCTTGTGAGTAGCTGGGACTACAGGCATGTGCCACCACACCCAGCTAATTTTTGTATTTTTAGTAGAGATGGGGTTTCACCATGTCAGCCAGGATGATCTCAACCTCGTGATCCACCCACCTCGGCCCCCCAAAGTGCTGGGATTACAGGCGTAAGCCACCGCGCCCAGCCAAGGTCTGCATTTTCTTTAGAACTCAGAACACCCAGTAGTCCTAGGCCCCCATCCTCGCATGGCAACAAGCTAAACATCTTCCCACTGCGAGTTGGGGCATGACCCAGCCTATGGTTTGCCATACTCCCTCTTTTTCTCCGTTTTATCATTAATTGTGAACCTGACCTGTGTCACCGCTTCATGTTAGCGCTCTCCAAACCTGCTTGCTTACACCCCTCTAGTCAAAATGTTTTGTGCTCACCCCAATATATGTGTGACTATTGAACTCTATTTGTAGACTGCTTGTACTAATGTCATGTGCATCATAAAATATTCATATCCAATAAAAATATTAAAAGGATGAGATAAGCCAAGAGAGATTCTGCTGTTTTTTCCTTTTGCATGGATGAGCCAGCTTCACTGGCCTGGGTGGGGCCCAGGTGGAATTAGTTCTCAAAGTCCTCCGGGTGGAGTCAGGGGATGTGCACCAGGGTTGGAGAAATCACTACCTTAAGTGAATCCGAAAGGTGAGATCACATTTGCTCTAAAGAAATGGTGATCCCAGCACTTTGGGAGGCTGAGGCGGCAGATCATTGGAGGTCAGGAGTTGAAGACCAGCCTGGCCAACACGCTGAAAGCCCATCTCTACTAAAAACACAAAAATTAGCTGGGTGTGGTGGTGTGTGCCTGTAATCCCAGCTACTCGGGAGGCTGAGGCAGGCAAGTCGCTTGGCCTGGGAAGCGGAGGTTGCAGTGAGCTAAGATCATGGCACTGCACTCCAGCCTGGGCCACGGAGCAAGAGAAAAAGAAATGCTAAGTTTCACTGAGCATGTGTTTGAGGATTTCATGTTCTCTCCAGGGAGGTTTCAGGTGGGTAGAAGGAGGTAGGCAAGATCCAATAAAAAGGCGGCTGGTGCGGACAATGACAATGCACTCGTATCCTGCAGGGTCAAGGGAAGGCTTGCTTCTACCCTGTGATATGGAGGACTTTCCTGGAAGCACAGGCTCAGAAATCGCACCCTTCCCCCCATGTATGTGGATGACAGACCACCTCCATCAGCAGCAGCCCCCTCCTGGTTTCCTGCCAGTCCTCCCTGTGGTCCCAGCTATCTTGAGAAAAATGATCTAAGAGATCTCTTTGCACTGAGGTGCTACTGACTGCCCTGCCTCCCTCCCTTCCTCCCGCAAACCTTTCTTGGTGTTGACCACAGCCTCAGCAGTGGGGCAAGCCTGGGGACCCAAGACAGATCTCTGCCTCCCAGGCTAGTGGATGCCCTGGGATATGCAGGACCAAAACAGGAACTTACCCCATAGTGGGGAAATAGACAGTAACCAGCAAACCAATAACTAGAGTGTTCCAGTTGGTTGTAAGTGCCAGGAAGGGAACCAACTGGGAGAGGGACAGGAGGAGATGGTGACTGCCCAAGGGGACCTCGATCAGGCTGTGGGGAAGAAAGGTGGTCGGGAAGAGCTTCCCAGGAAAGGGGATGGTGGGCCCAGGCAGGAGAGCCCTGGGAGGGGTGCCCAAGGAAGGAAAAGGGCCCTGAGCCCAAAGCCGAGAAGACCAGGAGGGGAGAAGGGGAGATGTAGGGCAGAGCAGGCGGGAGCTGCTCGGGTTTTATTCCACACACCCCAGGAAGCATGAAAGTGTTTCAAGCAGCAAGGGCGTGGAAGTAACTTGGTAAGATACTTTCATGCTTTAGACCATTGCTCTATCTGGATTCCAGAGGGTTTCTCAGAGAGCAAACGGCTCAATCCAAAGGAGCAGCTTTCCAACTGGGGATGTCCCCCTGGCTGGGTGAGATCTCAAGATGGTCTGCAGCCCCTCTAGGTTGCCCACCTGCTGAGTTCACTCTAAACAGCACCTCCTCTCCACACCCCAGCGGATCCATTCCTGCCGCCCTCACTGGCAGGCTCCAGCCCCTCAGAGCTTTCTAGACATGACAGAGCAGGGTCATGGCATCATTGATGACACAATTTTAGTAATCAGCTTCAAAATCCATCACTCATTGAATCAAGGGATGCCAGAATTGAGAGTCCATAGGCCGTGTTTAATGGATCCCACGTTTAGTAGACAGTTTTTTGTATGCTTCGAGGGAAGGAAGGTATTTTCAAATGCAACTTCTTTTTTTTTCTTGCTCTAGTTAGGGCTGATTTTACCACTGGGCAAATTGCATACATTTGGATCCATGCCACGCTAAATACTGTTTATTTTGGAGATCTGTCAGAGGCAAGTGCATGGAAGACAAGGGGATTCTGGTTTGAAAAGGCAATTCTCATCCAGACAGATTCAGATGGAGAGGAACGGTGCGGATTAAAATGCGCCGAAGTGGTAATGCCGTTTATCCCGTTTGCCTTTGTTACTCTGTGATTAAATGGTATTTTTAATTAAGTTTCATTGGGAGCCATAGGTATCGCGGTGGTGAAATCAATTTGACAACCATAAAGGGGAGAGAAGGCACAGGCGTGTTGTGATGATTGCGGCTGTAGGGAAAGCGGGCAGCTTGCAGAGGATGGGTGGGAGGAGGGGAGCCGGCTAAGAATGACTTCCTGCAAGACAGCAAGGGCACCCCTGGGCCGCTGCTGTGTTTGGGAGGCAGGTTTGGGGGGTTGTCAGAAGGCATTCACCTGGTTCTCTCACTCACCTGAGACACCCGATAGATTCCTGGAAACTCCAGGAAAGTATCTGAAGTTCTGTTTCTCCATTCTCTCTTACTAACAAGGAGAACCACGAGTGACCCCCAGATCCCGGCTAGAAGGACCAGACAGCTTTCCACCCTGGTTCCCGGGCAGCTCTGCTCCCATAGTCCTGTGTCCCAACGGCCCCATGCTGCCAGGACGGTCCTAATTCCCACCTCTGGGAACCTTGTCAGCCAAGTCCTTCCTGCTCTCTGGTCCAAATCCTCCTCCTACATTGGAAACTGAGCCTTTCTGCACTCTCCGCTCTTTCTATCCCACTGTCATTCATCAGACTTTCCAAATCTTTGGATTCCTGAGTGGCAGAAGAGGTTTCCTGAGTTTAAGTCCTGGTTCTATGTGTGATCCTCACTCTACCACCTCTTCAAACCTTTGTTCTCTTGTCTACAAAATAGAATAGTAGTAATCCATCACCTAAGGTTGCTGTGAAGGTTCCATAAGTTAATGTGCATTTAAAATGCCTCCCACAGCACCTGGCATATACAGGTCTTCAGTGAGGTACTAGCTATCATTATTAACGAAGTTTCCTGTGATAACAGTTGTCGCCTTGTGACTGGGGCAAATCACTAAACCCCTCTCTGCTCCAGGCTTTGCTTATATAATGCAGATGATGATAATGCCTAGCTCACTGGATTGTTCTGTCCCCTGCGACCATCCATGTTAAGCAATTCGTATCATGTCTGGTACTCAAAACTCACTCCACGCATGTACGTTATGATGATGAAAAATATGATCTGTGGTATCCGGACCAAAATATTCAAAGGGACTAAAGATAGCTGTGGCTTGTTCAAGAAGAATATTGTGTCACTATCCCATATATTATCCCATTTGCTCTTCACAGCTTCCATTTTTCGCGAGGCGGATGGCATGGAACTTTTTATAAATGAGATATTATGAAAAATGATGCTTTAGGACTCCCACTTCTACAGTGGGAGTAGGTCACCCATTGCAATTTTAGATTTGCTTAAAAAAAAAAATTCTTGCCATCACCTTCTAATGGATGATCTGTGTACAACAATTGTTTATTGACTCTGAATGTCTAAGTACCAGGGTCAGTCTATTTCAAGGGGAGGGAAGCATTAATTAACCTCCAGCATTAGATTCAGTGATTCTTTTCCAATGATGCAGTTCATGACTTTGCTCGCATTTACTTTTCATCAATCCTGAAAGAATTGAGGTAAAATAGTTCCTCTGCACATGTGTGTCAAGCTAAATGGATAACAGCAGATACAGATCTGTTTGCCTGTCTGCACTTGCCTTTAGACAAAATTCATCAATTTTACAAAAGTCACTGACTAAACATGGCACCAATACAAATGAAGCACTTCTAGCAGGCGGGTTTTCCCTTTGTTTCTGATCTGGTAAATGCAGTAGTTTCCTGCTGAGAGATGGGAAGTACTGGTCTAGGACAGCAAGGTGCCCTACAGGTGGGGCCGAAAGGGTCAAGACCATTCTACAGGAAGTTTAGGAGAAGTTCAGTGGCTCCAGATCCTGTGTGCTTCGGGTAGTTCTGACCCTCTTCATTAGTGATAATGGCATGAAGCTCTTTCGCAGTCTTTTTTTTTTTTCAGACAGGGTCTCACTCTGTCACCTAGGCTAGAGTGCGGTGGTGAGATCATGGCTCACTGCAGCCTCGACTTCATGGGCTCAACCATCCTCCTGCCTCAGCCTCCTAAGTAGTCGGGATCACAGGCACTTGCCACCACACCCGGCTAATTTTTTGTAGAGACGAGGTTTCACCACATTGCCCAGGCTGTTCTCAAACTCCTAGGCTCAAATGATCTGCCTGCATCGGCCTCCCAAAGCGCTGAGATTACAAGCGTGAGCCACTATGCCTGGCCCTCCACACAGCCTTGCTTGGTGTTACAGATTAAACAAAGACCACACGTGATCACTCTCTTCGTGGTGCCAGTTTCAAGGGCACCCTTCTTCCCTTCCCAGCCTCCGAGAGAAGGAGAGAAGGTCCACAAGCCAGATCCATCCCCACAGGTAAAACCACGACTGTGCAGCTAGCAGGTGGAGATAAAATTTGGAGAAGGGCTTGTAAATGCTAAAGTCCTACTCAAGTCCAAGGGAGAGGAATTATTATTATTCATTTTGTGAAACCAATTTAGTTTGGGTGGATAATGGAAGAATTTCTATATACATTCATTACTTCTGATCAGGCAAGACCAGTCTGACACAGGAACGGTATATGGCTCACTCTTAAAGCCACAGCAGGCAGCCAGGGCTTGGAGAAATGGAAACCTCCCTTGCACAAGAATAGTCTCAATGAATCATGTTAAGGCCTCTTTTAAGTTTTTCAGACTCCATGCACCCTGTGAAAACTGCCTTTCCTGAGGAGAGGTATGTTCAGCACTTCATAAAACAATCTTGGAGCCTCCAGACACACGGATAGAGGAGCATGATTTCGTTTGTTTCTTTGCAAAACTGCTGTCCCCAACTGAAAAACCTGATTATCCTTTCAAATAGGGAATTTGGCTTTCCACGTTGATACCAGCACAGTTAACCTTCAAACCCCCAAGGCCTGCAAGAGATGAATCAGTTTCTCAGAACAGCCAAAGCTGTGGCTTATAACTCATCCAACCCAGAAAACTGGACCACTGGTCACCGTCCTTCCCCCTGCCCCCAACTCTGCAGACAGAGGTTTCTAGTTGATTATGCCTTGATTAGAGTCAGGAGAGAAGCAAGCCAGGTATATAGGATTCCCATTATCCTTCCCTCCTCTGTTCCCGACCAGGGTCACGCTGAGAGGGATCTCAGTGAACATGTGAACAATCAAGCCATGTTTACCATAGACGTTTAGTTTTCTTTTCTCAAAATCAAAACAGAGTTTAGTAGGCAGTATATTTCATACATGCCCCTTGATCAATGGAATGATCTGTCAGAAGCCATTAAGGCCCCCATTAGCTTGAATGCATTCAAAGCTAAACTATTGGATCATTTAAGGGCTGCAGTGATTGTTTTTAATATACCGTACATTGATTTCTCCCTGTGAGCAGCAACGTAAGTTTGAAACTAACTGTGTATGACTAAGGCTGCATTTGCTGTCTCCAGCCCTCTGCGAGAAGCATGGTTTCACTTCGACCAGAAATGTCTGTGTATAGTTTTCAAAGAGATGCAGACCCTGTTCGATTTCCCAAGGTTTAGACTGGGTTGGGTTGTTATTTCTTTTTTCCCTGAGCTTTCTCCCATTTCTTTGTGCCCATTAAGTGAGCTGTGCGTGCAGAATGGGAGAGGCATCCCTGCCAAGGACCTCAAGTGAAAGGCGGTGGGAGAAATTGTTCTGAAAGCATGAAGCCCAGCTGAGGCCAAAATCAAAGTGAATTTGACAGCCTTGAGCCAGCAAAACTCTGTACCTAGCAGAAAGCAATAGATGTGTGGCTGTGTCAGGGGCATCCTCACTGGGACATAGCTTGGTGAGCTGAAGGTACCTTGGAAGGGCCAGATGAGGAAGGTAGCCAAAGCCACAGGCCCTCTTTGGACTGCCATATTGCCAGCTCTTCATAGTATTGACGCTTCAGTCTTAGCCAACACACTTGTTGATTCCTTCCTAAAAATCAGACTCTGCTAGCACCACAAGGTCCCTGTCCTCAAAATCCTATGGTTAATCAGCATTTCTGGTTTCTGTCCTTTGCTCATTTTAATACCGAACCTGAGGATAGGAGTGCAGCATGGTGAAAGAAGCAATAGTTACCACATTTGCAAAGGCACATACCCCAAAGAGCAGTTTTTAATATGTCACACCCATTTTATAGATGGGGCAATGGAAGTCCAGATGGGAGAAGTTATTTCAGGTGAATCATAGAAATTGGATTTTGAGTTTCTGGTATGTATTGAGATTTGGGAAGACTGTGAACATTCTTAAGCCCTCTTCCCAATTTCACCTTCAACATCCTAAAGCATGTTGAAGAAGAAGATGGTTCCAGGTCACTTACAAGAACAGGAACAGCCTCTCCCTCAAAATTTGAGCCCAGAAATGAGAACCTCTGTTACTCTAGAAAACAGTGTGTGGACTATTGTTTTTTCCATGGGTCACAAAGATCCACAAGATACTGGTGATTTTACATATTATTAGAGCCACTGAAATTTATGATGCAGGATATTAACGTCAAAGAGGCCAAGATGCATCATTCAGAACACTGGCAGGTCAAGCACAAACCACCGTAGTAAAATCAAAAGCTAGAGTCAGCAAAGTATAGCCCACAGCCGAATCCGGCCCATCCCCGGTTCTTATAAAGTTTTATTGGAATGCAGCCATGCTCATCAGTTTATGTATTATCTGTGGCTGTTTCCAACTACAGTGGCAGAGTTGAGTGGTTGCAAAGGACCACAGGGCTCTCAAAGCCCCAAACAGTCATTGTCTGACCCTTCATAGAACAATTTTGCTGACCTGTAGCCTAGCTCCAAGGATTGTTGTATCACCTGTGGTCGTGCCTGTTAAGCAATTAATGTCATGTCTAGTACTTGGTAATGACTCAGCATTTATCAATTACGATGATAAACATCACCATGGCATCCAAACCAAAATACTCATGCCAGCATCTCTCTGTACAGAAACATGGAAAAAAGAGCGATGCTATTAAGGAGCAAAATCGACCCAGGAGCAAAACCTAAGGCTCTTTCTGAATTAAAGAGGCTGGAGTAAGGTAGTGAGAGGACCATGGAAAGCCTTCCCAGGAGGATGGAGAGTCACCCCCCGCCCCCGGCTTTCAGGTTCAGATGTCTCCTCTCAACAGAGGCCAGCTCTGCAGGGAAGCAGGCTGAGCCTGATCTTCCCTGCGTTAGAACTGCTCAACGGGCGAAGCACTCCTGAGCCCTTCGCGTTGCGGAACAGTGCGAAGATTATTCCAACGCCTCATTAGGAAAGGTGATAATCTGGTCTGTGGTTTCTTTTTCGGTGGGGCATGGGATGGGGTTGAGTGTCATGCTTTCTAAGGCACAGGCTGACTAAAGGGTGTCCTATTTATGAAAGGCAGTAAAACACAGCAGCTTCCTATTCTGTGCTTATTACCCAGAAGCCCCTGGCTCTTAGAGTTTCTATTAAGATGTACCCCATAAATATATACGCCTCCTATGTACCCACAAAAATTAAAAATAAAAAAATTGAAATCACTCATTTATGCTTGGTGTTATGATTGCAACTAAGAATCCTGGAGTGAGCTGGTTACAAAGTGAGCCCGACTTTCCATGGATGCACCATCCCAGCGTGCGCCGGGAGCCCCGCTGTCCATGGAGGCACCGTCCCAGACTGCGCCGTCGCCGTGAGCCCTGCTGTCCACGGAGGCACCGTCCCAGACTGCGCCGTCGCCTTGAGCCCCGCTGTCCACGGAGGCACCGTCCCAGGGTGCGCAGTGAGCCCCGCTGTCCACGGAGGCACCGTCCCAGGGTGCGCAGTGAGCCCCGCTGTCCACGGAGGCACCGTCCCAGGGTGCGCAGTGAGCCCCGCTGTCCATGGAGGCACCGTCCCAGGGTGCTTAGAGCTCTCTGCACTCTGCCTTTGCTGCCCGCACTCTCCAGGAGCACCTTAGTTGGATCTTTACTTCCTTACTGCCTCTCTTGCGACTCGAATCCTTAAGTCACTTGTAAGATACTCCACGTTGATGATTTTCATTTGTTCTGTAACCAGAGTGTTTATGAACACAATTTTACTTGCCAAATTTGGTTTCCATGTTGGACTAGAGGAACTAAAGGGCAGGACTTACTGGATCAAATTTTTACTTCCATTTTATGACATCCCACAGGACTCAAGACTTCATGTCCCCCAGATTATTTGATCTTCAACAACTGTCAATCCAGCTAACTTTTATCTGACACATAATAGGTGCTCAATAAACATTTGTTAGCTGATTATTTGCTAAAGCAAAATTGATCTGATCTCAGCATCCCCTGCTTTAAGATCTCCTCTAGTTACCCTTCCCTTTGGGTTTTCTGACCACAGCTTGCAAGACTGTTTGGAATCTTCCCCCACCTCTTACAGTTTCACCTCCCAAAACTTGCTTCTAACCTTTGTTCCAGTTACACCCAATTTTGTACCACATCCTGAGTTGTTTCATGTCACTAGTGCTGTGTAAGGTGAGTTGACCATGATACCAGTGGAACCTTAGCAGCAGATAAGAGGAGAAAGCTGAGAATGGGCAAAGCTGGGGGGAATTTGGTCAGCGAAGTTAGTGTCTCAAAGCGACACTTAACTGAGGAGGTACTGGTATGATAGACAGTTGTCCGAGCTGGTGCTTGGGGCATGGCAGCCAGTGGGGTCTGCAGAAGGTCTTGTTCTGTCTTGATTAAAGGAGTATGAGGAAGCACTCCAAGCAAGGCACTGCAAGGCCACAGTCCAGCTCTCAGAGAGCAAAATCACAAAAGACAAACTGCTTTGGCCAATGGAGGTTGAGGGAACACTGGAATAACTTGGTGGACATGGACTTGGGGCACTGGACTGACATCAGATCCCACTGTGCTACTAAGATGGTGGAGTCACTTCTTTTTTTTTTTTTAGACAGAGTCTCACTCTGTCACCCAGGCTAGAGTGCAGTGACATAATCTCGGCTCACTGCAACCTTCACCTCCTGAGCTCAAGAAGTTCTCCTGCCTCAGCCTCCCTAGTAGCTGGGATTATAGGCACCCACCATGCCTGGCTAATTTTTTTGTATTTTTAGTAGAGACAGGAGTTCACCATGTTGGCCAGGCTGGTCTTGAACTCCCAACCTCAAGTGATCTACCCACCTCAGCCTCCCAAAGTGCTGGGATTACAGGCATGAGCCACCGCACCTGGCCCCATCGTAAATATTTAACTTACGAATTCAGTTACCTGTGCTCAGCAAACACACACAAAAAGGCAAAAGAGCATAAGGGTTCCATCCCCAAACTGCACTCGGGGATTGCACAGCCTGGAGTGTGGGAAGATGTGAGAACAGAGAATCTCTGTTTTCTCATTTGGGAAGCTACTACGTGGCTTCTAACTCAAGCCAGAGACTTCACGTTGTGCTCAACTGAAGAACAACGATCTGCTCCTGCACCTGACGAAGAACTATCAAGACATTTCACTGAAGAGGATACACAGGTGGCAAATAAGGACATGAAAAGAAGATCAACACCCTTGGCCATTAGGGAAATGGGAGTTAAAACCACAATGAGAAATCAACACACACTTCTGAGAATGGCTAGAATTTTTCTCTGTTGAGAATGCAGAGATGCTGGATCACTCATACATTGCCGGGGGAGGATGTCAAATGATATCGCCACTTGGAAAAATCATTTGGCAATTTCTTCTAAAACTAAACATGACCCAGCAACTGTACTCTCAGGCATTGTCCCAGAGAAATGAAACCTGTATCCATGCAAGACCTGTACATGAATGTTCATAGCAGCTTTCATAAGAGCCCCAAGCTGTAAACAACCCAAATGTCCTTCTGAGTCATTAGTTAAATTTTGGTACATCCATACCCTGAAATACTACTCAGCAATAAAAAAGGATAAACTATTAGATGAATGTCAAGGGAATTATGCTGAGAAAAAGATTCAATCTCAAACAGGTTTATGCTGTATAATTCCATTTACATAACCTCCTCGAAATAACAAAAATCTGGAGCTGGAGAACAGAATCCTGGGTGCCAGGGCTTAGGAAAAGGAGGGAGAGGCTGGGCGTGGCTATAAAGAAGCAGCAGCACAGGCCCCTTGTGATGGTGAAACAGTTTGTATCTTGATTGTAGCAGCGGTTGCATGAATCTACACATAGGATAAAGTCATGTAGAATTGTGCGTATGTGCACACGTGCACACACACATATACACCATGTGTGTGAAACTAGTGAAATCTGAATCAGCTCTATAGATGGTCCCAATGTCAGTTTCCTGGTTTGGATATTGCATTATAGTTATAGAAGATGTTACTGTCTGAGGAAACCGGGTGAAGGATACACGGGACCTCTCTATATGTATATTTTTTGCAACTTCCTGTGAATCTATAATTATTCCAACATAAAAAACTGAACAATGAAACTGACCGGGAGAGAGCTTACTGGCTTCCAACCTGGCAGCTTCCTAGGGGATTCTCATGAGTAGCTTCCACTGTGCATAACTTCACGCATGGAGCCCTCGTAAGATGAGACTTCTCTCTGGAAGCACAAGTGCATATCCACGCTTTGTTCAAGCAGATTGACTTCCCTGGGCTGCTGCTGCTGTGTCCTCATGCATCCTGCTGGGAGGACACTCATTTCCCCATTCATTGGGAAGAGACTTTTTTAGATGAGGTAGGATGTTTGGTCACAAGGACCTTTGGTAATCTGAAATGTCCTTTTAGTTTATTTTAAAATATTTTGGGGCAAACATGTAGTATTTACTTTTTTTTTTTTTTTTTTTTTTTTTTTTTTGAGATGGAATCTCGCTCTGTCACCCAGGCTACAGTGCAGTGGTGCAATCTCAGCTCACTGCAGACTCCACCTCCCAGGTTCAAGCCATTCTCCTGCCTCAGCCTCCTGAGTAACTGGGACTACAGGCACATGCCACCAAGACTGGCTCATTTTTGAATTTTTAATAGAGACGGGGTTTCACCATGCTAGTCAGGCTGGTCTTGAACTCTTGACCTCGTGATCCACCCGCCTCGGCCTCCCAAAGTGCTGGGATTACAGTCGTGAGCCACCGTGCCCAGCTACATTTAATGTTTTATTGGTATGCAACATGCATACAGAAATGCACACGGAAACATTCACGTAAGGCTTGATGGGATTTACTCACGTAACTGAGAAATAGAACTAGCTTCACTCCTGCCCAGACTGTAACTTTCTCCTTTCCTCCCTTTCCAAAGGTAACCAAGTTAGCATTGTAGGTGAACTGTGCCTATTTATACAAGTATTTGACTGCACAATTTTTAAACGTATAAAAATAAAATAATAGAATAGACCTGTCACCCAGCTGCAACAACTGCTAACCCTGTGTGAAATGGACTTTTAACCAAACATATTTGGAATACATTGACCTAGGCTACGTTCCTAAGTGTCCTTTGAAACCCAGGGATGGAAACTAGGCTTCCAGATGTTGAGAGTTCTCTATGTGCCAGGCAAAGTCGTGAGTGCTTCACACTGCTGTCTCACATAACTCTCACAACAACCATATGCGGTCGTTACTCTTTTTCTCTCTCTTCCAGGTGATGGAATTTAGACACAGAGAGGCTATGTAACTTGCCCTAGGCCACACAGCTAGTATCTGGCAGAGGTGGGTTTCAAACCCAGGCACTGTGGTTGCAGAGCCTGAGCATTTAACCTCTTAACCTTAGCAACACTTTCAATTTCATTCATGTGATTGGTTCCGTCAAGCATAGAAGATACCAGATGTGGTAGAGGGAGGAGACAGAATGCTTTCCAGCCACTGCCATTTGAGAGCAATGCACCATAGCAAAGTGGTTAGATACTTGAGCTTTGGGGTAAATTGCACCTAGATTCTAGTCCCCCACTACACACACAGACAGCTGTGTGACCACAGGGAAATTGCTTAACCTCTCTGTGCCCGTTTCCCTTGTATAAAATGAGGCTACTAACAGCACCTTTAACATAGGATTGCTTGAGGGTAAAAAAAAAAAAAAAGTGCACAAAGCTGTTAGCGTAAGTGAAATACTTAGCATAGTGCAATACTCATAATGCTCATTGCTCACAAATGTTAACTATTATGATTAATGAATGGACACCTGGCCTTTCGAGAGAGCAACTTTGCTCTTGGGTTCTGGGTGGTAAATTGGGGAGGGGGGCAGCTTCTGCATGAGCACTATTGTATAAAAGAGGGCGATTTCTGATCCCTGGTGAAAAACAAAAGTGCCATCTAGGAGTCCCACTGTTTGAAAGTAAGTCCATGCCCTTCATAGCTTGGAAGCCATCTGATTAACATGTCGTCTCTGAAACCAAGGCGGAGGAGGGGACTGTTTCCAGCATTCTACCTATGTGTGACAGGGACCCTGGGGAGGATCACCTGCAAGGATGGCAGAGATGCCACGGCAAACTCATTCTTAAACTATCCAAGAAGCTACGAAGGAGGGCTTTGGAGTGAAACTGATGGATAATCCTACTCTCTCCCAATATTCCTTTTAGGAAAATGTTGAAGATTGTGGTTCAGCTTCCTAGAACACAGAAGGAAACTCTTGGTTTTTTCTGGCACCTCTCTGATCTCATCACCTGTGACCTACCTGCCCCGCCCCCACTTCCTGCCATCTCCGTCCGCACCATTCACTCTGCTTCCCCACACCAGGCACCCACCCATCTCAGGGCCTTTGCACCTGCTCTTCCCTTGGCCAGAACACTCTTTTCCAGGCAGTCAGGGGTTCATTACCTTAGGTCTTTCCTCTGTTACCTTCAAAGTGAGCCTTGCTTGACTGCCCTCTACAAAAGTGAGCATTAGGGTTTTTCAACATTAACCCCAAGAACACTTTTAATAACACTTTATTGAGATACAGTTCACATACCACAACCAAGAGAACAGTGTTAAGACACCTCATCTAGTTTTACGGACTGTATTTTGTGGATTCTAAAGTGCATTTGTTTATGTTTTTTGTTTTTTTTTTTTTAAACACTGGGTTTTGTTCTGTTGCCCAGGCTGTGGTGTAGTGGTGCAATCATAGCTCACTGCAGCCTCGACCTCCTGGACTCCCGTCTCAGCCTCCTGAGTAGCTAGGACCACAGCCATGAACCATGACACCTGGCTAATTGGTTTATTTTTTGTAGAAATGGGTTCTCACTATTTTTTTGCCCAGGCTGGTCTCAAACTCCTGGGCTCAAGTGATCCTCCCACCTTGCTCTCCCAAAGTGTTATAGGCGTGAGCCACCATGCCCAGCCTTTTTGCAGTTTTAACGTCTCTAACATCAGGATGCAGCTTACAATGATAGCATGTCATAGTCTAACTGGCAGTGTTTCATTTTTTCTTTCTTAGTGATACATAAAATGATGGTGTACCTTACAATTGAAGGAGTCTTTGAATCAATGAAATACGGTATCCAAAGTCTTCATAATCATTTATTCTCAAGAGCTCCAAGTACAGATTTCAGCTGGAGAGTTCATAAAGATGTAATGTACACTCTTGAACCTCCATTTGGGATTAGATGACATTGGGGTGGGGTATAAGGTATTGAATCTGCAGTTGCATCTAAGTTCATGTGTATTGGATGGTGGGAATTTTTTTCATTAATGTATAATTCTTACTCTTCTTTTTAGAATTACTTCTTTTCTGTTCCTGCTTCTCGAATGCTTGCTGGGGGATTTCTTTTCTTTTGAGAATGTTAAAAACAATAATAAGGAAAAAAACTTCACAGTGACTCCGTCTTTGAAAACTGATATTAAGGTGAACATCTAGTGGAAATTTGGGGTTTGCTGGGCTGCCACAAGCAGTTTGCATTTAAACGAGCTGCAGCTTTGATTTAAGAATCTGACTTGATGGGTAATATATCTAAAGCAGAAGATAATATATATAGTGTTTCCATCAGAAACATCAAGTTCTTTGTGCAATGTGTTTATTTCTCTGAGTGATTATGTATTTAATAAATAATGTGTTTCAATGGGTTTTCATTTCAGTGTTTAATACTTCTACAGTATGTCTCAGATTCGGGGTTGAATGGCACCTGATAAATTACGAGCTGTTATTAGCTGCTTTCTTGTTGCATCTTAATTATTAGGTTGAAAAGAAAGGGCAGACTTTTATAAGCATTCATATTTTCTGTTTACAAGGCTTTTACTGACGTCTAATAAATTTAATTACCTCTAATAAGAAGAGGAAATGAAGTTCTATTTAGCAAATTCATAGCTTTGAAATGCATCTTGTAGCTTTATGAGCATGGCAAGCTCCAGGAAGGTGAAAGCTATTTAAGGAGCTGTTGCTGGGTTAAACTAACTGCAAAACTGTTAAATTATTTTTGTTTCCATTTTATTGCTTAACCTCCAGGGTAAACTTCGGGCTACCTGATAAAGCAGCCATTGCGGAACTTTAAACTTTACATGCTTTACCCCACAGGGCCGAAGCGGGCTCCTGTATTAAAGGTACATTTTTCAAACATAATTTTAAATTTGGAAATTGATTGTGTCTTGACCTACTTATTTCCAAGAGCTGTTCATTCCCGACTCCTTTGTTTTGCTCATATTATAAATCTATTGTTCTTTCAGGAGGGCCCCCAGCTGCTAAGGGGGTGGAGGGAGGAATCAGTGCAGGGAAGATGAGCTCATTCTGCCAGCACCACCACCATTTGAATCAGACCCACCATTAACTAGGACTCCGGCTGCAGAAAAAACACCTCAGGTCCGTGAGCGTCCACTTCCGACAGCGGGGCTAGGACAGAAAGAAGACTGCTGGCTTAGAAGGGTTGTGTTTGGGGAAAGAGGGATCCTACAAAATATTTAAAGGCTTATTTTGTAGGGCATCAGATAGTTAATTTGCATTTATTTTTTGGTCTAATATCTTCCCAGATAATACTTTATAAGCGTCTAGGTTTCCATTTATTGTAGTCTACTGGCAGACAGACCCTTGGCAGAAAAAACCACGCTACTTTGTGATAGCTCTTTCTTTTCGTGGTCTTTCTTTAAAATCTGAAAACAAGCCAGGTATTAACAGGAAGGTCTTGTGAATGAATGATCATCTCTGAAGGTGTCCGCAGCCCTGAGGTCTGCTCTCACTGGGACAGCTGCTCTCATCTGAGGAGCTGCCTCGGGGTCTGTCCTCAGCTCCTTCTTGGTCCTCATCACACGCTCCCCATCCCTCCAGCCGAGGGGTCGCATCCTGCAGGAGTTTAAGACAAGTCTAGGCAACACGGCAAGACCCCTATCTTTAAAGAAAATAAAAATTAGCACAGTGTGGTGGTCCCTGCCTGGAGTCCTAGCTACCCAGGGGGCTGAGATGGGAGGGTCACTGCAGCCCAGAAAATTGAGGCTGCAGTGAGCTGTGGTCACACCACTGCACTCCAGCCTAGGCAACAGAGTGAGACCTTGAAAAAAAAAAGAAAAAAGAAAAAAGAAAAAGAGAAGAGATGAGAAAGAGAAAGAAAGAAGAAAGAAAGAAAGAAGAAAGAAAGAAGCAAGAAAGAAAGAAAAAGAGAAGAAGAAAGAAAGAAAGAAAAGAAAGGAGCCAAAGAAAGAAAGAAGAAGAAGAAGAAATAAATAACGGAAGACATCAGAAAGAAAGAAGCAAAGAAGAAAGACAGAAAGAAGAAGCGAAAGAAAAGAAAGAAAGAAGAAAGAAAAAATATACAGAAAAAAATTTATTTTCTTTAGAAATGGGGTATTGCTTGTTGCCTAGGCTGGTCTTAAACTCCTGGCCTCAAGTAGTCCTCCTGCCTTGGCCTCCCAAGATGCTGGGAGTGCAGGTGTGAGCCACTGCACCCGGCCTTTGAGCATATGCATATTTGCCATTTCAATTTCTTTTTTTGAGAATTACCTGTTCAGATCTTTCAATATTTAAAAAAATCTCAATCCTTTTTTTATTGATTTGTGGGAGCTCTTTGTGTATTGTGGAGCCACTGCACCTGGCCTTTGAGCATATTTTGTATGCATATTTGCCATTTCAATTTCTTTTTTTGAGAATTGCCTGTTCAGATCTTTCAACATTTAAAAAATCTCAGTCCTTTTCTTATTGATTTGTGGGAGCTCTTTGTATATTGTGGATATTATCCCCCTCTCTGTTGTATGTGTCACAAATATTGTTTTCCAGTCTATTATTTATCTTTGAATGCTGTGATTAGATGGCTGAATGAACAGTTGTATAACAGATGGACATTTTTTATTTCAAAGGGAATGGAGCCATCATTTCCCCTGGACTATCCCACTTACTTCTCCAGTAATCATTAGTGCTGTTTGTCAAAGACTTCTGGCTTTCCACCTTCTGAGAATGTGGTAAGATTGCACTTCCCGGCCTTAGGTAGAACACATGATGGATTCTGGCCCAAGAGTTTTGAGCAGAAGTATCGTGGGTTGTGTTCAAACCAAAGAATTTACTTGCTGGTGCAAGAGCTTTGGACATCCTTTTCTCTGTCATGTGCTGCTCGGTCAGCTGGAGTCCCTGGATGAGTAGGAGGAGCCGTTTTGACAACCCATGATGGATCAATAGCATGAGTGAGAAACATGGGGGGTGCTTGTTACCTAGTATAACCTAGTCTAGCCCAACTGACACACCTTCTGATCTAATCTGAACTCCAATTATAACTGTTCCTGGAGGAAAGGAAAAGGAAGCCTAGTTTTCAGTTACCAAATTTCTTTTCTTTCCTTTGTAAAAAAATGTTTTGTGGTAAAAAAAAATATGTAATATAACATTTATCGTTTGTTTAGGCCGGGTGCAGTGGCCCATGCCTGTAATCCTAGCACTTTGGGAGGCCAAGGCAGGCAGATCACCTGAGGTCAGGAGTTCAAGACCAGCCTGGCCAACATGGTGAAACCCGTCTCTACTGAAAAAAAAGAAAAAAAAAAAACACCCAAATTAGCCAGGCGTGGTGGTGGGTGCCTGTAATCCCAGCTACTCAGGAGGCTGAGGCAGGAGAATCGCTTGAACCCGGGAGGTGGAGGTTGCAGTGAGCTGAGATCATGCCATTGCTTTCTAGCCTGAGAGACAAGGGTGAAACTCCATCTCATAAAAAAATTATCATTATTAATATTTTTAAGTGTACTACTCAATGAAATCAAATACATTCACATGGTTGTGCAACCATCACCACTATACATCTCCAAAACTGTTTTTATCTTCTCATTCTGAACTTTGTACCCATCAAGGAATAATCCCCATTCCCCCATCCCTCCAACCCCTGGTGACCACTGTTCTACTTCCTATCTCTGTGAATTTGTCTATTCTAAGCACCTCATGTAAGTGGAATTGTATAGTATTTGTCCTTTTGTGTCTGGCATATTACACTTAGCATAATATCTTTGAGGTTCCTCTCCATTGCAGCATGTATCAAAATTCCATTCCGTTTTAAGGCTGAATCATGTGCTACTGTCTATTTTGTTCCATATTCTACATTTTGTTTGTCCATGCATCCTCAATGGACATTGAGGGTTCTTTATACCTTTTGGCTACTGTGAATAATGCTGCTATGAATATGGGTGTACAGAGACTTGTTTGAATCCCTGCTTCCAATTCTTCTGTATATGTAACCAGAAATGGAAGTGCTGGGTCCTACGGTGATTCTATGTTTGATTTCTAAGGATTCGCCATACTGTTTCCTACAGCAGCCATGCACATGGGTTCCAATTTCTCCATCCTCACCAACTCTTGTTTTCTGTTCTATTTTTTTTTTTTTTATAATAGTCATCCTGGTGGATATGAAGTGATATCTCACTGTGGACCTGATGGTGTCTTCTCAACCCTTTCTTTGCCAAGTAGGAATGAAACCATAGTTATCCTTGTCTCTACAGTTTGGAAATATACATTCAGTTTGACTCTAAGTAGGAAAGCACCCCTTGACAAAATTATGACATGGATGAATTCAGGCTTTTCTACCTCTTCTTCCTGTGTCTTACGCCCCTTTCCAAATGCCCCTTTGAACAATCCCTGTTCCTCACTGAGGACCTCATTTACACTAACAAGAGACTGAGACCTCCCAGAAATGTTTGCTGTTTAAACACAGGGAGGGAGGAATCCATTGCCAATGGCGCAAGTTCAAAATTCCATGAGGAAATATTTTGGGGGTGGGGAACCCCTGAAATTGAATGCCATGGACAATAATGCCTCCCAAGAAGGATGCCCCCTCCCCACAAGCCACATCCTGAATCACAGCTCTACCTATTCATCGTGCTGCTGTTTGATTTACTGTATTTGGAGTTAGGCTCTCCTGGATGTGCTATTTAAGTAACAGCATGATTCTATGACTTTACCCGGAAGATTCCCTGGGAACCCATAAAGCCCAACTATAATATTCAGCAGCTTTACTGGAGTTGAGCCTATAATAGGACTGAAATGGAGTTCTGACATTCTGGAATGTTCTTAGGCTCTACCAAGCGATGGCTACATGCAGGATCTTGGAGGCTTGATCTGGGCACCGTGAGGCAAAGGCGTCAGGATATAGACCCAGGCTCAGCATGTCTGGTCTGTCAGGCCTTGTCAGATTCCATCTTCAAATAGGACACTCATTAGCCCTGGAAGCACCCCAGAGTGACAGCCAGAGTGGCCCCAGGGCTACTTAGCCGTGTGCCTTTGGGCATGGAAGCTGGGGGCTGCCACTTCCTGTCCCCGTAGGAGGTCGGGGTGTGGAGCTGTGGCCGGTGAGACTGAGGCTACAGGAAGGTTGGCCTCCCCAGCTCTGGTCAGTGATTTGGTCCTAAGTAGCTCTGCTTGGCTGTTACAGGAGATAACTCTGATAGAGCCGGGTCTAAGGAGTGGAGATTGTGGAGGTGATTTCTGAAGCAGTTGGCAGCTCAGGATAGGCAGTGCCCCCTCCTCTCTCCTCTGGGGTACTGTGGGCAAGAGCCATGCTGACCGTGTGGCCCCGCTGTCGCCTGCTTCTCCTCTCTCCACTCCACCTTGGATGCCTCTCACTTGGCTCCTGGGCACCTACTGAGGCTCCAGGGCTACATCTTTGCCATGAAGAAGAACCATCATGTGGAAAAGACATTTTCTTTTCGGTCCCTGCTCCAAAAGGAGACAAGACCCCATCCTGTAATTCCTCATAAGAAAGCTGAGACCACACAGCAATGAAGGCTGAAGTTTGAGCAAGGGTTTGATGACGACTAGAGGGACCTACAACATCCAAAAAGAAAACCTAATGCTAAAATTCAGACTCTCTCCCTAGAAACCAGGGGTCCTTCCACTTCACAAGGGAGGCTACGTCTGCCACCTCTTTCTTTATCCCCCACTTTGCTACCAAATGCAGGAACCAGACAAGAAGTCTCTTCCTGATGGTCCTCTCTTTCCTCACTCCTGGTCCGAAATCCTGACTGTTGAGCTCTTGTAAGAAAATGTTTTTTAAAAAATCAGATAACATCATTATAGTTTCTGCAGAGATAAGCATTGTTCTTTGTGAGGCCAGCATTTGACATGAAGAAGCAGATGTCTTAGTGTCTCATCTATGACATGTGTCTCTGGATGACTGTACTACCTCAGGACAGTGAGGGAGGGTCTTATCCTAACGTCAGCATGAATTAACTTGCCCCCCACAAGGGTTCCCTCCCACAGTGGGAGTTACCTAAAAGTCCAGCCCAAAGACCTGTCCTTGGAACTGCCAAGAGTTTAGAAATACTGGAGTCGAGTTGCAAGCCACCCTGCTAATACTTCCTATTTCTCAACTACAGAATGGCCAGTTGCCCCCACAGCTGCAGGGAGATAGCAACCAGATCATTAGATTGGATCCCAATGAACAGTCCGATCCACTCTCCAACAGGCTTTCATTGAACACCCTCACCTCCTGTTATGTCCTGGAAGGACCTTGGCCCAGATAAACCCACTTTAGTAGAAAGAAAGAACACAATAGAAATAATACAATGTGATTCATAATCAAAGACCAACTCAGAAAAAGAGACTTCAGTTAGCAAGAAACGTGTCATAGAGCCATATTTTAGAGTACATTTGCTCTGGGAATTTGTAACAGTCTTAGAATTCCAGAGTTGGAAGGATCTTGGAAACCAACTATTCTAATTCCTTCATTTTCAAGGAAGGAGGCTGAGATCTCAAACAGTGATATGACTTGCCCAAGGTCAACCAGCTTAGTGAGGTCGCAACTGGGCCTGGTGCTTGGGTTTGCTGACTTCTGGTTCTTCATGTGTATCACGGCAAAACTGATGCTCTCAGTGGGAGTTGGCACCTGAGGCTTTAAAGGATGCAGAAGGATTCATCTTACCTGAACTCACTGGGGCTTAAGTTGGCTGGAAGCAGTGTGAGCTTCCTCTGCTTCTGAAGACCCAGGCCTGACTCATTTGTGACTGGATCATTTGCCTGGCAAGCCAGCAGCATCCTGGCTAATCTCCACCCTCTCCCTCTCCCCTTCAATGCACCAGCAATCTCCCTCACACCCAGCTCTAATCGGTGCCATGCCTCCACTCAAGTCCTCCCAGTGACTCCTACCACCCTCTTGGGATCTGCTAAAGTTAGTAGATGCACTTTTTGCCTTGACTAAGTCTTACATTGATCCTTTTTATCACTGCCAAAGAGGTTACTTTCTAAAAATGGAGATGTATTTCATACACCAAAAAATTCATCCTCTCAAAGTGTTCAAGTCAGTGATTTTTAAAAATTTTTTATGGATACACATTTGTACATATTTGTGAGGCATGTGATATTCTGATACATGCATACAATGTGTAATGATCAAATCAGGGTAATTAGGATATCCATCACCTCTAACATTTTTCATTCTTTGTTTTGGGAACATTTCAAATCTTCTCTTCTAGCTATTTTGAAATATACAACAAATTGTTGGCAACTGTAGTCACCCTACTGCACTATCAAACCCTAGAACTCATTCCTTCTACCTAATTCTATGTTTGTACCCATTAATCACCCTCTCTTCATCCCACCTTCTACTGCTCCCAGCCTCATGTAACCGTCATTCTGCCTCTACCTCCATGAGATCAACATTTTTAGTTCTCACATATGAGTGAGAATATGTGATATTTGTCTTCTGTGCCTGACTTGTTTCAATTCAGTGATTTTAGCATATTCACAAAGCTGTAACATCATCACTGTTATCTAACTTTAGAATATTTTCATAACCTCCAAAACAAATCCCATACCCATTACAGGTCACTTCTCATACCCACTGCCTTATAGCCCCTGGCAACTATTTATCCATTTTCTGTCTCTCTGGACTTTATTATTCCAAACCTTTCATATAAATGGAATCATACAATATGTGGCCTTTTGCATCTGACTTCTTTCCCTTAGTACAATATTTTTGAGGTTCCTCTGTGCTGTAGCATGTATCAGTACTTCGGTGCTATTTTATGGCTGAATAATATTCTGTTACATGGCTAGACCACATTTTGTTTATTCAACAACAGATGAACACTTGATTGCTTCCACTTTTTGGCTATTATAAATAATGTTGATATAAATATTCATGTACAAGTTTTTGTGTGGACATATGTTTTAATTTGCCTTGGATGTACACCCAGAAGTGGAATTCCTGGGTTCTATAGTAGCTTTGTGATTTAACTTGTGGGGGAACTGCCAAACTGTTTTCCAAAGTGGCTGTGCCATTTTGTATTCCCAATCGAAGTTTATGAGCATTCCAGTTTCTCTGTATTTTCACCAACACTTATTATTGCCCATCTTTTTTATTATAACTGTCCTATAACTGGCACAGGAGTTGTATGATAGGAAATGGGGATGAAGACCAAACATATATTTCACAGCATGTTTTCAGGTACTTATTTGCCATTTGCATATAATCTTTGGAAAAAATATCTATTTAAATCCTTTGCTTATCTTTTTTTTTTTTTTTTTTTTGACAGAGTCTCACTCTGTCACCCAGAGTATAGTGGCGTAATCTTGGCTCATGACAACCTCCATCTCCAAGGTTCAAGTGATTCTCCTGCCTCAGCCTCTTGAGTAGCTGGGATTACAGGTGTGCACCAACACGCCCAGCTAATTTTTGTATTTTTAGTAGAGATGGGATTTCACCATGTTGGCCGGGCTGGTCTTGAACTCTTGACCTCAAGTGATTTGCCCGCCTTGGCCTCCCAAAGTGCTGGGATTACAGGCATGAGCCACCACACCTGGCCCTTTGCTTATCTTTTAATTGAGTTGTTTCTGTTTTTATTGTTGAGTTGTAAGAGTTCTTTATATATACTGGATATTAGTCCCTTATCAGCTATAAATATTTTCTCTCATTCTGTGGGTTGTCTTTTCACTTTCTTTATAATGTCATTTGAAGCACTAAAGTTTTTAGTTTTGATGAAGTCCAAGGTATCTGTTTTGTTTCCTTTGGTTGCATATGCTTTTGGTGTCCTATTTGTCCAAGGGTTTTTATGAGCCCCCTTTATTTTATTTATGTCCAAGACAATACTGAGTGACATTGCAATGGTAATGGCACATCTCTGTAGGTATCGCCTCTTTTTGGTTGTGCTGATCAGGGCTCCCAAAACCGTCTTAAGGGAGGACATAGAGGGGTTACACTATGGGGGCATGGCTGAGCAGCTGCTTCCAAGGGGTAGGTGGGAAAGCATTCAAGCAACAAATTGTGGGCTATGATGAGATCCAATTTCAACTCTGTTTTATTTCATTTGAGAGGAGCAAGTAGTTCCTATTTGCTTTAAAACATTTAAAGGATAGACAGACAGAGACAGACGTCAAGCTCTCCTCTGGGGGCTTTTTTGCATATTTGGCTGGTCTCTTGGCTTGCATTTGATTGAGGTTTAACCAACTGACATCTTCTTCTCCATGGACAGCAGGCTTTGGGGGCAGAAGTGGCAGAAGGGCCTTCCCACTTGGCCCTTACCTCTACTCCTGCAGCAGATTCTGCTAATCTTGGTGATTCAAGGATATTTCCTCTGTCCCACTCTCTGCAGGGTAGACTGTCTGAGCCCTTGTGTCAGTGATAGGTTTTGCCCTCCTGATTCTAACAAAGCCCAACTGTAGGTCCTGGTGGATATCACTCAGAGAATGACTCAGAGTCCTCACAGGGTCCTTTGGGGAACCGAGTCTGTCTCAGAGGAGGAAGGACCCAACGGGAGCCCTGATAGATCTTAGCACTCTGGAATTTGGGGGATTTCTGTCACCTGCTCAGGGAAGTCATCTTGCTTTCCCCATTGGACTAAGATCCCTGCATTCTGACATTCTGATGTGTAGGGTTTAAAACCAGATGGTTGCTTTCTTCTATCTGTGCTTTTTTTTCCCCCTCTTTTTAGAGTCTCACTCTCTCACCCAGGTTGGAGTGCAGTGGCACAATCTCAGCTCACTGCAACCTCTGCCTCCTGGGTTCCAGCAATTCTCGTGCCTCAGCCTCCTGAGTAGCTGGGACTATAGGCACGTGCCACCACACCCAGCTAATTTTTGTATTTTGAATAGAGACAAGGTTTCACCATGTTGCCCAGGCTGGTCTCAAACTCCTGGCCTCAAGCAGTCCACCCACCTTGGCCTCCCGAAGTGCTGGGATTACAGATTTTTGGTTCTCTCCCCTCCTGGTCCAAGTCCCTCCGCCAGCTTCCAACCAGCAGCCTGGACACAGCCAGACTTCCAAATTCGCTATGAAAATAAATGAAGTAAGGCCTTCGAAGAGGAAAGCCCTGGTGGTTTTTGAGTGAAGCCTTTAAGTCCACTACCTTGTGGCTTGGCCAATGGGAAGTGCCATTGAGTAGATCTTAGAAAGAGGAGAGCTAAGCAGGGGTTGGCCAAGACGGCACTTTAAATGGAGAAGGAGGATTTGATGGATTTGCCGCCAATGTGATGGATCTGTCATGCTCCCGAGCCTCACGCCCACATCCCTAGGATGGATCATGTCATTGAAAAGTGGGAGATGAAGCACCCTGCCTCCTTCTCATTTATTAGGACTTAGAGAAAATGAATCTGATCTCAAGCTCTCTGGGGTCAGCACTGGACTCATTCCTTTTTAGCTGGGAGGTGGTGGATTTGGAAAGGTTAGCATCCATCTAGTTCCCCAAAGCTGTTAGGCAGCAAGCTCGGAGGCCCAGGAAGTGGGGGAGGGGAGGTTATGGGGGAGAGACGCAAGGAACCACAACATTAGGGAATGAAGTTTGCTGTTTGACCCTCCTGGCCATGAAGGTTAAGGGGCTCGTGACAACTGATGATTTCTCAAGGGTATTTTGTTTGCAGATGGCTTTCTAGTGATTTAGGTTGTTAGTGGATCAATACTTCTCTTAGGAGTTCCTGAAATCCGTGACTGCTTAGTAGTTGAACCTAAGCAGTTATTTCTAGCAATTGTGCCCAATGGTAGAGAAGCCACGTTGCTATTTGTAGCTGCCATCTGACAGCCCGCTATGTGACAGACACTATACTAGATGTTTTGTGAATTTGTATCATTAGTTTGTATCATTTTGTAGATGAGTCAACTGAAACTCAGAGGAATTAAGTCTCTTGAGCACTGTCCTATGATCAAACTGCCCAAGCTGGAATAGTCCCCCTGCTTGTGAGGTTATATAGGGCACCCAAACCTGCTAAGCCTCCGTTTCCTTATGAGTTAAATGAGATAAGATATGCTAAGTCCTTGGCCCTATGCCTGGCATGTAGTCAGCTCTCAATAAATGACAGCTGAGGTGCAGTGCAGACTCCCCCAGAGTCTGCTCGCTCGCTTTCTTTCTCTTTTCTTTCTTTTCTTTTTTCTTCTTTTCTTTCTTTCTCTCTTTCTCTTTCTTTCTCTTTCTTTCTTTCTTTTCTCTTTCTTCTTTCTCTCCTTCCTTCCCCTTCCTTCCTTCCTTCCTTCCTTCCTTCCTTCCTTCCTTCCTTCCTTCCTTCCTTCCTTCCTCCCTTCCCCTTCCTTCCTTCCTTCCTTCCTTCCTTCCTTCCTTCCTTCCTTCCTTCCTTCCTTCCTTCCTTCTTTCTTTCTTTGTTTCTTTCTTTTTCTTTTTCTTTTTCTTTTCTTTCTTTCTTTCTTCGATACAAAGTCTTGCTTTGTCACCCAGGCTGGAGTGCAGCGGCACAGTCACGGCTCACTGCAGCACTTAACTCCTGGACTCAAGCCACCCTCCTGCCTCACCCTCCCGACTAGCTGGGACCACAGATGTGCACCACCATGCCTGGCTAATTTTTTCTTTTTTTGTAGAGACAGGATCTCTTTATATTGTCCAGGTCAGTCTCAAACTCCTGGGCTCAAGTGATCCTCCTGCCTCAGCCTCCCAAAGTGTTGGGATTATATGCATGAACCACTGCACCCAGCTAGAGTCTGTGTTCTTTTCATAATATCACAGGAACCTTGAGATAAGAAGGAAGATATGGGTTGGATTTTGCAAATGTGTATACTTCTAAGTCACAGTCAACCAGAAATACACAACACTAAGCCACTGACCTGCTCAGCAGAACACAGCGTGCTCAGGCTCTAGATCCAGGCCAGGCACCCATCCTGGGTCCACCACTCCCCAACTGTGTGACCTTGGCAAGTTAAAGAACCATCCTGTGTCTCTGATGCTTCATAAAATGAAGATAATAACAGTACCTACTTCATAGATTGCTGAGAAGATTAAATGAGTTAATATGCAGAAACACGCAATGAACATTAGCTGTTGTTTTTACCATACTTTCACAGATAAGGAATGGAATCAGAGCCATTTGCTGTGCAAGATTTCTGGTAGGTCGATGGTTGAGTTCATGGGAGTATAAGCTGCTGCTTCAAGGCTATAGAGTAGACATCGGGAGGAAGCTTCTGATATCGCTGGATGTTAAGTACGGGAATAAGTAATGAAAGGAGACGGAAGATCTTTAGAAAGAAGACAGCAGGTGGGAGGCAGTGGAGGAAACTGTTGGATGGAGTCAGAAGACCTGGGTTCCTGTCCAGGCTCTGCCAGGGGGCCAGGTGGAGGAGGTCTTGGCTGGGTATAAACTCATTGGAAGTTAATTCCTTCATCCATAAAATGAGAAAGTTAACATGAATACATTTATTTGGACATTTATTCAACAAATATTTATCAATCACCAATGTGCAAGGCACTGGGGATACATTAGAGAAGACTTCTCCCCTGGGGCTTACCTTCCTGTATGGTGTGCAGCAGGAGGACAGAAAGCAAATAGACCGGGCACGGTGGCTCATGCCTGTAACCCCTGCACTTCAAGAGGCTGAGGCAGTTGGAATGCTTGAGCCCAGGAGTTCGAGACCAGCCTGGGCAACATAGTGAAACCCCAGCTCTACCAAAAATACAAAAAACAAAAGAACTTAGCGGGACATGGTGGCACACACCTATAGTCCCAGCTACTCAGGAGGCTGAGGTGGGAAGGTCACCCGAGCCTGGGGAGATTGAGGCTGCAGTGACCTGTGATTGAGCATGGCACTCCAGCCTGGGTGACAGAGCAAGACTCTGTCAAAAAAAAAAAAAAAAGAAACGGAAGCAAATAAACCACCAAACAAGATAATTATAAATGGTGATGTGTGCCTCTACTGCACTAAAACAGAGAGTTGGAGGAGGCAGGGTTGGCAGAGAAGGCCTCCTGGAGGAGGTGGTGTTTATACTAATCCTGGATAAATGGTCATATCTGAGGAAGAACATTCTAGGCACAGACTTGGGGGTGGCAAACAAATTGGTATATTAGGGGAATAAAAAGGTGGCCGGGTGGCAGAGACTAGTGAGCATCGTGGGGAGAAGTGCAAGCTGCAGCGTTGAGACGTGCAGGAGAGCTTGGTCAACGGAGGCCGTGCACAGGGCAAGGGGCTGAGAATTTCTCTTAACAACTATGGGGAGTCTTGGGGGCTTAAGCTAGGGAGTAGCATCCTCAGATTTTCCCTGTTTGAAACCCAGTCCAGCTGCTGAGTGGAGAAAAGATTGGAGAGCAGCAGGAAAGTGAACTCGGAGCAGAGTACAGAAGTGGTCCAGGAGCTGGCGGGGACAGCAGGGATGGGAAAGTGGATGGATTTAGATAGAGTTTGGTGCTAGAGATGGCAGGATGGTCTAGATTGGTGTGGAAGCTGAAGGAAAGAAGGTGTGAGGGATGAGCCCCCACTGTGGCACCCAAATTCTTCAGATTTGATTAAGTTCTGCTGCAGTAACAAACCCCTGAGTAGCTTGTAACACAAAGCTTCATTTCTCACTGAGATCACATGTCAGTTACCATTCGCTGTGGGCTGCATGTGGCATCTGCTTCACGTCTTTTTCATTCCAGGATTCAGCCAGAAGGAGCAGCTTCTATTCTGGATAGACTGAAAGACAGGAAGAGAACTGGCAGAAACATGCAATGGCTCTGAAAGCTTCTGCCAGCTGGGCGTGATGGCTCGTACCTGTAATCCCAGCACTTTGGGAGGCTGAAGTGGGAAGATTACTTGAGCCCAGGAGTTTGAGAACAGCCTGAGTGACATAGCAGGACCCCATCTCTACAATAATAATGATAATAATAATAATAATAATAATAATAAATTAGCCTGGCTTAGTAGTGCATGCCTGCAGTCCCAGCTACTTGGGAGGTTGAGATGAGGGTATTGTTTGAGTCCAGGAGTTCAAAGCTGCAGTGAGCTATTGTATTGATTGTACCACTGCATTCCAGCCTGAGCAACAGAGTGAGACAAAAAAAAGATGAAAGAAAGAAAAAAAAAGAAAGAGAGAAAGAAAGAGAAAGAAAGAAAAAGAAGAAATAAATAAGAAAGAAAGAGAAAGAAAGAAGAGAGAAAGAAAGAGAGAGAGAAAGGAAGGAAGGAAGGAAGGAAGGAAGGAAGGAAGGAAGGAAGGAAGGAAGGAAGGAAGGAAGGAAGGAAAGGAAGGAGAGAGAAAAAGAAAAAGCTTCTGCCTACATCACGTCCACTCATATGCCTTTGGCTAAAGCAAAGGCCAAGCCCAATGTCAAGGGGAAGGACTGCAAACTCTTCCCACAGGATGCATGGCAAGTTGCAGGGCAGTGAGCAGAGACGTGGGATCCTCCCACAGGGAGGGCAGTGATTATTTAGGAGCAGCAACAAAATTTACCACAGGGCCCAGGCCACCAGGTGAACAGCGGTAGGGGGAGGGGCTTAATACAGGGCTAATACGGACCTGGGTGGAAGGTAGAGAGAGGAGGTTTGGAGCAGCAAGTTTGGGGGTGATGTCCATGTCCGTAACCATCCTTTCACCTTTTGTCATCTGAGTTCCCAGCAGCGTTTGGATCAAATGTTAATTGAATGCATCAGGCCTGGGACCGCCTGAGAACAGTGTGCCCCTGAGGGGGCGATCCTATGCGGTTAAACTGTTTCAGAGAACACAGACCAGGTGTTCTTGAGACCGGAGGGTGTCCAGGTTAACTTCCCTCAAGAAAAAGGCAGTTAACCCAAGCCCTTCTGTTTTGTCCATCCACTCATTTCAGTCCAACCACCAAGTTCTTGGCAGGAGAACAGGGGCCCCCTTCTTTGTTTTCTCTTCTCGACTCCAGGCTCAGGATCTCAAGGGCCTCTGGGAAGGTCAAGCGCTAGTCCCCTGCCTTCCTTTTCAGAGATCAGAAAATGGTTCCCTGATTGAACAATGGCCCGACCATCTGCGAGATGTTAACTGCATAATGGAATGTAACTCGAAGGGCTTTTAAAAACACGAAGAGAGATTTTATTGTAACTAATCGTGATGGATGGTGAGTGTGGTCACACTAGGAACATAAATCTTGGTGCCAAGCCTGGGACTGAAAAAGCCAACTAACTCCGGAGTTCAGAGAGCCTTATCCTCAGCCACGGGCATGTCACATGGGAAAGGTTCTGAGACCTCATCCGGAGTAGAGGGGCAGATGCCCTCGCTTTCAGTGCCTTTGCCTGCCTGGTTCTCAGCTCCTCTGCCTGTGAAGTCACTCTGGCGGCCCCTGCTTGAGGGATAGGCTGCCTGGTACACCCCCTCTCAGCTCTCATGAGTGGACAGGGAGGCAGGGGAAGGGGCTGGACAGAGCTGTGGAAGCTCGGAATCCTCTTCCATTTACTAAAAGAGAAGAATGAGTCAAAGATCAGGGCATGCTCTCAGCAGAAAAGTTCACGTGTAATAGCTGCTCCTATTAGCGATGTTCACTCTTTTAGAACCATCTCAGCTCCCATGAACATGGCCAGGACTCTTCCTTCAAAAAGTTTGTCAATTAATCAGGTCAAGGTTTTGTGGCTGTTGGTGAAGAGCAAGAACATGGGACCTGGACTCGGAGGTTCTGAACCTGTTTTCCCCTCTGTCATCTGTTAAATGGGTATAATAATACTCAGGTTACCTGATTAAACGGGTTCGTTTGAGGAGCATATGAGATGTATGTCTCAAAGTATTTTGTAAAACATTAGAATATATTATTTTTGTTCAATTTGAATTTGGAAAACAACTCAAAAAATATCCCCAGATTTCATGGTTATTTTTTTTCCTGAAAAAACATAGAACAACAAAACACAACAAAACAAAAAAGCCAAAAAGGAGATGGGAATACTGGATCAGCCTCTTTTTCAAAATGGAGATGTGACTTGGCTTCCAGTTCCCACCTCCCACCTCCAACTTTTAAAGAAAAAGTTTCTGAAACTCAGCACTTCAGAATCTGATAATGCTATGGTCTGAAAGTTTGTGTCCTGCCCCTCCCTATCAAATTCATATGTTGAAAACCGAATCACCAAGGTGAGCTTTGGGAGGTGACTAAATCATGGGGACCCCACCCTCCTGAATGGGATTTGTCTCCTTATAATAGAGGCCACAGAGAGCTGCCTTGACCCTCCACCTTGTGAGGACTGTATTAGAAGGCCCTGTCTATGAGGAGACGAGCTCTTTACCAGATGCCAAATCCATGTTCATCTTGGACTTCCCAGCCTCCAGAGCTGTGAGAAACAAATGTCTCTTGTTTATAAGTTTATGGCATTTTTGTGACAGCAACTGGAATGGACTAAGACAGAGAATATGTTGCATTTTTCATATGGAGACTGTGGCAAAATCTTGCTCTGAAAAAAATCTCTTTCTAGACAACTTTTCTGTGGGTCTTTGCCAGATGACGTTCTAATTTGTATAATACTGTGCTGAGACTAGGCCAGCACTTTCTGATGCTGAGTAATGCATCATCTTCAGGGCAAGGGACCAGTGTCCAGGGGCCACAGAAAGCATCACAGACCAGGAAGAGCACATGGCTTTCACCCAGGTGACTATTCCCATCCACTTGTAGTAGCTGGCTTGTCATCTGGAAGAGCCAGGATCAAAGCCAAAGAGGATTATGCCTGAGCACCCTATGCGCTGCCCAGGCCATCTGCATACTAAGCCCTGCCCTTCTCGGATTGGGGGTTCTCCTGGGTTCCTTGAGTTTCCAGATCCTTCTCAGGGTTCCTCTATGTCTGGCATTGAAAATGGACTCTTTGTCACTCCTTGGATTATTTTTCATTTCTACTTCTTCAGCTTCCAGAAGTACTTTAACATTTGGGGTCCATTAGTTGTAGTCTTTTCAGTTTTCAAGGATAGTTACAGACTGTTTTTTATTCTTGGATGTCTTTTCTATATAATTTTGGAAATTAGGGGGAGATAACATTCAGACTCAATTCTCCATGTTAAAACCACCTCTCTGGAGTTATATAGTTCTTTCTGAATGTATTAAGGTCATCCTTAGAACATAAAAGATAATTTTTTGGGTAAATAGTCTATGAATAATTTTTAAAATATAGTCTTCTTTGTATGGGATACAATTTGTTACATAAATATTATTATATTATTACCTAATATAATAGCATATTATTATATAATATTTTATTATCACAAATTGTATAACATATATGATCGCAAACATATATATTATATGATCACAAATTATATAATATGTAATAGCATATTATTATATAATAATATTATATATAATATATAAACATATGACCTTATATTATCCAAATAAGTCTATATTCTTACTCTTGAATCCTTTTGTTTTAGGGTTATCTACCTAAATAGCATTTTTTTTTTTTTTACTTTATTTGAGACTCTCTGAATTTAACAGGGTTAACTGATTTGTACGGGTTTGTATTTAATAGTTAATCCATGTATGGTGACAGTAATGTTTGGTTTTCTATTGTTTTGTTTTGATTTTTAGGCTTATTTGATTTCCCTTCATTCCTTTTTAAAAAATATGAACTATGTTTTCTTCCTTCCTTTTATTAAAAAATAATTTAGAGGGACAGATCCCATTTTTGTTCTGCTAACAACAACCTTTACGTTTTTCACGTGTCTTTGATCATTTTTCTCTATCACTATAAATCAGTATCTATCAAACTTTCCCATGTGTATAATGGAAAATGTCTTGAATTTGTCTTTTACCTCATTAAATTGGTTTTCTTCAGTCTCCAACCTGCTGTTCATATGAGGGTTTTTAATTAATCAATTGTGTTTTCTCTCCATTCACTCTCCCCTTATCTCAGATGGTTTCTTTCTTACCCTGCTTGCTCTAGTTTCTGGATTCAATGTCTTCTTGAATGTTGTTGAAAAGGCAAATCAGAAGTTTCCTAAGGCTGTGTCTATTTCCTGCTGTAAGTCTGTACGGCAAGAAAATGTTTTCTACCGCCCATCAGGCAACCTCCTTCTGCAGATCCGTGGGCCCACATCTGCAGGCTCTGTCCATGTAGCAGGAGCCCTGGCTCTTCCTGCCATCTCCCTCTGAGCAAGGACAGTCCTGTGGGTTTTTGTCAAGGTCTTCTCCACTTGCTTCTGGGTAGGCTGCTCTGAAACTGACAGTGATCTTGATCTGCTCTTCTGCACCCCTCTCTGCCACGCTAAGATCACTCTTAAGAAGAGCAGTGGTATTTGACTGATAGGATGACAACAGCCAACCCTTACTGGGTTTTCATTGCCTTGTGGGAGACACAAAATAAAACTTATAATGTCACTCAATCGATGTTGGGCCTGTCCCTAGATTACAGGTAGTCTCTGATCTCATACAAAGATATTCATAACCAGTTTCTTTCCATGAAAAGTTTAATCTTTTTTAAAAAAGTACATTAACAGATACAGCAACTCCTGTTCTTGCAACTGATCCATCAGCAGTAATTGCGACTGTGTACAGTGGATCCGTGATGCTGGAGGCAGAGTTGTTTTACATTAACATAAAACTGTAAACAGACAAGCAAGGGGCCCAAAAAACTGTAAATAGACAAGGAGAATGATTGATTGATTGATCGATTGATCAAATAAGGCTTGGTCTTGCAGCCCTTAAAAATAATGTAGGAATATTTAATGAAATGGTAATATTTTCATTATTTAGCAAATAGAGTCACAAAACCTTGTTTGATCCCACTGAAAAAAATAATATTCATGGCCAGGCGCGGTGGCTCACACCTGTAATCCCAGCACTTTGGGAGGCCGAGGTGGGTGGATCATCTGAGATCAGGAGTTCAAGACCAGCCTGGCCAACATGGTGAAACCCTGTCTCTACTAAAAATACAAAAATTAGCTGGATGTGGTGGTGGGCGCCTCTCATCCCAGCTACTCAGGTGGCTGAGGCCGGAGAATTGCTTGAACCCAGGAGGCGGAGGTTGCAGTGAACTGAGATGGTGCTATTGCATTCCAGCCTGGGTGACAAAGTGAGACTATGTCTCAAAAACAAAAACAAAAACAAAAAAACCCGAAAACAAAACAAGCAAAAAATTCATAAGAGTGTATGAGTGTGTGTGTGCATGAAAGAGAGAGAGAGGGAAAGAGAGAAAGAGAAGAGAGAGAAATAACTGTACAACAATATGCCAATACATTAATTTCTGGATGAGGTAATTACAGAGATTTAGATGTTTTCCTTTATATTAGTTTTCCGAATTTGCCTGTATTATCTTCAATACACATGCAGTACTTTAATAGTAAGAAAAAAGGTGATAATTTTTGAAAAAGCAGTTCATTGGAGGACTTCTGGAAACACTTATAGACATTATCTCTGTAATAGAGGATTTTCCTATCGCTTTTTTTTTAAGAAACAAAATGAGAAATATCTGGATATTCTAGACTTGGTATTGATGATAAATCATATTAATATTCATTTTTATAATCCTGTTACACTGGAAGTTTCTAAAATAACTTCTGAATTACAAAAAGAGGTGTAATTCTCTTCTCTGTATGTGCATTTAAACTTAAATTTAAATTACATTTATAAACCCATGCAATTCTTGAAACTTGGAGGATCTTAGAGGCAGTGGTCAGGTGGGGCTGGCTCGAGGTAGCTTGCGGCATCTCTTCCCCACTATGCATTCAGTAATGTCAGATTGGTAGCTTGAAATCAGTCACAGTCACAGTATTTACACCATGGCAATTAGCAGATGCTACAAATCAGGACTCCCCTCTCTAGAGCTGGTTGCTAAACATTCACCAGCACACCATTACTTTAGGGGTGATCTAAACCGTGAAGAAACGGGGGCTGGGGGAAATGAAGTCATCTGCCCAAGGTCACTTGACAACTTGGGGACAGAGCTGGCTTGACAGTCAGGCCTCCCTACTCATTCCAGCTTCCAAGGGCTCTGCTAAAAACAGCACAACTAAATTTTTGCCAGTGCTGAAGACAAGTGTGTTTATTGCTTTGAGGAGGAGGGAAAACCTCACTTCTCATGGCTCAAGAAAAATGAGCAGGGTGCTCATAACCATTATTTTGTTTTATGTGAATTCACAGAGAGACTTAGAGTGATAAGTAAAGACAATTAATCTACATGTGAAGCTAAGCTTTTCCCAGATAATTGTTTTTTTTAAAGCTTAAATCCCTGTATTAGACAACACAATATTCTTAGCATTTGTGCAATGATTTGTTAATTAAATTGCTGCTAAAACAATCTTTATTTTTCACCTTAAAATCAGCGGAATATCAATCTACAATCAATACAATGTTGCCTGGAGCCATCTCTTGCTTCAAATTTGCTTCACAAATCTGCTGCAGGTAATTTATACCCAGTCAATAAGACATGTTTCAAAAGCCACTTTTCCCTCCCAACAGGCAACCCTGGTCTAATTTACAACTGGATAAGAACTGGCAAACTATACACACCTGAGTTAAATGTAATTTGTAATAGGATTTTTTTTTAAGCAGTGGTGAAAGATTTGATTTCGTCTGTTCGGTATGCAAGTAATCTTTGGCTATTTCCAGGATGATAACCAGAAAACATAAATTGCTTTGTTTCCCTTTCAGGCATAATTTTTTGTTGTTGTTCTTTAGGTGGGGAGTCAGGGGGAGAACTTCAGGGACACAGAACGTAATGATTGCTCTCTGCGGTACACGTTTTCAGAGTCCACGGGTAATAAGTGGAAAAGGCATCGTGATTGTTTAGGTTTTTGTTTTAAGGAAAGGAATTTTTTAATTCCAAGGCAGTTCTTTCCCTTGTTCCCTTATATTTTAGAAGCAGCAAGAGCTGTCAAGTTTCAGCTGAATGAATGACTTACAAATTAATCCCAGGGCTTGAAATCTCAACAAAGGTTGAAGTCTATAATTAGTGTTAGAAACTGTAATTAACTTATTAGGAAGCCCCGTGCAGTTTGGGTACCTCATCCCCCATGGGTGGGTACCATCATTAGCAACATTCTCCAAGTAGTGGGTCTCTTAGCTCTCACCCCTCCATTTCATTCTGCCAGCTGCCAATTTGATTGGTTAAGTAGTTTGAACTGCTCAATCCTCTCCTTTTCTTTTGGATTGATGTGTTTATTACTTTTTGTGACAGTGGCTCCCAAGGCAGATGTTCAATAAAGAAAAGAAAAAAATCTGATACAGACCCAAGTCAAGAGAGAAGCGGTGGAGATTGCAGAAAATTGGGAAAGTTATCATAAGCATGGAGCTGTTATTGGAGATTTTGCTTCCAGCGTTTGTAGCAGTTGTGTTATTTACTCTTCAGCAGACGGAAACCTAGCGGGGAATTATTGAAAGCCGAGTTTCCTGAGTTTTAAATTGCACTCGTTTTGTGCACACCGTGGCGGCAGCTTATCAAAGGGAGGGCTAAATTGAAGCTCGGAGAAACTGGAGCTCTTCAGCCTCTGTGTCTCCCTCTGTTTTCCAGAATGAGAGGACTGGACTTAGCTGCTTGATGATTAGGTGGTGTCTATTTGGTGGCATCGGGGAGCAGGGTCGCACTTGGACATGACTGAATATATGTCACTGTCTTCGGGGTTCTCTGGGAACCCCCGACTCCTCACTCCTCACCCACCTTTGTGGCTTTGCCGGGCCCCAGTTCTCAGTTCTACTGGCTCCTTTCCTGCTTGTCCTCTGTCCCCACGACCCTGGACATCTGCTGCTCTGCTGGGGACCTGGTGACAAACCCGTGCAACTCGACTTCCTCTGGAGCATCTCCTTTGTCTTTTTACACCTTTGTCTTTTCCACCCCTGATGTAACCAAAATGTCTTGACTCGGGTACCTTCTCGAGGCAGGGCCTTCAATCAGCATTTCCCTCCAGTGGGCTTCAAGACGTCCGGGTTTCCAAAACCTCCAGGTTTCATGTCTGGACAGCTGCTCCTCCAGTCACCCCAAAGGCCTTCAATTTATGCTCCTTCAATTCCCCTTTAGTGTCCTTCAGCACAGTGGATGAAGCTCTTGAATCTATTAAACTACTCTACCATAGAACAAGATGACCTCAAGCTGCTGGTTAACTGCATTTCAGAATTTTAGATCCAAACAAATACATTTGCAGAGCAGATCCTTTTCTCGACATTTCTTAAAGTATGTTCATTGACTAAAGCTCTGAGAAAGCCCAAAGTAAGAAAACTGACTTAATTTTGGCTTTTATCTGGTGTTTCCCAAGCATATCTGGCCATGTAAACCATCATTCTATGTAGATTCATTGAATATACTATGCGGCAGACTTCGTGCTAGGATCTGGGAAAACAAGGTATGAAAGAAAGATGTAACTCCTTCCTTGTCTTAAAGAACTCTTCCCACTGCTCCCAAGATATTGCTTTATGTGAACCTAGTGTTCCTTTGAGCCCACTTTGAGAAACAGTTCCTTAAGTCAAAGGAGTGGCTTTAATAGCATCTTTAAAGTCACACAGAGCAAACATCAGCTTTCTTTTCTATTTTTTTCCAGAGATTCTTGCTCTGTCACCCAGGCTGGAGTGCAGTGGTGTGATCATAGCTCACTGCAGCCTCAAACTCCTGGGCTCCACTGATCCTCTGCCTCAGCCTCCTGACTAGCTGGGACTACAGGCACGTGCCACCATGCCCAGCTTATTTTTATACACACACACACACACACACACACACATTTTTTCTTTGATTTTTAAAATTTTTAGTTATTTTAATAATTTATTCTATTTTATTTTTGTAGAGATGAAGTCTCATTATGTTTCCCGGGCTGGTCTTGAATTCCTGGCCTCAAGCCATCCTCCTTCCTTGGCCTCCCAAAGCACTGGGATTACAGGTATCAGCCAATGCACTCAGTTCTGAGATCAACTTTCTTTTTTTCTTTTTTCTTTTTTTTTTTTTTTGAGACGGAGTCTCGCTCTGTCACCCAGGCTGGAATGCAGTGGTGTGGAGATCAGCTTTCTTGACTTGAAAAAGACCTATCCCTGAGAGAAAAAAAGCTTACAATGGTAAGAATTCGAAACACTGGAAAATATATGTTGTAGGAACACAGAAACCCACTTTCCTCCAAGCCACCTGTCCTGACAAGGCTACTCCAATCTTTTCATTGAATCCTTCAGAAGACGGGGAGATGAGTGCCTGGGAGAGAGTTTGCTGACATTACTGCCCACATTCTCTCCAGGTGAGCTGAGACACGTGCAGCCCAGGGCGGGCCGTCTGGCTGGCTTTGGTTATTCATCGCAGGCTGGAGTGGTCTTGGAATTTCAGAGTAGAGACTAATGGCTTTTCTCCTGAGAACACGCAATGATGTGACATTTTAGAGAGGTCAAAACACCACAAAGCATGGGGACTGTCAGTGTTTCCACCACTCATAAGTGGCAGATGAAAATCACAGTTAATCCCGTTACTTCTTTTTCTGTCCGAAGTGGCTTCGTTGGTAGAGAAAGGTGATCCGAGAGAGGTGATGTTTGTGGACTTGTGCGCACAAATAAAATAGGAAATGCGTCTCTGAGATAGCAGGGATGATAGGCAAGTCTTTTAAACATGATTCACGCATCCTTGGCCCTCTTGTTGAGGTTTAAGGACACAAGTCCTCATGGATCCACTTCTCCACTTAGCAGCATTCCAAACACAGTAAGAGGCATAAAAACCACCCAAAGACACACCCCCCTCATTAGCAGAAAGCTTAGCATCTAGGCTGGGACGATGTTAGGGGCTGAACTGTGTCCCCTCCCAAATTTCTATATCGAAGCCCTAACCTCCAGTGCCTCCGAATGACTACGAATGAGACTGTATTTGGAAATAAGGTCTTTAAAGAGGTGATCAAGTTAAAATGAGCTCTTTAGGGTGGGTGCTCCTCTGGTCACCCTGGAGTCTTTATGAGAAGAGAAAATTTAGATGCCAGGCGTGTGCATGCACTAAGATAAAAAAAAAAATAGCCACATGAAAACACATTGGGAAGGTGGCCGCCTGCAAGCCAGGAGAGAGGCCTCAGAAGAAACCAGCCCTGTGGACACCTTGATCTTGGACTTCTGGCCTCCAGAACTGTGAAAAAATAAATTTCTGTTGTTTAAACCATGCAGTCTGTGGTCCTTTGTTCAGCCTAAGCAAACAAATAGAGAAAGGAGGCTGGGTTCAGGTGTGGAAAATGATGATAATTCAATGTCAAACTGTTGCGACAGAAAATAAATGTTTGGATAAAGAGGAAGGAGAGAGAAAAGAGGGAGTGGGCTTAAGCAAGGATCCTGGAGTTGGGAAGGACCTTCACTGATGTCTCCCCACAATCTCCCCTCCACGGATCCTCGCGTGACCGATGCCCCTTCATCCTCATGAGAGGCCCTGGCTGAGCAGAACCGGCCCGGGGACCTCGAGGCAGAACGTGTGGGGAGCACAGTTTGTTTCTTAAGAGATGACAGTGGGTTCATTTGATCCTACACTGCTGAGGTTGGTTTTTGTTTTTTTTTTTTTTTAGATGAAAAGTGAATTTTTGAACTTGCCCTTAGCATTACCCATGAACTGTTTCCAGCTATTTCCAGCCTCCACGCTTGGCTACTTTAGGGCCTGAAATGGTGATGCTGCTTCCTGTAGAGATGAAATGATGGAAGGGAGATGGGGTAACGTCCATGTACTTATTTCAAAAATTTTTATTTTAAATCAAGAAACTGCCATGCACCTGGATGATTGGCAATGGAGTGGCTGTTTGGTTGAGGCTCAGAAGAAATGCTCTAAACAGCACTGGAAAATGACCATTAAAAAAAACAACCATAACAAAAAAAAAAAAAAGCCAAACCTCTCTCGGAGTCTGCATCATATAAATCTAATAAGACAGAGCGAAAAATATTGGATTTATTTTTACAAGTTAGCTGCGACCTTTCCAACCTTCCGAATGGATTCACTTCGCACGGTTCCTCTTCAGGGCCTTAGGGTTATGAGTAACTCATAAAAATAAATCCAATATTTTCCCCTTAGCCATGTCATAGCCAATGTAGGAATTCAGATGATGGGGCAAGCGAGGTGGGTTTTCATTTCATTTGACCTCCCATTATGAGAGGTGCTGAGTCCTCAGCCCTGGCTGGGCCTCCCCGGAACCTGTGTACAAAGAAACAAAAACAAGGCCTTTGTGTCAGGGCCAAGCCCAGGGCAGGGCATGGTGGGGAGGTGGTGGCCAGGTGAGACGGCCCACGTCCAGCTGGATAGAGACACAGGATTCCTGGCCTGAGAGGCATGGGGAAGAGGGCTGTTAAAGTGGCATGTTTTCAGTGAGAAGAAAAACCTCACCTTTGAAGAAGGGTCTTCCCCACAGGAGGGATTCGGTCTCCATGGAGATGCTATCTGAGATAGCAGGGATGACAGGCACATCTCTTAAACATGATTCACACATCCTTGGCCCTCTTGTTGAGGTTTAATGACACAAGTCTTTGTGGATCCACTTCTCCACTTAGCAGCATTCCAAACAGGGTGAGGGGCATAAAAACCATCTGAAGACACACCCTCCTTGTTAGCAGGAAGCTTAGCATCTAGCCTAGGAGGATGTTAGGGACTGAACTGTGTCACCTCCCAATTCCTATATTGAAGCACTAACCTCCAGCACCTTCATTGAACCTTCATTGGGCAGGAATTGCCACCTGAGTCAGAGCCTCACCCTTGTCACCTGCAGGGACCTCGTTCGTGGGACAGATGTCTCCTGATTGCCTACTGCATGCCAGGCAGTGAGGGTCCTGAGGATATGGGGTGAACAAAACCAGCACTGTTTCTGTCCCAGAGGAGCCTGTAGGCTAACGCAGGATTCAGACACTTATCAAATAAACAGCAATGCATGTGTAATCATAAGGTAAGTCCTAGGGAGAAGACACAGGAGTCTTATGGAAGTGAATTGTGACGGGACGGTGACTGAGTGGGAAGGAGGAACAGTCCCAGGGGATTTCCTGGAAAAAGTGGCGATTGAGCTGATTGATGACTGACTGTATTCTAACAGGTGGAGGAAGGGGTGGAGGAGAGATTTCCAGAAAGAGGCATTGGCATTCCTGTAGCAGGCTGGGCTCCCCAGGAGTGACTCTGAGGCAAGAGAGGTTTATCAGGTAGTTCACCAGTGATCAGCGCTTGAGGAAGGAAGGAAGGAGGGAGGGAGGGAGGGAGGGAGGGAGGGAGGGAGGGAGGGAAGGAAGGAAGGAAGGAAGGAAGGAAGGAAGGAAGGAAGGAAGGAAGGAAGGAAGGAAGGAAGGAAGGAAGGAGAGAGAGCTGGGCAGAGGGAGAGGTTGAATATGAATGGATCAAAGGAGGCCTCAGCCAACCCTGGAGAGCTGGGAAGCTGGGATGACCCCTGGTGTATTAGTCCACTTTCACGCTGCTATAAAGAACTGCCTGAGACTGGGCAATTTATAAAGGAAAGAGGTTTGATTGACTCATAGTTCAGCATGGTTGGGGAGGCCTCAGGAAACTTACAATCATAGGGGAAGCAAACATGTCCTTCTTTACATTGCTGCAGGAGAGAGAATGAGGGCCAAGTGAGGGGGGAAGCCCCTTATAAAACCATCAGATCTTGTGAGAACCCGCTCACTATCATGAGAATGACATGGGGGAACCATCCCTGTGATTCCATTATGTCCACCTGGTCCCACCCTTGACACGTGGGGATTATTACAATTTGAGATGAGATTTTGGGTGGGGACACAGCAAAACCATATCACCTGGGATGACCACAGTGACTGGTCCCTGAATGCAGGCCACTCTGGTGAGGGTGTGGGAGCTTGAACAAGGCAACTCTCTTTCATTGACACAATCTTTGAAGTGGCTGTCAGTCACTAGATCAGAGGTGCATTCCAGGATCCACTACCATGTACAAAGGTCTTCCAGCAGAAAGAAACATGGGACCTTCTAAAAACTGGCTGGGGAAGAGAAAGAGAGGGGCTCAGAGTAAGGTGGGCCTGGAACATGTAGGTCTTGGGGCACCATCAGGATGTCACCTGCAGAAAACTGGAAAGGAGCCCCACAGCACCTGGCTTCCCAGAATGCAAGCATCATATTAAGCCAACGTGATTGACGAGTACTAATTTTAGGGCTTCTTCTATGTGCTGAGGATGAGGGAGAAAACTAAGAGAAAGATCCCAGCCTTCCAGCAGCTTGCACTCTTAGGGGTGAGAAAAGACACATGTGCACACATGCACACACACACACGTACACACAGGCACACACACATGCATATGCACACACACGCATGCACACACATGCATGCACACACACGTGCACACACACAGACACACATGCACACACACGCATGCATGCACACAGACATACATGCACACAGGTGCATGCACACACATATGCACACACAGGCACACAGACGCATGCAAACACACAAGCCTAGAAAGATAAGTCAAGAGAGGAGCATGCCACACATTTAGAAGTGGGTAAATTTCTGTCTGTACTCTCAATGTCTACAAATTTCTCCCCTCCCACTCCTCCTAAATCCATTCCAGTTGTGCCAGTCCACAGCAACTATGCTCACCGAAGACCCAGTGACCAGTATGTTGCTCAATCCGATTCTCAGTCGTCAGTGTCCTTGACCTATCACACCCCATCGGACACACAGGGTCACTTCCTCCTCTGCAGAACACCTGCCCCTGGCTTCCAGGACCCCACACTCCTGGTTCTCTTCCTACCTCCAGGCCCACTCTTTCTCAGCACCCTTCATGGGCCCTGCTTCTCCCAATCTCTTCACTTTGTAGGACCCCAGGACTCAATCCTTGCACCCTTTCTCTCTTCCATTCTCATTCTTTCCCTGGGTCATTGAATGCCTTCCCGTGGCTTTAAATTCTTTTTTGTTTGTTTTACAGATGGAGTCTCCCTCTGTCGCCCAGGCAGTAGAGCAATCTCGGCTCACTGCAACCTCCACCTCCTGGATTCAAGCTATTCTCCTGTCTCAGCCTCCTGAGTAGCTGGGATTAAGGGTGCCCACCACCATGCCCAGCTAATATTTTTTCTTTTTGTATTTTTAGTAGAGACAGGGTTTCTCCAAGTTGGTCAGGCTGGTCTCAAACTCCTGACCTCAAGTGATCTGCCCACCTTGGCCTCCCAAAGTGCTGGGATTACAGGCATGAGCCCCTGCACCAGGCAAGTGACTTTAAATTCTATTAGCAGATGACTCACCCGTGTCTTCTACCCAAACCTCTCTGCCAGCCTGCAGAGCCATCTACCCAACAGCCTCCTCAATGTCCCCATTTAGCTGTCTAATAAACCTTCAGGTCCCACACGGAACTGCAGAGCTCCCCGGTCTGCCAAACTCAGACTTCCCCATCTCAGTGGGGGCAGCCCCATCCTTCCAGTTGCTTAGTTTATGAACCTTAGCGTTGTCTCCAACTTCTTCCTGTCTCTCCTCTCCCACTTCCAACTCATCAGCAAATCCTGCTGGCTCTCAGCTTCACACATGCTCACCAGCCAGTCGCTCCTCACAGCTCCCTTGCGGCCATCCCTGTCTGAACCGCAGCCATCGCACTCTTTGGTACCTCAGTAGCTTCAGCAGCCTTGTCTTGGGTCTCCCTGCTCCAATCTTTGACCCCACCAGATGGTCTGATCTTAACACTAATGCCTGACCATGATTCTCTGCTTAAGACCCTCAGTGGCTTCTGTTTCACTCAGAGTAAAGGCTGAGCTTGCATAGTGGCCCTTGAGGCACACTGTGACCTGAATCAGTTCCTCTCTGAGCTTTTCTAGTCTCCTCATCACTCATTCTGCTTCCACTACCACGTAGGGCCTCCCTACGGCTCCTCGCAACACCCAGGCTCACCCCATCCCAGGGCCTCTGCACCTTCCTCCACTATGCCTGCTGCTCCTTTCTCAACATTGTCTCGTGGGTGAGGCTCCCGCCACCTCTAAGACTTTCCTCCAATCCACCTTCCCTAGGAGACTTCACCACCACCCTCCACACTGCAGGCTGCTCTCCCTCCCCGTGCTCCTGGTCCCTTTGCCTCTATCCACTCATCCTCTCTCCTAGCACTTAGCACTTTTCTAACATACTTTTGCTGGGTGCAGTGGCTCACACCTGTAATCCCAGCTACTCAGGAGGCCAAGGTGGAAGAATCGCTTGAGGCCAGTGGTTTGAGACCAGCCTGGGCAACACAGTGAGACCCTATCTCTACCCTACCAAAAATTTAAAAAAAATTAGCTGGGTGTGGTGGTGCACACCTGTAGTCCCAGCTAATCGAGAGGCTGAGGCAAGAGCTTCGATTGAGCTCAGTAGTTCAAGCCTGCAGTGAGCTATGATTGCATCACTGCACTCCAGCCTGGGTGACAGAGCAAGACTCTGTCTTTTAAAAACAATAACAAAAACCAACTAAACAAAGAAACAAAATCCCCACACTGTATGATGTTCATATTTGTTGTCTTTGCTGGTCACTGTCAGTATCATACTAGAGGTTAGGCTGCGGGGGGCAAGGATCTTTATTCACTAATGTACCAAGTGCTTTGAATGCTGCTGGATTCTCAACAAATATTTGCTGAATGAATGAATGCTGAAAACCAGCTTGAACTGTTTTTAATCTACCTTCCCCTTGTAGTCAGCAGCCTTCAAGAAAGTTCTCAATGGTATCTGCTGCAGTTATTCTCACCCTTGTGCAATTCCCTCCACCAGGCTGAACCTAGTGACTCACTTTTTATATATTGTAGTAAAATATGCATAATATAAAATGTACTATTTTAATCATTTTAAAGTGTACAATTCAGTAGCATTAAACACATTCACAATATTGTGTAATCATCACCACTATCCATTGCCAAAATATTTTCATCATCCCAAATACAGACCCTGTACCCATTAAACACTGACTCCTATTCTTGAGGCAGAGTCTTACTCTGTTGTCCAGGCTCATTGCAGCCTCAAAGTCCTCGCTTCAAGCAATCCTCCCACCTCAACCTCCCAAGTAGCTGAGGCTACAAGTGAGCACCACCATGCTCAGCTAATTTTGTACTTTTTATTTTTGTAGAGGCAGAGTCTTGCTCCATCATCCAGGCTGGAATGCAGTGGTAGGATCATAACTCCACTGCAGCCTCAAACTCCTGGGTTCAAGTGATCCTCCTGCCTCAGCCTCCTGAGTGGCTAGGTCTACAGGCATGCACCACCATGCCCAACTAAGTTGTACATTTTTTTGTAGAGGTGAGATCTTGCTCTGTTGCCCAGGCTGGTCCCGAACTCCTGACCTCAAGTGATCCTCCCATATCAGCCTCCCGAAGCACTGGGCATGAACCTCCGCACCTGGCTGGTAAACTCACTTCTAATGAATATACAATCTAAGTGGTGGATGTCACGTCTGACATTAGGTCATAAAAGATGGTGACTCCCATCTTGCTGGCTCTCTCTTGCTTCTCTCCTGACTCGCTCCGAGGGAAACCAGCAGACCCCCGTGGCAAGCTGCTGTGTGGAGCAGTCAACAGCGGGTGAGGTTCTGAAAGCTGTCAGCAGCCACGTGAGTGAGCCTGAAAGTGGATCCTCCTCGCGTCGAGCCTTGAGATGGGATCACAGCCCTGGCCAACACCTGAGTGTAGCCTGTGAGATGCTGAGCCGTTGCACCCAGCTAAGCCCTGCCAAGATTCCCGACCTGCAAAAACTGAGATCACACGGGTGTGTTGTTTTAAGTCGCTAGGCTGTGGGGTAATCTGTTTCACAGCAATAAATAAGGACTACATCCTTGTTCCTGGAATTGATATAAAGCAGAGGACTCTGATGCTCAGACTCCATCCTACTTAAGGCCACATGACCTCCAGTGACCTGGAACACCTTCTCACGGGACAGCACGAGTCTCCTCTGAGCCTAACATCACATCCGGACAGAGTCCGGCTTCCTACAAAGCTGCGTGTATGGTTCTGGCATTTGGAATCATGCCCATGTCCTCCTTGCACCCATTTATTCTTTCTTCTAACACCACTCTGAACTTGGGGAGTGTTGGAAGTGTAGGTGCTACCTTGTGAAGGAGTGTTTATTTCTTCTTTGGACTAACCTTTCCTTATTCACCAAGTCCTTGGAGGACTGAGGGTGGATTGTGCTCTCCGTCTAAGCGGGGCCTGTTGCGTCCCTCTCAACAAGCTCCGGGATGATTGCTGCTGGGGTGGAGGCTACTAGAGCATCCTTACCACTGCCTCTTGGCCACCAATAAAGTCTGGGGTAGTGACATTTAACTCCCCAGGGACCTCTTCAGTGTTCTCTGCATAACCGGGGCTCCCTTTACAACCTACGCCTTTTCAACACAGCTGGGACATATAACAATGCCTTTATTTGGAGAGGTTGTGGCAAAACTCCCCAACATTATCTTGTGCAGGTAATGCTTGCTTTTATTTGTCCGCAAACAACCTCTTTCAAGCTTCAGGGGGAGCCCTTCCTGTGGTGTTGGTGAGCAGAGTGACTTAGTATTCACACCGCCACGTGTTTTCCGATGTTGCATCCTTTGATCACATCTGCTCTCAGACGCATCTCCTGACTGAGGACACCTGCTTTTGGGTCTTTCATCCAACAGAAGCCCCTTGACTCCTGGGCCTTCACTGCATCTTCTCTTGTTTGGCTGTTGTTTTCCTTTTTCTTTTAAAAAATATCGACCCTTGTACTAATTAGAAAAATAAAGCACTTTATTTTTGGTCTTGGTGAATCTTTAAATAATTCAGGATTGTATAAACAACAAAAATGAAAGTTGGTGTCTCTCTGAGGATGGATAATAAGAATTGCATGCAGCCTCCATCTAGGGTGGAAACAAATAAGGTTTCCTTCAAGGTGAGGTTGATGAGAGGTGGTGTGGTGCAGTGGTCGGCATCCCAGATCTGTGTGTTCGAATCCTGGCTGTTTCACTGTTCTAGCTCTTTCCATCCTCGCTGAGCTCCATTTAAGTGGTATATTTGGCCATTTGTGCATTGCTACAAAGAAATACCTGAGACTGGGTACTTTTTTTTTTTTTTTTTTTGAGATGGAATCTCTCTGTGTCACCAGGCTGGAGTGCAGTGGCATGATCTCAGCTCACTGCAACCTCTGCCTCCTGGATTCAAGTGATTCTTCTGCCTTAGCCTCCCAAGTAGCTGGGACTACAGGCGTGCACCACTACACCCAGCTAATTTTTGTGTTTTTAGTAGAGATGGGGTTTCACCATGTTGGCTAGGATGGTCTCGAACTCCTGACCTCAGGCAATTCACCCACCTCGGCTTCCCAGAGTGCTGGGATTACAGGCATGAGCCACGACATCTGGCTGAGACTGGGTAATTTATGGAAGAACAACGGGTTTCATTGGCTCACAACTCTGCAGGCTGTACAGGAAGCATAGTGGCATCTGCTTCTGGGGAAGCCTCAGGAGGCTTCCATCACGGTGGAAGGTGAAGGGGGAGCAGACATCTCACATGGCAGAGTGGGAGCAAGACAGAGAGGGGGAGGTGCCACACAGTTTTCATCCATTAGATATCAAGAGATCTCCCTCGTTATCACGAGGACAGAACCAGGAGGATGGTGCTAAAACATTTGTGAGAAATCCACTCTCATCATTCAATGGCCTCCCACCAGGCCCCACCTCTAACATTGGGGATTACAGTTCAACATGAGTTCTGGGCAGAGACGCACATTCAGACCAAATCAGATGGCTCGGTGAGGACTAAATGACATAATGGGTTGGTGCAGTAGCTCACGCCTGTAATCCCAGCACTTTGGGAGGCTGAGGTGGGCAGATCACTTGAGGTTAGGAGTGCAAGACCAGCCTGGTCAACAAGGTGAAACCCCGTCTCTACTAAAAATACAAAAATTAGCTGGGTGTAGTAGTGGGTGCCTATAATCCTAGCTGCTAGGGAGGCTGAGGCAGGAAAATTGTTTGAACCCAGGAGGTAGAAGTTGCAGTGAGCTGAGGTCACTCCACCGCACTCCAGCCTGGGCGACAAGAGCAAAACTCCATCTCAAAAAAAAAGAAAGAAAGAATGGAGGTCAACCCTGGAGAATGGCACTTGGGACGGGGCGAGCTCTCTGTAAATACTATCATGGCCAGCACCCAACTTATGGGCCACCCGCAAGCACTGTCCTCTGCAGAATGTCTGCCTCAGTGACTGGTACCACTCTCCACCCAGAAAGTCAGGCATGTCCTTGACACAGCTTTATCCCTCGCTCCCCAGGGTCAATGCATCGGCAAGTCACAGTGATGTCACTGTCTGCTGTGGAAAATTTACCTTTATCTCCTTAGATCTCTATCTTGCTGCCCCCTGCAGGGTTACTGGAATGCTGATCCATTGGCAGTCACAATGAAAATCAAAAAGTTAAAAGGCGGGACCCCATCTCTACAACAAATTAAAAATTTGCCAGGCATGGTGGTGTGCACCTTGTAGTCCCAGCTACTTGGGAGGCTGAGGCAGGAGGATCATTTGAGCCCAGGAGGTTGAGGCTGCAGTGGGCCATGATTGTGCCACTGCACTTCAGCCTGGGTGACAGAGCTAGACCCTGTCTTAAAAAAAATAAAGTTAACCATAGAATTACCATAAGATCCAGCAATTCCACTCCTAGGTATATACTCAAATGTATCGAAGGCAGGTATTCAAACAAAAACTTATGTACAATGTTCATAGCTGCTCTATTCACAATAGCTGAAAGGTGAAAACAACATAATATTCATTAATGGATGATCAATAAACATAGTATGGTTATCCATACAATAAGCAAAATATGGTTATCCCAAAGGCCTCTTGGACAGAAGAACTGTGATGCTGACACTGACCACTGCACCGCCATACCAAAGAATGAAGCACCTATGCAAGCTTCAACACAGATGAACCTCAGAGACATGATACCAAGTGAAAGAAGCCGGACACCAAAGGCCACGTACCATATGATTCCATCAGTGCGAAATGTCCAGAATAGGCCAATCCATTCAGACAGAACGTAGACTCAGAGGAGGGGCAATGGGAAGTGACTGTCTAACGAGTCACTGTTTAAGGTGATAAAAAAAGTTCTGGCTGGACGTGGTGGCTCACGCCTGTAATCCCAGAACTTTGGGAGGCTGGGGCAGGCGGATCACGAGGTCAGGAAATCGAGACCATCCTGCCTAACACGGTGAAACCCCATCTCTACTAAAAATACAAAAAATTAGTTGGGCGGGGTGGCAGGCACCTGTAGTCCCAGCTACTCTGGAGGCTGAGGCAGGAGAATGGTGTGAACCTGAAAGGTGAGCTTGCAGTGGACCAAGATCACGCCACTGCACTCCACCCTGGGTGACAGAGCGAGACTCCGTCTCAAAAAAAAAAGAAAGAAAGAAAGTTCTAAAACCAGTTGGTGGTGATGGTTATGCAACATTGTGAATATACCTAATACCACTGAATTGTATATTTTAAAATGATTAAAATGATCAATTTTCTAGTATGTGTAAACACATACTACTACAAAAGAATTGTGCCGTTTCCCTGCAATTGAAATTTAACTGAATCCCATGTATTTTATCAGGCAACCCTGTCCCCAGCACAGCATGGCTCACAGGACTGTTTGAAGGAGCTCTGATGTCTTCTGGCAGGGTCAACTGGATGGGTCCCCTGTTTCCTGGAGGTCCCCCCAGGGCAGGGTGTCCCCTCCTGCTCTACCCCTCCCTGTACCAGCAGTCTGGATAGCATGGGGTGAATGCTTGAGACTCTGCCCAGCTCTTCCTCTTCTGTTTTTGTCCCACCCTTAGCAGTGGCCTTGTTGCATGGTGGCCCAGGCTTTGCCTGCAAGGAGAGCCCCAACATGACTGAGAACCTCAAGCAATGTCTTTTGGACTGGTTAAGTGGTTCATCTTGGTGCAAGGGGTTGGGGGAAATTTTGACCTTCCAGAAACCATGGCCCCTCCCTCTACCTCCTGTGTGTTCTTCCAGATGTTCAATCATGGGCTCATCTTTCCTGGAGCTCTCTGATCCAGGCAGTCGTCTCTGGCTGTACCGCTGCAGGTCAAAGCTGATTTCTCCCTCCATTCTGATCTTTAATATAAGTAATATCCTCCCAGCCGGGGCTCCTACGACAGCAGTTTGCTTCAAGAGCACAAATTAAAGTGATGCCACCAAGGGCATGAATGGTCTTAGCAGAGTCAACATGGGGAGCATTGCGCATTCCCTGTGTAATATTAAGAATGACTAAGTGGAGGCACTGCCCTTCCAGCCAAGCCTGGTCTGAATACCAAAGAGTTGGGCTGTGAGAAGGGAGGAGCGGGGAGCCCAGGGCTGCCACTCAACTGCAGAGGCCCAGCTCATCTGCTGGCCCTGCGGGGCTGAGGGACAGAAGGTAAAGGTCAGGAACTCTCAGCAAATATTTAGAGGGCTGTTCTCATGCCCAGTGGGTTTGGACACAAGGTAATCCTCTCTTGGAAGGGCCCAGTAATCCCTGAGCAAATGCACGGCCTAACTGGTAACTATGGCTGAGCCAGCCCAGCTCCTCCGGGACAGTCAGTGAGGGAGATGGTGGGCCCAGCACCCAGGCTCAGGTTTATATGGGAGGGGAGGAAGAAAGAGCCTACCTCCTGGCGAATGCTTCTGTGTGAGACCTGTTGCATTGAGGTGTACAATATTTTGTTATGTAGGTTGGGTGCCGTGGCTCATGCCTGTAATACCGGTGTTTTGGGAGGCTGAAATGGGAGGATTGCTTGTGGCCAGGAGTTAGAGACCAGGCTGGGTAAAATAGTAAGACCCTATCTCTACAAAAAATACAAATAAAAAAATAGCCAGGCATGGTGGTGTGTGCCTGTAGTCTCTGCAACTCAGGAGGTTGAGGGAGAAGTATCACTTGAGCCCAGGAGTTCCAGGCTGTAGTGAACTATGATCGAGCCACTGCACTCCAGCCTGGGCAACACAGAGAGACCCTGTCTCTTAAAAAAAAAAAAAAAAAAGGAATTATGGAGCATGTATTGTATACCAGGCTCTGAGCTAGGGATGAGGCTTCAGAGATGAAAGACACTGTGGCTGTGAGGAGCCCAGAGTCTGACTGGGGAGCCAGTCCAGCTCTCTGAGGACACTCTTGGATCTCCGGCCATTAACATCACGAATAAACGAATAAATAAACAAGTGGGTGACTTGTAATATGCTGGAGCCCTTTACTTCTCCCATACAACTCAAGGATGGCTTCCTGGAAATGAACTTAAAGGGAGGTCAAAGAGTTGTGCAGTAAAGTGAAGGAAGGGTGGGTCTAGGCAGAAGGAACAGCATGTGCCAGTACATGAAGGTGCAGGGGGGGTCCTGGCACAGCTGGGAGCTGCCAGTGTCTGCGTATCTGGCATGTGGAGCCCATTGGGTGCAAGACCTAAAGCTGGGGCCACCTGCAGGATCCAGATCTGGAAGAACCAGCTCTGGTGAGGAGCTGGGATTCCTTCTTGAAGCTCCTGAGGGATTTTAAATAGCAAAGCAACAAGATCTGACTTGCATTTTCCATCGTCTGTATGGAGAATGAGTTTGCTCATTCTATCTATTAATGCATCTTAAAAACAAACTCCCGCTACTTACCAGTGTTGTGCTGGGTCTAGACTGATGTAGTCCAACAAAAACATAATGTGGGCCATGTGTGTAATCTTATATATTTTATTTTATGTTTTTCTTGAGACAGAGTCTTGCTGTGTCACCCAGGCTGGAGTGCAATGGTGTGATCTCAGTTTACTGCAACCTCCACCTTCTGGGTTCAAGCAATTCTCCTTCCTCAGCCTTCCAGGTAGCTGGGACCACAGGCACGTGCCAATCCATGCCCTCCTAATTTTCATATTTTTTTAGTAGAGATGAGGTTTCACCATGTTGGCCACGCTGGTCTTGAACTCCTGACCTCAAGTGATCCACCCACCTCAGCCTCCCAAAGTGCTGGAATTACATTCTTGAGCCACCGTGCCTGGTGTGTAATTTTAAATTTTCTAGTAGCCACATTTAAAGAAGTAAGAAAACCCAGGTAATATGCTTTCATATATTTTATTTAACCCAATATATCTGAAATATCACAATACATTTTACATTATTTTTTTCATTTGAAGTTTTTGAAATCCAGGTGTATTTTACCTTCATAGCACATCTCAATTCATGGCTGCCTCACTTAAGTACCCAGTTGCCACACGTGGCTCATGGCTGCCATTCTGAACAGTGGGTGCAGGTCTAAACAGTGGTGCATGAAGCCAGCAGGACCTCTGTCCTCACAGCACTTAGAGCATAGCAGAGAAGAACCTCAATTAAACAAGCAAACAAAATAGTGCAATGGAAGTCACAGTGGAGAGAAGGGATGGAAGGGAGGATCATGACACTCAGGGGACATGGCAGAGGGACCTAATTTAGGGTAAATTTAAGTTGAGTCTTTAAGGATGCATGGGAGGGGTCAGTGAAGTGAGGGGCAGGCATTCCTGGCAGCAGAACTGAGTGTATGAACGGCCGTGGCCACGCTTGATGAACAGCCCTAAGCCCAGGAGAGTTGGCCTGACACATCTGGCAAGGCTACAGGGCCAGATCATGCATGCCTGTAGCCATGGTGGACAAGTTGGGCTTCATTCTAAGAGCAATTGGAAACCACCAGAGGGTCATAAGTGACCATAGTCAGGTCATTACAAATCTGTCACCGTGGGTGGGTGTTGTGTACAGGTGGATCAGAGTGGGCAGGACGGAGCAGAACAGCCAGTTGTCTAGAACAGTTGTTCTAGCACAAGATGCTGATGGTTTGGACAAGGGTGGTGGCCATGGAAACAGGAAGAAGTGAGTGGTTGCAGGATAATGAAATTACAACCAATAGGCCTTAGTAACGGATTGGAGGGGTACGCTTGTATGTGTGTGGATAGGGCTGAGGTTGTTTTTTGTTTTGTTTTGTTTTGTTTTGTTTTTCCTTTGAGACAGAGTCTCGCTCTGTCACTCAGGCTGGAACACAGTGGCAGAGTGGCAGGATCTGGGCTCACTGCAACCTCTGCCTCCCGGGTTCAAGTGATTCTCATCTCTCAGCCTCCCAAGCAGCTGGAATTACAGGCGCCTGCCTCCATACCTGGCAAATATTTGTATTTTTATGATTTTTGTATTTTTAGAGACAGGGTTTCACCATGTTGGCCAGGCTGGTCGCGAACTCCTGACCTCAAGCGATCCGCCCACCTTAGCCTCCCAAAGTGATGAGATTCCAGGCACTGGGGTGCAGTTTGAAAGAAAGGAAGCAATAAAGAATGACTCCCAGGTTTCTGCTGCTGTTTCTGGGATGGGGAATGTGAAAGAGGAATCATAGCTTTAAAGATCCGGGGAGATGGTAGGTTCAGTTTTGAACCTGTTGAATTTGAGGTGATTGTGAGATCTTCCAGGTTGAATTTTTAAATGACAATATATACATTCAAACTTGGGAGAGAGGTCTGGGCTGGACAAGCAGGTTGGGAAAAGGGTTGGTATCTGGATGTGTAGCTGGTAGCTAAATAGATGGAAATTGATAAAATCATCTAGAGCACTGGTTCCCAACAGGGGGCCAATTTTGCACACACATTCCCACACCATCAAGGGGCATCTGGCAATGCCTGGTGACATTTCTGCTTATGACAATTTTGGGGGCAAGCTGGCATCAAGTGAGTAGAGGCCAGGGATGCTGCTAAACACTGTGCAATAAACAGGATAGCCCCTGTGGCAAAGAGTGATCAACCCCAAAATATCAGCAGTGCTGAGGTTGAGAAATCCAGACGGAGAGACAGAGCCCTGAGAAGCTCTAGCGTTTAAGGTGAAACAAGTAGGTGTGGAAGGAATGATTAGTGAAGCAGGAAGAAATGCAGATGAGAAAGAAGGAAGATGTGAACAAACAGGGTGCAGCGGCTCTGGTTAGGAGACTGAATTCAGTGATAGAGAACACATCGTTGTATCTTTTAGTTGAAATTTTTTCCATTTTCATTTTCTTTCTGCAGGTGAGACCTATGGATGCCCCAGATTTCAAGCACCTGGAATATAGAACCACACATGAAACAAGCCCATGGCAGGATGGGAAGAGCCCATGGCAGGTTGGGAAGAGCCCAGGCTCCTTGCTTACTTGTTAGCTGTGTTTGCTTGGACAAGTGGCTCACTCCTCCCAGACTCGGTTTCCTCATCTGAAAAATGGGTTTGTGGGATGGTGATCAAGGAAGAAGATAAATTTCACACATGGTAAGTGCTCAATTAGTGGTACTTTTCTTCCTTTCATTTTGCATCTTCTGGCAAGGCTTGTCGATAGGTTATTCTTCTCTCAACTCTGCCAAATCCTACTGAAAACAGGACTGGTTTTGGGATGAAGTCTCTGGCTGCTCCCTTTCCTTACAGATACAGTTTTGCTGGTTGTTTCCTAGGCTGTCGTGTATGCTATTGGTAAAGAACAACTTCTTCCACCCTCTCCCCACGCCCCAGCCTTTTCTTCCCCCTCATTAAGGTCCTTTGTATTAAAGATGACCTGATTGGCAGATGAGGTCTGCTGCTGCAACATGATTTGGCTCATTATTTATCAGAGTAGGAAGCAGGAAATGATGTACCAGACTGGAAAACTCTTTGAGGGCCATGAGGATTCCAGATCTTTTTAAACTTTCTCACTACTATTATCCAGTAAAGGACAGTAAACCTGAACCACTTTTCACCCAGCTTTCTAGGGTTTGGGGTGTGATGGGGATGAGGATTTGGCAATGTACTCCAAGAATGTATTTTATTTGAAGTCTCCTGGCTTATCTTAAAATTTTAATAAATGTGAAGTCCTAGTAATGTATCACTTTTCATTTTAATATAATAATACCATTTTGGCCAGGTGCAGTGGCTCATACCTGTAATCCCACCACTTTGGGAGGCCTAGGCAGGTGGATTGCTTGAGTCCAGGGGTTCGAGACCAGCCTGGCCAACATGGCGAAATCCTGTCTCTACTAAAAACACAAAAATTAGCTGGGCATGGTGGAATGCGCCTGTAATCCCAGCACTTTGGAAGACTAAGGCGGGCGAATCACCTGAGGTCAGGAGTTCAAAACCAGCCTGGTCAAAATGGTGAAACCCCGTCTCTACTAAAAATACAAAAATTAGCTGGGCGTGGTGCTGGGTGCCTGTAATCCCAGCTACTTGGGAGGCTGAGGCAGGAGAATCACTTGAACCTGGGATGCGGAGGTTGCAGTGAGCAGAGATCGTGCCACTGCACTTCAGCCTGGGTGACAGAGTGAGACTCAGTCTCAAAAAAAAAGAAAAGAAAAGAGAAAATAATAATACCATTTTATTCTCTTCTAGCTAAATTGTATAGTCTGCCCCTCCCCCATTGGTTTTCCCAAGGATCCTGTCACACCACCCCCAGGAGATGGGAGTATCTCAGCTTGAGATCAAATCCAACTTGAATGTTATAAACACCCAAATGCTCTTCTTGGGTACCATGGACCCCTTGGACATCTGACAAATTTCTAATGAGGTAGGGGATGATAAGCTATGAAGGCAACCACAGAGAACCCAATTGTGGAATAAAGAATTCTCTTGGGAAACGAGAAGATTCGTGAATTCTCCACAGCTTCGAAGAGAATTAGATTTTATTTTTCCAGTGTAGAAAAAACATTTCCAACTGATTTGGGGAATCTATGGAAGGCACGTGATGATATTTATGTTTGGTAATTGCTTGGTCCTCGAAGGTATTGAAGTTGGAGGTGTTGGTTTGCTTCCTGTGAAGACATTCATTATAGACATTCTCTGTGTTAGCAGGCATGGTCTAGCAAACTGGCTGTCAGAGCCTCCCAAGAATGATGCGGAGAGAAACGGAATGTCAAAGACAATGTCCTGTTCTTTGTCTCTTGAGAAAGAAGTCATCCCAAGACCCTCAGGGAGGCGTGTAGTTGACTCTTCTCTGACATATCACACGTATTGCATTTAAGTTTGCAGAGATCCCTAATGGATGAACGCTCCCTCTAAGAAAAACACTGTCTGCTTATTTTTTGCTCCTGTGAACAAAATGGCTCTGAATTTACATAATTAAAATTCTAGTGTCTTTTCAGATCATAACAATGGGTAATTAACATTGTTACTTGTCAGCTGGGAAATACCTTGAGAGGAGGCGATCAGAGCCCAGCCGTTTTATTTTGGACCACATCTTGTGGACAATCAGGGCTAATTGAATCCCTCCCCATCTCATCGAAAATGAATGAAAGAACATTGAAGGCTGCTGGCCGGGCTCACAATCAACCCAGAAAGGCCATGTGTTCACACAAGCTAGCTCGAGATCAGAACCTCAACTCTGCATTGAGGATGGCTGCCTGACGGTCTAATTCAGAAGCGTTGCTTAAAATCTTAATCAGTGCAGTAAAATGAACACAGGCGAGTTTTGACACCATGTTTGTTGTTTATGGTTATCATTTTTAATAAACGTTAAAATGTTTTCACAGGTGTGGAAAAAGGCACGTCCCTGGGACATCGCTCTGTTAGTTCTGTACTCTCTATGAAGAAAAAAAAAATGTCATCGTCGAGAATGAAGACGTAACGTATTCATCAGAGCCTGCCTGCTTTTTATTTTGCGATTCCCTGAAAGCTATCTGCACTCCTAAGCCTGAGTCCATCTTCCCTGCACAAGTGATATCTTGATTGACACATCTCCAAATAAGCTTCTGAATAGCTTTCCGTATTAGCCTCAGAATAATTCAGATGTCAAATTACGGCTCGCAGACTCCCTGACTCCACTCAAGCCCCAGAATGAATTTTTTAAATATTTGGGAGAAAATATTAAATTTTGTTCAGGTTGGGTCAAAGTTCATATCATTTGGTAATAACGAGCCACAGAGGGTGTTTGCCTGGGGTGGGCTGCGTTGATTTTATTTTGTGCAACAGCTGCAGGTTGAGCTGACCCTTGGTAGGCGGTTTGGAGTTGGCTTGCGTGCCTGCGGCATCTATGCAGTTTGCTGTGGGTTTCCTTTGGACAGAAAAGGGGACGGGGAAAGGAAGAAAGAAAAAAATGCAACGAGATTTTCTCTCTGTGAAGGACTCCTGGCTGATGTCATCTCTAAATATGCAGCCTTAATTGCTCTTCTGCAGCAACAAGGGAAGAAGAGATCTTAGTTACTTGTTTTCATCACCATTGAAACTGCACTGCTGATTCAGCCTGGATTTCTGTCTTGAAACCCATGCAGCAGCATTCCTCACAAGCAAGACGACAGAGCAGTGTTTGCCGGGCTGATAATGACCACTTTTCATAGTACTCGTTGGGTGCTCTGTAACGTGAGGCTGAGAAAACTCTCATTATTACCGGCTGTTTGTGCAGCTGTAAATATTTAACCAGGAATGCTACCTGCTTTGTGGAAAGACTTGCTAATTACACCTGCTTCTCTCTATAATTACATATTGTTGTAAAATTCTATGATAATGACACAACTGTGTCTTCCTCTTGCAAAGGGTAAATTTATACCAAGCGTGGTACCTGAATTTCCATAAGCAATTAGCCTACACATTTCCATCCCTGTGTTTTCCTGTGATTTTATTGAAATGAAAGATAATGAATTAAATCCAATTATAGCAGGAAGACAGCCAGTAACTCGATGTTTGTTTTGAACCACAGCTTCACTTCATAAGCAAAGTGAGGAGAATCAGGCTGCTGCTTAATGTAGTTGAAGCATCCCGATAAATTAAAAATATCACTCTGATAGCGGGGACCCTGACGAGGAGCCCTTATTGGAGACTGGGGTTCCCTTGACAAAATGCTTCTATAGAAGCTGCATATTTCTAGTCTGATGAATGTGAAGTACTGCTTTTGGCTTGCAGCCTGATTATTGGAGGGACATCACTATAAAAAATAAGTTTCACTAGATGCCGTAATAAAACCCAGGGCTATCATCCATAGTTCACAGGGTTTGCTGAGAGGCGGGTGGGAGGTAGGGCCTTGGAATTCTGGAACTAGGAGACTAATAATATCTGTATTTTGTTATTTTAAAACATGGGCATTCCTATTCTTTTGGAAAGCTTGGCTCTCTGGGAGATGCAGAGAAATATAGCCCCTATCTAGGCTACAAAAAAGGTTCATTTGCTTTAATCAGGAAACTGCATGTTCAAAAGACGTGGACCCAAAATTCTTGAAAAACAAAAACAAAACGAGTGGCACATCCGTACACGTTTCCAGAATGAATATGTCTCCAACGTCTTTATTGTTTTTCCTTTTTGCTCTCATGGCCGTCTTCTCTCTCCAGCCCTCTTTCTCCCTCTGTACAGATGCAAACATCTCAAAATGTCACATGCAGAGGGGTGACCCATCTTTTCATGGCACAGGGGATGATCTTGCTCTGATCTCTGTGTGATTTCAGACACAAACACGATTCCCAGATTATAGGCTTTCCAGCACAGTTTTCAACCTGATGATGAATTTACTTACTTTTTAGCGGTCACGACTATTCCAACATTTTGGTAACTATGAGGGTGATGGCATTGTCATGCCATGCAGGGAGAGGAGCCGCAGCCCGGGCTGGGATGACCAGTGACAGCGACCAGGAGCTGATACGTTGTCCTGCCTGGCCCAGCCGGGGAACTGTTCTCTTCGATTTCCTCTCAGTGGCTGGGCTGGAGTGTGGCTGCCTAATGGTTCGCTGTCGATACAGTAAAAATGCTAACCTGTCTTTACATTTAATCCATTCTGAGAGGGCTCTTTACATAAATGGCCTATTCCATTTCTTCATTTTCAGAAAAGGCAATCAAATAAGATTGAACTGCACAGGCTATTGGTACAGAATTTGTGTGTGTGTTTAAAAAGCACGTTGATTAATTTGGAGGCACAGCATTTTGTGTTGTCTCTGACTATTTTCTTCCTTTTTTTTTTTAAGGGCTCTGAAAATCAATGCTATGCTTCACTCCCATCCATCTTCATATAGTAATAAATTAAGTGGGAGGTATTGATATTTTTGACTGAGCTTTTAAAATTTACATACTAATGACAATTAGACCCTTGTGACTGTTGATTTCTGTAGCTGTGTACTGTTTGTGACTTGGGAAAAGTCTCGCCTGTTTCGCCTGCTGTTCCTGAGTGTCTCAGATCCTAGACTAGTTGGGACTGTAATTCTAACAAGGGATGAGCTCAGAAAAGCTGGTCCATCTGCTGTCTTTCTCACTCCCAGGAAGAGGCACTGCAGAGGGTCACAGCATGAGAACCCAGGACAGGCCAAATGACATCAGGCTGGGGCACCCATGAGGATGTGAGCTAGGGGTAGAGTCAAAATATGGGCACTGACCACTCCCCCCCCCCCCCCCCACCGCCCCACCAGTCAGCACTGGGGTCTGGGTGCTGGGAGTTCCTGCTGCCTTAGATGTTAACCCTTTAGGTGCTGAATTAAGGGAAGGGGAGGAAGTTCCGAGGAAAGGCCAGAGCTGTGGGCAGCAGAGGGCTTGGGGATGGGGGTGATGACTGTGTTTCAACTGGTACAAAGCAGACCAATATTTAATAGTGGTGCAGACTGGGTGAGTTTTACCTCTAGATATGAACACCCTTCCCCCAATTCCTCCCACACAAATTTAGGGATCTTGGGGAAGTCACAGGACTATATGTGCCCTTTATATTCCTTAAGAAAAACTAGAATTTTGCAATCTTGACATTGAGTGCCTCGCTTACCCCCAGCTTCCAAGCTATTTCTGATAAACTTCAGGGTTTGGGCAGCAAGGTAGACAATCACTGCCCACTTCTCTCTTGCCTCCTGCCTCCCTCAAGGTAGGTGAAGGGCAGGCATCTTCTCAGCATTTGGCAAGAGTGTTTGTTCTGAAGCCGGGACAGAGCTCTAGCACTGAGGGAGCTAACGGAGCAAGGTCAGGGCCACTGTATGATTTTATTTTATAAAACCAAGTCCCTCTGGACAACCTGAGTGCTACCCACAGGTAGACAACCAGAAAAAAATAGCCGCGAACTGGTGAAAAGGCCTCAATTTCATTTAAGCAATTATTCTGGGGACTGGGACAGCCTTGAAGGTAACAACAGTTTATTTGCTGAGATTAATTTGTCAGTAATATTGATTGTTGGGGGCCTGTTTCATTCTATTTAAGATTCCACAAGGCACAGACAGCAGCAACTCGTGCGTGATTTTTCCATCTAGAATTTCCAGGATGTCGAGGAGACGCTGTACAGCAAGTTCTGTCAAACTAGATCTTGCCAGGCCGATCCCCAGGACAAGGTGCATGGGTTCTGTTTACATTTTGCCAAGGCAGCAAGAAATTGTTTGTTTACATAGAGGGATCTTCCCCCGACCCTCGCTTTTTCTCCCCCAAAGCAGGTCACCCAGCAGTCCCGGCACCTAGCGTGCATAGAGAAGCTGCTAGAGCATTCTGTGACTTAACTCTGAAATCATTATGCAGGATTATCCAAATATTAAGGCTGCTGAAAGTTGGGCTTCTCCGGTTTCCCATTGCATGGAGATTGCTCAGTTATATCCAACTGTCCAGGAAGTGCCTGAGCAAGAGTGTCTGCAAAGAAAGGACAGAACAGAGGAGAGGTGTGGAGGAAAACTCACTTTCATCAGAGGATCGACTTTCAGGATGGCCGGGGAGCCCAGAGCATTATTGTATTACACATTGCACTGAAATGCGCCTTGTTCTGCCCCCCTCCACCCCGCCCCCTCCTTCTTTCTTTTCTTTGAGTGTTCTCGAAATGAAAGAGTTTCTTCTTCCAAATTGCGCTGGGAGGCAAATTCTTGAACGGTGTAATAGAAAATGTTAGACAATATTCCTTACCGGAGCTATTGACATTTTGGATAGTTGTGACACTTTGATTTTTCTCAAAACATATGGATCAAGCCTGGCTGCATTATTGGACAGGAAGTCCTGATGAAAGGCCTGCCTTTATCTTTCTTTGTATTCCCCCCTCTCTGTTTGCTCATGGCTTTCTCTCTGAATATAATCGTGGTTTTCTTAAGCTGTCCGGGGAGTCGTTATTGCCTTACTAAATATTTCATGGTGCACAGCCCACCGTACCTGCCAAATGCCTCTTATTTGTTGTCAAAAATAAAGGGTTCGTCCTTCGGAGGGGGAAAGAAAAAAGATAGAAGGTTTCTTCTATTGTTTTTATTTTCAAGTTTCTCGTATGCGCCAAATGCACGGAAACGCTGGAAGCCTAGGAGGGTGCGCCTTTTTATTTGCCGGGGACAAGGCTGGCCACTTGTTTATTTGTGGTTTATTTATTTATTTGCTGCACGCTTTTTTCTATGATTCCCAGCACTTGTTTCCTTGCAGTTTCCCTTCCTATTTGTTCAGAAGGGAAAAGTTCAAAGCGGCTCTGTCAGCAGAGGGAAAAGCTTTGCTGAATACTAACCCTCCAGCGCCCGCCTGCGCTGACCTTGAGCAGCGGTAAACGGTCCCTTCACAAACAGGCATGTGTGTTTGGTTAGGCCAGGTCGGCAGGGGTCAGGGCTCACCTGAGGCCAGCGGTGCGGGGCCGACCTGCCTGAGCGAGGAGTAATGCATTTTTAAAAGGGACATTCTCGCCTTCGAATGGGCCTAATATGGTCTCTGTTTAAAAACCTGTCAGAATCCCAAGCACACACTCCATAAAATATAAATAAGTACTTACTGTTTGCAGATGTTGCTTGTTTTTCATAATGTTTGTATTTGAAGTTTCGAATCCTCACTTCCTGTCAGCCTCCCTCATGCCTCCCCCTCCTGTGTCTCTAGGAACAAGGGGGAGCTTCAGATGGCAATTTCTCAATGAAGACACTTTCTGTCAAATCTGTCAGCATCCCTGGCACAATTAGCATTCTCTTTTTCTTTCTTTTTCTTCTCTCCCTCTCTCTCACTCTAACACAGAGGCTTATTTCTCACCACGGCTTTACCTGTGTGCCGGGGGAGAGCCACCTCTCCTGTTAGTGGCATTTGAAAGAGGCTTAAGTCTCAGCGAAGTGTGATTTTCTAGGCCCTGAACAGCGATGCTGTAACTCGAGAGGCCTGTGATCTGCACACTTAGATTAATTGGAAAGAATTAGGAAGGGGACCACGGGGAGCCTCCGTCACCATTCCCGGGGACATTCATAGATGGGGTCTCATACATCTCTGCCACCTCCACCCTGGGAGCCCTGTTGATAATCCATGGTGTAGGTGTCTGATTAATTTCGATGTGCCTTTGGCTGCATCGGGCCATTGGGCCCCTGTCTCTGACCTAGGATTCCTAGCCTTGGCAGTGGTCTTCCCCGTGTCTCCAGCACACGGCCTGTGACTCACTCCACAGCTCCAATCCCTCTCCAAAGAGGATCGTCTGGGGACCTGGTGGAGAGCCTCATCTCTTTTGGTGTGTCTGGTTTAGCTTCTTCCGCCACTACCTGGCTTCCTTCTTGGTTACTATCTTCTGTCTCGATGGGGACAGTGCGGGATGGCTGGACGGGGCCACATCTTTTTGCATGACAAAGTCAGCAGGTCATTTATTCCAGTGTTCCCGTTGGACGGTGCGTGGAGAGGACTGTGGAAGTTGGTATTTGTTCCGCAGCCCTCCCACCATCCGCCTGAACATTTTAATAAGGCACTCTCCTAGAGCACCCACCACCGGATGCGTGAGCTCTCCCTGCAAACGTGTGTACTTGCTGAAATCGGCAGTTTATGCTTGTATTTTTTTAAAGATGCTTATTTCATACTGCTTATGCAGTTCTCCAGCTAAAAAGGCCAGCATAGCCCTTGTTTCTTAGCCCTTGTCACTTCGAAAGTGGTGGGTGATGCTATTCAGGTGCTGGGTTCGCTAGATGCCCAAACTCCAGCATTACACAATACACCCATGCAACGAACCTGCCCATGCACCCCCTGAATCTATTTTTAAAAAGTGGTGGGTAACAGGGACCCATGTGACGTCCCCGCTCTGCCTGTGAAGCTCTTATTACTTAGTTGTCCTGTTTTGAAGCCAATGGTCACCAAGAACTTCAAGAACTTAAACAGCCGTAAAGAATCAGAGACTCCCCTTCGCCCACTGTAGCCAGCAGATTCATGACAAATGTTATTCTCTTGCAATTTGCCATAATACCTATTATTTTAACAAAAAGAAAAAGAGACACACACCAAGCCCTCACTCGTTCCTAGGCGGTTTTGGGAGGATCTGATGATAAACACATGCCCAGGACGGCATGTCTGCGTGCCTGAATCAGGTCAGTGGAGTTTGCTTCTTCTTTAAAGCACAGAAACCATAAATCAAGATGAAAATCCGTCAGCCCAAAAGCCTTACCAATTGATACAATTTGAAAATGGGCAGCTGGAGAGGCTGGGGAGAAAGCTGACATGATGACTTTTATAATAGCAGAACGTTTAAGGTTATAGAAATAAAAGGAAGAGGATGAAATCAGGCCCGTTGATCTCTGCCTGCAGGCTCTCTCAGCTCACTGGAAGCTCCAGCAATTATTTCTGCTCCAGCTTTCCCCTCCTTTTTTTTCCAGCAGACTGTTTGAAATGAAGCAGAACCAGGCATGGCAGGCTTATCAGTGTCGTTAGCTGACAGGGCGCCCAGCACACCTGCTTTTACTTGCTGCCGTTTCAGGCACTAATGCCATAGAGAATGTTGCTTCGGCCCTTATAATGTGTAAAGATTCATTTATTTCACCTTTTGAACCTGCCTGACCCCCTGGGCTTGTGTTGGGGAGGGGGTGGAGGGCTGCAGAGGGCTTTTTTCCTGGCACTTAGAAGAAGCTGGCAATTAGGGGTCTGGCCCTGGGGCTGTTGCTATGATAGAGGCTTAAAAGAGAGGTAGGAGCTCAGCCAGGGAGGCGCTGGGAGCTGGGACTGGGGGCTGGTGCAGGGCAGAACTCCCTTGGCCGCTGCTTCCCTGACTTCACCGTGTCCCATGTGCAGAGCTGTTTAGAGACCCAGGCACCCTGACTCTTGGAGACCCTACCCCATATCATCACATCATCACAGGAGTTAAAATGCATCCACCTCTCATTTTCACTGCGATTGATGAAAAGATTTTTAAAAACCATTTTATCTTTGAAGCAATTTGGCTGTGAGTAACTTATCTCATTGATGGTGGCTGAGTTTCCTTGGCAATCATTGTGTGAACTTCAGAATTTCTGCAAAGGGAACACTATCTATCCTTCCAATTGTTTTTAATATAATGAGATTTTTATAAATATTAAATTTAGCCACTACTAAAGTTGACACAGTATTAAGTATTGCACACATTTAGACATTCAATTACACACCAATTGATTTCAAGTTTATAGTTTGGAACCAAAATATATATATATATATTTTGGTCTCAAACATTTTTAATAGGCCGCTGGAAAGGAACTGCAGCCGGATATCTGATACCTCAGGTGTCTAATGATACCTTTTTTCCCCTTGCCTTATTTTGGTATGGGTTTGCTTCAAATATTTTCCCTTCTATAAGTCTTAGTTTCCTTGGAATATAAAAAGTGGTTTTTATTGGTGGACGTTAAACTCTTTCAAGCCTTTGGTTTTAGTTCCTTCAATTTCTTTTCTTTTCTTTCTTTTTTTGAGACAGGGTCTTACTCTGTCACCCAATCTCCCAGGCTCAAGTGATTCTCCAGCCTCAGTTTCTCAAGTAGCTGGGACTACAGATGCACACCACCATGCCCAGCTAATTTTTGTATTTTTTGTAAAGATGGGGTTTCACAACATTGCCCAGGCTGGTCTTGAACTCCTGAGCTCAAGTGATCTGCCTGCTCAGCCTCCCAAATTGCTGGAACTACAGGCATGAACCACTGCACCTAGACAGTTTCTTCAATTTCATATGTCATGACTAGTACTGGAAAGAGGGGGTCATATTCCTCAACCTTAGCCTGGAAATCTGGAACTTCCTTCGTTTCTTAATTTTCCTTCTTTCAAAGAGGTTTACTATATTAGGCTTCTGTTGTTTATGCCTCATTAGCATGTTCTTCTGTTCTTCGTTGAATAGAACTCAGATTTCCCTTGGGAAAGCCATCCTTCCTCACTGGTTCAGTCCCTTCGTCTCTAGGAATGAATGGGCACATGACTCAGGCCTGGCCAAAGGGAGCATCCTATTGCCCTGGTCACATTTATTGGTTCAGTGACTTCTATGCCTATTTGGGAAAAGGAGCTTTCTTTTTATACAGAGATTATTAGCTTATAGAGTTTCTAAGAGAACCACCAGGTAGAAAGACCCTGCCTGACAAGAAAGTCAATGCAGAGAAAAACAAAGTGGTTGAGCGAGAGAAGCTAAATCTTAATAAATATCATGAGGGCCCCTGGATTCAGCCATATCCAAAGCCATAAACTCATACCACTTCTAATATACTCAGTTACATGAATACTTTGCTTAAGCCAGCTTGACTTGGGTTGCTGTCACTTGCAACCAAAAGCATCCTGACAAACACATACTCTGGTATCACTAAGGGGCAAGTCCTACTAGAGAGATTTCATTTCAGCTGCTCTGTTAGGAAACGATTTGAATTAGAATGTGGGACTGGTGGGTGCAGGAGTGATGGGAAGGAGACCAAGGTTAATAGCAAGGAGGATAACGTCATGGAGAGCATCCCATGCACCAAGCACTGACACCTAGAACAAAAGTTTGGGGTTCACATCTTAATCCTTAGGGCACAAGGACCTGAAGACTCAGGGCCTGATGTTGGTTCCTATGGTCTTGGGTTAGATGTTTCATAAAGTTATTTGTTTCCATTATCTCACTTTCTTCTCTCTGCAACCTGTATGGACTTCCAACCATGAAAAATTGCATTCCTTTGAGTTCTGAACAATTTTACACCACAGTAGTTAGAATCTCTTACTACAATGCAAATTCCAGTTAATATTTAGGTAATCAGACTACCTGGAAGGTGTGAAGGGAGGCTGGGGAGGATCAGGGGTGGACGTAACTATCAAAGAAAAACAAACTTGTGTCTGTCACAAGTTATTTCAAGATTTGGACCTGTCAAAGAAAAACAGGCCTATGTGTGATACAAAAGAGGTAAGGGTCTGGAATAAGTGGGTTTTGGAATATTTCTGCCAGTTTTGGGTCTTGATGTGAGCAAATTTTATGTACATCCCTCCCCTTTCTCTCCATCGTTCCAGCTGTCCTTCTGCTGGGTCTCATGCCTCATCAAAGTGAAAGCATCTCAAAACCTATCTCAGGAGGTACTTTATTAAAACAGATGGATTGGGTTTCTGGGTTCCTCTCTTGCCAGACTCCCAGGAGAACCCCGCCAAATCTTGCAGCGTGGACAGGTGTATGTGCAGTTCACTCTCCTGTTTCCCAGGCTGCCCAAATGAGGCAGGTACTAAAAGGAGGGTCCCAATAAGAGTAACAACAATCCGCTGCCCTAAGTCTGCTTCTACCGGTTCTGCGGACTCTTGAGCCTGTCTTACTGTTTCTGAGACAAGGTCTTGCTCTGTTGCGCAGGCTGGAGTGCAGCGGTATGCTCATGGCTCACTGCAGCCTTGATTTCCTGGGCTCAAGTGATCCTCCTGCCTCGGCCTTCTGAGTAGCTGGGACTAAAGACATGAGCCGACATGCTTAGCTAATTTTTTACTTTTTGTAGAGACAGGGTCTCGCTATGTTGCCCAGGCTGGTCTCAAACTCCTGAATTCAAATGATCCTCCTGCCTCAGCCCCACAAAGCACAGGGATTACAGGCAGGAGCCATGATGCCTAGCCAAAAATTCCCTCCAACTTTTTTTTTTTTTTTTGGCGGGGGGGGGATGGAGTCTCACTCTGTTGCCAGACTGGAGTGCAGTGGCGCGATCTCAGCTCACTGCAACCTCCACCTCCCCGGTTCGAGCAATTCTCCTGCCTCAGCCTCCTGAGTAGCTGGGACTACAGGCGCATGCCACCACTCCCTGCTAATTTTTGTATTTTTAGTAGAGACGGGGTTTCACCATATTGGCCAGGATGGTCTCGATCTCTTGATCTCGTGATCCGCCCACCTCAGCCTCCCAAAGTGCTGGGATTACAGGCCTGAGCCGCTGCACCCGGTCATTCTCTCCAACTTCTTAAACTCGCTCCAACTCATTCTTGGAGGTGTCTCCTCTGCATATACTTTCCAATCTTCTCAGCTACCATCAAGAGGCCATCATTTTTCTTGTTTCCCACCCTCAATGTTTTGTAGCCATTGCTGCTGCTGAAGCTGCCCCATGAAGTCCTCTCCCATTTCTCCACCTGTTAAGTGGCCTCTTCTGAGTCCATTCACCACTCTAATATTAGCTCCTTCCTGTACCCCCTCACTCTGTGCATCAATTAAAGAACAGGTCTGACTTGTGCTCTCAGTATTTCACAGAGATACCAGTGAACCAGCTCTTCACATTTTAATTGCTCTTTCTTTTGGCTTCTTCTTCCTAGAAGAAGAAGATTCCTGGGCTGGGCAGGCTGGTAATCTGAGTAGTAGACCGTCCTCCTCTCTCACACTGGCTCACTGTCCTAGCACTGCAGGTCTGCAGCTGACTTGTCACTTCCTATGGGACGTATTCTTTCCCAGGAAATCTTAGGGCTCAGGGTAAATTACCCTCCTTGCTTTGCTGGACTCATGTTGGGTTTGCTTTCTTTCTTTCTTTCTTTTTTTTTGAGACTGAGTTTCCCTCTTGTTGCCCAGGCTGGAGTGCAATGGCATGATCTCGGCTCACTGCAACCTCTGCCTCCCAGATTCAAACGATTCTCCTTTCTCAGCCTCTCAAGTAGCTAGGATTACGGGTGCAAGCCACCACGCCCGGCTACTTTTTTGTATTTGTAGTAGAGACAGGGTTTCACCATGTTGACCGGGCTGGTTTTGAACTCCTGACCTCAGATGATCCACCCACCTTGGCCTCCCAAAGTGCTGGGATTACAAGCATGAGTCACCATGCCGAGCTCATGTTGGGTTTTCCAACCGAGGTCATCAATACTCCAGATGTTAGAGCTCCCTTGAAACTCCAAAGAGTCTATGCCAGAAAAGAGCCTGTTCCTCAAACATAAAATGAAGTCCTTTGTCATTTCCCAAGCTAATGATTTTAAGGGTTTAACATCTTTTGTGAATGCATGACTTTCCAATGGTTCTGTTTCTCTACTCTTGATGGCAAAATATTTCTGGATTTGTGATAAGATTTGTTTTATTGTTTAAAGTAGCAAATGCCAAGTGGAACCATTATATCAGTTGACTTCTATCTGAATACCTTCCCTGGTGGAAGTTCATTCTTGCAGATATTGCACAGTTCAAAGTTCATAGACTTGAATCGTGAAGTTTCTTCTAGATGGAAATCTCTCAGCTCATAGTCCTCGAAAGTGAGTAGAGCTTCATAGAGTCTGGGTATGTATGTGGCTGCACTGAGAATTAATACGTGTCAGGCCTTGCTATTGTGAAATAGCTGTGGCGGGTAATGACCATCATTCATTCTATTTTATTACTTTTTAAATGTGATTCCATTTTGGCCTTGGCAGAGGTGAGGGAACTGACTTGTATTTTTTGTTTATACTTGATATCCAAAAGCCCCTTGGGGGGAAATGACGCTAGCTAAAATCATGTAAATTAAAGAGGAAATTTGCTAAGACACCTTGACAAACTCAAAAATGAAAATACTGAGCTTTAACTGTTTGGTCATCCTGATTCTTGACTCTTACACTCATAATTAGTGAAGGAGGTGTGGACAGGGCATGGAGCCAGAGTATTTTTTGTATGAGTGGCTTTTTTACAAGCAAGTGAAATGATGGTTAAGGTTTAGTGTCCGTAAGCAGAGAAGCTAAGCCTGACATAGCAGATACTTTAGAATAAGAAGCAACTGAATGATGAAACTTCAACTGAACCTAATCCTCCTTAGATCTGTTAAAGTACCTACAATCATGAGCTAGGGCACTCAGTGAGGTCCAGTAGTGGTGGGGTGTTCCCAGCCCAGGGAAAGAGCCTATTCATTTTCTTTTTTTTGTTTTTTGTTTTTTTAAAGATGGAGTCTCGTTTGTCGCCAGGCTGGAGTGCAGTAGTGCAATCTTGGCTCACTGCAACCTCTGCTTCCCAGGTTTAAGTGATTCTCCTGCCTCAGCCTCCCAAGTAGCTAGAATTACAGGTGCACGCCACCATGCCTGGCTAATTTTTTGTATTTGTAGTAGAGATGGGGTTTCACCATGTTGGCCAGGCTGGTCTCGAACTCCTGACCTCAGGTGATCCACCTGCCTCAGCCTCCCAAAGTGCTGGGATTACAGGCGTGAGCCACTGCCCACGGCTGGAAAGAGCCCATTCTAAGTGAGGACTTAAGAGCAGACATTTGGTGCTGAGACAGGAGAAAGCACGGATTAATGGGAAGCACTATGAGTTCAGGTCTCATCTGACACTTACTAGATATGTGACTAATTTTAAAATAGATTGTTTTATCTTTTATTACAAAAGTTTTGTAGTTTTTTATAAAAACAAAAGAAGAGAAAAACACTCTCAATCTCATTCAGAAAACAAGGTACTCTTAATTCTTTCATGGTTTTCTTTCTAAATCCTCTTTCATGTACGAACATACCTACTCATCACAAAAATAAGATTGTACATGGCATTTAGTAATCCTCTCTTTTATCTTACATATTCTATACATTGCTGACATCATTTCTGATGGCTGCATAATGTCCCATCTTATATATGTGTTTTAATTTGCATAATGTCCCATCTTATATATGTGTTTTAATTTGTTGAGCAAGTGTTCTATTGTTGGACACATAAGTTATTCTAACTCTTCACAATTACAAAATGGCTGTGATAAATAATTGTAGGTAACTGTTCACCCAAGTTCAAGATTGTAGTATTTTCTTAAGAAAAAAATTCCCCAGAAGTCATATTTCTAGATGAATGAGCATGTTATAATTTTCCTACTTGGAGTTTGTTGAGATTTTTGAATGTATACATTCATGTTCTTCATCACATTTGGGAAGATTTTGGCCATTATTTCTTCGGATAATCTCTCTGCCTCTTTCTCCCTCTCTCTTTCCCTTCTCTCTAGGGCTCCCATAATGCATATATTAGTCTGCTTAATGGTGAATCACAGTCCCTTAGGCTCGTTTACCTTTCTTCATTCTTTTTTCTTGTCAGACTTGATAATTTTAAGTGACTTCTCATTAAGGTCACGGATTCTTCCTTCTGCCTGTTTGAGTCTGCTCTTGAGTGAATTTTTCAACTCAGTTATTGTTTGTCAGCTTGACAATTTATTTGGTTGTTTCTGTTATTTATAATTTATATGTCTTTGTTGATATTCTGAATTTGTTCATATATGGTTTTCCAGATTTTCTTTAGTTCTTTGTGTTTTCTTTGAGCTCTTTGAGCATGTTTAAGATACTTGTTTTAAAGTCTTCACCTGGTAAGTCTGATGCCTGTGTTTCTCAAGGACTGTTCCTGAAGATTTACTTTGTTCTTTTGAATGGGCCATGTTTTCCTGTTTCTTTGTATGCTCTGTATCTTTTGTTGAAAATCGGGCATTTAAAAAAATCAGCTACCTCTCTTAGTCTTTGGAGATTTGTGGATAAGGCCTTCACTAATTAGCAGGACATGTTCTGAGCTTTGGAATCAGCCTAGCATAAAGGCTTAAAGTCTTCTAAGGCCTTTTCTGAATATATGTCTTACCTGGGCCTGCATGTGTGATTTTTTTCCCACAATTCTCCTGTATACACAGTTGCTTTTAAATATCTTAATTTTCCCAAGAGTCTCACCCATTTCTTCTCTGAACCTTAGCTATTTTATTAAACTTACCCATCAGTCATCTTTGTTTCAGGTGTCTGCAGGCTGCTTGCTCCCTTGCTGTTTTCATGAGACATTCTGGCTACTTCCTGCAGCCTCTTCTAGCCTGAGGTCCAGGTTGTACTGTTGTTGGCTTTCTGAGCTCCAAATTAGGTGACACAGCCACTGATCCCTCAGGCAGCCCCCAGATGGGTTAGACTATTGCAAATTAGATCCACTCTGCTCTCTCTGGTTTAAAGACAGGAACTGGGGATTACGGTGTCATTTCTTTCAAACCATGGCATCCCACACTAGAGAGGGGGTAAGGAAAGAATGAGTAAAAACACCATGACATTTCCTTCCATCCGAATGTAGATTTTTCTTGATTCGGCATTTGGTTGGTTGTTGTAGATTTTTGATTCATTTCCAGAACTCCTATAAAGTTATTGTAGCCAATCTCTAATTGTTTAATGTTTCCATGTAAGAATAAGTGCCTGGAGCTTTCAAGTCGGCCATCTTGCCAGCGTCATTCCTGAGCATACGTATTTTTAAGGTTGTTGATGAAACAAGAAGTTTTGAGGACTGTAAGAATCCTGTATCCATTGAACTAGCATTTACCAAAGTTTGGAACACCAATTTCTCAAGATGCTCTGGAAAAGAGGTAGGAAGGAAGAGGATTTCCTAGTAAAACAAGGTTGGGATTTACAGCAGACTATGTTCCTCTCTGTGATATTGCCTGTGGACAGAGGCATATCGAAAGCTCTGGAAAGTCCTGCAATAAAGAAACCCATTCAATTCTATTAAAGCCAGTATTCCCAGACTTGATTGATCACAAAATACTTGATTGATCACAAAGGATCAATCTCCTCCAGAACTCATGTTTCTGAATAAAATTTGGGAAATGCTACTTAAAGCTTACTGAGAACTCATGAGGGCTCCTAATTTTCATGTAGCCAAGCTGAAACAAATTTCGTGATGTTTTCCCAAATAGTCAAGGGGCTAGAGCAAAGCCATAGTGAAACCCAGGTCTAAAATACTCATGAGTGTGGCTGGCAGCCCTGCTTCATTCATTTCACCTGTTTCTAGAAGCCCCTAACCCCTAGTCTCCAGGAGAGGAAGATGTTTCATACAAGGCAGGATTAAACAACACCAGGCTTGTAACAGTGACTTCTTCTGGAACGTGTAAAGAGATTGTCTCAAATATAACATCTGTGTTCTTAGAAAACATTATACTATTTTCTCATTGACTTTTGTGTTTTGATACCAAAAAAAGGATTCTCAGGCCATTGGTTTTGTTTTTTTGATTGTGTGTGTGTGTGTGTGTGTGTGTGTGTGTGTGTGTGTGTTTTAGCCATTAGCTTGCTTCATGGCCTGCACAAATCAGATTGCATGGGTCAGTTTCAGTCCCCAGCATGGGCTCATCATCTTCAACATCTGCCACCAAGTTCTGTTTGTCTTCTACTTTGAACTCTCACGAGGCTTGGCATGTTGTGTGAATTTCACTTTCTTAATTTTGATGAAAGCCAATGATACTTTCTTTCATTGTTTGATGTATCTGTGTCTTTTCTCCTCAACTAAGGGAATAGAGTGCTCAAAGACAGATTACTTAGCCAGGAAAACAGAAGTCATTCTAGGTACTCAAGATATGGAGGCTTTAATGTTGGGATTCGAGGGGTGCACAACCATTGGAAGAGCTGGGAGAATGAAAGTGAAATCCTCAGCCGGAAGCACTTAAGTGAGTGGTTCTCCAATAGCTTGCTAGGAAGGCCGGATAATTCTCAAGAAAGTCTGGGAAGCTCCTAACACCTCCTTCTATAGTACCAAAGTGAGTTATTCGCAAAGTTCTTCAGAAAGCTGCTGAAAACCTCCTGTCATCTTATGCACTTGGCTATAACTGCCTCCAAAGAAAAATGGCACCTTCTCTTTCACTTTCCTAAGTGTATTGTGTACTACAGAGGTGTAGTGTGTGAGTCACCTGGCATGGAGACAAACAGGCAGGTGATGGAGCTGGTGCTGGTTGACACATTGAAATCTGCCTTTGCATACATGAAGGAGTCTTTGCTTCTAGAGCCCATGACTGGCCTTCAGTGTCCTTTCCCCTCAGTGATATTGTTACTTGAGCTGAAGCTTTAAGTAATGAAAGTTATAAACATAAATGAGAAGGCTACTGTGTTCCAGGTACAAGAATAGGGGCATCAGTATGTATTTCTTTGGCCAGTGGTGATAACAGCCATAAGAGGATAAGAGTAATTCAATTCACACCCCTTAAGATAGTTATTATCCAAACAAAACAAAACACAACAGAAATTAAAAAGTGTTGGCAAAGTCGTGGAGAAATGGGAACTCTTGTCCATCGCTAGTGGGAATGCAAAATGTGGTGGCCACTGTCGAAAACATTATGGCCAATCCTCAAAAAATTAAACATGGAATTACCATATGATCCAGCAATTTCACTTTTAGGTGTATCCCTAGAAGAATTGACAGCAGGGACTGAAACCTGTATTTGTACGCCAATGTTTATGGCAGCATTATTCACAATAGCCAATAGGTAGAAGCAACCCAAATGGCCATCAATGAAAGAATAAACAATATGTGATATATACATATAATGAAATATAATTCAGCCTTAAAGGGAATGAAATTCTGATCCATGCTACAACATGGATGAACCTTGGAAACCTTGCACTGAGTGAAATGAGCCAGACATAAAAGGACAAGTATTATATGATTCCACTTATACAAGGTACACAGGACAGTCAAATTCAGAGAGAAAGACAGCAGCATGGTAGTCCCCATGCACCGGGGGTGGGGAAGTGGGGAGTTATTGTTTGATGGGTATACATTTTCAATATGGGAAAATAAAAGTTTTAGAGTTACTTTTGGAGATAGATCATGTTGCACAACAACGTGAATGTGTTTAATGCTACTGAATCATACACTCAGAAAGGATGAAAATGGTAAATTTTACATTATGTATATTTTACCACTATTTTTAAAAAGTTATTTATCCTTTTTATAATTGAGAAAACAGGCTCTGAGAAAGGGAGACGGCATAAAAGTTTAACCTTTTGAAGTTTTGGGCATGTCTTCCTTGTCTCTGCTTGCTCCCTTATCTAAGAACTTCTTCAACAAGCATTTACGGATTATCTTATAAATGCAAAACATGGTCACCCACACTGTGTGCTGGGGGCTTCGGAGAGCCTCAAGGACTCACATTTAGCAGGGGGTGTGTTAGAGAGTGGTGGAGAATGGGGAATGAAGACCTGGGTGTGATGGTACCTCGAAAGGCAGAATGTCATCAGGGCTGAGGAAGGTGGAAAGAGGGGTTGGGAAAGGCAGGGAAGTGGAGAATAACTTCTAGGTGGGGAGGCAAAGAGATCCAGAAGGGCTTTACAGAAAGAGTGGGTAGGGTGTTCTAAGAGGAGTTAGGGATTCCTGGAGGAGGATACAGTGTTAACATGGCAACAAGAATGAGAATATGAACAGTGCTTTCTCCATGCCAAGTGGTGTTCTTAGCACTTGATACGCATTATCTCATTTTATCCTCATAACCTCTCAGAGAGGCAGGCATTTTTATTATTTATTATCATTTTACAAAGGAGGAAAGAGAAGCCCAGAAATGTTAAGACACCTGTCAAAGGTCACACAGCCAGTTTTAGCAAACATGCAGTTGGGTGGGTGGTGTTCAGGGAACTTTAAGTCATTGAGTTCAGCAGGAACATGAGATGATAGAAGGGAAGTGGTAGAAACAATATAGGAAGTTATTGGAGTCATATCCTCTCAAATCTTCAATGCAGAATGATAGGGTGGACACTGTTTTAATAATTGAATGAACCAGCCAGATGCGGTGGCTCATGCCTGTAATCCCAGCACTTTGGGAGGCTGGGGCAGGAGGATCACTTGAGGCCAGGAGTTGGAGATCAACCTGGGCAAAATAGTGAGATGCCATCTCTACAAAAAAATTGAGAAAAAAATTAGCTGGGTGTGGTGGCACGTGCCTGAGGTCCCAGCTATTCAGGAGGCTGAGGCAAGATGGTTGCTTGAGCCTGGGAGGATGAGGCTGCAGTACGCTGTGACTGCACCACTGCACTCCAGCCTGGGCAACAGAGCAAAACCCTGTCTCAAAAAAGGAAACTGTCAGAGGTCACACAACTGGTTTTGACAAACATGCTGCTGGGGTGAGGGCTGACCTCCATTTTCAGGGATCTTTAGATCACTGAGCTTAGAAGGAACATAGAATGATGGAAGGGAAGTGGTAGAAACAAGACAAGAAGGTGTTAGAGCCAGATTCTCTTGGATCTTCAATATAGGATGATAGGTTAGACACTATTTTAATAACTTTAATGAACAAATTACACTCTCTTCTGTTCCAAAAGGAGTTAGGAAAGGAGTAGCAAGTGGGACTCTTTGTGGAACAGGTGAGGGATTGGGAGGCCAGTGGCTAGGAGAATAAGGGTTTAGAGTCAGGAGTGGTGGTGTTCAGTGTTGCTGATTATGAATATTCACCACATAATATCAGGAGGTGGGGCTCACTGGGGCCATCTTGAAGGTGGTAGCCAGCTTTCAAGATGGCCCCAGTGAGTACCACCTTCTGATATTCATGCCTTTAAGGACATCCCTCTCATACTGAACGGAGATGTTCTGTGTAACCAGTAGGATATGGGGCAAATGATGGCATACAACTTCCAAGGCTAGGGCATACAAGGCATTCTTGTGTGGCTTTTACCTTACCTCCACTTGCATCACTTGCTCTGGAGGCAGCTGGCCGCCATGTTGTAAGGACACTCAAGCAGCCCTATGTAGAGTTCCACCTGGTGAGGAATTGAGGCATCCTGTCCACAAACATGGGAGTTAGCCACCTTGGAAATGGATTCTCCATCCCCAGTTGAGCCTTCAGGTGACTGCAATCCCACTGACATCATGACTGCAACCTCATGAGAAAGCCCTGGACTTACGTCACTCCAAATTCCTGCTCTCAAATTCCTGACCTAGAGAAATTGTGTGAGATAGTAAACGTTGATTGTTTGTTTAAGCTACTACATTTTGGGCTTAACAATTACCCCAAGGTAATATTTTATATAATGCAGATGAAATAAATAGCTACTGTAATAGCCAAAATGATTCATTCTTTGGCCTCTGTCTAGACAATAATGTTTCTTTCAGAATGAAAAAAATGCATGGGTCATTGGTAGCTGAACTTTAAGCTTAAGGAATATTTCATTCCAGCAAGGAGTAGAGGAAGCTCGCAGAATAATTCCTACATGCTGACACTCCTGATACTGTACTCTACAGTTCTTCAACTCATGGTTTCTCACTCTGGGCTGCCAGCTGCCTCACACAGATGTGGCTGTGTCCTCTGGGTGAAGGGAACCTTCAAGGGCCAGAGGAAGGCATCCATGGAGAAAGGATAACATATAATGCTGGATAGATATGGGATAGCAAAGTAATTCCTTTCTTTTCCAGATCTGCAGGTGCATTCCCACCAGGATCCCTTGGTCCGCCTGCCTGGCCGCCCCCCAACACCGGCCGGCCCATGAGCTCCTTGAGGGTAGGGGCCGAGCCTCATTTTCTTTACGGCTGGAAACCCTGCTGTGTTGCTTAATCTTGGGTGGTGCATGACCCCGGACTCAACTAGACCCTGGTGATGGATGATACGGTAGTTTCCAGTTGTTTTGCTGTTATGAAGAATGCTGCCAAGAACGTCTACTGAAAAGTTTTGTCTAGTGTATTCAAAGTGTAAAACTCTTGTAATAGACATCTACATAGGGTGCTTTAGTTCGTCACTTTCTGAATTTGGGGAGACACCCCTCACAGCAGTGCAGGAGTCGTAAGGGGAGGGCAACAGAAGATAGACACCTCCTCCAGAGAAGGACAATTGTGCCCTGAGGCAGGGGGATGGCAGAGAGGCTTCCTGGAGTTCCTTCCTCATTGCCAGCCCCCAACTCTGGGTCATGTTTTAAGTAAACAAAGGTTGTTGGGAGGGGGTGGAGCCAGGTGGAGGGGCCCATGAGACTTGGGCAAGACTGCCAGTCGCACGCCATTGCCAATCCTGGCTCTAGGGAGCGTGGATGCCAGCTTTGAGCCCTCCTCTTCGTCCTCTGCTTCCGGCCTTTCCCTCTGCAGTGCCCCCGAGCGGCCTGATGGTGTCACCAGAGGGCATTTCTTCCTGGAAGCGGCCCGGGCCCTAGAGAAGCGGCCACGGAATACCTTCGCGGACCGGGCGCCCATGGCACCTGGAAAGGAATCGGAGGCAAGGACACAACGGCGGTGTTCTGAGCCGAGAACACAGGAAGGAGTTCCGGACGTCATGAGACGTCCTTGTCCCCTTTTTTCTCCGTTGGGTTGAGTTTTGAGAAGCCATTCATTGTCAGGCGAGTAACATGAGACTCTGAGGCCAAATGTGTAACGATTTGCGGCTGAGTGTTCTCTTTGCCCACTCCCTCCCTCGCACTCTGCCTGTGCTCACGTCCCTTTCAGAAGGTGCCTTTGGCCCAGCGATTTGGCCTCCCCAGTCCTCTTCTGGGTGCTGCTGGGCACTGCTGGAGGAATAGGAAGAGGACTTGGGCAGGCGCCAGCCCCATGCAGTAATGCGCGAATGTGACCCCAAGGCACACAGTATGTGCCCTGACAGCCCAGACGGGTGTGGGCAGCCCCAGGCCACACGGGCCACAGCAGAGAGTCGCTGCCCCTCCCTACCCAGCAATTAAGCCGAGGCTGTGAGAGCGACGTGGGCCGGGTGTTTTCTTCCCGGGCCGGTTGTGTGCCCAGGCCCCAGGGAATCTGGGATAAGACGCTGGGGGTGCTGCCGTGGGAAAGGCCAAGGGACACCGTCTGGACGGGTTCCCCGAGACCACGTGCTCTAAGCCCCGAATCTGATCCCAGGCAGGGTGCCCCGCCTCTCCCAGCTCTGTCTCTGCTCCCCAGGGGACCTGCTGTCTCCAGCAGACCTGGAGGTGAGCCCAGCCCCTGGCCGCGGAACTGGGAGAGAAAGGCCTTCCTGGGGCCTGGGAGGAGTTTTGCCAGTCAAAGCCTCTGCACAGGCGCTGGCCTCCTTCCGCTGCCTTTGTGTGGCTGCGATGGGAATGGTATCCTGGGAGAGCTGCGAGTGCGAGTGCGTTTTCAGATGGAATGACAAGGAGGAGGAGGAAGAATGGGAGAAGGAGGAGGGAGAAGAGGAGGGACGGGAAACAAAAGGGAGGAAGAGGCAGCTTTGGTCAGCGTGGGCGTAGGCAGAGGAAATGCAGCTCCATGCAAGATGACCTTCTGGAAACCATAATATAATACACAGTGTAAAAACGCCTCAGCGCAATGGCAATGGGAGAGAAAGAATGATCCCTGGGACAGGCCACAGGGAGGCCTGCTGGGGTCTCAGTGGCCAGAGCTCAGCTGGAGACACCCTGCCTGAGAAGCCACGCCCCTCTGTCTGGCAAGGGAAGAAGAAAAGACTCTCCATGATTGTCATGCGGGCAGAAACATTTGCAGCACGTGTAATCCCTAACTCACACTGGTCTGCCCTGCCTACACCAGGCTCCCCACCCACCCTTACAGCCCATCCAGAGATGTGGGACGAGCTATAGGGCAGCCAGCAGGAGCGGTCCTTCTGTGTTCTTCAGCTGGAAAGGTCTCTCGCGCTGCTTGGAGTGTGCTCAGAGAAGAGGATTTGTTCCCTTAATTGATAATGAATATCAGAAAGGTCATCTTTACATTATGAGCGGGGTGGGAATTGTGTGTGTGCAAAGGGTGAGGAAAAAATCACAAAAATAAATGACATCCAGCTCTCTGTGTTTGCATCTCCAGAAGGGGCAGGGAGATGGTGAATCCAGGGGGACTGAGAAGCTCGAAGAGGCAGAAATGAAGGGGAGATGACAGAGGGGGAGTGAGAGAGGCAGAGCAAGAGGGGAAAGTGACAAGAGAGGGAGGGAGGTAAGACAGGCCTAGGAGAGGAGGTCCAGAGAGGGAGATGGGCAGGATGGAGGGGAGAGGTGGCCAGGTGGGTGTTCCCACCACAGAAGTCCATCTTACCTCCTGGGGCATGAGGGATCATTTTTCAAATACTACACGTGGCCAAAGTGGAGTGCACATAGGATCGTGCCCCTCTCCCTCGTTCAACAGTTCCATGGATTCCCATTGACCTCAGTAGTCCAAAACACAGTTCCTCAGCATGGTTCACCTGACCCTGGATCGTCCAGCACACCAGGACCTACCCTGGCATTTTCCTTGACTAAGCTTCTCCTCCAAAAAGTCTTACCAGATTCCTAAGAGCTTTCTCTATGTGCCAGCCTCCCTGTCTGAGACGTCTCACTGTGCTATAAGTGCCTGTTAAGGTGTCTGTGTCTCAAAGGAGACTCTGTGCTGCCCAAGGGTGGGGACCCATCTTAGTCACCATCACATGCATGCAGAGTCACCTTTGCATGTGTGTTAGTCCATTTTTCATTGCTATAAAGGAACGCCTGAGGCTGCGTAGTTTATAAAGAAAAGAGGTTTATTTTGCTCATGGTTCTGCAGGCTGTACAAGAAGCATGGTGTCTGCATCTACTTCTGGTGAGGGCCTCTGAGAGCTTTTACTCATGGTGGAAGGTCAAGGGGGAGTAGGTGTGTCACATGGAGAGAGAGGAAGCAAGAGAGAGAAAGCAAGAGAAAGGAGGTCCTAACTTCTTTAACAACTAGATCTCATGTGAACTAACGGAGTGCGTGAGAACTCACTCATCACTAAGGGGATGGCACCAAGCCATGTGTGAAGGATCCACCCTCATGACCCAAACACCTCCCACTACACCCTACTCCAACATTGGGGATCACATTTCAACAAGAGATTTAAAGAGGACAAACATCCAAACCATATCAGTGTGTATCTGGGATTGGCATGTAGGACATATTTGTTGAAATGTGTGAAACCATTTAACCTCCTCTAGTAGAGTCGCCACAAAAGGGTGTTCTTCCTTTTTCTTATATTTGGGGAAAAGACCTTAAGGAGCAGAGCATCTAGTTCCTGCTGGAGGTTTAATATGGGGAGGGGATAAACCAGCTGAGCCTCAGTTTCCCTTGGGCCATATTTTGGATGGAAAAGTAAAGCATCCACAGGAGAGGTTCCCTGTGCTCCAGGGCATCAGCAATGGGAGAGTCCCAGGGGCTCCCTCTTCTCTCCCACTGACCTTGCTCTTGACCCTGGGCAGGACGGGAGGGCAGGCAGCTGCACAGGGGGATGAGCCTGTCATGCGACCATCACAGAGAGGGCCCTTCACTGAGGCTGACCTGGACACATGTCACCTCAAACAATTTGATGCTTCTTGATGTCTTTGATGACAAAAGGCAAGAGCCAGTGACTTGGGGACATTGCTTCCAGCTGGCCCCCTGACTGGGAAGCCTGGCATGTCATCAGTGGTAGGGGACTGATGAATAGCAGGGGTAACCCAGTTTCCCTCCATATGAGAAGGTGGGAAATTATCAGTGCAGGAAGACAGCTGTGTATGTGCGGGTGTGGGTGTGTGTATGTACATCTATGTAAGTTTGAGTGTGTGTATGAGTGTGTGGTGTCTGTATGCACATATGTGTGTGTATGCGCGGGTGTATGTGTGTGTATGTATGTGTATGTGTGTGTACGCATGTGTGTATGTGTGTGTGAATGTGTGTGTGTGTGTGTGTGTGAGAGAGAGAGAGAAATGAACACCTAGGGATGGTGATGGAGGAATATGGGGTTCTCAGACTTTATTGTTCTCCAGACAGAAGAGGGGAATTATTTTTATTTCTATGAATACTTTTATCACTTTTCTTACAAAAAAAATCTAAAAATTATTTTTGTGTGTATTTCTTTCCATAAATGGTATCATATGATAGCCATTTGTTCCCATCAAAATGGATTTGGCAGTGGGCGAGGGAGAGAGAGCCACCCCTCTAGCCGTGCTGATTAAGTGGGCCAATTGAGGGCAAGGTGATGCCCAGCCTGCTCTGCAGGATGGCCTGGGAGGCAGAGGCTCTTCTGAGACCCCGGACAGGGTGGTGGAGAGGAGGGTTTGGGAGATTTGAACCTCCATGTAAGTGACCATGTTTATTCTATGTTTTCATTGCAGAGTCAGGTGGCAAAGGTGCAGTGTTCAGAACATTCACTGTGCCAGTCATAGCAATTCCTTCTCCATATTCATGGAACACCTCCTATGGGCAGCACAGTTCCAGGCACTGGGGAGACAGGGATGTATAAAGGAGACAGTCTGCTTATTATATTTTATAGCAATATTCTAAAATTATAAATATATATGGATACAGTTTGGCTCTGTGTCCCCACCCAAATCTCACCTTGATTTGCAATAATCCCCACAGGTAATGGGGAGGGACCCAGTGGAAGGTAATTGAATCATAGGGGTGGGTTTTTCCCATGCTGTTCTCATAACAGTGAATAAGTCTCATGAGATCTGATGGTTTTATAATGGGGATTTCCCCTGTACCAGCTCTCTTGCCTGCCACCATGTAAGACGTCCAGTTGCTCTTCCTTTGTCTTCCGCCATGATTTTGAGGCCTCCCCAGCCATGTGGAATTGTGAGTCCATTAAACCTCTTTCCTTTATAAATTACCCAGTCTTGAGTACGTCTTTATTAGCCACATGAGAACTGACAAATACAAGTATTGAGTAGTATATTTTATAATAAAATAGAATATTGTCTATCATAAGCATTTATTGTTTTATTTAATGGTAATAATAATAATAATAATGGCTTTCATTAATGAACCTCTCATTATGTTCAAGGCTTTGCCTCCATCATTTGCTTTAATCCCCACAGTAGCCTTTTATGGGCATATTCAATATCTTCATTTTACACACATGAAAACTGAGGCTCCTGCAAAGTAAGTGGCCCGGGCTGAGACTGAGTGTAGCACCAGACGTTCAATCTCAAGAAGTCTAACCACCATGTTTGTTATGCGTCAGAGGGTCTCAGAGTATAAACTCTAGGCCCCTCTCTGAGCGTGCTGGCATTCAGGGGCTGACTGCTCTAAGATGCCTAAGTCCCAGGGAGGGTCAGCACACACATCAGGGAAGCCTGGTTTCATGCAAGACGCCCTGCAATTAGTCAGTCCCTGCTTTTTGATTTAATTCTTCCCCTAATGTGTGTTCATCACGTAACTCAGGAAAGATTGGTATTCAGGGAAGGGAGCATCAAAGATGGTAATTAAACTGTCTCTGCTGATGCGCTCAGTCTCTGGGAACAGACCTGTTTGATTCCGCAAAGGAAATCATTGGTATTTTAACAGGAGGCAGGAAACTTTTGATTAGCGAGTGATAGATAAACAGATCGATGTCTTTGCTGGCGACATTTTCAGCTTCATTATTGTCACTGGAAAAGAGATGGGGGTGGAGGGAAGATGAGAAGAGGTCCTGGTGGGTCCTCCAGGGTCTGAAGGCGGGGAGGAGCTTGCAGGGGAGGGGGCAGTGCCAGGCTGGGCACGGGGCCTGGGGCTGGCAGGCTTGGGGCCTTAGGAAATCAAGGCTGGGCCCCTGTCCCTGAATGGGGGTGGTGGGAGGGGAAGACTCCAAAGGCCACTGCTGCGCGGCTTTAGGGCTGCTCCAGACAGGGTCCTGATGAGATTCTGCTGGCAGCGGAGCTTTTCCGTGATCGTCTAAACCTGTGTTCCCAGCCCCTGCAGCACCCCCCGCTTGATTGCTGCTCTCTCAAGGTCAGGGGGAGTTAAGACCAGAGATTATGCGGTGTCAGTCGCGCCTTTTTGAAATATGACTCAGTGTAATCTCTTTCCACACCAGAGGAGAGATGCCAAAATCGCACTTCAATCTCTAGCTCGCAATGGGCTTATTGGGATTTCAGCAGGGCTCTGGCTAGATAAGACCGTTTCTTCTCCCAGGGTGCCCTTTTACAAACTTTGGATAAGTGAGGCCATAACTTAGTGAGGGCACATTTCCAGGTGTCGGGGACCCTGTGCCCAGCTGACAGAGCAGGGGCCGGGCCACCCAGTACCATTGGTCCCGGCACCAGGGCAGGAGGGACAAGTAGGCTCTTGCAGTGTGTGTCTCTCCTTGACAGCCACACACGCGCAAAAATCCCAGCTCATCTTCGTCTTTCTGACCCTCAGTGTCCTCATGTGCAAGATAGAAATCAGCAGGTTCCCCTCTCAAGGTCATGCTGACGTTTAGCAATGACATAGGAAAACCTCTGGCCCCTTAATAAGTGCTAATCAGTGGGAAGTCCATTCTGTTTTCCCGGGTTTGACCTTTGTGTTTTTAGATACCTCGTGGAGGGTGGGGGAAAAGTAAAAGGCAGCCAAAAAGTTCCATGATGGTTACCTGGACACATAGATAGCTGGCAATCTGCCAACCCCTACCATCCCCAAGCACATTAGAGACATCCACCTGCAATGCAATCCTCCCCAGAGACATCGAGTCTCTGTGGTTCAGTCACTATATGGTGCATGTGTCTGCTACCTTGACTCATTGGCTAAGCTTGACTCGCTGCCCAACTCCTTGGCCAGGAGAGACGGTGTTCAAACAATTGGAGAATCTCATTGGCTAAGCCTGACTCAATGCTCCACTCATTGGCCAGGAGAGACAGTATTCAAACAATTAGAGAATCTCATTGGCTAAGCTTGACTCACTGCCTCACCCACTGGCAGAGCCCTTGATTGGTAAAAGGAAAGAGGTCGAGGGGAGCGGATGGTAAGGAGGTGCTTGCTGGCAGCAAAAGAGACAATGAGTATGTTGTTCTGGAGCCAAGATTCCAGGCTTTGGGTTCCTGCTTCCTCATGTTGGTGCCTTGAGTTTTCCCCTAAACTCTCTCCTTCTCTTGCTTTTTTCCCTCTTCCCGTGTGTGCTTCCACTCTGTCTTAAGAATCCGTGTTATGGAGAGTTTGACTGCACAGACCTTGGAGTCCAACAGCTCTACAGTCACATCCTGGCTCTGGGAGTCGTGAGCTCAGTGCAGATCCCTTAGCTGAGCCTCACCTACGAAGTCCATCGCCTTGTATGGCTGTTAGGAGGTTGAAATGAGATCACGGGTACAACATGCTTAGTTCACTGCTCAGCACAAGGTGAGGGCTCCATAAATGTAGGTACAGCAGCAGCTGTTCCTACTGACCTATTTCCCTCCTTAGGGCTTGGAGAGATACTTCCTAGTCACTTGATAGGGCATAAGTAGATACAGAGTAAAGTGGGATTCTTAGGAAAATCATCTTTCCTGAGCTCACTGATGACCTTTGTCGTGGCCAGTTATTGTTTGTTGCCTAACATCCATCCCTTCTGTCTCCCCACTCCATTTATGGTGAGAACAATGAATGGCCTTTCCACAGTCCTCTCCTTGGTAGGACTGTCAATCAAGTGCTCTGCCAATGGGTGGGGCAGGGAGTTAAGCTTAGCCAATGGGATTCTCCTATTGTTTGACTACTGTCTCTTCTGGCCAGTGGGTGGGATCGTGAGTTAATCTTAGCCAGTAAGATTCTTCTATTGTTTGAACCTGTCTCTCCTGGCCAATGGGTAGGGCAGCAAGTCAAGCTTAGCCAATGAGATTCTCCTATTCTTTGAACCTCTCTCCTGGCCAATGGGTGGGATAGTGAGTCAAGCTCAGCCAATGAGATTCTCCTATTGTCTGAGCCTCTCTCTCCTGGCCAGTGGGTGGGTACCTGGTCAGAGCTCAGCCATTAAGATCCACAATCTCAGCCAGGCCGGTGGCTCAAGCCTGTAATCCCAGCACTTTGGGAGACCAAGGCAGGCAGATTGCCTGAGGTCAGGAGTGTGAGACCAGTCTGGCCAACATAGTGAAACCCCGTCTCTAGTAAAAATACAAAAATTAGCTGGGCGTGGTGGCCACCTATAATCCCAGCTACTTGAGAGGCTGAGGCCAGACAATCACTTGAACCTAGGAGGTGGAGGTTGCAGTGAGCTAAGATCCTGCCACTGCACTCCAGCCTGGGCAACAAAGCAAGGCTCAATCTCAAAAAAAAAAAAAAAAAAAAAAAAAAAAAAATTCACTGCCTCAAGATGAAAAATGAATGGTTGATGTTTGGTTCCAATCTCATCTCAGCAGACTTTGTACAGGCTCTTGCTGCCCAGGTCCCTCACAGCTGCCCCTTTTGAGCCTAGCACTTTGGCTGATTCTGAGAGCTACCCCACATCTTTCAAGAGAGGTCCCCTCTGTGCCTAGGCCAGCCAGGGTCAGTTTCTGTTGCTTGTCTCCAAAGAGCCCTGACAAGGCCCAGCCTGTCTCCCTCAGGTATTAAAAGAAGGAGGTGGAACCAAGGGCGAAGAGCACTCCTTGGGTTATCCATGATGAAGAGAGGAAGAACAATCCCCTGACTTCCTGTCTGTCCCCTCAGTCACCCTCTTCTCCCTCATCCTACAGTGAGGGGTGACCCACAGGAAGTCATCATGGGAAGGGGGTCAGGAACATTGTGTGAGCAACCTCAGACCCCTGAAAGGCTCTTCTAAGAGGGTCCTTAGCTTTGCCCTCTTAACGAATCCCCAATCTGTTACTCAAGCTCTGGTGCTAAGATTCATCTTGGATCTCCTCCTGCCTTCACTTATATTTTGTTATTGTTCTGTTCTCTGTCTTATCTCCCAGTAGCTATTTCCCAAGATTCACTGAATTCGGACATTGGCAACTTCCTGGCAGAAGCTGCCTCTGGTAGGAGGAGGGGAGCTGCCACGGCCAAGGGGATTTGCTGCGACTTTCCTCTTCTCCAAAAGTTCCCCCAAACCCTCAGGGGCAAGCAGAGTGTATGTAGGTGGGCGGGGCCTCCCACTCCTTTTCCTTTTGGTCTCTGAAGGCTTCCAGATCCTCATGGCACCCAGACCTACTTGGGCAGCTGCACTAGCCCTGACCCTGGCTCAGAGTGAGGCTTGGGGGCGAGAGGGGGCTGGTCTTCCTTCTGATTGCCTATTGACCCCTGAATCATTAGCTGCTTGGAATCAAATGTTCCTGACCAGCCGGCTCTGGTGAGCACACAGCCATGAGATCAGTCAGGCCTGCCTGATATATCTGTGGCCCAGCTCATTCAAAATCAATGCCATGATCCTCTCAAATGGAGACTCCCTGGGAGGATGCATTGATTTCTGGGCCATAAAGAATCGTGTGCCTCCAAACTGCAATGCTGAAATTCCCATTGTCTTTTTGGCTCCTGCTGGGAGCCAGATGCGATATTTCTCCCCACTTCTTTGGGGAGCACGCCACTGTTTTTAGAACATGGTGATGGCTAACACTAGACTACCCCATGAAGGAGAGGGAGAAGGTCATGACTCTCTCATCCCCTGCACATGGGACAGGCTGGGCTCCTAAACATCCTCCAACCCTATTTCAGAATTGCTATTATAATTTTTTTCTTCTCTCTGTTGTAAAAACCATTTTCAAGTCACCAAACCCAAATCAAGTAGCAAGAAAGGAAATATTTTGGCTTAGGTAACTTGGAATTCTGGCTTTAGGAGCAGCTACATTCCGGAGCTAACATAATGTTGTTGGCCAACGGGTGGGGCAGTGAGTCAATCTTAGCCAATGAGATTCTCCTATTGTTTGGACCTCTTTCTACTGGCCAGTGGGTGGGTACCTGATCAGAGTTCAGCCATTAAGATCTGCTGACCCCCTTCTCTCACAGCCTCTCAGCTCTGCTCTCCTTTGCTTGGTGCCATTCTCATAGTAGCACGATGGTGGCCAGCTGCCCCAGGCTGATCTGTACCCTCAGGTTAAAGTTCAGTGAAGAGAATGTCTCTTCCCTGATAATGCTAATGATAATCCTGGAACAGACTCTGTTTTTCTCTGATTTGCCAAGATTTGGACTCATACCCATCCTTAAATCAACTCTAATATCTGGGAAGATGTGATGCTCAGATCGGTCAGACCAAGGTCGCATGATTGTTGAGACCCAGCCCTACTCAAACCATGTGGACCCAGTGTGTGTGGGGTGGTTCCTTAAAACAACATCTATTGCTTTAAGAATAATGGGATGGGTGCCGGGCAGGCAGAAATGTCTGCTGCCTGCCTTAACTCCAAAGCCTAGCTGTGGGGCTCAGCATGTTTCCGGCCCTTTCTGATACCATTAAGGCTAGAAGAACCTCATTCAACCCTGAGGGGACAGGTGGAGCTCCACTGACAAGGAGCGGTGGCTGTATCTGAGTCCCGCTGGGCTGTGTGCTTTCCTTTTTCCTCACCTGACCCCGTCCTGGCCTCACCTTGCAGGCAGCCAATAATGACAGTTTCTCTCATGCCTGGGGTCGGGGGGTGGCCATTGGTCAAAGAGCACTTGGGGCACTTGGCAGAAAATGGAAAATGCCTTTGATATCATGGGAAGAGTAAAACATTTAGCATCAAGTTACAGCCAAGGGCTTTAAAGTTAGGCTAGTCCTGAGTTCAGATCTCACCTCTGCCACTTCCATGGGCAAATTTTGTAGCTTCTCTGTGGCTCAACATCTCACACGCAAGGGGGTAATGATGGTAATAATGATGGGTAACATAGAATATGCCGTGTGCCTTAAATAACGTGTGTGTGTGTGACCTTATTAAAACTTCACAGTAATCCTATGATCCAAGGTACTGTTCTTTGCATTTTACAGATAAGTTATAGGAATTTGAGGCACAGAAAGACTAAGTCACTTGCCCAAGGCCACACAGCTTGAAAGTGGCAGAGCTGAGATTTGAAACCAGGCAGTCTAGCTCTAGAATCCAAGCTCCTACTACTAAACTATACCCACTTGACCAGCCTAGTGTGCAGAATAAATGAGGCACTGCACACAAGCAGCTTATCATGGTGCCTGGCATTTGAAAGTGCTCAGGGGATGTCTGCAATCCCTCCCTCTCTCTGCTGACCTGCAACCTCACAGGCAGGGTTGGCCATCACGCCCCAAGTCCACGTGAGCTGGATTCGCAGCATTGTAAGGTTTCCATGGCAGGCTGGGCAGAGCAGGCAGCACACTGCCCTGCAACTCCCAGCTCCCGGCCACACACACCAAAGACTCATTGTTGGAGGCTCCTGTTTGCCCATTTCGCCCATCACCAAGCAACAGGGGTGCTGCGGGGAGGCTAAGTGAAGGGAAAATGGAAATGGCTTTGGAAACAAAGAGCCGACTTGAGAGAGGTGTTTATCTATAGGATCTGTGATTTGTAGGTACCTGGCAGGGTTGGGATAGTTGGCTCTTTGCAGCTCTAGTGGGGAGTTAGCATCAGACTAGGTATGGAGGCCTCAGGAGGCAATGTTGGGGGTCCAGAAGTTGATGACTGCCCCACCGGCTTGCAGTGGCTGCAACTCTAATGGGGTTGAAGACCACGAAGCCGGTCTTTAAGCACATTGAGATCATGAACTCTCAAAAGGGACAGTCCGATGACCTGGGGAGGCTCCAAGCTGCAGAAAGACCTTCTAAGGCCCCCACCCTCTTTTTCCAAGGTGACCCTGGCCTTGAATGGAAAGCTCTGTCTCCTTCTACCCATGATGGAAGGTGCTTATTAACAAAAGTGGGACTCACTGCTGATTACCTTCCCCACCCCATTAATTTTCATTTTTCCTGAATCCTTTGAGGCAGGCTGTGGGCCGAGGCAGTGGGGACCGGCATGTGCACGTTACACTGAAATGCACCGTGGTGACTTGCTTCTGATTTCTAAGTTAGAACATCTTACCATTTGGCCAGGGATTTTTCTGCTCAGTGTTCTGGCCACAAACCCACCCTTATTTCTCATCAGCTACTTTTCCTCTTTCCCCCATATAACCAGAGCCCTTAGCTCCAGCCCCTCTGACAGCGGCACTGAGAAACCACAGGTTAGAGTACCTTCTCAAACCAGGCAGAGAGAGCTCAGCCATGGGAGAAACCAGCACAGCCCCCAGTCTGAACAGCAGCTGACTTCTCCTTTGGGCAGTTTGCTATGAGGAACTGATCAGCAGGGTGTCTCCTGGAACAATACTTCAGCAGGTAAAGAGGTGTCCATGGAAATTCTCAGCACTCACATTGCATCGGAGAGCATTTACTGACTTCAGATCCCTGGGTCCAGTCTTCAGAGGCTAGTTTCCATTATTCTAGACTCTAGAATCTAGAATATGGTCCAGATATTGGGTGTCTTCTAAAAGTATCTCAGATGATTCTAATATGCAGCCAGGGTTGAGAACTCTTTGTCCGTAGCCTCTTCTCCCTTAAGTGGGTGAGTGCATGACTTACTCATTTTCTCCCAGGGAAGCTTTTAGTACTGTACCTGGATGTCACAAAGGAATAAATCCCTAATGGTGAAATACAGGGAAAGTCAAAGCAGTATATTGGACAGAATGGTGATGGTTTGCTTATGTCTTGAGTGGCATATGTTCCCCTGCAACTCATGAGGCAAGCCCTTGTTGCCATAATTTGCATTTCTGCCTGTCTTTAGAAGGCATGTGCCCTGATAGGGAGGGGTTAGACTGTGCTTTTTCCTTTTCTTCACTGGGAAGAGTTCTGAGGTACATGGACAGACAATCTCCTTGAATTTGTTGAGAGTACCCTTTACCCTATCTTTCCAAAAGATGTCTAGAATAGAGTCTAGAAAAGAAGAAATTAAGCCAGAGTCTTGTGGTCAGCATGGGGGAAGGAGGGGGAAAGTGGGTCTGTGAGGGTGGATGGGGGAACTGGCCCAGCCTAGGGATCATGGAGCCACATTCCAATTCTGGAGAAGCCAAGTGCTCAGATGGCTGGGTGGACACATGGGAACTTGAGCGTCTCCTGATGGGCCTACGATGGGTACTTCTCCTGCTTTGCTTTCTTCTGCATGGAGGCTGAGAAAAGGTCTCTGATTCTGTTTTGAGCCCCTCATCTTTGAGGCCTTATTCTCAAGATCTGGTGGCTGTGAATCTTTGCTTCTGTTTCCTGTGCTTGCTGAGGGCACGCTCTCACGCATTCTCTCTCTTCTCTCCAACGCTCAACCTGTGATTGGAAATCAGGACCATGCATCACCTCCTGGGGCCTTCAGAGGGTCTTCAGTGAGCTGCGAAGAAGATTTAGGGACCTGGGCATGCCTGGATGTCAGGGGATGGTCCTTGGGCTGATGGGCCCCAGAGGACACACTTACTCCTTTGTCCTTTCAGCAAGCTGGGTGCTAGAGAATGTCCAGAAGCAAGAAGACATGGTCCCCATGCTTATGATCCTGCAGTCCAGTTTCCCTCCCCATGGAGGCTCTTCCCAGTTCCTCGGGCACCCCTGATTCCCACTGGGGTGTTCTCACCATGATTCCCTCCGCTGGAACACTTTTTCCTCTGCCTTTCTCTTGGTTGAGATTCCTTCACTCCCTTCTTACTTTGACACACCCCACCTGGGGACCCACCTTGAAGGTTCTAGCTAAGCACCGACCCCCTCCTGACCCAGTGCCTCAGTTTCCCTTGTCTCTGTACCCTGCATGTTTCCTTCATGACACACATTCCATTTGTTATCTATTTACTTGTATGTTTCCTTCTCTAAGGTCTGTTTCCCCCACTGGACTGGAAGCTCCAAGAGGGCAAGACCCCACTGTGTCCTTAGTATCTCGCACAGGGCCCACATAAAAAAGGTCCTCGGAAGATAACTATGATATTAAATAAACAGACAAATAGTTAGATCCACTCAAGAAAAATTCAAAGATAAAAATGCTATAATGCAGAAAGATTGAGAATTTGTAGCTGTGGGGAAGCAGAAGAGTTCTGCTGATACAGGGACACCAAATATCACAAATCAATGCTAACAGGAGATAATAATAGAAATCTAGTGTGTATGTGTGTGTGTGTATGTGTGAGTGCGAATGTGTGTGTGTGTGTGTCTTCCTTTATACTGAGCAGTATATTGGGTCATTATTTTAGAAACATCATGAAAATGAACTTCATTTAAGTATTAATTATCCCCATTTTAGAGATGGAGAAGTTGAGGCTCAGAATGGTTAAGTAATTTGACCCAGGTCACATGACTAGTAAGTGGGAGCGTTACCTGGGCAGTCCTGGAGAAACAGCTGGGACAACAGAACAGCTGCAAGAGCTCATTATTTTCTTAAGCAGAAGATAGCTGAGAAAGCTTAATATTGTCTCAGAAACAGTTTCTTTTAGCCTCTTTATCTCTATGTGGGTGTGCTAGCTTACAAGGACTGCAGATGGCCCAGGAACCTCAGGACCCCCTGCCAATTATCAGAAGAAGATAAGGCCTGTTCAAAACCAGAGCTAACAGGAGCCAGTGACTCCTCGTTACCTTTAAATCATTAACATATCATCATAATTCGAAAATCCCTGCCCATAGAAGAAAATCGCTGTTGTTTTCTGAACATGAATCATAAGAAGGGACATGTTAATGATTTGCGCCCGCAAATCTGAAGTTCCTTCTTGCACAAACTTACAAAACTCCCCACCCCATATCTGACTCCTTAAAATCCTCCAGCTTCCCACAGCGTAGGGAGGAGGAGGTGTCTTGGGAGCAAGAGCCCACTTGCTTTCTCTGGCCAAAAAGCAAATCCTGCTTGCCTTTCCCTGCCACCAACTGGGTGTTCTTTCTTTCTGGCTGATACAAAAGTAGGGAAAGAACTGAGTCTACCAGTGACAGAATTCTGCTTGTTCTCTGATTCGAGTCCATGCTCTTAACCGTCATACAATTTAGAAACCAAACGCAGAAAAACTGTTGCTGGAGAAGTGGCTCTCATCCCTTGGGGTCATTTTTGGTTGTTTTGTTATCAGCAGTGGGGACCAGAGATGCACATGTGCAGGATGACCGGAGAGAGCTGAGGATGCCAGAGAGGCTCCCACGCACGGGGGCAGTGGGCAGTAGACTCTCTATGCAGTGATGACTATGTAAGTAAAGGCAGTGTAAGGCCTATACACTACTCTGGAAGCTTTGGGTCCAGGCCTTCTAAAATAGACCAGACACCTCGGTGGTGCAAGTGATATAGGAGACTGCATAGGTCTCAAGTTCGCCTCCAAAGAGCATCAGATTGAAGCCAGCAGAATAGAGGTGCGAGGAGGCTGGGTAAGACAAAGCAGAAGTGCAGGCCTGGAGGTGAGTGTTCAACACTACTGACATCTTTGCTCAGGATCGAGGTGCACAGCTTGGGGGTTCCACAGTAGGACTGACAGTCCAGTGGATAGAGTCAGGACCTAGACAGAGCAGATGGGTGCCCAGTCACAGAGCATCCATCTTGGAGTTAATTCATTCATTCATTCACCACATATTTCCTGAGCACCTACTTCATGCCCTGTGCTGCTCTAGATGAGTGGGTAGAGCACTGAGCAAGGGAGATGCATCCCTGCCCTCATGGAGCCAATGTTCTGGTGGGAAGAGGACAATAGCATGTCCTCTTCCACAAATGAGATCACGCTATGAAGAAATAAGTCATGGTGATGTGGTAGAGAAGGGCTGGGGTAGGATGGAGAGAGAGACTGGGAAGCAACTTTGGTGGGAAGTCAGGGAAGGCTTCTCTGAAGAGGTGACATTTGAGCTAAGGCAGGCATAAGAAAGATATCTTTAGCTATAGCTATAAATATAGATAGAGATATACTTAGCAGTGCAACCGTACATGGGACCCACAAAGAGCAGTCCAGTCAGAGGAATAGACTTGGCAAACTCTCTGAGGTTAAAATAAGCTTGGTGTGCAGGGAACAAAAGGAACACCCTCTGTAGAGCACATGTGGGTGTGAGAACAGCCTAGGGGACCAAGTCCTGCAGAAGCTTGCAATTCCAAGTGCAATGGAAGGGTTTTAAACACAGGTGTAAGAAGACCTGATTTATCACTTGTTTTCTTTTTTGTAGAGACAGGGGTCTCACTATGTTGTCCAGGTTGGTCTTGAATTCTTGAGCTCAAGTAATCCTCCCACCTGGGCCTCCCAAAGTGCTGAGATTACAGGCATAAGCCACTGTGTCCAGCCTGATTTATAATTTTTAAAAATCACTCGGGGCTGGGTGCAGTGGCTCACGCCAGTAATCTCAGCACTTTGGGAGGCTGAGGTGGGTGGATCACTTGAGGTCAAGAGTTCAAGACCAGTCTGGCCAACATGGTGAAAACCCCACCTCTACTAAAAATACAAAAATTAGCTGGGTGTGGTGGTGTATGCCTGTAGTCGCAGCTACTCAGGAGACTGAGGCACAAGAATCACTTGAAACTGGGAGGTGCGGGTTGCAGTGAGCTGAGATCGCACCATTGCACTCCAGCCTGAGTGACAAAGTGAGACTGTGTCTCAAACAAACAAACAAACAAACAAACAAACATCACTTGATTGCCTTGTGGAAAACAGACTGAGGTGGGTGAAAGTAGAAGCAGAGTGACTGACCAGGAGGCTCTGGGGAGGATCTCCCGCGTGTCCAGGCTGAGTGTTGCTGGCTTGGTGTGGCAGCGGTCATCAGAAGTGAGCCAATTCAGGATGTGTTATTGGGGGAGCTGCTGGCTGTTCTGGGATCCTTCCCCTCTAGGGAGGCTCTTATTAGCAGGAGCAACTCCAAAAGGGTCCCGAAAGGTAACGGCCTCCCCTTCCACACCAGCCTCCCTGCAGGCCCTGGCAGCATCCGGAGTTAGCAGTGTTGCCTTTGTCTTCGGTCTGCTCTGGTGTTTGTGATTAAATCGATCTGCACATAATTGATGTTGCTTCTCGCCAACCTGCAAACTGGACCGGTATCACTGAGGCTGTGCTGTTCCCCACAGCGCAACTACTCAACAGAGTCCTCCCCCTTTCTCTCTCCCAGACCAAGAGTGTGGGAAATACAGCACCCTGTAACAACAACAAAATTCTTAGCCCCTATAATTTTTATGATTTTGAAAGAGTGTCGGCCAGGGTTTCAAGACAGCACATGTTCCCAGAACATAGCCCTGGCTTTCAGATGGTGCAGGCATTATCCTAGTCAAATCACAAACAAATAAATCATCACTCTTCACCATCTCCAGTTAGTTGCAATGGAAATTAGAAGAGCTTGCATATTCACTGTAGTCGGGTTCTGTCAAATTGGAAATGCTTATGATAATCGTGACACAGCATAGATGCAAAGTTGTGGCGTGTTAAATAACCAATTATGAGGTTTTTAAAGGAGAAGCTTGTTTGGTTCTGAGAGACAGATTCTCACCATTGGAACTTGCTTTTGCCTTTGCATAATATGGATGTAATTTAAAGTATCCCTGGGTGCTCTCCTTGTGCTATTTATTTAAGGTATTTATACAAGAATAAACTCTATCGAGATGAGGCAGCGTAGCTTGAGGAGGGCTCCGATAAAGCCAGAGTGATATTGATTACAATTGCAGAAGATTGTGGTGTCAGGTCACCTTCCCACCATTGATTGTTGATTGCTCTATAACGCACGCCCCCTTCCTGCTGCCAGTCACAGACACATTAATTGTGGGGACAAATTTAATCATTGCTCACTTGGAGTACTGTTGCAATTCCAAGCCATTTTTCACACACAGTAAACTTGTGGTCAGGATGCAGAAAGAGAATTGTGAGAGCAGCATGCTACTGCAGAGAGACAAAACATATTTCCATCCTTTAATGAATAGAGCTGGAAGGATAGTTAATTCTCTCTGATTAAGCTATGGCTGTGTCTGAGTGTTGGGCTAGGCAGAAAAATGCAGGATTGACTCTTTTCACTGCTAGGAAAATTCTCCTGTCTTTGTCAAGATCAGCTGGCTCCTACCCTCTGGGCGGTGATAGCAGAAAATAAGACAGCCTTGCAGGTGATCTACCTGCTTCCTTAACCAGGACAGCAGGAGCCAGGCCAGCAATTACCACTGTGGTTGCTGTTAATTTGTTGGGGAACACACACACACACACACACACACACACACACACACACACACACACACTAACAAAAAATTTTGGACTGCAAAGATTTTGATCTTGCCAGTATAGATAACTAATTGAATCCTTAACTAACTTTGCAAAGTAGGATTTAAATCCTGACCAGTCCAAGTTTTCTTACTGTAATGAAAACAGCACCAACATCACGTTGTAAGCAGTCATTCATTTTCTTGTAAGTATTTTGGTGCTAGGTCCTGGGAATTTAGGAATGAACAAGATGTTTAAGATCCCTGCCTTCACAGAGTTTATGTTCTAGAAAGAGCAGTGGTTTTCAAGTTTTAGCCTGTTTCGGAATTACCTGCAGGGCTTGTTAAAAACCCCAGTTTCTGAGGTCCAATATTTGAGTTTCTGATTCTATAGGTCTGGAGTAGGACTCAGGACTTTGCATTTCTAACACGTTTCTAAATGCTACTGATGCTGCTGGCCCAGGGAACCCCACTTTGAGAACCACCCCTCTAGTTTGGACAGTGGATTTCAATTCTAGTTGCACATTAGAATCACCTTTGGAAAGCTTTTGAAAAATACCAATTTCTGGAGGCATTTACTTGGTCTGAGCTGGGGTCTGGGCATTGGTGTCTCTCGAAAGAGCACCCCAGGTGATTCTATTGAGCAGCTGGGTTTAAGAGCACATTTCCTAATCTAAAAATGAGGAATAGAGGACAGAAACATTTAGCATAGGAGCTAAGAGTTTGACAGCTGTCGTTTGGCACTCCAGTTCCATTCCTAGCCCTGGCAATTTTCTTGTTCTTCCTGCACCTCCATGTCCTCATCTATAACAGTAAGAATGTCCAATTCATAAGCCGTTGTAAGGATCAAGTGAAGTAATATATATGCCTGGCATGCAGCAAGCCCTCTGCACATGCTAGCTTTTAGTATTGTTTTTAGAGTGGTGCACACAGCAGGGCTTTGCCAATTTCAATTTAATTGCTTGGTATATTTCCAGCTAAATTCCTTGCCTGTTAAGATACCAGCAGAGGTTTTTCTCTATTTGTCTTTCTTAGACCTGCCATTTGCCCTGATGAGGAATCCTGCCGGAGGAATCCCTGCCACCTTCCTTCTCTTTCTTTATTCAAACACCATATATAATCAGGTCGGTAGCCTTCTCCAACAGCCCTAACTTCTTTGCAAAAGTGCCTTGTTTGCAGCTGTGGAAACATTCGTCATCCTGTGTAACTAAGCAAAACACCCTGCCTTGGGACGTATCTGATACACTGGCGGTACAGTGCCAGAAGTGAAAATGGTACCCGAGAATAATTCCCCAAATGAGCCACGGGCACGTAGTGAAAGCCATTGGATGCCAGAGGACCCATTTTCAAAACTGTGACTGGCAGTGAAGCTCACTCCTCTCTCCATAGCTTTCTTGTGACCCGCTGTGGTTTGTGCTGTGTGAGATTTTAAAAAGTCATTCATTTGGGGGTTGTTAGGGAGTGGGGGTGGGAGTGGCTGGGTGTTGGGATTGACAGGACCCTGGGGAAAGGGGCTGTGTGTCTGTGCCCATGAGGATGGCATGCAAGACAAGGCAGCAACACTGGCTAGTGCAGGAAGGTGATTTGGGGCAAGTTCAGGGTTCAAGAGGGTGGGGCAGGGAAGAGAATGTGCTCTCTTGAATTAGCCTCGTTGGATCTCACTTAAGCTAAATATATACATGGCAACAGCCTGGACCAGGAATCAAGGCGAGTCTGGGGGTGGGGAAGGCAAGGAAGTGCTTACAGAAGCTCTCATAACACAGATCGACTTGCCTTTGCCTCTGGTTACCTGGGGGACAGGACACCCTCCTGGTGGGTTATCCACTCATTTAGCCTAGTGGTGGAGAATGCCATCTCCAGGGTCAGAATTGACTCTGGGCTTGAGTCACTGCCTCCTCTGGATAGGTTGTGTGCCCTTGGGTAAGTGCCTTACCTAGTTGGGTTTGTTTCATTTGTAAAATGGGTACACTGTAATAATTGGACAGGGTTATCACAAGGAGTCAGTGAGATTATGTTTGTAAAGTTCTTCGTGTCCTGCCTGGTGCTTGGTAACTACTATGCTTCATCCAATCTGCAACATTTTATTTGTTGAGTGTAGCTCAACAAATATGTGCCTATCCTTGCTCTGGGAATTGGACACACAGCTGTGAACAAAGGCAGGCAAGACCTCTGCCTCGAAAAACGTACATTCTGGTACAGAGAAGATGCATAAACAACAACATAAATAAATAAGGGAAAAGGGTAACACTAAATGCTCTGCTGATCGTCACAATCGGGTGCTGTCACAGGGAATGACGAGGCCCACTTTCCACTGGGTGGCAAGATAAGGTTTCTAAGGGGTGGGGGCATGGAAGCTGAGCTTCACATCATAAAGAGGCAGCCATGCAAGTAACTGGAGCAATGGCATTCCAGGCAGGGGGACCACAGTGTGGAAAGGCTGGAGTCTGGAGTGTGGAGGGACAGAAAGGGGCCAGAGTAGCTGCCACAGAGGGACCTAGGGAAAGAGTGGAGGGATGTGACATGATGGGAAGAGGCAGGAACCTGCTGGCGGAGGGCCCCATGGGCTCTGGGAAGGGCATTGGATGCTCTTTTGAGTGCAGTGGAAAGTCACAGGAGAGTTTGAACAGGGAACAGAGGAGAGAGTGACTTGGTTTGATTTCTATTTTTTAATTCAATTTTTAATTTTGAGTAGTTTTAGATTCACATGCAGTTGTGAAGAATAACACAGAGAGATTTTTGTACCCCTTACCCAGTTTCCCCCAATGGCAATATCTTGCAACTAAGTATAACAACTATACTTGCAACTATAGTATAACATGGCAACTAAGATATTGACATTGATACAGTTGAGATACAGAACATTTCCATCACAACCAGGGTCCCTCATGTTGCCTCTTATTCCCACACCTGATTCCCTTCTCCCTTCCTCCTCCCTAACCTCTGACAATGAATCTGTTCTCCATTTTTATAGTTTTAGCATTTAAAAATTATTTTATTTTTATTTCAATAGATTTTTAGTTTTATCATTTTAAGATGATTCCTGAGGCTACTGTGGGACAATGGATTGCAGGGGGTGGGAGTGGAATGTGGACTCCAGGGAGAGGGATCCTGCTACCTTCAGAGCGAGGACCTGCCGGTAGCTTGGGCTGCCCCTGTTGACTTCCCCTTCCAGCCCACTCTCACTTAGTGAGAAGCAGAGAGCAAAACATCCCGTTCAATCTTCCCATCATGGGAGTCCTTCTCACTGTGCCTCCTCCTGCTTCAGTGAAGCCAGCTGAGATGCAGCTGGAGGGAAGACCCTCCTGTTTACAGGCACCCAAAGCCCCTGCTTTCTTTCAGGGAACTAGGACACCAGCCTTGAACTGCCCAGCCTAGAAAGCGGCTTCCTGAACAAGCAGGTTTGCCTGGGGATGGAGCTGGGGCTGGTTTCCAGGGGTTTTCTGGATCACTTCCGCTCTTGGAAGCAAGCACATCACCAACATGTGTGGGAAACATGCACACTCTGCCCGATGCCCAGACGCCTGTTAGGAAGTTGCTCGGAATGTTTCTCCCATCTTGCTAGGTCCATCTGCTTTGGATCCTAGAGGAGCTCAAGCCCAAATGTCTGACTGGCTCTGTCCTCAGCCCTCTGGCCCTCCTGTCGGCTAAGTTCTCTTTGAAGACCAGACCATGGGCCTTTGGGATAGACAGGATTTAGGAAGACATGAGGAGGAATGTGGCCATTGGGAAAGCGTCTCTTGTCCAAGCCGGGTGGCATAAAATTCCCTTGGCAGGTTGTCAGGCTTGGGTTTATCAAACTAGGCTTCTGGGAGCCCCCACTCCCTGGTCTGTCTCATGTAACCAGAGAACTTGATCTGCCATTAAAATAAATTTCTGCTCCTCATCTGGTCTCCTACATAAGCACCCCCTCCTGCAGCCTGAAAAAATTCCCTCCCCACTCTGTGCTTTTTTGAGCCAATCTTTGTATTTCTTCAATTTTTATAGCTGACCATTTTGTACGTGAACTAAGTACTAAACAAGCATTGTTATCGCTTTGTGCACAGTGCACCAGAGGCATAAATCCCACATTAACCTCATGCTAAAGAGCGGCTGAATGCATTTTAATAAATGTCCCAAATGGTTTCAATGTCTAGTAGCCAAACGGAATAAAAAATGCACACACATTATAGGATGTTATGAACCTTTCTATCAAAAGTAATAATAAACAGACTGCTTGTTGGGCTGGGCGATTGGGTTACATTTTTAAACAGTATATTGAGAGACAAATCAAAGTAGAGCTGAGATGATTATGTGATATGATCCAGGGAGGCCCAGCAATTTCCAGGGGTTTGCTGTGAGCAGGTAGACATCTCTCTTGCCTCTTGATACGATTTCATTCTAAGCCCTCATTCTACATGGTACCGAAAGAAACGAGCAAATTAAGAAATCTTTGCTGCACTCAGATATTTAATATAAGCAGCCGGATAAAGGCAGAGATGCACGTCATTTGTCAGCTGAATAAAAATTCAGATGAGGTATTTTCCTGACGCTGTGCCAGCCACCATTAGGAAAGCATTTTATTTTCATGTGTCAGTGACGGCATGCTGCTGAGGCCAAACTTCATCAGCCTACAAGGTGTTACTTGAAGTCAGGCACAGCCTGGCCTCCTATTTTGGGCAGCGCGTCCGAAAGCCTGCCACCCGTATGTCTTTTCCGCCCCTAGATGGGATTTCCACTCTGAGAGTTTCAGAAGTTAATTAGCCATTTCAGTTATCAACCCAGAGTAGACTGAAAAATAAATAATAATACCATGCCGGTGGCCATGTTGGATGTGCAGATGTTTTGGTTTGGGCACATCTGTAGGCAATCACTCTGTGTTCTGGGCAGGCACGGTGTTTTATTATGGGATTATATGTGTAATCTTGGATAAATAGTAGAAATTGGAGGAGTTCAGTTGGAAGACTTGTTTTCTCTCCCAGAGAGCAGTGTAAATAGCAAACCAGAAACCATTCGCTCATTATTGAAGCAGTAATCTAACTTGCCAGCCTTTTCCCTTATGGCTGGACATCCGAGGTCAGTGTAAAACTCTTGGCAAGTGAGAGGCTATGGGGTGTCAAGCCAGGAACAGGGGCCAACGATTGGGGCTTCTGCTGGGTTCTAGCAACAGCCGTTGACGCAGTTGACCACCCTACCACCCCCTCGTTGTGGTGGAAGCAGTTGCTGGTATTTGGGACCTGGCCACCAGGGAATCTGGACTGTGACTCAGTACCTCTTTGCATTTGTGGAGGGCAGCTGTCTCCCCAGGCCCGACCAAATGTCTTCCCTACCAAGTGCGAGGAATGCTGAAAAGTGGAGGTAGCGTGGAGGCAGCCCGGGGTGATACTGATACTTTACCCCAATTCTGGTAATACATATAATGATGCTACTCAGTTTTGTTTTTCATTTCCAAAACAGATGTACCAAATCCCTGTAAACTGATCTACAGTAATGCACTTAATTTTAATCTTCAATGTTAAAAGTAAAAACTGATCACTTAAAGCAGAAACATGTGTCACTTCACCCTCAGTTGGCAGAGGATGCAGCACACCCCCGTGCCTACAGCCTGCCCCCTGCGCCACTGACGGCTCTGTCTCTGCTGCTGGCCTTCTCTTGGTTTCGTCCTCCTTACGACTTCTGCTCCTTCTCCTCCACCTTCAGGCTCTTCTCTCTGGGAGTCTCCCAGCCACCCAGTGTCCTCTCTGATGCCCATTACTTGCCTTGGATATTTCCCAGTACTGCTTAGCTTGTGGCTTTGGGCTACAATGAGTGAACTCTGCAAAGCATGTATCCAGTGTGGTTTGGAAAGTTAGAAAGACATGTCATCGTAGTGCTGGATTGTGGAGAGCCGTTGTACAAGGCTCCCTGAGCAAGACATTGGCTAAATATTAAACCAAACGGTGTGATAATGACCACACATCTTTATTCATGAATGAGGACTGGGGTACAACTTCTGAATTTTTATTTCTAGAAAATGCATTGTAGTTTTTTATTTTTATTTTTTGTTGTTGTTGTTTTTTAGGTGGAGTCTTACTCTGTCACTTAGGCTGGAGTGCAGTGGCATGATCTCAGCTCACTGCCACCTCTGCCTTCTGGGTTCAAGCGATTCTGTCTCAGCCTCCAGAGTAACTGGGATTACAGGTGCCTGCCACCATGCCTGGCTAATTTTTTGTATTTTTAGTAGAGACAGGGTTTCACTATGTTGGCCAGACTGGTCTCGAACTCCTGACCTCAGGTGATCCGCCCACCTCAGCCTCCCAAAATGCTGGGATTACAGGCGTTGAGCTACCATGCCCAGCTGCATTGTGGCTTTTTGATAATGAGGTCAGTGCTACTCAGAGGCTCAACACTGGTGGCAATTAAGAAAGTCAGTCGACACAATGAGGGATTCGTTGGGGTATAAAAATAGAGGCAAACGCTAGTGATATATCAGAGCAGCTTGAAATGTTAAGATGCAGGGTAATCATTTTTCTTCTGGTGTAGACCTCAGACCTCCCGACTTTGCTCATTATCTGCTGAGTGTGCCACAAGGTGCCAGGTTTTTTTCTGAATAGCTCCTGGTGGCAGTCACTGAATGGCATGGAGTTGCTGAAACTTGCATTCTTTGACCTTGAGGTTAGGAAGACTCAAAGGCAGATGGACATCTTTTGCACTAGAGTTGGTTGGGGGTAGGGTGGATGGAACAGACTGCCATTGACCATTGGGGTTGACCTCTTGGGAATAGGTGCCTGGAGACATCCCTGTAGGTGAATAAGCCCAGGCAGTAGGAAGGGCTTATTAACAGGGACAAGACCAAATGTAGAGACCAGAGAGAGCAGGTGCAATGGGGGAACTGGACATTTCTGGTAGTCTTGGGGTACTCAGCATTAGGTGAGCGGGGGATGAGGCTGGGGAGATAGCAGGGGCCAGGTCATGAAGGGTCTGTGCTAGGCAGTTTTAGACTTTAGCTTGAGGTCAGTGGGGAGCCTCTGAAAGGACTGGTGTAAGTGGCCTGTGACTTAGATCTCTTTGACAGCTTTGCAGGCAGAACTGAAGGATCAGAGACCGAGGAAGAGGAGTTGGTTGACCCCTTTCAGTTCTGACATTCTGCCTTCTGCTCACCTGTGAGGATGTATGGTACTGCCGGGTCATCGCATTCTGACTCAGTTTCCCATTTTGCTACTTGTTCTTCCCATTCCATCCCTACCTTCCTACCTGATTTTCCATCCAAGATTTGGACAACTCCCTTCCCCTTCTTGGATCCCGAATTCCTCATTTGACCAAAATCAGGGTGCATTCTTTCCTTCAAGAATTGAATCCCATCAAGGGAAACAGCAAAGGCTGGTGCTGGACAAGAGTGGTGACAGCAGGGTCTCCTGGAGGACTGGAGAACACACAGATTTCTGGGCTCCACCCCCGGAGTTTTGGATACAGTGGTCTGGGGGTGAGCCTGAGGATGGAAATTTCTAACAAGCCCTCAGGTGTTTTGATGTTGCTGGTGCCGGACCACACACTGAGTAGCAGTGACCAGACTCTTGGTGTCTTTGGTTTCTCTTTGTCTTCACCGGTGGGTTCGGGAACCTGCAGAGGGGTGGCCAGATGTCCCTGGATGGCACAAGGGGAGATATTTTCCCAAGAGAGCTTCAGAAATTAAATGTAGAGGTCGTGTCCTTGAGCCGGGCTCCAGAGACCCCGTGCATCGCTCTTGGGGACAGACTTATCTCGGCTCTAACCTCACATGGAGGGCCCAGTTATTCGTCCAAGAACAACACGGCAAACAAGAAATTCAATTTGGCAGGGGCACTGTCTGTTTAAGCATACTTTCTCTTAATTTAATCCCCCATGCAAGAGCTTTTCAGACATTTGAATGTACGTTTTTAGAAATGTGGCTTATTTTCTCAGATATTTTCATTCTTGAACATCTGGTGGGGGATGGAGGGCAAGAGGTGGAGAGAGATGCAGTGAGACAGAGATTATTCAAGTAGGTTTGGAATGCAGATGGAAAGATTTTTGAAGCACAGAGTCGTGGGGAAGACACATGTTCTGGAGTCAGGCCCAACTGGTTGGAATTTCAGCTCTGCTGCTCATTGGCGTGTGGTCCTGAGCAAGTCACCTGACCACTCTGACCCTCAGTTTTCTCATCTGGAAAATTTTGTTCTCTCATTCCTTTGCTCACGGGTTCTTTCATTCCATCAACACTCTCGGTGAGTCTACTTGGACCAGGCACTGTTCTAGGCATTAGGGACAGACCATGAGTGAAATGAAAGGAGTCCCAGACCCAGCCTGGTGGAGGTGACAGTGATCAAGAAGTCACATGCTGGTGACAACTGCTGTCAAGGAGGACAGTCCAGTTTATCCTGGGTAAAGTCCATTCTTGGGAACAGCAAGATAAAATGGAAAATGTCACGTAGCCTGGTGAAAAGTGCACTCTCTCTCCTGCCCTCTCAATGATGGTCTGATCCAATCCACACCCTCTGCAATTGTGTTTCCATCTGCTGGGAAGAAAAGGGATGTAAAGGACTTTTCTGCAGTCAGGTAGACCCGCATCAGCTGCGGCGTGATCTCGGGTAGATTGCATGACTTCTCTGTCTCGGTTTTCTTGTCGGGCAGGGAGATGGAGGAGACGAATGTAATAATTATAATCATGGCTCACCTGTGTTGGGCACTTGCTATGTGCCTGTCAATGCATCATCTCATTTAATCTTTTAAACAGGCCAGGCGCGGTGGCTCACGCCTGTAATCCCAGCACCTTGGGAGGCTGAGGCAGGTGAATCACTTGAGGTCAGGAGTTGAAGATCGGCCTAGTCAACATGGTGAAACCCCGTGTACTAAAAATACAAGAATTAGCTGGGTGTGGTTGTGGGCACCTGTAATCCCAGCTACTCAGGGGGCTGAGGCAAGAGAATTGCTTGAGCCCTCGAACCCAGGAGGCAGAGGCTGCAGTGAGCTGATACAGCACCGCTGCACTCCAGCCTGGGCAACACAGTGAGACTCCATCTTAAAAATATATGTGTATATTTGAAACAACCCCCATGAGATTGGCACTATTCTCTAGAACTGAGACTGGGGCAAGGTAAGAGAAACATTTGCCCCACATACAAAATCTAGAGGGGCACCCCAAAACTCAATAATGAAGACAGTATTTCATTGTAATTAAAAAAAACAAAGTTAATGCAAAAAAATTCCTCTTGAACAGATTATCAACGTTTAAAATAAAGACACCATCCTTCTCTGTACTTGCAGGATCTGACCTCACTCATCCCACCTTAATCCTGGCCTGACATCACCCCCAATTTGCAAATGGAGAAACTGAGGCGCAAGAGGTTTCCTTCCCTCCGCCTTGTACTTCAGGGCCTTCTAACTGTGGTGACAAGGCAGGCTGCCTTCCTCCTACTCTGGATGTTGCTCTGAGGGCCTCTGTTCATCCATCCCTCACAGGAAGGACAGGAAAAGGGACAGTAAAGGGCAAGAAAACGGAGGCAGCTGGCCATTTCTGCTGTGATGGTCGTTACTGTTTAACATGCATTAAGAACCTGCAGTGTACTTTGAAATCGAAAAGTACCAGGAAGCGTCTTGTAAACTTAGCTGTGTAGTCTTTTGGGGGCACCTGGCTGTACTTCAGAGAGAAATCAGATAAAGCAAAGACAAGACCATTGTCCATGACCCCAGATGGGAAGAAAAGAGAGAACTGGACACCAGAAAAGAACACGTGGGTGCTTGAAAGAGATCGCCCGGCAGACGGAAGGGCACATCATGTTTTTCCTTTTTTAAAAATGACTTTCACAAACTTTAGTTCATTGTCTGTTCATGACAAGATAGATATGATGGTTTCCATCCTATTACTGAGAAAAACTAAAGCAGAGAGAAGATGTGGAATTAACTTATGGTAACGTGGCTAGTTTCTCTTTGACGGATGGAGAAGACTAGAGCGCAGGGCCTCTGCTTTCATTCCTGCCCCGTTTCTGGTATTTCCGTTTCATCTGCTACACAGACAATTAAACTCATTACACAGGGTTTGTTTGTATTAAACTCACAAACATGGCACTAAACTCATTACATCTTTCAGTTGGAAGGAAGCAGTGGTTCTCTCACCCAAAATCTATGGGTCACAAGCACACTCACTGTGCCCTTCCTAGGCAAGTTATTCTTTGAACCAGTGTTCTGGACTTTGTACTCAAAACCAGTTAAATTTCATTGTACTTCTGCCAAGGTCTTTTTGGATGTCCCTGTGGTCATTTGGTTCTGTTGTAGATCTGGATTATAAAATGGACTCCAGTGAATCAGGTCTTCCTGCATCCTTGTCCCTTAAAATGTGACGTTGCTGCTCCTCTCATCTCTATCTATACAGATAGTCTGTATCACCAACCTCTTGAGTCTGGGCTGGCCTTGGGGCTTGCTTTATCCCATAGCACATGGCAGAAAATGAGGCTGGATTAAGGCACTCAAGTGCCCATCGACAGGTGAGTGGATAAACAAAATGGGCAGTATGCATACAGTGGAATATTATCCAGCCATAAAAAGGAAGGGCATTATGACACATGCTACAATATGGATGAACCTCAAAGACATTATGCCAAGATAAAAAAGTCACAAAATGATACATACTGGACAATTCTATTTTTATGAGGTATTTAGAGTCATCAAATCCATAGATAGATATTATAGTGGTGGGTGTGAGGGGCTGGGGAAATGGGGGAATGGGGAGTTAGTGTTTGATGGGAACAGGGATTTGGTTTGGGAAGATGAAAAAGTCCTGGAGGTGGATGCTGGTGATGGTTGCACAACAATGTGAATGAAGTCAATGCCGCGAGCCACACACTTAAAAAATGGTTAAAATGGGCCAGGTGTGGTGGCTCATGCCTGTAATGCCAGTACTTTGAGAGGCCGAGGCAGGAAGATTGCTTGAGCCTAGGAGTTCGAGACCAGCCTGGGCAACATAGGGAGACTCTGTCTCTACAAAAAATAAACAAAATTAGTCCATGTGGTGGCACACACCTGTAGTTCCAGCTACTCAGGAGGCTGAGGTGGGAGGATGGCTCAAGCCCGAGGAAGTTGAGGCTGCAGTGAGCTGTGATCATGCCATGGCACTCCAGCCTGAGCCACAAAGCGAGACCCTATCTCTAAAACAAACAAACACACAAAAATGGTTAAAATGGTACATTTTATGTTCTACATATTTTACCACCATACAAGTAAATTTACAGAAAAAAGTGAAGGCGGGCGAGTTTGGAGTGTAGGTTTTGAAGCCTTGCCACTTCTGCCTGGGCCCTTGTGAAAGGCTACCCTAAGATCACAGGTAAAGAAGCCCATCCAAGGCCGGGCGCGGTGGCTCAAGCCTGTAATCCCAGCACTTTGGGAGGCCGAGACGGGCGGATCACGAGGTCGGGAGATCAAGACCATCCTGGCTAACATGGTGAAACCCCGTCTCTACTAAAAATACAAAAAGCTAGCCGGGCGACCTGGCGGGCGCCTGTAGTCCCAGCTACTCGGGAGGCTGAGGCAGGAGAATGGCGTGAACCCGGGAGGCGGAGCTTGCAGTGAGCTGAGATCCGGCCACTGCACTCCAGCCTGGGCGACAGAGCGAGACTCCGTCTCAAAAAAAAAAAAAAAAAAAAAAAAAAAAGAAGCCCATCCAGACTTCTAGAGGCTGGGAGGCCACATGGAATGCCTGTGTGAGTGGGGCCATCTGGGACTTCCCAGCCCAGCTTCTCCTCTAGCTGACTTCAGTGGCAAGACTGAGTCCAGGCAGAAGCCACAGGAGAATTGCCCAGCCAACCCACAGAACCAGGAGAAATCATGAACTATTGTTGTTTTCAGCCAGTCAAGGTGGCTTTCCTTCCAGTTACCCAGACACTCCTCTTCTCCAGTCCTTTGCCATTGTGTTCATGGATTTCAGGAGGATATATATTATGTTATTCCAACCGATTCCTTCTATTTGATTTTTTTTTCTTCTAAATACAAAATAATATCTTCCCTTTTATTGTCAGATCTCAGCCAGGAGTTTTCATCCTACCAAATTTTAGAGATTCCTGAAGGATCAGAAAGTAAAACCTAGGCTGAGTGTGGTGGTTTACGCCTGTAATCCCAGCACTTTGGGAGGCCGAAACAGGTGTATCACTTGAGGCCAGGAGTTCAAGGCCAGCCTGGCCAACATGGCCGAGGCAGGAGAATCACTTGAACCTGGGAGGCAGAGGTTGCAGTGAGCCGAGATCACACCACTGCACTCCAGCCTGGGCAACAGAATGAGACTCCATTTCAAAAAAATAAATAAATAAAAATAAAACAAATAAATGAAACCTAGAGATACTAACATAGGCCTAATATCACTCAAAAAGCTTATAGTTGTCACTTGAATATCTTTTTATGAGCTATGGACTCCCTCCCCTCCGTGAACTCTCCCCAGCTCCTCCATTAACTAAAGGTGATTTTTTTTCCTATTGCTCCAGAAGGGACCAACCTCCCTGTAAATCCATTGTTTACATTTCTCCTAGACTGAGCAGCAACTCACTTATCAGAGGCTTTTTTCTTACTTTTATTTTTCTGATCAAACTTACAGCAAATGAGGCTTTTTTCTCAACCAATTAAATTAGGGCTCAGGTCAGGGAAAATTGGAATCACATACTGATGATGGGGAGAGGCAGTCGTGCAATCTTTCTAGAGACAATCTGGCAACATTGACCAAAATATTACAAATATTTATATCTCATGACCCCTACATTTCACTTTTTAGGGATTGCCCTAAGTAAGTAATTGTGAATAGGAGCAGCTACACAGATGTACCTTGCAACATTAATTATATTAGTGAAAAATTCAGAACAACCTAAATGTCCAACAAGAGGGGATTGGAAAGTATTTTAAGGTACAGCCAAAGGCAGGAACACTATGCAGTTGTTAAAACTATGTTATAGAAGACTCTGACATAAAGAGATGCTCATAATCTATTGTGAACCAATATATCAGTGTATTAGTCTGTTCTCACATGGCTATGAAGAAATATACCTGAGACTGGGTAATTTATAAACAAAAGAGGTTTAATTGACTCAAAGTTCTGCATGGCTGGGGAGGCCTCAGAAAACTTACAATCGTGGCAGAATGTACCGCTTCACAAGGCAGCAGGAGAGAGAATGAGTACAAGCAGGGGAAATGCCAGACGCTTATAAAACCACCAGATCTCGTGAGAATCATTCATTCTCACGAGAACGGCATGGGGGAACCACCCCTATGATCCAATCACTTCCCACCGGGTCCTTCCCTTGACACTTGAAGATTATGGGGATTATCGGTATTACAATTCAAGATGAGCTTTTGGGTGGGGACACAGCGAAACCATATCATCAATCAATAAAATAATTGAGTATGCTTTCACTTTTATAAAAACATATACAATACATGTTATACATATGATAGTTACATGTATAAAAAATGCAGAGAGGTTTATGCCAAAATGGTATAAAGAGAACCATTAAGAATGGTTACCTCTGTGGGGTGAAATCAAGGTTGATTTTAATTTTCTCTTTTTTGTAGCTTGTCCATAGTTCCCAAATATTCTACACTCAACTGCTATTACTTTTGTATCGAGGAGAAAACACAATAAAGGAGGTAGTGGCACATCCAGTTAAACATACCTATCTACTAATCCCAGTGCTTTGGCTGGCTTGAGCCCAGGAGTTTGAGGCTACAGTGAGCTGTGATTACACCACTGCACTCCAGCTTGGGTGACTGAATGAGACGCTGTCAAAAAAAAAAAAAAAAAAAAAAAAAAAAAAAAAAAAAAAAAGGCCATGCATGATGGCTTATGCCTGTAATCCCAGAATTTTGGGAGGCTGAGGCAGGTGGATCACTTGAGGTCAGAAGTCTGAGACCAGCCTGGCCAAGATGGTGAAACCCCGTCTCTACTAAAAATACAAAAATTAGCAAGGCATGGTGGCGGGTGCCCGTAATCCCAGCTACTTGAGAGACTGAGGCAGGAGAATCACTTGAACCCAGGAGGTGGAGGTTGCAGTGAGCTGAGATCGCGCCACTGCACTTCAGTCTGGGCAACAAAGCGAGACTCTGTCTGAAAAAAAAAAAATTATCCAAGGAAACATTTTATTTTGTAATCACAGGAGAGAAGTTTTCAACGTATATAATTTGGAAGCAGTAAGACCAGGCATCTGAGTCTCTGCTGTGGGGCAAAAGAGTGAACTACAGACCTGGTCAGAATCACTGAGGGACATTCATTCACTCAGATTCCTGGATATCCTTGTTTAGAGAGTATGGCTCATGAAATCTAAATGTAGTCTCTACCTGGATGGCCCAAGGCAACTGGTTTAGTACGTGGCTCGTGGAAGCAAATCTGCTGGATTGGAATCCTGCTTTTTCTTGCCAGCAGCTTTGGACCTTGGACAAGAAAAGAGACCCCAGTCTTTTGTTTACAGGGAACAGGGATCAGTCACCCTGCTTGCACTGGTCCTTCCATCAGTAGAGCTTCCTGGGTGCCTACGGCTGATGAATATTTGAGGAGAAAGCACTGGAAGTAATTTAAAAATATCCAGGACCAAAGATTGCTTTCTGGATCAGTTAATGCTTCACTTCTTCCTGCCCTTACTGGAGCCTACTGGAGTTGGCTGTCTGGGGTTTCCAGGGTGGAGAAGGCCAGTGCCCTTGGAACACATCCATTCAGCCTGAGCTCTGTTCTTGAGTCTGTGTCAGATGCTGAAACCTCAAATGGCTTCCCGAGGGGGAGAGGCACTGAGAAATAGCCTATCCACATGGAGAGGCCAGAAGGAAAGACAAATGTTTCCTTCTCAACCACCCAACCTCCTGTTCTTGATGTTTCCCTAACATATGCTAACATATGCTTTCCTCAAGAACTTCAAAAACATGCTTTTAGCAGCAATGAAAATAGGACCATGCGTCCAATTCAACTGTAAGCTCCATCATTTCCCTCTAATACCATTACCTCATGTACAGAGAAAAATGTAAATCTGAAATATGCTGGTGATTATAACCTTTCTTCCTGACAGACATTGTAATATAAATGCACATAAATTGAATTTCTTCTTTAAAGAAATTTGAATACCTTTGGAGCATTTTAGCAAATCATCTGCAGCCCTTATGGCACCACATCAATGATCTGTGGAAAAGCGATCTCTCTGTAGCATGACTTCTGCAATAGAAGGACAGAGCAGGGCTGGGACATGCCAAGAAAAATAGAACGCACTTTATTGATATTCAAAATTTATTTTATTAACCTTGCACAAAAGAGAGAGATGCGGGGAGCTGGTGCTATCAGGGAAGGAGCTTCACATATTAACTCCCTACGTCCTGCTCATGTCATCCACCTGCCAGAATGGGGGAAAAGGAAGAAAGAAGGGTGATTGTAGATTTGTAGTTTTGCTTCGGTTTGACTCTGCTTGCTGAGGCTACATGTGGAGGCCTTGTGTTAACTATTGAATCAGAAATGTGAATAGCACTGAGTATTAGTGGGAGGCTGCACTGCATCAGATAAGAGTGCTTGGGCCCAGATGTCCCTCGAGGACCAGGGAAAGAGTGTTGGAGCAATCTTGTGCTCATCAGCTTGCATTTGGATGAACATGAGAACGTGGGAGCTAAGGCGTTGTATTAGTTAGAGTTCTTCAGGGAGACAGAATTAGTAGTATATAAATATATATAGTATATACATACATACTGTATATATAATAGTGTATATATTGTGTATATGTACACAGTATATATAATAGTGTATACGTACACTTATATATAATGGTATATATATACACACTATTAGTATATATACTATTAGTATACCTATATAGTATATATTGTATATATGTATATTATATATACATATATACATATATAGCATACGTATGTAGTATGTATTGTATATGTGTATATTATATATACATATATGTATTATATATACACACACATATAATATACATATATATATTATATAGTATATATGTATATTATATATGATACATTATATATTATGTACCTGTATATACTATATATGTATACTATCTATGCTTATTAGTATATATACTATTAGTATACATATATGTATATATTATATATGCTATATATACTAATAGTATATATGTGTGTATTATATACACAGTATATAATATGTAGTATAGAATATATATGTATTGACACACATATATGCTCTTCATTTTATTTATATGTATTTTTATATATTATATATTCATTTTATTTATATATATATTTATTTATTTATTTATCGTAAGGTATTGGCTTCTGCAATCATGGAGGCTGAAAAGTCCCATAATCTGCTAGTACAAGTGGGAGGCCCAGGAAAGAGGATTCCTAGTTCAAAGACCTGAGAACCAGGGGAACCAATGATGTTGATGCCAGTCCAGGAATCGGAAGGCTTGACAACCAGGAACACTGAAAGCAGAAGAAGTGGATGTCAAGCAGAGAGTGAATTCAACCTTCCCCCACTGTTGTGTTCTATGTAGGTCTTCGGTGAATTGGAGGATGCCGACGCACATTGGAGAGGGCAATCTGCCTTACTCAGTCCACCAATTCAGATACTAATCTCTTTCAGCAACACTCTTGCAGATATACCTAGAAATGCTGTTTAGCCAGCTATCTGGGCACCCCATGGTCCAACCAAGTTGACACATACAACTGACCATCACGGACGTCTTCTACATCTCAGAGGCTGAGTGCAGGGCTCCTTGGGGATTGATTGCCGATTGTCATGGCTAAGCTGGTAGAGTTAAAAATAAAATTAAAAAGAGCATCCGAACTTTGAAAGCCCTGACTTGACCACCACACAACCTATGCATGTAACAAAATTGCATGTGTACCCCATACATTTATACAAATAAATAAATTTTAAAAAGAGCATCTGGACCTCAACCTTCCAAGCTTCTACACCCACTGGTCAAGCCCTGGTCCTGTGCCTGGGTTCCTCACTCACTTCTGGGTGGGTATCTTTGCTAGTGACGAGTGCACCACAAGTGCACCAGTCCCAGTGCTTCTTTGGTTCTGTGCCGAGTGGGCATCCAAGGACTCTATTGCTGTGGTTTGATGGCTTAACTCTGGCCTGGAGTTACCCACTGTCTAGTAATCTCTGGGGTGTTAGGAAAGAATCTGGCAAATTTCAGTCAGAGTTTTTTTTTTTTTTTTGAGACAGAGTCTTGCTCTGTCACCCAGGTTGGAGTGAGGTGGTGCAATTTTGGCTTACTGCAGCCTGGAGCTCCCAGGCTCAAGCAATCCTCCCACCTCAGCCTCCTGAGTAGATGGGACTACAGGTGCATGCCACCACGCCCAGCTAATTTAGTTCATCTTTTGTAAAGATGAGATCTCACTATGTTGCTCAGGCTGGTCTAAAACTCCCAGACTCAACAGATCCTTCTGCCTAGGCCTCCCAAAGTGCTGGGGTTATAGGCGTGAGCCACAATGCTTGGCCAGAAAATTTAAGCTTGGGTGTCCCTCACCTACAAATGTTGGGAGAACCAGAGAACTACAGAGTTCTGCTGTCCTCCAGAAGCAAACGTGGTCCATGCTCCCTCTGGTCACCTGTCCCGAGTGAGCCACCACATAGATAGTGGGTGTATTCACTTCCACCATCACCTCCTGACTATAAGAAATAATTTATTATAAATAAATACATATATTTATAATAAATTATGATATAATTTATATTATAATGTATAATATAAAAACACAGAAAGCACTTACAATAGTGCAAAGCACATGTACGAGCTCACTAAGTGTTAGCTGTCTGATGTGTACTCCTACCTGTCCCTCTCTTGTTCAATGGAGAATTAATCCCTAGAGGGGCTAATTTTCCTGGAGGTTGTCTGGACTCACGGTGAAGAGAGAGGACACAGCAAACACCCCTGTACTCCTAGCTGCTCCCATTTTTCTCACCTGCACTTAACGCCAGCACCTAACACAGCAGCACTCTGCACTTGTCTAAGATTTGTTCATCTTGCTACAAATGCACGCATTCGTTCGGCCAGGGCTGAGATCAGGGTGAGACAAACGAGACCAAATTTAAATAGGCACCAGAAAACCTCAGGCATCAGGCTAAATAAGATTTTAATGAAATATTTCAAAAAATCAAAATTAATACAAAAAATCTACACTGATCAAAATATCAACATTTTAGAAAAGACAGCACCCAATATGGTGGGGATTGGCGAGGAGGGGAGTGGGTGAGCACAGGGCAGGGAAGCAGCAGTCAGCCACATGGGCTAGGGAGGTGCTGCTAAGGGAAGGGCAGCCTCCCCCATTTCCTCTTGAGCCAATCATTATTGCTACACCTTTTCCATCTGTTACATTCAGTTGGAGCTTTATGTTATTTTATTTTTCATGAATTTTGATGATTTATTGTTGTTTGAAAAACAACAACAAATCTAATGAAAAACAACAACAGCAAATCTAAACCATCTGATGTGCCGGGTGAGCAGAACAACCACAGACCCTGGTCTCCCCCTCTGACAGTGCTGGTTAGAACTGATCTGTACTGATTTATAGAAGGTCAATCTTTCTGCTGGTCTCGGTTCTGCAGGGTCCCATGCCAGGAGCTTGTCAAAGAAGCTTATTTTATTAGAATACAGAAAACAAAGATGGAGAGCAAAGCACACTTGCAGATGTGGAGGCTGAAGAACGCTCCACTTCCTATACCTGTAATTATTCCAAAGCCACAGAGCCAGCTGGGTATGGTGGCTCACCCCTGTAATCCCAGTACTTTTGGAGGCCCAGGTGGGTGGATTGCTTGAGCCCAGGAGTTCCAGGCCAGCCTGGGCAATATGGAAGAAACCCATCTCTAATACAAAATTAAAAAAAAAATTAGCCAGTCATGTGGCACATGCCTGTAGTCTCAGCTACCCCGGAGGCTGAGATGGGAGGATCGCTTGAGGTCAAGGCTGCAGTGAACCCATGATTGTGCTACTGCACTCCAACCTGGGTGAGAGAGGGAGACTGTTTCAAAAAAAAAAAAATAAATAAAAATAAATAAAAGTCACATAGTCACAAGCGAGGATGGGGTATCTTCCGAACAAGTCTTTCCCAGGTCACCCGAGGTTCCACCAAACTCTCCTTTCCTCTGGAACACATAAAAAGATGTTAAATTTTAACAGTTGAAACTTCCCAGAGTTGTTCCTTTGCAGACCCTGGGGAGAGTTAAACAAGAGGGATTTGCAAAGCTCTTAACTTTAGAAGGTCAGGAAGGCTCCTGTGGGGACTGGTGAGAGTCAGCTGGTCCCAAGGGGGCATGGCAACTTGAAGGCTGAAAACGTGGGCTTTGAAGTCATAAAGCTTCCGTGGTCATCCAAGCTCCAAGACTTCCTAGCCACGTGGCCCTGGACTAGTGAGTTAACTTGGCCAAGGCTCAGTTTTCTCATCTATAAGATGGGACTTCTTCACTGGGCTAGTGTTTGATGGAAAGAATTGACATGTGTGAAATGGTAAGAAGAGTGTATAGTATGTGTTTAATAAAAGCTGATTGATACAGAAAGGTCACAGTGCTGCAGAAAGAATCACATGTTTCTTTTTCCCCACTTCTACCGTTCTCAAGAGTGAACTCTGGGAGACAGAGGCATGTTTATTCTCTTCTGCATCCAGCACAGTGCCTCGTATCTGTTGGGCATCAAGAAACAAGGTTAATAATGAAAAGATGGGATTGGGAGCTGGGAAGTCTGACTTCTAGTCTCAGCTCTGTGACTTTGGGCAAGTCTCTTCCTCTCTCTGGGACTCAGGGACGTGGGAGATGAAGCCTGGGTTGGAATTAGCATTTCTTGAAGTTTGCCCTGGGACTCTAGGAATGCAATCATGTTTTATGTTTCAGGGCAAGGGAAGATAAAAGAAGGGTTCTGTGGTCAAATAGGATTAGGCAAGGTTAGGATGAACAGCCAAACCAAGTCTTTTTGCAGAACTTCTCAGAGCCCTTATACATCCAGCATTTCTGAGATCCTAGAATTTGGAGCCCATCTTTGGCAGAGCATCTTGGGGAACTTACTGTGGGAAATGCTGGGCTCCATGAGATCTTCTCCAAGGTCTTTCTGCATCTGGATATTTTATAAGGATGGCCCAAGTACAGGTCATTCTGCTTTGTTGGGCTTATGGCTCAGTCTCCTAAGAAGGCAGGGAAGTGAGGGAACAGCTGGGAATCCTTCAGGACTGGGAGGCTCTCCAGGGCAAACAGGAGGTCTTTGCAATCTCCTCCAAGGCAGAGATGGACGGGGGAAATATTTTTATTTTTATAGGTTTAGGGGGTACAAGTGTAATTTGGTTCCTTGGATTTACTGCATACTGGTGAAATCTGGGCTTTTAGTGTAGTCATCACCCAAAGAGTGTTCATTGTACTCATTGCAAAAGAAATCACTATGTAAAAAAGATACCTGCACTGGTATGTTTATCTCAGCACTATTCAAAACAGCAGATATAAAATCAGCCTAAGTGTCCATCAACAATGCTTAGATAAAGAAAATGTGGTGTGTATACATATACAATGGAATACTACTCAGCCACACAAAAGAGTGACATCATGTCTTTTGCAGGAACATGGGTGGAACTGGAGGACCTGGGAAATCTTTGAACCCCTGAGCTCCTGGTCTGAGCATAGGAGTCTTTGAGGAGGACAGCGAGAATGACTTTGAGTGCCCAGGAAGTTAGTTATGCCAAGGAATGTGCTCAGCCCAGCAGAAAGGCAGGCCTCCTGCTATGTAGATGGGAACCCTCTCTGGGAGGCTAATGTCCATGATTTCTCTGAGACTCCAATACTGAGGGGCTGGCTGGGGCATGGCAGAGGCGGCCTGACTAGGGAGGGAGTGGAGGAGATAGGAAGAGGAGATAGGATGAGGAGATCTGGATGGAGTGAGGGAGCCAAGTGATTATCTGAGGAAATCCAATTCTAGGGATAGGCAAGAGCAGGTGCAAAGGCCCTGGGGCATAAGTGCACTTGGTATATTCAAGGAACAGGGAGGAGGCCATAGCGACTTGAGTAGAGTGAGCGCGCGAGAGAGAATGAGAATGAACTGAGAGACGCAGCTGTAGAGCAACATATAAGCCTTTGTAAAATGTGCAAGAACTTGGATTGTATTTCTTAAAAAAAAAAAAAAAAATGGCCAGGGATGGTGGCTCATACCTGTTATCCCAGCACTTTGAGAGGCCAAGGCAGGTGAATCACTTGAGGCCAGGAGTTCGAGACCAGCCCGGTCAACATGGGGAAACCCCATTTCTACTAAAAATACAAAAAATTAGCCCAGTGTGGTGGCATGCACCTATAGTCCCAGCTACTTGGGAGGCTGAGGCAGGAGAATTGCTTGAACCTGGGAGACAGAGGTTGCAGTGAGCTGGGATCACACCATTGCACTCCAGCCTGGGCAACAGAGCGAGACTCCATCTCAAAACAAACAAACAACTTTATTGAGGCACATATTGCATATTGTGGAATTCACCCTTTTCAAGTGTACAACTCAATGCTTTTTTTAAAAAGTAAATTTACCAAGTTGTACAACCATCACTCAAAATCCATGTTAGAGCATTTTCATCACCCCGATACGATCCTTCATGCACATGTACAATTAATCCCCTTTCTCCTCTGCCCCCATCCAGACAGCTGCTAATCTACTTGCTGCCGTCTTTACAGCTTTGCCTTTTCTGGATCTTCCCTGGAAATGGAATCATATAATGTGGGGTCTCTCCTGTCCAGCTTCTTTCACTGAGTATAACGTTTTTGAGGTTCATCCAGGCTGTGGCACACACCCGTCGTTCATTCCTTTTTATTGCTCAGTGGTATTCTGACTTGGATTGTGTGTTCCGTGGTGGCAGGAATCCAGAGGCAATTCTGGAGCCTGAGGGGGACTTGTCATGACAGCGCCTGAACTTTATCGCAGGGAAGTGTCATTCCCGGCAAGGTGAGCCGGGGCTTTGCATGAGTGGGATCTGGTTCTGCCACTCAGGGGCTACTGTCCTTGGATGAGTCCTTTCACCTTCCTGAGTCTTAGTTTTCTCATTTCTTTTCTTTTTAAAATTATTTATTTCTGATTGTGGTAAAATATACAGAACATAAAATTTACCATTTTAATGATGTTTAAAGTGTGCAGTTTTTGCAGCATTGACATTAAATGCATTCACATCGTTGTGCAACCTATCTCCAGAACTCTTTCGTCTGGCAAAACTGCAACTCTGCACCCATTGCACACGAACTCCCTATTCTCTCTTCTCTCAGCCCCTGGCAACCTCCATCCCACTTTCTGTCTCTGGAAAGTGACTGCTCTAGGCATCTTGCACAGTCTACAGGGGACTATCCGCTGCCCTACAGACGCGTCTCTGAGTTCATTCTCATTCTCTTTCTCTCTCTTTCTTACTCCACTCAAGTCACTATGAGGTATTCCTACAGTATCTGTCATTTTGTGATTGTTTAATTCAATGTAAATCCTCAAGGTTCACCCACATTGTAGCATATGTCAGCATCCTTCCTTTTCAAGGCTGAGTAATATTCCACTGTATGGATAGACCACATCGTGTTTATCCATTTATCTATCAATGGCCACTTGGGCCAAAGTTTCCACCTTTTGGCTGTCAGGAATACTGCTGCAACATGGTATATATGCATGTTAACAACAGGAGTGAGAACATTTACCTACTTGATACAACTGTGGTGAGGATTAGGTGAAACAACTCACACAGAGTCCTGAGCACAGGGCCTGGCACACATAAGTGCAGAGTGAACACCTTTCAACAATGATGCAGTGACCATGGAGCCCTTGTTACGAATGGGATCTGTAAGCCAAGCATTTGATAGAAAAATGTCACAGGACAGGGCGCTCAAAGAGAGGGCAAAAGGAGTTTTGTTTTTTTAATATAAACGGTAATGTGACCCTAATTTTTAAAATTTAGAAAATCTAGAAGAAAAAAAAAACTGCACCCACAATCTGGCCTCTTTAATTGAGTTTCAATTTCCGTCTACTTCAGACAGATTAAGCAGACCTTCTGTTTCAGAAGAACAGAGGAAAACTGGAAGGACCTGGGGTGCTCGCTGGGGGTGATGAGGAAACACTGCAGAAGGCTCTCCTGCCAGAGGAATCATGTCCCTGTTTTGCTTTGGAAACCCCGGGGCCGGACTGGTTCAGCCAAGAGGGGGATGCATTTTTTGGCTTCAGCACTGAGAAGGAGAGGAATCAAAAAAAGGAAGTATCATTTCCTTAACTACTAGGTATTAATATCCTGTTTAATTTAATTTCAGCTTTCTGCGCCGGTGAGCTCTTTTCCCTCTAACATACAGTGTCAGCTTGGCAGGGAGTTTCTGACAGTATCAAAAGAGGATTTAGCTCTGAACCCTTGCCATGAAAGTGTCTCTATCTGCACACAGAAGAGAGCATTGTGTCCTGCGAAGACGGTAATTGACTGAATGAGGCCTGGCACCTGGGCCTGCCGTGGAGCCCTGATAAGGACATAAAGACAGGCTTAAAGGGCCTGCTTGCCAGAGGCAGAGACGCTCACAAGTCCCTGGGAGGAGGGAAGCCCAGCCATCCCTGCCATCCCCAAGGAGAGCTGAGTGCAGGGGCTCAGCTCCTGCAGCCCTGCAGAAAGAGGGTCCTGGGTGGATGCAGGCTGGGAGCATTCCTCACTTCAGCATGGTGACCTGGCACTCCTCGTGGGAGATAAGCAGGGAACAAGTAGGCGGGGCTGGCCCCAGCTGGCTGATATGCCTATTTGCCCGCTCTTTCTTTCTTTCTTTCCTTCTTTCCTTCCTTCCTTCCTTCCTTCCTTCCTTCCTTCCTTCCTTCCTTCCTTCCTTCCTTCCTTCCTTCCTCCTTTCTTCCTTTCTTCCTTTCCTCCTTTCCTTCCTTCCTTCCTCCCTCCCTCCCTCCCTCCCTCCCTCCCTCCCTCCCTCCCTCCCTCCCTCCCTCCCTCCCTTCCTTCCTTCCTTCCTTCCTTCCTTCCTTCCTTCCTTCCTTCTCTCTTTCTCTCTTTCTTCTTTCTTCTTTTTCTTTCTTTCCTTTGTTTTTTCAGGGTCTCACTCTGTCACCCAGCCTGGAGTGCAATGGTGCTATCACAGCTCTCTGCAGCCTCAACCTTCCAGGCTCACGCAATCTTCCCACCTCAGCCTCCCGAGTAGCAGGGACTACAGGAGCATGCCACCATGCTTGGGTAATTTTTCTATTATTTGTAGAGGCAGGGTCTCGTTATGTTGCCCAGACCGGTCTTGAATTCCTGGGCCCAAGTGATCTGCCCACTTCAGCCTCTCAAAGTGCTGGGATTACAGGGATGAGCCACCATGCCTGGCATTAAGCCCCCTATTTTTTTGATAAACACACCCTATTCTTATTTGGCTGGCCCCCATCTAACAAGATCCAACCTCCACTATCTGGACGTGTTTGTCTTTAGTCTTCTTGTCTTGAGCTACACAGCCACTGTAGAAATGAATCAGGAGCTCTGTGAGTCTGTGTAGTTAATTTCCCTAGTGATTTCACGATGCTCTGTGCTCTGGGAGGCCCTTGCTCAGGCCTCACAACCTTGAATGGGATTGCCCATCTCTCTGAGAACTTTGGGTTGATCGCATTGCTTCTTCCCACCTTTCAAGATAAACAAATACTTTCTGGTTCTTTCTCTGTAAATTGATGGCAGTTTAGTCTGTAAGTGACCACAAGGTCATTGCCCACACATCCATCCATCCATCCATCAATGAATCCATCCATTCACCCATCCATCCATCCATCCATCCATCCATCCATCCATCCATCCACCCATTCATTCACCAGCCTATCCAGCCAACCAGCTAACCAGTCAACTTTGGAGAGCTTATTATACTTCACATACAGGTGGACAGTATCTTTAATAGACTTTGAATGGTGAGAGCTGTCGAAGCCTGAATTCCTGTGTGACCTCGGCTAAGTCACTGCCTTAGAGTTTGCCATAATTAGAGTCTGCATTGGTCAGAGGCAGGCTAACTTTTAAAAGATAGCTCCTAATTTCAATGGTTTAACGTAATATACATTTATTTCTAATTCATGATCCAAAACAGATGTTTTTGATTAATGCACATCATTCCTCCATGCAATGATTTAGGGGTCTAAGTTCCTTTGATGCTGAAACCCAGCCCTTCTTAGTCATTCTGCTGGTACATTGAGTAAAAGTGAGGATTAGCTATGGGAGCTCTAGACATGGTGCACATTCACTTCTGTTCACCTTCCATTGACCAGAACTCAGTCATATGGCCACATATGACTGTAAGGGTGGCTGTGTACCCAGGAAGGGGAGGAGAGTGTAGACATTGGTGGGTGCCAGCATTTTGGGAGGCCGAGGTAGGAGGATTGTTTGAGCTCAGGAATTTGAGACCAGCCTGGGCAACATAGTGAAACACTGTCTCCATACCCGTACACAAAGTTAGCCAGGCATGATGGCATGCACCTGTAGTCCCAGCTACTTGGGACGTTGAGGTGAAAGGATTGCTTGAGACCAGGAGGACAAGGCTGCTGAGAGTCGTGGTTGTGCCACTGCACTCCAGCCTGGATGACAGTGAGACACTGTCTCACAAAACAAAGAAAGAAAGAAAAGAAAAAGAGAAACCTCTGTATGCCAGTTAGTTTTCTCATCCATAAAATGGAGAAATGGGGATGCCAGTCACTGTCCTGTCTTTCGGGGTAGCTTTAGTGAAGGGATCATATGAAAATGGGTTTGGAAGCATTTGTCCCAGTAGATGACATCCCGTATGTGTAGAATCATTGCTTTATGATTTACTATCATTTGTTTGCAGGACTTCTTCTGCCCCGGCCTCAAAATTGCTAAAAGGCATCAAGTGAGTTATTCAGCAAAGAGCTTATGACAGAACATGGTGCTCAAATGAAGTCCTTGCCCTTGAAATATTAACCTCGGGAGGCTGGGGTGAACTGGGAAGTTCAGAGCCTTCCTCTAGGTCTCTGGCAGCCTGCTCAGCTGAGTGTGTTTTTCCAGCTCGAGGAGAGACAAGCCTCGTCTCCACACTCCAGATGTTCCCAGCCCTGCAGAGCCATCATCACCTAAGCGAGCTGTCGGGCACCGACTCTCTGGGCTACATTCTCCCATGGGTTCTCTTTAACGTGCTTGGTTTCACTGCAGGGGAATGCTGAAGAGACACAAGTGTTTTTGTTTTCTTTCTTTAAAAATACAGAAACTGTAATCTGTTTTACATCTGGGTCTGAGTGCAGACAAGCAAGAGTGGGCGGAATGGAGTGATGGGCAATCCAGCTGCAAAAAGAGGTGCATATACCCCTCTGCAGACAGCACATCTGTGCAGGTGTATCAGCCGCCTCATGGAAGGAGCCATGGAAAACACTGGGCCCCTCCAGTTGGGGCAAGGGGATGGATTGTTTTTCTTTTTCAGTGATGCTGGAACCTTTTCTCTTGGAGCATGTCTGGTTCTGTCTAGGTTCTCTGGAAACAGTTAGAAGAAACAGCCGGATGTTTGAGGGAAAATGTCTAATGTGCTTAACATCTTTATAAAGCCGGTTCACATTTAGAGAAGTGATTTATCCGAATTGATTCTCCCAAACCAGCTCTATTCTCCCCGTGCAAAGGGGCTTTCTTGAAACGTCCAAATGTTTATAGGATGGATGAAACAAACTTGAGGTCCTAAAGTGCAGCTGCTATTTAAATATAAGCGTCTAGGGCCCAGGCAGCTGATTATTGATGGGTGTTGAGTGCCACATTGCAAAGTGCGCAGCCGGCCTGCCTTAAATAACTCTAACTAGGCCCAAACAGTCCTGAAGAGGTTTCTAGGATTAGGTCACAGCCTGGCAAAAGCAGAGAAAGTCTGGAAAAATCCTAGGAGGATTTAAAAAGTTTTTTTCCTTTTGTTTCAATTTATCAGATCAAGCAACTGATGCAAGCTTTGGACCAAATGGAACATTTCAAGAACTCGGATTCTAAAATCACAATCAGCTGGAGGAATTCGGGTTTGCATCTGGCCCAGAAGAATATTCTTGAGGATCTTTTGAAAGTATCACCAAGAGCAAGACTGGTGAAGCGAATTACTGCCATTGTTCCCCAAGGAAAAAAGGATTCATTTCATTCCTAACTGCAAGGCATTCAGCAGGTTAACTGGCAAGTGGAAAAGAGCCTAACCAAATTATCCCTTGGGACCATCAAAACATTCAATAAACCAAGACACAAATGCCTCCCAAAAATTCCATCTGCAAGAAACGTTTTCTGCATTAAGAAGCACAAAGGAGATACGTGTTCTATTCATCCACGCAGGCAATGCTGTCACCCAGGAAGTGTCGCTCAGGGGACCTTACTCCACACCTGGCCTCTGATGTGTAGGCAGGCCTGGAACAGAAACCATTGCAAAAAATCCAGCATCATCTGTGGGATTCTCCCTCAATGTCTGTTCCGTGAAAGATGCATTTTGTCCTCTGGAGCCTGGTGTTGGAAATAAACTTGGCTGCACAGGTAAACTCTTAAGAGGCCGGCTAATGCCAGGTGATTCTCTCAGCTTGTGAAATCTCAGCCTTTTACTTGGTCATATTTTCAAAGGAGAAGACAGCTAATGGGAGTAAGTTCCTTACATTAAAAACATACTTCCAGTTAACAGCACCAAACCACTTAAGTTGGAAGCAGACCAATTATTAATTAGATGAATGGCCTTTTATAAATCCCTCTTCAGGTTCAGGACAACTGATGGGTTTATGGTCCGTGCATTAGAGAACACGGTTCCTCCGTGGTTGTAATTATCTATAGTTGCTGGCAATTGGGGGTTATTGCACCAAAATCAAATGCCCCATGAACATGCCCCATGAACATGGGGTGATGGGGAGAAAGCTGAAATAGCAGAGGATGGTTTATTCTATTGTCCTTCTTAAGCTGTTTGATTTTGGCACAATCCCTAGAGGTTTTTTCTTGGTTTCCTCATCTGAATGTGCATGTAATTGATATCTCTAGTTTTTCTCTGCCCAGCATCCATTCCTCCTTTCTTTTGATAGCAATCTCTTGGTTTCCATGGAGAAAACATCCCTTCTCCACTCCCAGCCATTTTGTTTGGGAGAATTGGCTACCCTCTTAGCTCTAGGGATGGGCATGTAGCCCAAGCCTGGCCAATCAGAACACTGAATCCTTCTAATCCCAGCGATCGGTTCAGATCTAATCAGAAACAAAGAAACTCAATTTTCTGGCACCATATAAACAACCATTGTTCGTGGAGAGCAGATCTGACATGTTTTGACTCTGATGCTCAGCTTCATTCAAGTCTGTGAATGTTTGTAAGTTGAAAGTTTGGGAAGTTCATACATTTTCTGTAATTCTTTTAAAAATATTTGGAAGACTGTAAAAGAAATCCCTTGCTTTTATAAACTACAGAAAGTAGAGCCACGCAAGGTCTTGGCTGGTGGGGTTGAGAAACACTGATTTAATGGAGAATCCCCTGGACATGGAGACGTTAGTCAAGGGTATAAATACTGCTGGAAAATATAGTTCACAATGCGCAGTGGCTTTACATGCACAAAGTTTAGTGTTTCTTCATGTCACTGTCCTGCTGATAGTGGGTAGGAGGGACTCTGCTCCCCCAGACATTCAGCGTCAGGTTCTTTCCATCTGGTGGCTCCACCATCCCCTGCACCTGCTGAGCTCCCACTGGATCTTTGCATTCTGACAACAGGTGGCAGGAAGAGAATGCTGGAGTATTGTGGTGAGGTTTGATGGGAAGACTGGCAGTGATGCATTCATTCTGCCTACGTGCCATTGGTCAGAATGCAGTCACATGGCTCCCTAATTGCAAGGGATGCTGGAAAATATAGTCTAGCTGGGTGCCCACGAGGAAAAGGGGAAAATATAGGTAGACAGCAACAAGATAGCCTCTGCCTCGCCATGGCAACACAAATTACAACCTGGTGGTTAAGTCAAAAGCATGCTTTATTTTTGTGAATGTGGATATCACAGGTGTGCTTTCTTTGGGGGATGGAGGATACAGAAGAAAATAACAAAAACTCAAAGCTGGTTGGGCTTGATGGCTCATGCCTGCAATCCCTGAACTTTTGGAAGTCAAGGCGGGAAGATCACTTGAGCCCAGGAGTTTGAGATCAGCCTGGGAAACACGGCAAAACCCTATCTCTACAAAATGTACAAAAGTTACCCAGTCATGATAGTGCACCTGTAGCTTCAGCTACACGGGAGACTGAGGTTGGAAGTTTACCTGAGCCAGGGAGTTTAGGGTTGCAGTGAGCCATGATTATACCATTTGCACTCCAGCTTGTGTGACAGTGAGATCCAAAATAAATAAATAAATAAATAAAACTCAAAGCCAGCCATTTCTGGTGTATTTTACCTCTAAAGGATGGAAATTATTTAGACATAATAAGCTTCTTGGTTATCATTTAATGTCACCTTCATCTTAAGTGATTTATTTGATGTTAGGTAACAGAGTTGAAGGGTCCAGTGTTGCTCAAGTCAGAACTGGGTTTTCCTTTAACCAGGCATAAATCTAGTATCCTATCTGGTCATTTGTTTGTGACTGTCTCAAAATCTAGTCCCCAAGAAAGCTGAAGTTTTATATATATCAAATCATCTTAAGGCTCCACACTCGTCCTATGGGTGACATTATATGTGTTCATGAGAAAATCATTTCAAGGGCTACAAATGAGTCCTTTAGTAATACCCAGGAGTCATAATGTCTGTGACATAATGAACCGTCCTAAATTACAACCTACAATAATTAGATCACTTATTGCAGCATTCCAGGCCCTGAAACAATTTGCTTAAAGTGATAGTTACCTCTAATGAAAAGATACATAACGGAAAATGTCAGCAACCTTTTAAATCCTCTACGAATTATCATGAGAACTGTCTTGTGCAAAGTGCCCATGGAGAAACATCTGTGTCACCATCTCCTCCTAAATTAGGTGAGTATTTTATGATCGCTTGGAAATGGAGAGAATTCCCCAGGGTGGTAAGAAGATTAGGTAAGGGTTAGTTGCCTCTTTCAGCCTTTTTCCTACCCTGTCCCAGCTCTGCCTCTCTCTCTCTCTCTCCCTTCCCCAGCATTCACTGTCGCTGAAATACCTCCAGAATCTTAACTAGAAAGATCTATGGTTGGACTGGGTGCTGTGGCTCATGTCTGCAATCCCAGCACTTTGGGAGGATGAGGCAGGAGGATTGCTTGAGCCCAGGGGATTGAGGCTGCAGTGAGCTATGACCATGCCACTGCACTGCAGCCTGTGTGACAGAGCAAGACCCTTGCCTCTTAAAAAAGAAAAGAAAAGAAAAATAGATGGAATGGTTATCAGCTTCTCGTGAGGTGGGCTTTCCTTGAACTCCTGGAGTCCCTGGCCACGTGGCAGATGGGAGGTTCCTAGTCTCCCTCCAAGCCCATTCCAAGTGGATATACTTCATAGCCACCTCTCTGATGAGGATGGAGGGGGTGCTCCATTCTGGGGGCTGATGGAGAACATTGTCTGCAGAGGGCTGGCTATGTCTTGCAGTCATGCCCTCAGCAGGAGACAGGATCATTCGAGGAGGCTTTCAAAAGGCACTGTTTACGAAGATGTGGGCAGGAAGCAGGGAAACCAATGACAACAGAACCGTTGCTCCCCTCTAGACCTAAAGCAACAAGGGGAGGGAGCAGTTATCAGAATCCAGAAGAGACAAGCAGATAGAGGGGGCCACCTAGAGCCATCTGCTGAGGCCACAGCCTGTCCTGGGTGCCCCAGAGGGAGGAAGCCCAGGAATAGACACCCGCTGGCTTTCCTCCTTCCTCTCTGCCTCCCTCTACTCTCTTATCAGGGCTCCCTGCTGGCTCTCCTGTAAGCTGTGTCAGGAGTTGGGGTGGGAGGAGGCATAGGAACTCTGATTCTTTCCAGAGATGAGCCTCCTGGGCCACGGAGCAGTGGGAGAAAAGGGGAGAGCAGATCTGGGGCAGGGGAGATACAGATGTCCTCCAGGTAAGTTTCTGCCTAGAGCCCTTCTGTTTGGGAAACTATCTTCCCTGCCTGCCACAGCTCTGACTCCTCCTCCATGCCCTAGGTCCCTGTCACACTCCTCTGGGTGGGTGGGAACCAGCCTCTGGGGTCTCCAGCAAGGCCAGCAGCTCACTGAATTGAGGTACCTGACCCGGGGCTGCGTTCCCATCCCTAGCTTTGGCTCTTTCCAGAGGAGATCAACGGGGCTGCCTGTCAGGGGCATCTGATGACAATGTGTGGTGCTCCCCTGCCCAGAAGGCAGACAGATTTTGTTTGTTTGTTTGTTTTTGTTTTGAGACAGAATCTTGCTCTGTTGCCCATGCTGAAGTGCAGTGGTGTGATCTCCATTCACTGCATCCTCCATCTCCTGGGTTCACATGATTCTCCTGCGTCAGTCTCCTAGGTAGCTGGGATTGCAGGCATGCACCACCACAACTGGCTAATTTTTGTATTTTTTTAGAGTTTCACCATGTTGGTCAGGCTGGTCTCCAACTCCTGACCTCAGGTGATCCACCTGCCTCAGCCTCCCGAAGTGTTGGGATTACAGGCACGAACCGTGGAGAGGGGCTTAACAGCCAGAATTCGAGGCTTCCTTCACTTTACAAGCCCACCCTAAAAGTCTGAGGATATGCCCTCATGAGAATGAAGGAGTTCCACCAGAAAAATAGTTGATAACCACACCCTTCTAGAAAAGGGGTTCACTCGGCTACACTCCTAGTTCTTGAGAAAAAATAGGAACTGAAAGGAAATTATTATCGTTTAGACCTTCTGGCTTCCAGAAAATTTATTTAAAAGCACCCAGAGTGACTCCTGGCATATGGTGGGTGCTGAGAAATCATCAGGGGGATCTGAGTTCAGGACCTAAAAGCTAGTTCTCGGAGCAAAACCTTCCTTGATGCCAGCCATACCCCCAAAAAGAATAGGATCCATTTTGCAGCTAAAAATCATTTATTTGCCTTCAGGTTTAAGTGTCTATAACAATTGTGATAATAATAACAACTCATTTTAATGCAATAGGTAATTTATTGATGTAGTCCCATTGTGAGCCTCAGGACAACTCTGTGGAGCTAGAGATGAGGAACAAGCCTCAAGAGCCAGAGGCACCGGGGCGCTGGGAGTGCAGCCCGCTCTGCTTGACACAAGCTGGCGCTCCATGCCTCCATCCCTGCTTTGCAAGCCTAGCTGGGGAAAAGAAAAATCCAGAATTATAAGAGGTCATCCCTTAAGGGGCTAATGGCCTTGTTGAAGAAACAAGCAAATCCTTAGGGAGGATTTGCAAGTACTGTAGGACTCAGATGTCAGTGTAAATGTGTGTATGTGCGAGTTTGTGATAGTGTGTGTATGTGAGAGTGTGTGTGCGAGTATGTGTGTGTGAGAGAGAGTGTGTGTGTGAGACAGTGTGTGTGTGAGCATGTGAGTGAGCTTGTGAGCATGTGTGATTGTGTGAGTGTGTGAGTGTGTGCTTGTGTTATCAAGCATGTGAGTGTGTGAATATGTGAGTGTGATGGTGTGTGAGAGACAATATGTGTGTGACTGTGTGTGTGAGCATGTGAGTGTGTACCTGTGTGAGTGTGTCTGTGAATGTGTGTGTGACAGTGTGAGTGTGAGTATCCATGTGCGTGTGTGAGTGTGCACACGTGTGTGTGTACAAGTGGGTGGGATCAGGCCACCCTGCTGGGAAGAAACAACTCCAGCTGTTCTCTCTTTTTCTCCCGTCCTCTGTGACTTCACTCAAGATTCAAAGTCCCAGGGAAGATTCCGATTGGTTGATCTGGAGTCATGTACGCACCCAGATGGGCAGGGAAGGGGTGTGGAAACTTGATTGACAGTCCTTCAAGACTACACACAGTGGGGGAGTGTTAGGTAATTCTCGCACACAAATTCAATTACTGTTACGAAAAGAAGATGGAATTTAGTAGGAGAGGTTGAAAAATCAACAAGCATCCACTGTGCAAGACATTGTCATGCCTGCAGATTTTTACCCCACCCTCTACAGCCCCACAAGCCAGGCAGAACAGGTGGCACTGGAGAAGTGGAAGCCAAGAGAGGGAAGTGACTTGCCCAGGTAACACACAGCATCCACCTTACTCCCATGCCACCACCTGCCCCACCTTGCTGTCTCTCAGGCTGCACAGCCTGTGTGTACCTGCTCAGGCCACCCAAGGCCTGTATGGCAAGGGAGGAGCTGAGGTGAGCCCAAGACAACAAGGGACATGCCTTACCCACCCCAGGCTGGAGGCAGAGTGGGCCATGGGGTCAAGGCAAGAAGAAGGTGTTCTTTTTAACAGCTTCCGAGCAGGGACAGGCAGTCACCTCCTCCCACCTGGAGATCATGGGCCTCCGCCCAGAGTGGTACCTGCTGTGACTCTTACTTGCTGGAAGAAAAGTTTGGAGATGAGAGCAGGGGTGACAGTGGGCTGGGGCTCCAGGTGAGCAGAGCAGGTTAGGAACGTTCCGGAGCCCAGGAGAAGAGCAAACCTGACCTTCTTCCATCCTACAAAATTATCAGCACCCGTGAAATGTTGGCTTCCTAAGACTTGGGGAATGAACTTTCCAAAGTCCCCGCCTATCTGAAGCAAATAGCCCTGAGTCAGAACTTCTTCCTTCCCCTGGCTCCCAGGGTGGGTCAGAGGCCAAGAGGGTTCTGTTCCAATTCTAGTGCTGTCACTGACTAGCCGTAATCTTGCACTCATCTCCCTGGATCTCATTTGTACAATTGGAAGGTTGAATTAGAAAACAATTACAGTTAAAATATTAATATTAATGAGTAACACTGCCCTAAGTACTTGAGGCAGAGAGCAGCTACCTGTCCACCAAAAAGTTGAGCTTTTTCTGCCGTAGTGTAGAGTTCACCCTGGGAGGCAGTAACCCAGCCAGGGTCTCCATTTCCCAGACCCCTTGTGTACCGGCGCAAAACAGCAATGTTTTCTGGCTTTTGGCTACTATGAACAGTGCTGCTATGGACATTTGTGTACACGTTTTTGTTTGCACATCTATTTCCAATTCTTTTGGGTATATATCCAGGAGGGGAATTTCTAGATCTTATGGTAATTCTTTTTTTTGGGGGAAAGGGGTTGTTTTAGTTATTTATTTGTAGTAGTCCATTTTCTTTTTTCTTTTTTTATTATACTTTAATTTCTAGGGTACATGTGCACAATGTGCAAGTTTGTTGCATATGTATACATGTGCCATGTTGGTGCGCTGCACCCGTTAACTCGTCATTTATGTTAGATATTTCTCTTAGTGCTATCCCTCCCCCGTCCCCCCACCCCACGACGGGCCCTGGTGTGTGATGTTCCCCACCCTGAGTCCAAGTGTTCTCATTGTTCAATTCCCACCTATGAGTGAGAACATGCGGTGTCTGGTTTTCTGTCCTTGCGATAGTTTGCTCAGAATGATGGTTTCCAGCTTCATCCATGTCCCTACAAAGGACATGAACTCATCTTTTTTTTTATGGCTGCATAGTATTCCATGGTGTATATGTGCCACATTTTCTTAATCCAGTCTATCATTGATGGACATTTGGGTTGGTTCCAAGTCTTTGCTATTGTGAATAGTGCCATAATGAACACACATGTGCATGTGTCTTTATAGCAGCATGATTTATAAACCTCTGGGTATATACCCAGTAATGGGATGGCTGGGTCAAATGGTATTTCTAGTTCTAGATCCTTGAGGAATCGTCACACTGTCTTCCACAATGCTTGAACTAGTTTACAGTCCCACCAACAGTGTAACAGTGTTCCTATTTCTCCACATCCTCTCCAGCACCTGTTGTTTCCTGACTTTTTAGTAATCATATGGTAATTCTATGTTTAACTTACTGAGGAACCACCAAGTCTGATTACCACTTTGTTCCAAGATGCATACACCTTTATCATAAGACGTTTAGAAAATGCATACACACATAACAAAACATTAAACATTTGCGAAAACAGGCAGTGGACTGAGTTTGGTCCACAGGCCATAGTTTTCCTCTGGTATAGGGAATGCCTACAATATTCTTTCTCCAGATTGCCAAGTAGTAACATTTTCTAATCACCCATTTAGGAACATTCACTAATCTGTACCTGCCCTGTTGGGGAATGCAGCAGGGTCCTGGATTTTACTGTTTAATTCTTTTTTTTTTTTTTTTTTTTTTTGAGACGGAGTCTCGCTCTGTCACCCAGGCTGGAGTGCTGTGGCCGGATCTCAGCTCACTGCAAGCTCCGCCTCCCGGGTTCACGCCATTCTCCTGTCTCAGCCTCCCGAGTAGCTGGGACTACAGGCGCCGCCACGTCGCCCGGCTAGTTTTTTGTATTTTTTAGTAGAGACGGGGTTTCACCGTGTTAGCCAGGATGGTCTCGATCTCCTGACCTCGTGATCCGCCCGTCTCGGCCTCCCAAAGTGCTGGGATTACAGGCTTGAGCCACCGCGCCCGGCCTTACTGTTTAATTCTTTCAGCCAATATTTATTGAACCTCTCTTGTGTGCCAGGTGCTGAGTTCTTCTGTTCTGTGAAAAACGGAAGTCCAGACTCTGCCCATAAAATTACATTCTAGGGGCCATGGCTGATGCGGGTAAGCACAAGGCTATGGCAGCCAGTAGGAGGGCGTCTAACTTCAAATGCAAAGTTCTGGTGGGTGGGAGGGTATAGACACACACAGATCAAAAGAGGTTTTCCTTAACAAATCTACTGAGTTGGGGTAACCTGTGAAATGTTATTCATCTCTGCATTCAGAGGACCCAGCCCACTGCTTCTTTCTCCTTCCTGAGACTAGAAGCAGAGGACATTTGAACCCCAGGAGATGACAGATGTGGAATGGAGGGATTCCAAACCACCCAAATAATCACAGGGAGAAAAGCTGCCTGCTGACTAGAAACACCCTCCTTGAATTGTCAGGCGAGGGAAAAAGGTTTATTGTGTTCAGCCACTGAAATTGTTGGGACTATTTGTTACAGTATCTGGCATTACTCTAACTAATAAAGTGCTTTTTGCATATCATCTCACTGAAGTTTCTCAAAAATCATATGAAAGGGAGATTTGAATCATCCCAGTTTTACTTACAAGGAAACTGAGTCTCAGAGAAGTTAAGTGGCTTGTCCAAGATCACAAGCTAGTAAATTCAAGAGCCTGAACTCTAACCTGGAGAAGTCTATCCTCAAAGCCCATGCTTTGGACCACTCTCTGTTAACAAAGGGCTCCACTGGCTCTGATTCTGATCGATATATCACCCAGCCCTGCTGTCCAGTCCAGGCAGTGGAATCCAGGAAGAAGAAGGAGGCAGCCCTGTCCTGGGAATTGTATTAATGGGATGAGACAGGATTTCCCCAGGGCAGGGACCTGAAAGCCAGAGGCCAGGCAGAAAAGGGCAGTCATCCTGGCTTAAAGAGCCAGCTTTTCCAGGGGTTTGGAGACTGCTGTCTGCAGACCTGGGCAGAGTCACACACCCCAGATCCCAAACTCTTCCTTTACAGGCTGTGGGAGAGAGATGGCAGGTAAGTTCCGAGCAGGAGGACTCCCAAGGTACCTTCTCAGTTCCTGCTCCCTTGAAAATGTTTTTCTTTGCAGGCCAGAGAGGTACCTCTCTCTTTGTAGCCAACATGTCCAGGGCTGACAGGCTAAAACTGCTTGCTTGCTTTTAAGTGTCAGGAGATGTAAATAGTTTTAGTCTTCAGTGGTTTCTGATTGAATATCCTTTTGAAGTAATGATAGCTATAATTTAAAGCAACAGTTACCATATTTTCCTTGCTGGCTGGCCTTCTTTGAAGCACTAAGTATAAATCTGCTTAAAATCTTAAAATAGCTGTAGCTCTGTCTCAATATTCTACCAGGAGCCAGAGAGATTCGGCTTCTAATTGCCATCATCTGTAACTAATATCAGCAGCACAGCGGGCTTGTGACAAGGTGGCTGGGAGAATTGCTCTGACATGGACAGGAAGGTGGAGGCAGAGACATGGTCTCCCTTTGGGGATCTTGGCTTTGGTTGGAGTTCGGAAGAAACCCGTTCTGAAATTAGGACCAAATGGGCTCTGGCTGTTGGAGATTTTTCAGGATGATTTTTTCCACCCCCAGCCCCCTGCCCTTCTGGGAGCCTGGGATGGAAATGAGGGGGCCTCCTTGCAAAATCAAACTCAGAAAGCTCAAGGATTGGTGATGACCTGATTCTAGCCAACAGGATTCCCAGGGACCACATTTATGCCTCGGATAAAGAATTTTGAGAAAGAACGAGGGCCATGGAGATTCCAGTGCGGATAATCACCAACAGGAAATAATGCACAACCATTTCTGCTACACATTGGCAAATGCATTTGAAATTCGGTTTAAATTTTGAATGGGTTGCCTTTTCATTCATTTAAAAATATTAATTCACTTGACAAATACTTATTGCATCTCTGTGTGCCAGGCATTGCACAAAACAGTCAGCAATCCTGTTTATGATAAGCACGATGTAGACGAGATGGAAGATGGCAAATGCCAGGGAGTAAAATCATACTGGGAAGTAGCAGGAAGTACTGAGGTTCGGTTTTAATCAGGCTTGTCGTTGAGAAGGTGGCATTAAAGTGTGGCATTAAATGGCATTTATACAATCCCACTTCTGTATACACTTTTAATTATATAGTAATATGTATATATTTAGGCATTCTAAACAATTCTAGTGGGAAACATTCAGAACAGTTGACAATGTTTATCTTCGAGTACCAGGACTATTTGTGATTTTAATGTTCTTATGTGTGTATGCATTTTCTAGATGTCTTATGATAAAGGTGTATGCATCCCAGAATGAAATGGTAATAGGACTTGGTGGTTCCTCAGTAAGTTAAACATAGAATTACCATATGATCCAGCAATTACACTCCGGGATATATCCAAAGAGAATTGAAAATAGATGTGCAAACAAAAACATATACATAAATGCCCATACCAGTACTGTTCATATAGCCAAAAGCTAGAAACAATAAAAATGTCCGATAATGAATGAATCAATGATTTGTGGTATATTCATACAATGAAATATTATTTAGCCATAAAAAGGAATGGAGTCCTGATTATGCTACAACACAGAAGAATCTTGAAAATATTAGGCTAAGAGAAAGAAAGTAGACACAAAATGTTACATATTATGTGATTCTGTTTCTACAAAATGTCCAGAATAGGCAATTGAACCAGTATTTACCAACCACCTCCTTGATGCCATGCAGGGAGGCCACAGCTGTGGGCACCCATAGGCCTGCTCTGCTGTGATTCCAGTGGGGAGCTCTCCTGGGGACCAAGAAAGCACCCCATGTGGACAGAGATGTGGAGTGGGAGTGAAGCTATGTGGGGCTGAGCTGTGGACTTGGCAGCTTCTACCCTAGCCCTGACATGCTTCTCTTAGCTGAGAACACGTGTCTTAGAAGAGCCCAGTCAGACATGCTGGGAGGCCACACCAAGTGTACGATGGGAGCCAGTGGGAAGAGAGCTGGGTGGCTGTGGAGCCCATTCAGGCATGGGTCTCCAACCTCCTGACCACACGATCATGGCCTGTTAGGAACTGGGCCACACAGCAGGAGTGAGGGGTGGGTGAGAGAGCAAAGCTTCATCTGTATTTACAGCTGCTCCTGATCACTCACATTACCGCCTGCACTCCGCCTCTTGTCAGATCAGCAGGCATTAGATTCTCGTAGGAGCGTGAACCCTATTGTGAACTGTGCATGCTAGGGATCTAGGTTTCTTGCTCCTTATGAGAATCTAATGCCTGATGATCTGTCACTGTCTCCCATCACACCCAGATGGGACTATCTATTTGCAGGAAAACAAGCTCAGGGCTCCCACTGATTCTACATCATGGTGAGTTGTATAATTATTTCATTACATGTTACAATGTAATCATAATAGAAATAAAGTACACAATAAAGGTAATGCACTCGAATCTTCCTGAAACCATCCCCCCACCCCAGTCTCTAGAATAATTATCTTCCACAAAACTGGTCCCTGGTGTCAAAAAGGTGGGGACCACAGCATTAAGGGATTAATGTTTTCCCCAGGTGGGATTTGCAGAGAGGGCAACCTGGACATCAGTAATTGAGAAAGAGCCCATGTCCCTAAAACCAGGGCAATCCAGTCTTCCTTAGAAGACGTTTCCAGGCTTTTTAGCATGGTGGCAATCAAGATGTGTTTTTACATGCAGAGGGAAGGGAGAAGATGGACCATTTCCTCTCCCCCAGTGCATGTGGCCAAGCCCTCTTTTGATATCTGCCTCCTTGCTCTCACCTCCGCAAGAGCCCAGACACCAGCCCCTGTGACTCTGCCTCCTCTGTGCACCCTGGGTCTTCGCCTGTGCTCCTGGCCCATGAGAGCTTTCTGGGTCCTACTTATTTCGTGCTGAGTCGGGCCAAGATACAATAGAGCGAGGCCCCCGGCAAGCTGAGAGCCCTTGGCCCATTCCCATGCTGTCAGGACTCCTAGAAGGCCATGGCGCAGAATTCCTTTATGCAGGGGCAAAGCACTCAGCTCCAATGAGAAAAGACAAAGGTTTGTTCCCGTCTGGGTTCCACAGATGTGGGCAGGTGCTGGACCCAGTGGGGGTCTGAAGCCCACTCTGGCCCCAAGAGAAGTCTCCCTGTCCTGGGTCGTAGCTGGATGAAGCTGTCCCACCACACCAGGGGTGCTCCGGTGTTGGCCTGTCCCCAGCCAGTGCCTCTCCACACTGGCTTCTGTGTACGTGCTCTGTGCCCCAGCCAAACCCAGCTCCACACTGTCCTGGAACAGCCCCTGCCCTTTCCTAGCCCCTGGACCGTGTACTTCCTGTTCCCTCCTCCTAGCATGCCCTCCCCCGAAGTGCCACCTGTTGAAATCCTAGCTGCTTCTCGTCTCATCTCAAATGCCACCTCCCCATGCGCTCTTCCTCCCTCCCAGTGTGCTCTTGCCCCTGCGCCCCATCCAGCGCACCTCTTATGGATCCCCATCCAGCGCACCTCTTACGGATGCCCCAGCACTCTGCCAAGTACAGACTTCATTTATGCTATTCTTGGGCCATAAACGAATCCCACAGAGCCCTGTGGGTTAGAGTATAGCTTTAAAGTTGGACGGCCTAGGGTTTAAGTCTGGACCTCAACTTAGGCAAATCAAATCACTTTCCCTCTCTGCCTGCCAGTTTTCCCATCTGTAAAATGCTGCTGATGATAATCATGATACCAGCCTACAACACAGGCTTCTTCTGAGGAGTAAATGAGATGATGTGTGCAGAGTGGAGCCAGGACTAGGGTGAGGCAAGCGAGGTGCCTAAAGTGCAAAATATAAGGATGTCCTCCATGAAAGCACCACCTGAAGGCGCTTGGCCACCTGAGGGCACGTGAGGATGCCCTCCCCCAAAAGCATCCTGGGGAGAGAGTGCAGAGCGCCTTCTGAAATTTTGCATCTCAGGTGCCTCACTTGATGTGTTTGGGCAGCAATTTCATGACAGTGTTGATAGCTAGAGATGGAGAATGTTGCCATATTCCACCACAGTGCCATATTGCACGGCAGAGGCAGCAGGTATGAGCAGGACTATTAGGAGGCCATGGTGCAGAATGCATTTATGCAGGGACCAAGCGTTCAGCTTCTGGCACCGTATTTCCAACCTCAAATCCTCCTGCCACCGCTCATGGTATATGTGACCTTGGGCAAGTCGCGTAGCCTCTCTGTGCCTCAGTTTCTTAATCTTCAAAATGGGAATAATATTATTAGAATTAGAATTAAGCAAGTACCTGGACTGGAGCCCATGAGTGACAGAAGCACATATGTGCATTGAGAAATCTTTCTATTTGCAGGGAGTAGGATGAATTATAGAGAAATAAAGGCAGGAGGGTGCCTGGGGGCAAGAGGCTGGGTTAGTCATAGGGAGAAGGAACAGGGTAGGAAGTGTTGAAAGACATAACGGAGATAAGATCTAATGAACTTGGCAATTGATTAGATGGAGAGGCCAAGGCAGTGCAGGGACGTGGTGGGGTGGGGGCTGGGAGGGGTGAGTAGGGGATTAACAGGTAGGGGAGAGAAGAACCTAGGGAAAAAATGGCGATGTTATCAGAGAGCCACATTCTGTAATGAAATTGGGCTAGGCATGTTGAGTTTGAGGGACCGTGGGAATTGAGGCTGAAATCCTGGAAATAAGAGGGTGTGACTCTAGTTAAAGGTAATTGGTGTAAACTTGCCTGTCACCTTTAAAATACGTTTCTGATTTGTACATCCTGAGGTCTTGGAACTGGTTATTAAAATGCAACCTCATATTTTGCACAGTTGCCTAATCCTAAAGATGAGGTAAAGAATTGTGGTTTCCTCTCTTACAAGTAAAGGCAGTGCTTCCCAAAATATATTCTACAGTTGGGTGTTCTAGGAAAAGAAGATTTTGTGGCCAGATAAGTTTGGGAAGCATTCAGTGAAACACAAGTAAATATGTTGCTTTAATGCAGGACTTATCAGGGCCATGAATATGCTAATGTATTTTGTGCACTCGGGAGGAACCTGGCATGTAATATTTCTCCAACTTTCCTTCTGGAAGAACTATTTATTCATTTGTCAAGGTACTCATTCCTGAAAGCTAAGCTGTTTGGATTTAGGGTGGGGTGTTGGGGAGGGCTCCAGGTCTTCAGATCTTGGAGCGGAGTTTCACAGACATGAATGTGCATGTCTTAAGGTGGAGTCTAAGGCCCTGGGTTTCTGAGTTTCCAGGTGATGTGGATGATGCTGGTGCACAGATCACACTTTGAGAAGGACAGTCTTAGAGCACTGACTCAATTGGCCAATGACTGCTCAGGCCAGAGTGGGAAGATACAGCCCATTATGAGTGGCGTCCCATCCCTCTTATTCCATTCCCAAGACTTGAATCTTAGTTACTCACAGGTCACAATTGCCTTCCTTTATGGAGCATGGGGGAGTCAGGGAGCAATGGAAATCCAGAAAGGTTCCAGCTGGGCGCAGTGGCTTGTGCCTGTAATCCCAGCACATTGGGAGCCTGAGGAAGGCTGATTACCTGAGGTCAGGAGTTTGAGACCAGTCTGGCTAACATGGTGAAACCCTGTCTTTACTAAAAATACAAAAATTAGCCGGGCATGGTGGCGGGTGCCTGTAACCCCAGCTACTTGGGAGGCAGAGGCAGGAAAATTGCTTGAACCCAGGAGGCAGAGGTTGCAGTGAACTGAGACTGTGCCATTGCACTCCAGGCTGGGAGACAAGAGTGAGACTCTGTCTCAAAAAAAAAAAAAAAAGAAAAAAAAAAGTTTCCAAAGGGGAGGGAGAAGACATACCCAGGCAACAAACTAACCAAATATTTTGTTTATATTTTATTTTATTTTATTTTATTTTATTTTATTTTATTTCATTTTATTTTATTTTGAGACAGGGTCTCACTCTGTCTGTCACTCAGGCTGGAGTGAAGTGTCACCATCATAGCTCACCACAACTTTGACCTCCTAGGCTCAAGTAATCCTCCTGCCTCAGCCTCCTGAGTAGCTGGGACTACAGGCATGTGCCACCATGCCAGGGTAATTTTTTAAAAAATTGTTTATTGTAAAGACAGAGTCTTGCTATGTTGCCCAGGCTAGTCTTGAACTCCTGGGCTCAAGGGATCCTCCTGTCTCAGCCTCCCAAAATGCTGGGATTATAGGCGTGAGGCATTGTGTTGGTCTCAACGGACCAAATCTGAATGAGCAGCCTCTGAAATGACATGCTGACTGCCCACCTGTCTATAGATGGATTCATGGTTGTGGGCAGATGTGAGTGTGGCACTAGGCTGATATCGAGCTCAATTCTGGAAATGATGCAAAGGTTCTACCTAGGGGGATGGGTGAGTGTTTGTGTGTAATACTTCTTTCAAAATGCAAAAATCATCTTAATCAGGTTTAACAGCCCTCCCGTCCCTTACTTAGAATGGAATGTGGGGCCCAGGCTCTGCTTTCTTCCAACATGGGGAAGCGGGGCAATGAAAATAAACTTTGCTTTTACTGTGGCTGAGAAGCAAAGGGGGAAATCTGCATCTCAACCAGGGAATGCTGTGTGCCAGCAGCTGTCTTTGCACATGATTGGGTCTTTTGTAGGATGAAGGCTTCTGGGGACTTGTGGAAGACCCACACCAGAGGACACCCTCCCATCCAAGCTGCACTTTTGAGCTTTTGAAAGACCTTCTGCCAAAGGACCTGACTTTTTTTTTTTTTTTTTTGAGACTGGGTCTCACTCTGTTGCCTAAGGTGGACAGTGCAAGGCAGTGGTGTAATCATAGCTCACTGTAGCCTCGAACTCCTGGCCTCAAGCAGTCCTCCTGCCATGGCATCTCAAAGTGCTAGGACTGCAGGTATGAGCCACAACCTCTGGCCCACACCCAACTTTTTAAGACTATAGATTTGGTGTCAGACAGCACTATATTTGGATCCTAAATCTGCTATTTGCTGACTCTGTGACCTTCGGCAAGCCTCATAACCTCTCTGAATCTCATCTACAGCAAAATGGGGATGATAATAGCTGCTTCCCACACCCATGGCATGGTTGTAAGGGTGAGATGAGAGAATGCATATAAAGTATAGGAACATAGTAGGTGTTCAATTAATGGCAGATGTTTTTTTGTTTTCTTTGTTTTTTTTTTTTTGGTCTTATCCAAGAATTGAATGAGTAAGAACTAAGGTGCTTACTCAGACACATTTGTTTTGTCAACCTGAGCACTTTCTGGTACTTCAAACATCCAGAGCAGAGCTTTTGTGGGCGTCTCAGAACACCCTGAGGGGAAAGGGAGGGCAATTTCCAGAGACTGAGACGTGTCCAGGGCTGCACAGCCAGTGGTCACTGGGACAATACTAAATTATAGGTTGACATCCCGGGAGTCCTGAGTGTAAGGAAAGTGATTCCTTAATGAACAGCCCCTTGGGGACAAAACTCCTTTAGATCCAGCATGTTAGGGCATGAAAAAGGGAAACTTTCCATATCTTGATGTGCGGTGGCCTCTTGTGGGCCCCTGGGCCTGTCATGCTGTCTGGCTCTACCTAACAGACGGTTAGGAGGGTCAACCCTAAGAAGCATGGAAAATCCCTTACGTGTGGTTTTCTACCCTTTCTCCCTGGGGGACTGTAGCTTGGCATCTCCCAAGAAGGTGTTTGCTCTCCTCCTTTCTGTAATCCTCCATCCAAGTGGGAGAAGGGTCTGGTAACCAGACGTGAACACATAGGGAAGGACTGGCTGAGAACTTTCATACTAAATGATATGATAGTAACTATTTTTTAAAAAATTGAGGCAGGATCTTGCTCTGTTGCCCAGGCTGGAGTGCAGTGGCATGATCATGGCTCACAGCAGCCTCAGCCTCCTGGGCTCAAGCAATCCTCTCACCTCAGCCTCCTGAGTAGCTGAGATTACAGATGTGCACCACCATGCCTGGTTAATTTTTTTTTTTTTTATTATGTGTAGAGATGAGGTCTTGCTGTATTGCCCAGGCTGAGCTTGAACACTCTTGGGCTCAAGCGATCCTCCAGTCTCAACCTCCCAAGGTGCTGGGATTATAGGCATGAGCCACCACACCCAACCATGGCAGTAACTATTAATGATTAATAACTGCCTTGCTGAATCTTTAATCTATCCTTCAATTCTCCCCACAGCTCCATGCTAGAAAGCAGAGTGTGGATGAGAAAGCTGAGGCCCCAGAGGAATGAAGTGACTTTATGGTTGTCACTCATAAAGCTGGGGTGTGAACTCAGCTCCATCACACTCCAAAACCCTAGCACTTTTCACCGAGCCACTGTGAGAGTCCCCTTTTCTTTGCTCTGGAGCAGAAATCCAACAGCTCAGTCCCCACTCCTCCTACCCAACTGAACCTCATCCCTCTGCAGGCTCCGCTCCCAAACTCACACATAAGCGCTTTGCCTTTACTGGCACTCCTGACATCATTCTTTTAGTATGTAACGTCATTTTGTATGACAGTCCCTATTCCCTCTGGGATTAACCTGGGCACTTTTTAAAGTCTCTTGATACATTTGCTTCTCTTGGTGACATGAGTACATTGTTACTTTCACCTCTGGTGAAAGACAGTGGCATCTGGCTTTTGGGTTTATCTCCTTTGCTTGTTGAAGGATCATTGATATGGTTTGACTGTGTCCTTACCCAAATCTCATCTTGAATTGTAGCTTCCACAGTTCTCATGTGTCATGGGAGGGACCCAGTGGGTGGTAATTAAATCATGGGGGTGGGTCTTTCCCACGCCGTTCTCATGATACTGAATAAGTCTCACGAGATCTGATGCTTTTATAAAGAGGATTTTCCCTGCACAAGGTCACATCTCTTGTCTGCCTCCATGTAAGAGGTGCCTTTCACCTTCCACTATGATTGTGAGGCCTCCCCAGCCACGTGGAACAGTGAGTCCATTAAACCTCTTTCTTTTGTAAATTGCCCAGTCTTGGATATGTCTTTAGGAGCAGCATGAAAACGGATTAATGCAATCATTGTATTTTCCCTTCTTGTGAAAACACCTGTCCCTCCTGGTGGTTCATATAACAGGGTGGCCCCAGTGAATGCATTCTCCTGGACATTTCCGTGGAGCCGGTGGCCATCACTCCCACTGGTCCCCAAGCAGGGAGGGCCTTATACTGGTTCAGAACTAGGAGAATGCACCTCAAATTATCCCAAAGTACTCCGGGGAGAGAAGTGACTTTTTAGGACACCCTCATAAACAAAAGGTGTACTGGTTGTATAGCAGTGATGGAAGGAGTGAAAATTTAATTGTAGTAACATGTGGTAGGGATTGCTAGTTACCCAACCAACACACAATTTCCCCCTCCTCCTCAACTAAAGAACCCTAATCGTGGCTCACACCTGTAATCCCAGCAGTTTGTGAGACCGAGGTGGGCAGATCAGGAGGTCAAGAGACAGAGAAATCACATGGTGAAACCCCATCTCTACTAAAAATACAAGAATTAGCTGCGCATGGTGGAATACGCCTGTAGTCCCAGCTACTTGGGAGGCTGAGGCAGGAGAATTGCTTGAACCCGGGAGGTGGAGGTTACAGTGAGCCGAGATTGCGCCACTGCACTCCAGCCTGGTGACAGAGTGAGACTTCGTTTAAAAATAAATAAATAAATAAATAAATACAATACTGAAGGTAGTGGTGTGACCAGCTGCAAGACTATTTTCCTCAACCTCCCTGTAGCTATGTAACTGAACTCTAGAAGATAAGATGTAAGTGAAAGTTGTTGGGAGACACTTTCAGAATGTCTCCATAAAAAAGTAACAGCTGAAGAAAGCCCTTTTTGATCTTACATTCTTTTCCTTCCTGGAGCATGAATGTGATGGTGGGAGTATCAGCAGCCATTTAGAACATGAGGTAATTAAGTATGGAAATAACATACTAAGAATGGAAGAACAGCATGACAGAAGGAGTCAGGTTCCCTCGTGAGCCACAGTGACAACCTGGACTTCTTGCTTCTGGATCTTTTTTTTGTGTGGCTAGCAATAACCTATTATATATTTCTGTTATTTTGAGTTTTCTATTACATAAAGTTGGATCTAATCCTTACTGATACATAACATTTAGAAGTAGCTAACATTCCCATAATGTGAAAATATGTATGCACAAGGTATTAATTGCTACATTGTTTGTAATTGCAAAACAGTGGACACAATCTAAACACCGGAGACAATCTAAACACCCACACACGTGAGATTAGTTAAGTGATTACAGTGTATTCACCCAATGGAGTTCTATGCCGCTGTAAAAAAGAATAAGAATGATATCTATGGACATATGTGGGATGACCCCAGGGCATACTGTTAAGATAGGGTGCTACCTTTTGTGTAAGAAGGGAGGGGAAATAAGAAAATATTTCCTCATTTGTGCAAGAAAAAAACAAAAACAAAAACAAAACCCAGCAGAACTAGAAGGATATGACAGAAATAATGAGATTGGTTAGTTACAGGGGTAGGTGGTAACGAGGCTGAAAGCAGAGAAGGAATGAAAAGGAAACGACCCTACTCTGCTACTCTGAGTATATCTTTTCATATAGTTCTGACTCTTGGAACCCTGTTAAGATTTCATGTATTCAAAAAGAAAGGAAAAGAGACAGAGAAAGGAGGAAGGAAGGAAGCAGGAAGGAAGGAAGGAATGAAGGAAGGAAGGGAAGGAATGAAGGAAGGAAAGAAAGGAAAAAAGGAAGGAAAATACAACAAGGAGGAACAAAAAACATCTTAAAATGAGATGTAAGTAGAAACAAATGAAGTCAACTGTATTTCAGATGAGACACGCAACCACGTTGAAAGGAAGGTGGAGGTGGGAGGGGGACTGAACCAGTGACTGGAGCACAGTGCTTGGAATAAGGACTAAAGAACTCTGAGTTTTGTTTGTTTGTTTTTGTTTTTCTTTTGAGACAGGGTCTCCCTCTGTCATCCAGGCTGGAAGGCAGTGGCGCAATCACCGCATACTGTAGCCTCAACTTCCTGGGCTCGAGTCATCTTCCCACCTCAGCTTCCCAAGTACCTGGGACTACAGGCACATGCCACCACACCCAGCTAATTTTTACAATCTTTGGTAGCGATGGGATCTCGCCATGTTGCTCTGGCAGGTCTCAAATTCCTGGGACTAATGAGTCTTAAATGCTAGATGGGAGGTTTCTATTTTGCAGATGAATAAATGATGAATTCTGAAAATACTGATTGTATTCTGGGATTAGACAAAAAGTAAATATATTGTGCGTAGTGGGAGCCAGGTTTCTCACTGATGGGGAGAGAATTACCAATATGGGAAAGAGAAAGATCTAATGAGCTCTGCAGTGTTGAATAGGAATTGAAGGTACCAGTGGTTTTTAATGTGTATGTGTGCATATATATATATATATATATATATACATACAAAGAGAGAGAGAGAATGTATGTATACCTGTGTATACATATATTTGTATATATGCATATGTCTCTACTTGTAATGCTTGTGTATGTTTATGTACTTGTATATATCTATATCTGTCTATCAATTGAGAGGGAAAGATGAGATGGGGCATCTGAGTGAAAGGCTTGTAGACATTCTTTTATTTAAAAATTATTATACTTTAAGTTCTGGGTTACATGTGAATAACATGCAGTTATGTTACATAGGTATACACATGCCATGATGGTTTGCTGCACCTCTCAACCTATCACCTACATTAGGTATTTTTCCAAATGTTATCCCTCCCCTAGCCCCCCACTCCCTGACAGGCCCCGGTGTGTGATGTTCCCCTCCCTGTGTCCATGTGTTCTCATTGTTCAACTCCCACTTATGAGTGAGAACAAGCAGTATTTGGTTTTCTGATCTTGTGATAGTTTGCTGAGAATGATGGTTTCCAGCTTCATCCACGTCCCTGCAAAGGACATGAACTCATCCTTTTTTATGGCTACATAGTATTTCTTGGTGTATATATGCCACATTTTCTTAATCCAGTCTATCATTGATGGGCATTTGGGTTGGTTCCAAGTGTTTGCTATTGTGAATAGTGCTGCAGTAAACCTACGTGTGGATGTATCTTTATCATAGAATGATTTATAATCCTTTGGGTATATGCCCAGTAATGGGATTGCTGAGTCAAAAGGTATTTCTAGTTCTAGATCCTTTAGGAATCGCCACACTGTCTTCCACAATGGTTGAACTAATTTACACTCCAGCCAACAGTGTAAAAGTGTTCCTATTTTTCCACAACTTCTCCAGTGTCTGTTGTTTCCTGACTTTTTAATGATCACCATTCTAATTGGCATGAGATGGTATCTCATTGTGCTTTTGATTCGCATTTCTCTAATGACCAGTGATGATGAGCATTTTTTCATATTTCTACTGGCTGCATAAATGTCTTCTTTTGAGAAATGTGTGTTCAGATCCTTTGCCCATTTTTTTTTTTTTTTTTGATGGGGTTGTTTGTGTCCTGAATGGTATTGCCCAGGTTTTCTTTTAGGATTTTTATGGTCCTAGGTCTTACATTTAAGTCTTTGATCCATCTTGAGTTGATTTTTGTATAAGATATAAGGAAGGGATCCAGTTTCAGTTTTCTGCATATGGCTAGCTTGTTTTCCCAACACTGTTTATTAAATAGGGAGTCTTTTCCTCATTGCTTGTGTGTGTCAGGTTTGTCAAAGATCAGATGGTTGTAGACGTGTGGTGTTATTTCTGAGGCCTCTGTTCTGTTCCATTGGTCTATATATCTGTTTTGCTACCAGTACCATGCTGTTTTGGTTACTGTAGCCTTGTAGTATAGTTTGAAGTCAGGTAGCATGATGCCTCCAGCTTTGTTCTTCTTGCCCAGGATTGTTTTGACTATGTGAGCTCTTTTTTGGTTCCATATGAACTTTAAAGTAGCTTTTTCCAATTCAGTGGTAGTTTGATGGGGATAGCATTGAATCTATAAATTACTTTGGGCAGTATGGCCACTTTCATGATACTGATTCTTCCTATCCATGAGCATAGAACGTTTTTCCATTTGTTTGTGTCCTCTCTTATTTCCTTGAGCAGTGGTTTGTAGTCCTCCCTGAAGAGGTCCTTCACATCCCTTTAAGCTGGATTCCTAGGTATTTTACTCTCTTAGTAGCAATTGTGAATGGGAGTTCACTCATGATTTGGTTCTCTGTTTGTCTGTTATTGGTGTATAGGAATGCTTGTGATTTTTGCACATTGATTTTGTATCCTGAGATTTTGCTGAAGTTGCTTATCAGCTTAAGGAGATTTTGGGCTGAGATGATGGGGTTTTCTAAATATACAATCATGTCACCTGCAAACAGAGACTATTTGACTTCCTGTCTTCCTATGCGAATACGCTTTATTGCTTTCTCTTGCCTGATTGCCCTGGCCAGAACTTCCAATACTATGTTGAATAGGAGTGGTGAGAGAGGATATCCTTGTCTTGTGCCAGTTTTCAAAGGGAATGCTTCTAGTTTTTGCTCATTCAGCATGATATTGGCTGTGGGTTTGTCATAAATAGCTCTTATTATTTTGAGATATGTTCCATTGATACCTAGTTTATTGAGAGTTTTTAGCATGAAGGGGTGTTGAATTTTATCAAAGGCCTTTTCTGCATCTATTGAGATAATCATGTGGTTCTTGTCATTGGTTTTGTTTATGTGATGGATTGTGTTTATTGATTTGCGTATGTTGAACCAGCCTTGCATCCCAGGGATGAAGCCGACTTGATCGTGGTGGATAAGCTTTTTGATGTGCTGCTGGATTCAGTTTGCCAGGATTTTATTGAGGATTTTGGTATTGATGTTCATCAGGGATATTGACCTGAAATTTCCTTTTTTTGTTGTGTCTCTGCCAAGTTTTGGCATCAGGGTGACGCTAGCTTCATAAAATGAATTAGCGAGGATTCCCTCTTTCTCTGTTGCTTGGGATAGTTTCAGAAGGAATAGTACCAGCTCCTCTTGTACCTCTGGTAGAATTCGGCTGTGAATCTGTCTGGTCCTGGACTTTTTTTGGTTTGTAGGCTGTTAATTACTGCCTCAGTTTCAGAACTTGTTATTGGTTTATTCAGGGATTCAGCTTCTTCCTGGCTTAGACTTGGGAGGGTGTATGAGTCCAGGAATTTATCCATTTTTTCTATATTTTCTAGTGTATTTGCACAGAGGTGTTTGTAGTATTCTCTGATGGTAGTTTGTTTTTCTGTGGGGTCAGTGGTGATATCCCCTATATCTTTTTTTATTGCATCTATTTGATTCTTCTCTCTTTTCTTCTTTATTGGTCTGGTTAGCAGTCTATCTATTTTGTTTATTTTTTTCAAAAAAACAGCTCCTGGATTCATGAATTTTTTGAAGGGTTTTTCGTGTCTCCATCTCCTTCAGTTCTGCTCTGATCTTAGTTATTTCATGTGTTCTGCTAGTTTTTGAATTTGTTTGCTGTTGCTTCTCTAGTTCTTTTATTTTTGATATTAGGGTGTCAATTTTAGATCTTTCCTGCTTTCTCTTGTGGGCATTTAGTGCTATAAATTTCCCTCTACACACTGCTTTAAATGTGTCCCAGAGATTCTGGTACATTGTGTCTTTGTTCTCATTGCTTTCAAAGAACATCTTTATTTCTGCCTTCATTTCTTTATTTACCCAGTAGTCATTCAGAAGCAGGTTGTTCAGTTTCTATGTAGTTGTAAGGTTTTGAGTGAATTTCTTAATCCTGAGTTCTACTTTGATTGCACTGTGGCCTGAGAGACTGTAATGATTTCCATTCTTTTGCGTTTGCTGAGGAGTGTTTTGCTTCAAATTATGTGGTCAATTTTAGAATAAGTGTAATGAGGTGCTGAGAATAATGTATATTCTCTTGATTTGGGGTGGAGAGTTCTGTAGATGTCTATTAGGTCCACTTGATCCAGAGCTGAGTTCAAGTCCTGAATATCCCTGTTAATTTTCTGTCTTGTTGATCTGTGTAATATTGACAATGGGGTGTTAAAGTCTCCCACTATTATTGTGTGGGAGTCTAAGTCTCTTTGTGGATCTCTAAGAACTTGCTTTATTAATCTGGGTGCTCCTGTATTGGGTGCATATGTATTTAGGATAGTTAGCTCTTCTTGCTGCATTGATCTCTTTACCATTATGTAACACCCTTCTTTGTCTCTTTTGATCTTTGTTGGTTTAAAGTCTGTTTTATCAGAGATTAGGATTGCAACTCCTGCTTTTTTTCACTTTCCATTTGCTTGATGAATATTCTTCCATCCCTTTATTTTGAGCCTATGTGTGTCTTTGCACATGAGATGGGTCTCCTGAATACAGCACATTGATGGGTCGTGACTCTATCCAATTTGCCAGTCTGTGTCTTTTAATTGGGGCATCCTATAAATTATTTTTACAATTCTTGCAGCTTTTCTGTAGATCTGAAATTATGTCAAAATAAAATCTGTAATAAAAGAGGGAGGCTGGGCGTGGTGGCTCAAGCCTGTAATCCCAGCACTTTGGGAGGCCGAGACGGGCGGATCACGAGGTCAGGAAATCGAGACCATTCTGGCTAACATGGTGATACCCCGTCGCTACTAAAAAATACAAAAAACAAGCTGGGCGAGGTGGCGGGCGCCTGTAGTCCCAGCTACTTGGGAGGCTGAGGCAGGAGAATGGCGTAAACCCGGGGGGCGGAGCTTGCAGTGAGCTGAGATCCGGCCACTGCACTCCAGCCCGGCAACAGAGCGAGACTCTGTTTCAAAAAAAATAATAAATAAAAATAAATAAATAAATAAAGAAGGAAACCAAAGTGGTGGCCCATTAGACTTGGTGCTGAAACTTCAGTTACTCCTTCTGGCCCCAGTCAATGTTTTTCTTCTTCTTCTTCTTCCTCTTCCTCCTCCTCCTCCTTCCCTCCTCCTCCTCCTCTTCTTCCTCTTCTTCCTCTTCTTCCTCTTCTCCTTCTTCTCCTTCTTCTTCTTCTTTTCTTCTTCTTTTTTTTTTTTTTTGACAGGTCTTGCTCTGCTGCCCAGGCTGGAGTGCAGGGGTGCAATCACAGCTCACTGCAGCCTCAAACTCCTGGGCTCAAGTGATCCTCCTGACTCAGCCTTTTGAATAGCTGAGACTACTGGTACATGCTACCATGCCTGGATAATTTTTAGATTTTTTCTTTTGTAGAGATGGGATCTTGCTATGTTGACCAGACTGGTTTCAAACTCCCAGCTTCAAGTCATCCTCCTGCTTCAGCCTCCCAAAGTACTGGGATTACAGGTGTGAGCCACTGCACCCAGCTGATGTTCTCCTTCTTGTCCCACAGACTTCTCCCAGTGGCTCAGTGTGGATCTACTGAGAAACTTCAGGTAAAGTCTACAGTGGGCAAATGTGTTTTCTAAACCTGTTCTCATTCATCTATGGGTAGGATCCCTGAATGGAGTGCAGGGAGAAGGAAAAGAGAAGGAGGCAGTGCCCTTCATAGGAGGACCTTTTGGTTGCTGCTGGAACATGAGGTGAGGGGTTTCTGTCTGTGTTGTGGAGTGGACTAAGGTAAGAGGACCTGGACCAGTCTTTGATTGGCATCTCTGTAGTCTTATCTTCCTCACTTGGCCCTGCTCCTTCTGTCTTCCCTAAACATGTGCAGAGAGATTTTGTTTTTCAGTATAATTTCTCCAATTTCTTTTCTTCCTGTATCTTGGATGAGGATATTTCTCTCATATGCTTCTTATATTCAGAAATGTTGCCTCTCGAGAATTTCAACAATAATTCAATGCCATGACCAAAGAAAACAAGGAACAAGCTTCTCCCTTCCTCTGCCGTTCCTCCCCTCTTGGTTTGTAAGCCTGTGTTCAGAGCTCCTGCTTTTGAAGCACAAGTGCTGATGACTTGGCAATAGTGTCAGGCAGAACTGGGTTCAAAACTTCATCTGCCCCCTTGGACCTCAGTTCTCTACCTGCAAAGTGGTCGTGATGATGGCATTGACCTCATTGAGTGGTTCTGAGGATGAAATGAGATAAGCGTGTAAGTATTTATCATTGTGCTCAACAAATGTCAGATATCAGTAGTGGCAGCACAGTCAAGTGTGGTGACAGTGTGCAGCAGCACAAAAGATGAGTCATCGAGCAGGCCACATTGTTTTCCTGAACCCAAACTCATCTGCCCTGGAATTGCATTTAATCAGTGAGTGCATTTGTTACTTTGGAGGCCCCTCTGAGAAAGACATGGATTTATTCTGCTTGGCAAATAGCCTTCCCTCATGTCCCCACACAGTGTATAACTCAGGGCTCCCTGCCGTGGCCTGGATGTGAGCTACAAGGCCTCCATCTTTCCCAGACATGGAACTGAATCATTGCATTATAATTTCCCAGAGAGCATCTTCTTCCACTGCCTCTCATCAGTTGGTGTTAGGCAGAAGCAGTTTGCTAGTATGGCAGGGAGACTGTTCTTTCTGAGGGGGAAACAGCACCAGGATTTTATAAGCTTCATGTAGATGTCTCTTCAAATATTACCATTGGGAGTCCTATTTCTGTAATAATAGGGATACAGGTACAACGCCTAGAAACTGCCCAAATAAGAAAGTTTCAGAACATAATTATTTGAGGGCACAAAAGCTTCTTATTCTTTTGGGGAGGTAAAATTATATGTATTTTCAGCAGGACCTCCTATGCCAAAACTATGCAGCAAGAATTCACTCTTTGTGGCCACCCTTGTAAAAAACATTCACAGTCATTCGTATTGATCAGTTTCTCTCAATTTCTTCTTCTCATGTTTGTGTCTGCTTGGGGTGTATTTGTGCATGCACTCATGCACACTCATGTCTACATTTTTAAATAGCATGTTTGTGTATTGGCCAATGTGGCACATCTAATGACTTTCCAGGGATAGAATTCACATATTATGCAATTCACCCATTTAATGTGCACAGTTCTACAGCATGTAGTATATTCACAGAGTTGTATAACCATCAGTACAGTCAATATTAGAACATTTTCATCACTCTAAAAAGAAACTATGTACCCATTAGCAGTCACCCTCATTTCTTCCCAGTCCCTGTGACCCTAGGCAACCACTAATCTTTTTTCTGTCTCTATGGATTTGCCTATTCTGGACATTTCACATAAACAGCATCATATAATATGTGATCTTTTGCAACTGGCTTCTTTCACTTAGCATGGTTTCAGAGTTCACTCATGCTGGAGTATGTATTGGTGCTTCATTCCTTTTTATGGTTAAATAGCATTCCACTGGATGGCTATACCAACATTGCTTATCTGTTCATCAGTTGATAAACATATGAGTTGTTTCCATTTTTGGTTATTATTAATAATGCTGCTATAAATATTTATGTGCAAGTTTTTTTATATGGACACATTTTTATTCATTTGGATATATACATAGAAGTGGAATTTCTGGGTCATAAGGAAACTGCTTAATTTTTTTTAGTAACTGTCAAACTGCTTTTCAAAGGCATTATATTATTTTGCATTCCCATCAATATTGTATGAGGGTGACAATTTCTCCATATTCTTGCCAACGCTTATGATTTTTCATTTTAAAAATTATAGCCATCCTAGCAGGTGCAAAGTAGTATCTTATTGTGGTTTTGATTTGCATTTCTCTAATGGCTAATGTTGTTGGACATCTTTTTACGTGTTTCTTGGCCATTTGTATATTATCTTTGGAGAAATGTCTACTGAGATCCTTTGCCATTTTCATATTTGTTTGTCTTTTATTTCTGGGCTGTAGTAGTTCTTTCTGCATTCAAGATATGATTCCCTTATCAGATATATAACTTGCCAATATTCCCCTTCATTCCGTTGGTTATCTTTCTACTTTCTTGGTGCCATCCTTTGCATACAAGTTTTGTATTTTGATCTATTTCTTCCCAGGTTTCTTGTGTTTTTGGTGTCTAAGAAGGCTTTCCTTGGTCCAAGGTTACAAACATTTATATCTATATTTTCTTCTAAGGATTTTATAGTTTTAGCTCTTATCATTAAGTCTATGGTACGTTTTAAGTTAATTTTTGCACATGGTGTGAAGAAGGGATGCAACTTCATGGTTTCATATGTGGATATTCAGTTGGCTCTGTTTTTATTTTTTTAAATTTATTTTTATTTATTTATTTTTTTAAGACAGAGTCTTGCTCTGCCACCCAGACTGGAGTGCAGTGGCGAGATCTCGGCTCACCGCAATCTGTCTCCCAGGCTTAAGTGATTCTCCTACCTCAGCCTCCCTAGTAGCTGGGATTATAGGTGAGTGCTACCACACCCGGCTAATTTTTGTGTTTTTAGTAAGACAGGGTTTCACCATGTTGGCCCGGCTGGTCTCAAACTCCTGACCTCAAGTGATCTGCTTGCCTCTGCCTTCCAAAGTACTGGGATTACAGGCGTGAGGCACTGCGTCTGGCCTCTCTGTTTTAAAAATAAAGAAATAGTTCCATGTCAATTGGTAAATAGCACTGCCCTGAAATCCCCAAGTGTCCCCTCTTCTGCTCTGGCGCTTCCCTGGGACCTCCTGGAGATTCCCATGACTCATAAACCAACCTGTCAATGCCAGGCACAGGATAATGTCTCAGAACCTTGTCCCTTTGGTTCTTACTGCTGGTTGGTTGCTGGTTCTGATGCAGTTGAGGCCCCAGTCACTAAATATTTCCAATGTCACATCTATGCATTGGTGTGTGTTAGGACACATTCTCAGGGTTGGAGATAGTCATAGCAATTCAGAAGTGCCCCACAACTTGTCATTAATAATCATTTATTATAGATTGTACGTTGATAGGGGCATTATTAGAGCAAAGACGAATGCCAGCTTTTCTGTGAGGACTGAAAGCTGAAAAATCACACCAGTGAGGACTGGCACAAGAGTGTCACGCGACCTGAAATGAGCTTAGCAGTTGCACTAAGCCTCTGGGTCAAAGATCTCAGCGAATATTCCTCTATAGTTTCTCCACAGATGAGCTTGTAGCCCACCTTTTGTTCCCATCCCCTCTGAGAAGCAGGGAGATTAGTTTTGCCTAACACGGAGTGGGCAGAGGAGAGCTGCGTGGGTTCCTCCTCTACTTCTCTTTAGGGAAGATGGCCTGATTCTTCCATTACAAAGTGACCGTTCACAATTTTGCAGGATGGAAAGGGCTTCTCTCTTTCCAGAAAGATTAGAGAGTCAAGTCAACTTCCTTAGAAGCTTCTAGTTTGCAGATCCATCTTTCCTGGTGCCTGGCCTCTTATTCCACAGCCACAGCTCACTGGGCCACTGAGAGGGACTCTGTCTGTCCCTCAGAACCAGCCCTACTTCCTCCAGCCTCTCTGTCCCTCCCCTACTGTCCCTGCTCAGTCTCCTCTGCTGCATTGTCTCAGTTCCACATTTCTGGGTAATTATATTTTTGGCAGTGGCCCTCGTGCGTGCTGTGGAACAAGCAGTTGAGTCTGTGGCCTTTTCCCAAGTGCTGTTTCCAGCAGGGCCGTGCCATCCTGCTCTTCTGCTGTATTCCAGGACACAAAAGGTCAGGGGCCTGCCAGAAGAACAGAGCCTGGTGTGGAGACCTCCTGGCTTGACCACTATGTAGGCAAAAAAAGAGCATCTTAGGAGAATCATTGAGAGTGTACGTCAGGGTACCCCAGTCCCAGCCTTGCTGGCTGACCCCATAGTCTCTATCGTGCCTGTTTTTTGTTTGTTTTTTTCTGAGACAAGTCTTGCTCTGCTGCCTAGACTGGAGTGCAGTGGTGAGGTCTCGGCTCACTGCAACCTCCACCTCCCAGGTTCAAGCTATTCTGCCTCAGCCTCCTAAGTAGCTGGGACTGCAGGCATGCACCACTATGCCCTGCTAAGTTTTTTGTGTTTTAGTAGAGATGGGGTTTCACTTTGTTGCCCAGGCTGGTCTCCAACTCCTGAGCTCAGGTGATCCGCCTGCCTTGGCCTCCCAAAAGGCTAGTCGACGGTGACTTAATATTTGGGTGGGGGTCAGGAGGAGCTGCATATATATTTAGGGCACTCAGTTGTGGCAAGGAGAGGATATAGGGCAATAAAAAATAGAGTGACTGCTGTTTTCAAACCTTACTCTCAAACTGACCTCGTATAGGAAAACAATGCCAAGTCTGTTACATGGAAAAGCTGAACAAAGGACAACTCTTACTGTCTTTTATAATTGCTAAATTTTATAATTATATATAAACAGTTACAATATTTGATAATTATTCGAATATTTTTACAAAATTATTATTTTTTATGATTGTAGTTGATCATTTTTTCTTATTTTATGAAATATTTCCAAAGTGATTTTCATAAAGACCTAAAAGACATTTTTAGGAAATATCTAACTTTATTGCTGAATTCTAAAGCAGCAATGCATTTGGTGAATATCTATTGAGTGTTTATTAATACTGGGTCCTGGGATGTACCCAGCACCAGGATAGTCTCTCGGCCCCAAGATGCACCCCCTCCCCAGTTCCGGTTCAAGTGTGAATGAAGAACAGGGATGGAGGCTCAATGAAGAGAAGGGGGAATGTCAAGCTGGCTTTGGGCAAAGTATGAATCCCCCGGGAGTATCCCACATCAATGCCATCCTTCTGCCCTTTGCCGCACTCCATGCCATTGGGGTCTGGATTTGCCAACCATATGTGCCCAAGCTTCTTGAATCAGGGCACTGAGAGCTCTATGGTACACAGCGGCATCCCAGCAGCTACCAAGGCCACAGAGTGAATATAGGCCCTGAATTAACCATTTTATTTAAAGGTCTTTACAGAATAAACTACCTTTATAACAAGACACACAGTAAAGTATCCTGGAGTGTGATGCAAACTCTGATACGTTTAAGACAAAAAGTGAGACCAAAAAGAACCTTCCTGCCAGTGAGGGGCTACTTTGGGTCTGACCTCAGATTCTTCAGGCCAGTTCACCCACCCCTTTTCCTAGGGAAAGCTTGAGAAGGTGTGGCATCTTCCATGCCCATTTCCCATATGGGATCAGATGGAGACTGCTAGGCCTGGAGGGCTTGAGAAGGGCTGAGAGATGGTCCAACCTTGATTTCAGCCTGTGCTCAGTCCCAGCCCTGCAGACTGGCCTTTGGAAAAATGACTGATTGCTTTCCCTTCTTAATTCCTTCCAAACCTCTTCACAGATCTTCTTCCTGTAAATCTCCTGTACTGTCCTCCTTCAGTGGTTGTGTCTGCCTGATCTACTCTCCCCCACCCCTTTTTATGATAGAATCACCCCTAGTTTCTCCAAGGAATTGCCACTTCCTGTCACTCCCTCTGGCCGTTATGGTTGGCCGAGTAATGAACATATGATGGAAGCTGAGCCAATCAGAAGTTTTCCTTGGGATTTCACAACTGAAACTAGGCAAGAGAAACCATTTCTTTCCCTTTGCATCAGCAACTCTCAGGCCATGGCCACTGAGTTAATGATGACTGTGTACCTGCCACCTGGAGGAGTCTGAGAGAAGATCAGCACTGGGACAGAAGCTGAAATGAATAAAGAAGTTACCAGTGCTTTCAGATCCCTGGATTGCTTCCTGTTTTACGTTCAGCACCTGCCTCATAAGGTCTTTATAAGGATTAGGTGAGTTGAAGCATGTGCTTAGCATGTAATATGTGCTCAGTAAATGTCAGATATTATTATTTTTCCACGTTTGTTTTCCTCAGCTGTGTGAACTAATAAAACCAACAAATCATCCTTTTAAAAGGAAGGTTTGAATCAGGTTTCTGTCCTGGGCTCTTAGGCACCTGGTCTTTTGAAATTCCAGAGGTGTGTTTTCCTAGAAAGGAAAGCAGGAGCTAAATTAAGCTACATAGATGTATCAGTGACAAGTAGCCAGCCTCCAGGATGGCCCCAGTGACCCCTGACTCTTGGCATTAGTGCTCTTGTGTAGTCTTCTCCCATATTGAATAGGGCTGATTTGTGTAATCAAAATAGGATATTGCAGAAATGGCAGAATGAGACTTCCAAAGCTAGGTGATAAGAGACACTGTGGCTTCTATCTTGTTCTCTCTTGGATCACTGGCTCTGGGGGCAGTTGGCTGCCATGTTGTGTGGATACTCAAGCAGCTCAGTGGAGGGGATCACATGGTAATGATCAGAAACCTCCTTCCCACAACTATGTGAATGAGTCATCTTGGAAGTGGATGTCCCAGTCTCAGTCAAGCCTCCAGATGACTGCAACCCTGTGTGACATCATGACCGCCACCTCATGAGAAAACCCAAGCCAGAACCACCCAGTTAAGCTGCTCCTAAATTTCTGAGGCACAGGAACTGTGAGATAATACATGTTTGTTGTTTTATGTTACCAGGCTTTGGGATCATTGGTTATGCATCAATGGATAATTGATACAGTGCCTCAATGTGTAACTCCCACCAAAGCAGGTCAGTGCTTTGCATAGCATCATTTGACAATTTTTTTTTTTTTTTTTTTTTTTTAGTAAACAGTCCTTTGTTAAATAATATCAACTATCACTATGGAGCTTACTGATATGGTGTCTGGTGCAATACTAAGGGCTTTGCATACATCATTGCCTCAGTGAAATTCTCCGTGGCAATCCCGTGCAACAGGTACTATTGCTGTGTTCATGGCAGTATAGTGATTTTGTAACAGAGTGTTGGGAGCCAGACTACTTGGGTTCAATTATACCTACCCCCACTTCCTGGGGCTGTGGCTTTGGTGAATTATATCTTCCTGAGCCTCCGTTTCTCCAGCTGCAAAATGGAGGTAATTGTAGTACCTACTTCATTGGACCTCGTAAAGATTGGATACATTGCTATATGTGCTTAACACATGCAAGCTATACAATAAATGCTAGTTATGATTATTTACAAAGGACAGCACTGAGGCTTAGTGTGGCTAAGCTAATTTGCTCAAGGTGCATTAACTGGCAAACAGTGGTGCTGGAATATGGACTCCTGCACCTCAGTCTTTTGAGGTCAGTGCTGCCCACTAGGAACAACATGTGCCATGTACGTCATTTAAAAATTTCTGGCCGGAGGCTGTGGCTCATGCCTGTAATCCCAGCACTTTGAGATAACAAGGCGGGCGGCTCACCTGAGGTCAGGCATTTGAGACCAGCCTGGCTAACATGGTGAAACCCCATCTCTACTAAAAACACAAAAATTAGCAGGGTGTGGTGGCTCACACTTGTAATCCCAGCTACTCAAGAGGCTGAGGCAGGAGAATCACTTGAGAGAGAAAATCCTGGGAGGCGGAGGTTGCAATGAGCAGAGATTGTGCCATTGTACTCCAGCCTGGGCAACAGAGTCTCAAAAAAATTCTAATAATTACATTTAAAACCTATAAAGAAACAGATACAATTAATTTAAATAATAATTCCAAACTTACGATGGTTCAACTTACGATTTTTTGGCTTTACAATGGTGCAAAACCATTGCAATGTAATATTTTCCCAGGCTGGAAATATGCAGTATGAGAGATAATCAACACTTTATTATAAAACAGGTGTTGTGGCCAGGTGTGTTGGCTCCCGCCTGTAATCCCAAGACGGGCAGATAACTTGAGGTCAGGAGTTCGAGACCAGCCTGGCCAACATGGTGAAACCCCATCTCTATGAAAAATATAAGAATTAGCTGGGCATGGCGGTGCATGTCTATAGTCCCAGCTACTCGGGAGGCTGAAGCAGGAGAATCGCTTGAACCTGGGAGGTAGAAGTTTGCAGTGAGCCAAGATCGTGCCACTGCACTCCAACCTGGGTGACAGAACGAGGCTCTGTCTCAAAAATAAAATAAAATAAAATAAAATAAAATAAAATAAAATAAAATAAAATAAAATAAAATATAAACAAAACAGGCTTTGTGTTAGATGATTTTGCCTAACTGTAGGCTAATGTTATAATCATATCACTGCATTCCAGCCTGGGTGATAGAGTGAGACCATATCTCAAAAAAAAAAAAAAAAAAAAAGATAAAAAAGATTGCACTGGCATCACACAGGTACTCCTAGGAAAATGCAAATTCTGATTGAGTGGACCTGGAAGGGGCCTGAGAATTCACATTTCTAACCAGCTCCCAGGCTGATGCTACGGGTGCTGGTCCAGGGACCACACATTGAGGAGCGAAAATCTAGAAGGAAAGCAAGCCTTTCTCCTGCTAATGTAGATGGCTTCTCACAGCAAAATTTCAATGTGCAATTACCCCCAAAGCCTCCTTCCACCAGGAGTGAAGATGAGAAGCAATTAAAGGAGTGGACAGAGATCTTTGTCCTGTCCTGTTCCTACTGAAAGAATAAATGAGAGGGCCGGGTGCAGTGGCTTAAGCCTGTAATCCCAGCACTTTGGGAGGCTGAGGCTGGGCAGATCACCTGAGGTCAGGATTTCAAGACAGCCTGGCCAACACGGTGAAACCCTGTCTCTATTAAAAACACAAAAATTAGCTGGATATGCTGGCAGGTGCCTGTAATACCAGGTACTCAGGAGGCGGAGGCAGGAGACTTGCTTGAACCTGGGAGGCAGAGGTTGCAGCGAGCCAAGATCATGCCACCGCACTGCAGCCTGGACTATAGAGGGTGACTCCATTTCAAAAAAAAAGAGAGAGAGAGAGAGGAGAGAGGACAACAGATTCCAGGTTATTCCTGACACAGCTCTCAGATGCCCTTGCATTCTGTCTTCCACAGTGGAGGCAGGTGGATGCAATGTGCTAGGGCTGCACGTGACCCTGGCCCATCCAAGACAGTGTCACGCCCGTGAACATCAGGTAGGTCAAGTAGAGGGATAGCATGGGATTAAAGTGAGTTCACAGCTGCAGAACACTGCACTCCAAATCTCGATGCATGAACCAGTGTAGATTCCAGCACAGACGAATGCATGCCTGTCCATTCCAGAGTCAGAAAGCCCTGAATCAGTGCTGGCTCCACCCTTGATGGACCATGCTGAACAAGTGGCTGAGCTTGGATTTACCTATCTATAAAATGGGGACAATTATGCTTATGGCCTAGGGTGGTTGTTATAATCAATAAAAATAACATATGTAATGTATTAGTTAATGATTATGCATGAGGCCAAGCATTATGAATGATGCGTTGCTTTTGGCATGAATTTACTCACTTCATTTTCTCAGCAGCCTATGAGAAAGGTAATATAATTATTCTTTCTATTTTAGGAGGGAGCCAAGCTCAGAGAGGTGAAGTTGGTACCCCAAGGTTCCACAGTTAGAGCGTGATGCAGCTGGGATTTGAACGAAGGCAGTCTGATTCTGGGTTCCATCTTCTGGAGTACCACGCCTGAGGTGCATGTTCCTACACAGGTGCTTTGTGAATATCTGTGGTGTCCAACAAGTGAGTCATTTTCAACTTCGCTGAGAGATCCGGAGAAGGTGGTTTCTTGCGTTTCTCTTTCTCTCTCCTCTCCCAGATGCATTTTATTTATTTTAAAACAAGGAAAATAGGCCAGGCACGATGGCTAACGCCTGTAATCATAGTACTTTGGGAGACGAAGGCGGGAAGATTGCTTGAATCCCGCAGTTAAAGATCAGCCTGGGCAACATGGTGAAAAAATAGAAAATTTAGCCAGGTGTGGTGGTGTGTACCTGTAATCCCAGCTACTCGAGAGACTGAGGCATGAGAATCGCTTGAACTCGGGAGGTGGAGGTTGCAGTAAGCCGAGATCCCACCACTGTACTCTGGCCTAGGCCACAGAGCAAGACTGCGTGCAAAAACATAAAAATAAAAATAAAAATAAAAAATACACACAAAACAGCTTTTTAAAGAGCTGTCGCATGATTCAAAAGGAGCAGAGGGATAACCCTGGAAAACAGTCCTTCTGTCAACTCCCAGCTGCCAGCTCCTTTCCCTGAGGGAACCACTCTTACCAGCTTCTTGTGCGCGCACACACACATATTCCCCTTGCGGTTCAGATGACATCACGCCCTATGGAATGTTCTGCCTTGACTTTGTCTAATCCATAGAGATTGCTCTGTGTTTCCAGAAGAGTTTCCTGATACCCCCATCCTTCTGCCCCGCTCAACTCCAAGCCTTAGTTTCCTCATCTGTGAAAGTGAGATAATAATACTGCCGTCCATAGAGGGGCTATGAACATTAAATAAAATGTATGGACAGTGCAGAGAAGAGGTCTCTCACATCATCAGCACATACTTTACTCTATTCTATTTTTATTTTTATTTGTTTTTTGAGATGGGGTTTTGCTCTTGTTGCCCAGGTTAGAGGGCAATGACGCCATCTCAGCTCACTGCAACCTCTACCTCCCGGGTTCAAGTGATTCTCCTGCCTCAGCCCCCAAATAACTGGGACTACAGGCATGCGCCACCATGCCCAGCTAATTTCTGTATTTTTAGTAGAGACCGGGTTTCGCCACGTTGGCCAGGCTGGTCTCAAACTCCTGACCTCAGGTGATCCACCCACCTTGGTTTCCCAAGATGCTGGGATTACAGGCCTGAGCCACCACTCTCAGTTCATTTTATATTTTGAAACAGGCCAAGGAAGTGAGCACCGAAACGGCCTCCACTCTACGCAGGCCACCGGGGCCAACGCCAGCTCCTGGAGGTGACAAGACTTCCTGTTGGTGTTTCTCCACAGATAACTAGCCGTTCACCCCAAAGACAGGAAGGGAGGAAGGAAGGGGCAAACAAAAATATGGACAAAGAAAACTTCAAAGCCACTCTAAGAAATAGAAACAGAGGCCCCCGGACACCCAGCAATCCGGGCCAACTCTCCCCCTCCACGGGCCTCACCAGCACTGAGGTGGATGCCATCTGGCTTCAGACACTTTTCCTCAATGCCCCAGCATCAAGCAAAGTGGGGCGGCCAAGCGAAATCAGTGGGGCCGGTTCACATGGAGACTCCAGATTCCATTCTCCAGTGATAAATAATGTACCAAACCCAGAAAACACTGCTATGTGGAGCCTGGGCCTCTTATTCCAGAGGTGTGAGGAATCAGACAAGCACTTCTGCTCAGTTTGTGGAGCTGTGGATTCCAGGGGCACAGCAGGGGCCTCAGGTGGCCAGACCAGTCCACTGCCAGCCTGTGGGCCAGCCAGGCTGCTGCAGGCCTCAGGCTTGACTAGGGTGCACCCACCATCCGGGCAGGAGAAGTCTGCCTCCTGCTATTCTGAATCTATTTCTCCCCTCCTGGTCATCAAAGTCCTTTCTCACACACACACACACACACACACACACACACACACACACACAAATAATAGTAACATTATTTTAATCTGTCTGCATTTTTATCATCATTTAAAAGATTTTTTCACATAACCTCTGGAAACTCCTGCTATCTAATAAATATCAGGAAAAAAAGAGGAAAGGGAGAGAGAGAGGACAGAGAGACCAGCAAGAGGCAGGGAAGCTCTGCTTTGTCAGGGAGAAGAAAATAAAGAGAAATCAGCCCAGCTTCAAAGGGCGCATTTCCATAATTGCCCTGTAACTTTGGCAAAATAAATCTGAGCGGCGGGGAAAAGCACAATCTCTCAGATGAGTGCACTCCAAAGGCCCCGGAGGGCTGCGGGCCCACTTGTTACCGGCCTGGTGCAGTGAGAGAATGCAGACTTGCCACCCAGTACAAAAGCCATGAAATCACAGCCTTCCAGTCCTGGCCCGCCCGGCCCCAGAGTGTGAGCTTACCCTTCCTTTGTCTCCTTCCTGCACCCTGACACGGGACACACACAAACACACATGCACGCACGCGCGCGCACACACACATACACACATGAAAAATAAGCAAGTAAATAAATACACCCATTCAAGGCAAAAGCCACACTAGTTAAGTTCTCATCTGCTAGAATCTTCTAGTAACCTGCACCTGACATTAAGATTCAAGGGAGACAGGCCCCAGCTTTCCAGACACACGTCTCACTGGGGGTGACTCCCACTCTTTCACCCCAGAAGGTTCTGCCTCCAGACACTCCGGCCCTGGGCACCAGGCTGAGTTGAAACCTACTCTTCTGTTTTCCTCAGGCTCACACAATTTTCTGTTTGCTTTCTCTCTCACCTGACTTCCCCGTTCCAGGGCCAAAAGTTGTTAAAGAACAAAAACGCTCTGCTTAGCACCTTGTTTTAATGTTTCTCTCAACAAAGCTGTGGCTTGCAGGAGAAAATCTTGCTGTGGCTGCCTTAGACATCTCTCCCTGCTTCAGCTCTGTCTTTCTCAACCTCAGCAGTACTGAAATTTGGGGCTGGCTAACTCTTTGTAGTGGAGGATTGTTTTGCAGCACCTCTGACCGCTACCTGTGAGATGCCAATAGCACCCCTACCCTAGTTCTGATGATCAAAAATGACTCCAGACATTGTCAAATGTCCCCAGGGAGGGGGCAAGGGAAAAGCACAATTGCCTGGTTAAGGACAACTGCTCTACTCTTTTTTTTCTTTTGAGACAGAGTCTCGCTCTGTCACCCAGGCTGGAGTGCAGTGGCCGGATCTCAGCTCACTGGAAGCTCCGCCTCCCAAGTTTACCCCATTCTCCTGCCTCAGCCTCCTGAGTAGCTGGGACTACAGGCGCCTGCCACCTCACCTGGCTAGTTTTTTGTATTTTTTTTAGTAGGGACGGAGTTTCACCGTGTTAGCCAGGATGGTCTCGATTTTCTGACCTTGTGATCCACCCGTCTCGGCCTCCCAAAGTGCTGGGATTACAGGCTTGAGCCACCGCGTCCGGCCATGCTCTACTCTTAAGACCCTTTCCAGTCATGCCCTTACCTCGAGAAGAGATGCCTTTGTGGTGGTTTTCCATTCAGACCATTGGGATGGCCTTTGGAGAGCCTCTTTAGAGGGGAGGGGCAACTGCATCAAAGCTAGGTTCATCACGCAATAGACAGGGATTTTTTTGTTTTTGTTTCTGTTTTTGTTTTTTTTGAAACAGAATCTCACTCTGTCACCAGCCTGGAGTACAGTGGCGCGATTTCGGCTCACTGCAACCTCCGACTCCCTGGTTCAAGCGATTCTCCCACCTCAGCCTCCAGAGTAGCTGGAATTATAGGCGCATGCCACCACACCCAGCTAATTTTTGTATTTTTAGTAGAGACAGGGTTTCACCATTTTGGCCAGGATGGTCTCGATCTATTGACCTTGTGACCTGCCCGCTTTGGCCTCTCAAGGTGCTGGGATTACAGATATGAGCCACGGCACCAGACGGGCATTTTTAATTGGTCAAGTTGGCTGAATCCAAGGACAGCAGCGAATTAGGATCAACAGGCAGTATCCAGAGAGGTCAAAGGGCACCCTCACCCCCACAATTATCTTTGAATTGACAGTTCTTTCCTTTATGCCTAATCCTGGACAACACCGGATTTGGAAGAAAGCTTGGATAAATTCATCTAATCCAAGCCCTCCATTGCATGAATGTCAAAAGTGGGCCTAGACAGAGTATGAGCCCTGCCTCCACTCAAGCTGGTGTTAGTTCATCACAGACACAATTTTTACGAACAATTGTCCATTTTCACTCAATGAGGGTGAAGGGTAGCTGCAACCAGAAATTGTAGGATACAGAGGACATTTCTAGAAGGATACAAACAATTAGGCCCAAAGCAAGTCTCCAGCAAAAACTCCCAATAAAACTAAAACAGAAAATGTCTGATATCCAATTCTTACCCAAGCATTCAATCCCTATGGCCGACCTTGTAAAACTCAGGCAGGGCTAAGACAGTGGAGTCTTTGAGCCCGGCTGTCCTCCGGGTGCTCAGAGAACGCCCGCCTGGTAGGTGGGACCCTGCCCTGTCCTCATTCCTCACCTGGGACAGGTGATTGGCTTCTGTTGCACCTGCCCTCTGGTCCTTCCATGTTGTTTTCCAGCTGTACCCCACCTCCCCCTTCCTGTATTCCCCTAGAGAGAAATTCAATTGGAAACCATTAATATGCTGGTCCCAGAGGTGGACAATCACTTAGGGAGATAATTTCATTCTCCTCCGTCTCCCTGGCTCTGGGATGCTCCCCCGCTCCCCAGCTCCACGCAGATAATGAGGGAAGCAGTGCCACACTTCTCCTCCTCTGACCTAATTGATTATCCCCACACACCTTGGAGCGCTTTGCATAACCAGCCCCGACAGCAGAAACCCCTTCCAGGAGGAGTGATTGACATATTTTATTTCTAATTGAAGCTTAATCAGGACCAGGGATGAGATTCCCATAGTCCCTCTCCTTGTCTCCCTCCTGGTTTCCCTTTAAGATTTTAAGGACAGACAATAAGGGATGGAGGCATTCCAGGGACCCCTGAGGGGAGGGAGATGAGGGGAGGGCTTAGGGAGGAGGTTCTGGGAGGAAGAGAAGAAATGGGAGTTCAGTCAAGTGAAAGAGATGCCAAGAGGACTGTCTCCTCTTCCCTCTTTCAGCTGCGAAGCTGAGATTCTTTTTCTGTTTTGATTAGGTTATCTTATTGGGGTCAGCTTGGGACCAGTTGAGGGCTTATGTGTTCTATGGGATAAGAGAAAATACAGATGCATGGGAACTGCTCCTAGGTTTATGCCAAGTCTCCTCTGGTACCTAAACATACTGCTTTTTCAGTGGGGACAGAAGGTGGCTCATGCAAGAACCATTATCCCTGGGATGTGGCCTGAGAAGCTAACCTTACTCCACGGTCTCCACCAGAGAAAGACCTAGAGACCTGCACTCAGGCATCTTCAAGCCCCACCTGCTTCTCCATACCCATCTGGCTGTGAGCAGATCCCCTGCCTCCTCTTGGGTGGTGTTCAGTGTAGAGAGGCCACCTAACTTCTGCTGTCACCTCCATGATCACAGCCCCCTCTCTGCTGTGCCCCTGCCTGGGAAGTTTCCTCTCTTGCTTAGCTGAGCTGGAGTTGCAAAGGATTCTGGGATGCCTGAAGGCGGACACCTCACTTTTGTTGCTAATGAAAAGGGTGGAGTGTAATACTGCTGGGAGTTTAAAAAGTGAAGTTGGAGGTTCTGAAATGTAATTTTAATAGTAAAATGACCAGGTGCTGAGGATCAAGCCTGTACTCCCAGTGCTTTGGGAGGCTGAGGTGGGAGGATTGCTTGAGGCCAGGAGTTGAAGATCAGCCTGAGTAACATAGAGAGACCCTGTCTCTACAAAAATAAAAAAATAGCTGGGTGTGGTGGTGTGTGCCTGTAGTTCCAGTGAGTAGAAGGCTGACATAGGAGGATGATTTGAGCCCAGAAGTTTGAGGTTGCAGTGAGCTATGATTGCACTAGCCTGGACAACAGGTTGGGCAATACTCCAGCCTGGGCAACAGAGTGAGATCCTGTCTCTAAAGAAAAAAAGAGTAAGATTGCTTCTGCCACCTACCTCGTGTCGGCCCTGGACATTCTTCCTCTTTGCCCTCATTATTCCCATTTTGCAGATGAGGAGATAAGGGCTCAGAGAAGTGAATTGTCTGCCTTGGGTTTCTCAGGGGGTAAGTGGGAGCAGAGTCGGTGCCACAGTTAAGCTTGTGAGGCGTGAGCTGTTGAGGTGTCAGAGTGCTGTCCTTGTAAAGTCATTCAATGTGCTAACCAGTCTCTGCCCCGGTCCTGGCGTTCTGGCCTCAGGTGCAAGTCCGCGAGGATGAGCGGGCTCCACGTCTGGGGGCGCTGTGAGCAGGGCCAGAGCGAAACCTCAGCTTGAGCTTACGAACTGGGAAGGAGCCTGAACCCCAGAAACACCGTTAACAAAGAGAGGGAACGCTGGGGAGCCGAGGAAACGTCTCTTTGGCCTCTGGGGAAGGGGCTGGAGGAGCAAGCCAGCAGAGGAGCGGCTTTGCCGGGTGTCCACTAGCGGTTCGCCAGCCCTCTGTGCGCCCGCAGAGTGACACAGAGGCCGACACAGCCCCCTCCCCACTCGCCCATGGGGCGCCGCCGCACCTTGATCGCCCCCTTCGCGGAAGGCACTCCCGAGGCGCGGCGCTGACCGCTGGGCCCGCATGGCCCGGTCCTGTCGGGCTCTGCTCTGCTACCGCCGAGCGTCGAAGTTGAGCAATGTTGAGCCATGTCTTGTTCCGTGGCTTCGGGGGTTGTGCGCGCTTCCCATACCTCCCTGGAACGCGGGAGATAGTCACACGCGCCACTCTGAGGGTCAAACACCCCGCATCTGGCCACATCGTACCTTTAGTAACGTGGGGAGGGGGCAAAAAAATGTGTCTCTCCTTCTTACCCCGAGGTGTCACTTCGCCCAAACACTCCCTACAGCTTCTTCAAGTCAAACTTGGGCAAGGTTGGCTGGCTGACTGAGAGAGGAAAAAGAGGGTGCTGAGGGGGCGCGGCGCGCGGTGGAGAGGCCAGGGAGGCGAGGCGCCGAGCGTCCCCTTTGTCCTGTAGAGGGAGCTCCAGCCCCAAATTTCCCAGCTGCCTCCCCGGTCCGCCCACCCCAGGCCCGCCTGGAGCCGGAATCCCGGCTGGAAAGGTGCTGCGGGTCTGACACCCCCGCAACCCCTGCGCCGGGACCTTAGCAGGATGCCTCTTCTAGGGCACGTGGGAAAACCCACCAGGGTGCCAAGACGCACAGATGCTGCCAGGACCCGGGCTCCCCAACTCTCAACTAGAGCTGGGCAGTCACACAACATCTAGAGGGTTGATATGTACCCCTAGGCTCCCCTCTTCTCCATATCCGCCTCCACCGTCACCCCACACCCTGACATTTATAAAGAGGGAAGGGGTGCAACCGGGTTGGAAGGCGGATGGAATCTGGGCTCGCACAACCTCTTATAGGTAACACTGAGAAAACCTCAATTGTGTCGATCAAAGAATGGGGACGGGGGGGGGGGGGGGAATGATGAGAACACGCTCCCGCCACCCGCGCAGGCTAACCCCGTTGTGTCCAGACCCTTATCTAAATATTTTGGCAAGATCGCCAGAGAAGGAACCAAGTCACCGCGGTTGCTCCCGCAGAACTGCGGGTCGGGCCCAGATTCCCGGCTCTTAGCAGGGAATCTTGCCGGGGTCTCCCACCTGTCTCCTGCTCCAGTTCTCTCCGCCGCCCCAGGTGCTTTTCCAGCCACTTCTCCTGCTGCGGCGCCCCTAGCCCCACCACTTCTGCGCCCCCTCAGCTATTGCTGTCGTTTGACTACTCGGTCCTGATTCGTCTCTCGTCCTTTCCCGCGAATTCTTCAAACAACCAAGAGGAGAAAAAACCCAAAAAACAAAAAACCACCAAACAGATCCGTTGAGGGGGCAGACAGGCGGGTTATAGTCAAAGTGGCAGCAGCTCATTTATTTAGCCAAAAATAGATACTTTCTCGTACAATTTGGTTCACACATATGTACATTTCTCTGTATATATATACACACACACAAAGGCAGACACGTTTATTCTCATTGAAACTCCACCCCCCAAAATCAACCGAACAAACAAACCTCACAGCGAATGCGGGGTGCCACAGAAGCGACTTGGGGAGGGCTGAGGAGGACTGGTTTTATTTCTTTTTTCTTTCCTTTTTTTTGTTTTGCTTTTAGGTATTTATACACAGACATGCTTACAAGTTGTAACTATACAGAGTGATTTTTTTTTTTTACAATTATTACAACGATTAAAAAAAGTTTTTGTTTCTTTCTTTCTTTTTTTTTTTTAAAGAACTAGGATGAGGAGAGAGCCGATAAGACCAGGGCGGCGTCCAGATGGTTCTGGGGCCTGGAAGAGAGAGACAATAATAGCAAAAAAGGTGAGATTCAGGAGCGCAGAGGCTGCCTAGGGCGGGGAGATCCTACTTGGGTTGCGGCCGAGAGTCAGGAAGGTGTCGCAATGTAAAATTATGTCCAGTTGTAGATGTGTGTGTTGGGGGTTTAACTGTAGGGTGGGCACGAGGCGTCAGGACCCAAGGTCTGGGGCTGGAAAGAGGTGAGCGTCAGAGAGCCGCCACCTGCCCCAGTGGCCTGTGGGCCCAGCCACGCAAAGCTTCCCCTAGAAGGTACAGGCGCTGTACCCACCGGCCGCGCCTGGGGTGCCTGGGCTGTACCTGGAGAGCTGTCGCAGGGCCTACAGGGGCGACCGAAGAAATGACTTTCGTCCCCTTTTACAAAATGCGTCCCAGCAGGGTTCCCTCCTATTCCGGGGCAAAAGGCCGTGCGTGGTGCTCCGCGTTCTCTCCTTTCCCCGCCAGCCAGTCCCCTCAGGCCCCCAACCTCGGGGTCTTACCGCCTGGGCACGGGCTGGAAAGCTGTCTTGAGTAACTTTTTCTCCACTTCCAAGGCACTACAGCGATCTAAGGGAAGCGGGGGAAGAAAAAGGAGGGCCTTTAGAACGCTCGGTTCCGGCGCCCAGGGCCGCAGAAAGCAGGAGCCGAGAGGGACGCGCCCTGCGCCTCCCGGACCCTGCCCGTCCCGGCCAGCTCCGGCACTATCCGCAGAGCCCGCCCCCGCTCCGCGCCCCGCAGTCACCTGTTCCGCCTTCGGGCTCCGCCGGCCGAGCGAAGGCGGCGGCGGCAGCCGGGTGGCCCGCAGCTCCGGGAAGTCCCAGCAGGTGCGGAGGGGCCGAGCCCAGCAGGGAGAGCGGGTGCGGGCGGGGACCGGGCGGCGGGCCTGGAAACGGCCGGTTGGTCCAAGCCGGGAACTTGCCCAGCGGCGCTGAGACCAGTCTGTGAGCGGCGGCGGCGGCGGCGGCCGGGGAGAGCTGCAGGGCTGGAGGCGCGACCGCTGCCCCCGGTGGAGACCCCCCCGCGCCGGGAGGCGAGCGGCGCGGGTTGTCCGGGCTTGTGGCAGTCTCCGCGAGGGACCAGATCTTGGGCTTCTGCAGGGCGGAGGCGGGGGCTGGTGCGGGAACGCAGGGGTCCAGGCCCACGGGGGGTAAGGGCGGAGACGGCGAGGCCACGGCCACTGGTGGTGGCGCTGGAGCCAGATTCAGGACCGATAGTGGCCGGTCCTCCAAGCCCTCAGAGCTGTCTTCTGAGTCGCTATTTTTGGAGTCCGAAATGGGTCCCAGGCCGAGGTCGCCATCCCTGCGAGCCGCCCCAGCCAGGGACAGCTCGGGCCCAGTGGCCGCGCCGTCTAAGTTTTCCAAATCGATCTCCTCGTCCTCGTCGTCGCCCGCCAGGCCCTCGCCCCCCGTGTCCTCCTCCTCCCCCCCGAGCTCCTCCTCCTCCAGCTCTAGCTCGCGTTTGCCATCCTCCTCGTCCTCCTCTTCGTCTTCCTCCTCGCGCTCGCTCCCATAAGCGTTTCCCTCCTCGTCAGTGCGGCTGCGAGGCGCCCAAGTCATCTTATTCTCCTTCTTGAGGCGCCGGCGCGCGTTGGCGAACCAGGTGGACACCTGGGTGAGGGTCATCTTGGTGATGATGGCCAGCATGATCTTCTCGCCCTTGGTGGGGTAGGGGTTCTTGCGGTGCTCGTTGAGCCAGGCCTTGAGCGTGCTGGTGCTCTCCCTGGTGGCGTTCTTGGGACGGGACGGGTCCCCGAATTGATATTGGCCATACGGGTAGAAGGCGGGGTGCGGGTGCGGAAACGCGGCAGCCGCGGCCGGATGCTGCACCCCGGGGCTGTCCTTCAGCTCATACTGCGCGCCCTGTAGGCACATGGAGAAGGAAGGGACACGCGCGGAGGGAGCGCGGGTGAGCCCCAGCCGTCGCTGCCTCCCCCCTCCTGGCCTGCACCCCTCTAGTCCGAACCCCGCGCGCTCAGCTCGCCCTGCGCCCCGGCGCCAACCCCTCCTTCCCTGGCTCCGCGGGCTCTTACCAGCTGTGGGAAGATGGGCAGCTCCGCGGCGTAGGGCAGGAAGGCGCCGTAGCCTTGGGCGGCGGCGGCCGCCGCGGCCGCGGCGTAGGGCGCCCCGTACACTGACGAGAGCACGTTGGACAGGGACCCCGAGGCGGCCAACTCTGAGGCTCCAGCACCTGGGCCGCCCCGGGCCCCCGCGCTGCCGCCGCTGCCGCCAGCGGCCCCCGGACGCTCGGACGGGTAAAGCGGGCGGATGTATTGGTATCCCAGCTGGGGGAAGGACATGGTGGCCCGCGGGGCACGGACGTAGAGGGGGCCCGGCCCCCGGGCCGCCCAGCTCAGCGCAGCCCGCGGGCTCCGGCGCGCATCGGGACTGGGCCGGGCTTGGGGCCGCGCTGCCGCCCGCGCTGCGCTGTGCTCCGCGTTCGCCTATTGATCTGCTCCGCGGCGGCGACGGCGGCGGCGAGGAGCCAGGTCAGGTCCGAACAGATTGGCGGAGATTCCCGGGGCTCCGGGCTCTGATTGACATTTCTACGGGGCGCAAGCCCCTCCTCTCTGCGCCGCGCTCCCTCCTCTCGGCCGCCGGAGCTGCCTCTGCCCGCGCCTCGCTCCTCACTGCCCTCCTCTCCCCAGCAGTGTCGCGCCTCGCTTCCTTCTCCCTCCTCTAGTTTTCACTCCCCCTCCTCGCCCTTCCTCTCCCCTCCCCTCTCCGCACTCCTCTTCCCCCAAGGATCGCTTCCGCTCCTTCGGGCTCCTGCACTGCCCTGGACGCTATGAAACTCTTTCTCCTCTCCCCTTCCCTTTCCCTTTCTCACGATGGCTTTTGCTCTCCGGTCCGTTCCCTTCACTTTTTCCTCTCTCACTACTTCTATTCTTTAAATCTCTCTCTTTACTCACACGATACTTCCCCCAACCTTTCCAGCCTCTGCACCCTGGGCTAACTAAGGCAGCCAAAAGTTGTGGACACTTAGGGTGCCGCGCGGGGGGTGTGTGTCCGTGTCTGTGTGTCCATCCCCGCCCTTCCACCCCCTCCCTCGCCCTTCCCCAAATCTCGGGTCTGACGTCGCGCCCTCTTATTCGACTTTTCCCCGCGTCTCTTCCTCGAGTCGCCAATCGCCTGGGCGCCTTACGGGCGAGGCCGCCCACCCCCGCGGATTCCGCGCGCAGGGCGGGGCGGGGCAGGGGCGGGAGCCCGAGCTCCGGGAGTCCCTGCCCGCCCTCTCCTGCCCGCGCCGGGCGGGGGAGCGAGAGGCGCGGGGACTGGGTGAGTGCAGGGTCAGCTCGCCCCTCCCGCCTCCCGCCCCTCCGAGCCTGTCCCCAGGCCGAGGCGCGGGACCGTGGCCGAGGCTGGCTCCGGGGGCCCCCCTGTGCCCGAGCCCCTTTTGCAGTTCGCACCTCTCGACTCCCAGCCACCTTCAGCAGCGTAGGGAGGGAGCTAGCAGCCGGCGTGGGGGTGGGGAGCGAGGGAGTGCGTCCTAATATCGTCTTCAGAGGCCCTGCGGGGGCGAGGCAGCCCCCCACCCAGGAGGACGAAACCCTGAGATTAGCCACTTAACGCCGCCCCCGGGTCCGTGTGCGAATCCCTTAGTAAAAATGGCGGGCTGGCTCCAGGGGCTGAAGGGTGGCAATCCGGGGGCGCTGGAAGGGTAGGGAGCGGCCACAAATCGGTGAAGCAGGCCCGCGCCCCAGGCGGCTGGGAATGGGGGAGGAGCAGGGCGCCGGGCCACGGAGGCGCTAGGAACTTTTGGAGAGCTCTTCGAGAAGTTTCTATATTGGCGTTTTCGTCTGTAGAGATCTTTCCTTGCGCGACCCCTACCCCTTCTCCCGGTCCCGGCGCTAACCTTTTTCTCTCAGCAAGGATCCTCCCACCGCCTCCGGTGGGGATGGAAGGCAAGAGTTTTGGTTTAATGATGGGATATTTCCTGAATCAAACTTGAAATCCCAGGATCGGGCTCCCACCTTCACGGATTAGGGCGTGCAGTGGACAGCAGCATTGAAATTCCCAGCATTGCCGCGGCTGGGGGCTCAGAGCTTTAGGCCGCGGCCGCGACCCACAAGCCAGCCAGGCCTGCAGTGGGCACGCCCCGGAGACAAAACGGGGGTGGCGACTCTGCCGTGGAGTGGCCAGCCCCAGCTCGGAGGCGGAAACCGTCACCTTGCATGGATGGATCCAGGAATCGAATTCGAATTCCACCAGAGTGGCGGGATTAGAGGAGATCAGAGGGTCTTGGCCCCTGCTGTCTCTGATCACAGCTCTGGGGAGCACAGTACTGGGGAGCCCAGCTCTGGAATGAAAGATGCTTCCACTTCCACGGCAGGCACCCAGTTTTGATCCCACCCCCACCGCCCACCTCCCACTTCCCACCTCTTTCCGGGGGTCTTGGCACAGGCCCGCAGCCCTAGTAGGTGTGAATGCCAAAAACCTTGCGGGGGCGGGGCGGGGACGGGGAGGAAGCATGGAGGAGGACCAGGTTTGGTGGCAATGAGGGAAAGTGGGGTATTCCCAGACTGCATCTGAGCAGTTTCCCTATCACCTTCCCTCCCGCCTCAGCCTGGTGTAGGGGAGCCTGGTGCCTTCTCAGGAGCCTAGCCGAAGGAGGCGTCATCAGGGGCCGCCCTGGCTTTGAAATATCTCCTCGAGGCCTGATTTCGTTTCCCATTACACCTCTCAGAGAGTAGCACAGAGAATGTTGAGCTAACTTTCACCCAAAGAAACTTGGGATTACAAAATTGAGAGTAACGTTATTTTCCGGGATGTTTCCTAGGTGTCAGACCTCGAGCCTCGACGGCCCTGAAGTCATAGTGTTTGTACAAAGTGGTGGCACCAGACCAGGGGGGAGAGCGAGATTCTGAGGTGGGGGGAATGGGGCTGCGCTGTAAGTGATCGAGTGAGACTCCCGATATTTAATTCAGCTTTTTTCAGAAGGAAAAGAAAAACAATAATGAGCCTCGGAGATGCTCCTTCCGCATTAACCAGCTATCGACCTGGCTGCGTCGGACTGCAGGCGGCGAGAAAGAGGCCAGGGAAGGGCCAGGCGGCTCTTAGGAACTCAGTCGCGCTGGCTGGGGGGTGGGGGACGCCCACAGCCCAAGGGGTGAGCCTCCAGACCCAGACACGGACCCAAGAACCTCGCATATTAGATCCCTCCAGGCTCCCTAGGCCTCGAGCAGAAGCGGCCTCCTGGCTACCCTACTTTCCAACTGAGAACAGCCCTGGTCTGTCCGGGCCATCTGCGCGCCACGTCGAGACTCAGCATCCCAGGCAGCCGCGTCCTACCGTGGCGCTGGTCCGCCAACTCGACCGGGCCAGTGGAGCCTGGCTGTGGGCTGAACTCGAGGGTCCGAGGGCAGCTGAACCTTTTCCAGGGATTTTTAATTCAACAAATTAAATGGTCAGAGTGACACACTCGCACAGGGAAGAAAAGCAGGTGCATGGAAGTAGATTTGGGAAAGTCGCGCGCACGAACGCGCTTCACGCAGAAGCTTCTCCATCATCTTGCCTTCTTTCAACATTCCTAGCGCACAAAGCGCTTTGGAGACTCACTGCAGGCTCTCTCAATGCTGCCTAGGGAGCGGGGAGTGTTCAGAGAGGGTGTCTGTCCCTCGCACACACTTGGCGCGCGTGCGCCAGTTGCGCACCAGGAGCCGCTGCCCGACGTGTGCCCGGGGTCCGCCGCCCGCCAAGCTCTGGGGGCTGCGCCGCGCACTTCACAAGAGCTGAGTCACCAGGCCCGCTTCCTGCCCCCTTCTCACCCAGCCTCACGGTGCTCATGCGTCCCGGTCAAGGGGAGCCGCTGCAGCCCTGGGACTCCCAGCCCCGGCCCATCTTCTGTCCTTCCCTCCCAGGCCCTGAGTCCCTGGGCTGCGGTGCCAACCCGCGATCTCTGAGCTTCCTGCAGACGCTGCGGCGCGCGCTCCTACCGTTCCCTCCCCCTCGCGCTCGGGTTACAGGTTAATGAAATGCTCGTTTTCCTCAGTCATTTGTTTTGTTTTCCTGCAAAGTTCTGATAAGTAGCTAACCAACGAAGCTTGTAATTACAATCTTACAGAAACCGGGCCGATCTGTATATAAATCTCACCATCCAATTACAAGATGTAATAATTTTGCACTCAAGCTGGTAATGAGGTCTAATACTCGTGCATGCGATAATCCCCTCTGGATGCTGGCTTGATCAGATGTTGGCTTTGTAATTAGACGGGCAGAAAATCATTATTTCATGTTCAAATAGAAAATGAGGTTGGTGGGAAGTTAATTTCTCTCCGCTCTGTGAAGCGTAGACAAGAATTTAATGATTTAATTACAGTTGTAAGCCCTTTCCATGAGACTTAAATTGAGCTGAGAATATTTTTTTTCCTTCTCTCTCTCTCCCTCTCTCTCACTTTCGCGTTCTCTTTCTCCGCTATTAGCAGCCGCGGACTCCTGAGAGCGTGGCCTGGCGTCCGCACAGGGTGGAATTCGTATTTGGCCAGAAATCCGGACTCCGAGCATCCCAGGAGACGCGGACCGGGGGCCTCCAGAGCTCTCCAGAGCGTGCTGCCGCTCCCCATCGGCCACCAGGGACTTGGAGGCCCTTCCTGGGTCCGGAGAAGCGACGGGGAAACTTAGGGGTAAACTTTGCCAACTTCGCTCTCGGCGCGGGAGAGGCCGCCGGCCCGAATCGTGCAACAGCGGCGGCGGGCCGCGATGCGCAGGGTGGGCCCCGGGCCAGGGCTGGGCACCCGGGAGCGGGTCAGAATGCCCAAGGTGGGGCGTGAGGGCGGTGGGCTCTTAGCTGCCCCGCTCCGCCCCTGCGCCTCCTGCGACCCGGCTTACTTCCCGGCGTCTCTCAGCGGCCCGAGAGGCGCAGCGCCCTGAGTGGCCTGGATGGAAGAACCTGGCCCTCCGCGGGAATGATTTTCTTTTCCTTTACCTCTTCCGGATCAGCCGTTTTCCACCTGACTTAAGCAGCCCCCTCCCCCGTGCCTTTGTTTTTCTCTTTCCTTCCGTCTGGCCTTCCCATTTCCTCTATCTTCGATTTCTAGATCATTCACTCTTTCCTCCGCTCCCTCATTGTGCTGTTTTTATGCCTTTGCCCTGGACCACTTTTCAGTTCACTTTTCTCCCTTCTGCTCCCTCCCTCACACCCTTCTTACTGTCTCTTTTTTCCTCTCCTTGTGTCTGTGACTGTGTCCCTTTCCCCCATCCGCAGTTCTCGTTTTTAATTTTCTTTCTTTCCTCCCCACTTCCATCCGGATCCTCTCCTATTTCCTCCTTGGATTTCTCGTTCTGTCTCTCAGGTTCTCCTCTCCGTAAATATTCTCTCTTCTTCTCTCCTTCTCCGGGATCCGTCCCCTCCCCCACATGGATCTGCCTCCCCGGCGCCCCCTCCTCATTCATCCTGGGAGATGAATTTGTCGCCTTATTGGACGCCGAGGCCAGAGCCGTGTGAGGGGGCTCGGCCAGCGCTGTGCATTTTCTTCATGCATATTGAGGACATGATAATGAGCGCGTTTGCATTGTTGCTTGGAAATGTTGTGTTTCCTGCTGCAGTTCGCAGTTCGGAGTGGGTGAGGGTGGTGCGGGCCCAGGACAGCCCCTCAGTAGGCACCCGGCCTGGCGGCCGCGGCTGACCCTCTCCGGATTCCCGGGCTCTCAGGGCCGGGGGAGGAAGCGACCTTGCCGAGCTCCTGACCCAGCCGCCGCCTCCTCCTCCGGTTTCTCGACAAAGGCCGGCGCGCTCCCCTCATTAAAGCCTCGTTACAGGAACCCCTGGCTGGCTCGCGACGGCTCCTCCGAGCCCCCCTGCCCACCGGCCTCTGAGCCCCTCCCCTGGTGTTGAGAGGCCTGTGATGGAGCGCCACCAGAAAATTAGTGCCTGACAAAGTCGTCTATTGGCAATAAATTGAGATTCCAAGTGACACGTCGCGGGATCAAACACAACCACATTGTGTACCCTGCTCACTCCTCGTTAATTTTGGAGGGCGCCTTGGCATCGCTTGGCCAGGGGAGGTTGTACGCAGGCCTTTCGGCTGTCAGGACTCCGGTCCTGCCTGGGCTCAGCCAGGGCAGAGCCCACTTCAGTCATTCAGGAGGGACTGACTGCCCCTCCCTGGTAAGGTCCAAGGCGCTCAGGAGGCGTGACCCAGGCAGGCCTTTCAGTAAGCTGAAGGTTTATGAAAGTCAGGAGCTTCGAGGAGCAAACTCTGAGTTGAGCTCGTGGGGAATCGAAGTGAGCCTTGCTGGGAATTGAGAACATCAAGGTCTGGCCTTGTCTGGAATTGTCTGGTGTCGAGTTTCCCAAACTTCAAGCTTCTTGCTACCACCTTTATTATTTACTTAACATTTTTCCATAAATTGACTCATTTTTAAAACCAAAGTACATATTTTTGGAAAGAAAACCTGATACTACCACTGTAAATTGAAAAGTAGCTGTTACTCACCAGAAAAGGAAATGGTAAAAGATAAACACAGCTAAAACCAAGCAGTGTTAATACATTTTAGCCTTTTTACTGGCGTGGAAAGACTCCTAGAGGCTCAGGGGTGTGTGTGTGTGTGTGTGTCATTAGAGAGTGTTGGAAGTGTTAAATACTGAATCTTTCTCAGAAGAAATGAGACAATTGAAAAGAGAATGTTTCTCACTATTCAATGTTCATTTAATTCTATGTTAATTCTCTGACCTCAGACTGCACACTACCTAAAATAATGTTGAGAACCTCAAGAGCGGGACTGTTTTAGGACAGTTGAGGAGCATATAAAAACATTAAGATTAGGCCGGGCGCACGGTGGCTCACACTTTGGGAGGCCGAGGCAGGCGGATCACCTGAGGTCAGGAGTTCGAGACCAGCCTGGCCAACATGGTGAAACCCCATCTCTACTAAAAATACAAAAATTAGCTGGACATGGTGGCAGGTGCCTGTAATCCCAGCTTCTCAGGAGGAGGAGAATTGCTTGAGCTGGGGAGGTGGAGGTTGCAGTGAGTTGAGATCGGGTCATTGTACTCCAGCCTGGGGGGTAAGAGCGAGACTTCATCTAAAAAAAAAAAAAAGATTAAAAACATAACGTTGATTTGTTGTTATTTACCAAATAATTGTGTTAAGCATTTTCAAACAGTGTCATATTTAATACTCACTATAAGTCTGCAAGTGAGAGGCTATCCAGGGTGGCCATATGGGGTAGTACAGGATGTTCACTGAACAACGGCACCGAAGGGCAAAAAGGGTGTGAAGTCTAGCCCTTCTGCGTTCACCAATATGTGTACCTTGGCTTGGGGCCACACTGGAGGAACAGCACCTTTCTCTCATGTGCACAAATTTTATACAAAATTTGCACAAAATTGGGTTATGACCTAACCCTAATCTTAGAGTTGGGGAAGCTGAGGCTTAGAGAGTTTTGCAAAGCCCAGGCTAGAATACTGTCTGATATTTTTAACTATGATCCCTTTGGGAGGGAGAGCAGTCCTTTTGGGGGCTTGGGGAGGTAATGCTGAGAGTTTGGGGGAAAGATGCTGAAAGACTAGTCCCTGATTTGACTGAAGGAAAGGGGCAATCAGGCTGCCCAACTGTACATCCCCCTGAATCTTCACACTTCCCACAAATATTGGGGAAGATTTGGGCAGAAATACAATTGGGGTCAAGGATCCATTATCCCTGCTAGTGGCTAGGTTGAGGGAGAGGAAGAAGGTGTTCTGGTTTGCTTAGGCCTAACTCTGGATGTCTGGAACTGTTTCTTGACTTTGTTGTTTTTGTTCAGCTTATCCGTATGAGTCTACGCACTCGAGTTCTGCCTTGTTCTCATTTACACTGTTTGGAAATTGCAGATTCTTAAAGACAAACTGAGGGATTGCAGCACACCAGCGGTTGTGAATCAGTGGTTGCCTCTGATCACAATCTCTTTTTTTTTTTTGATTTGGCCTCCATAGTGGCCTTTCCCTCCCTCCCCCCTTTTTGATTGAATTGCTTGCTAACACTTGCTAATTAGGTGATTTCATTTAAAAATCCAAGCCTCAGGGTTTGTTTAAAAAATTGGAAGGCTAAGAAATACAAGACTTCTTTACGAGAACAAATACCTAGAGTTCATAGCTGCTGCCCTTCTATCTGGACACACTCTAGTTTGCTCCAGTCCCCATCTGGCCGACGTCTCTCAATTGCTTTCAGGCAGCTGAGTTTGTTAGCCCTATGTTGTATCATCAGTTGTGATAATGGGACACCCTTGCAAGTAGACACTGTCCTCCAGTGTGAGGGACATAGCACATGCTAGGTCAACATGGCAAGTGACTCTTCTCTCTGTCATGCTCCTGGTTAGCTGGGCAGCTGCTTTGCCATGGTGGGGTAAGGGTGAGGGCAGGTGTCTAAGAGTGACAGGGATGAATAGTTCTGACTCCCCAGAGACTATCCAGGTATCACAGCTGAGCCTGTTCTCAAGCTCCTGGGAAAAGAATGGGAAGAAAGATCCTGCAACAGGAGTTAGGAGGAAGCCCCAACTTTTTCTTGATTTGCCCCAACTTAGGCGCAGCCCTCCCTTGAGTCCCAATCACCATCTTAAACATGTCAAGCCAGAAAATCTGCAATTACCCTTCTTTTCTACCCCTCTTCTTTTTTCTTCGCAACACGTATTTACAGAGTGCCTTCCATGTGCCAGGAGCAGTGCTAAGTGCTGGGGATACAGTGGTGAATTAGAGAAGTACCTTGTTTTAATGGAGCTTAGATTTTAGTGGGGTGATCAGATACTGAAAAGGGACACACACAGGACAGCTGAAGATAGCATTACATTCTACAAAACAAACAATAACACACAGTATACTGGCTTGGATAGTGTCTTCCCCAGATTCAAGTCCTTCCCAGAACCTCAGGGTGTGATCTGATTTGAAAACATGGCCATTGCTGATGCTGAAGTTTCATCTCATGCTTGAGTGAGGTAGACTCTTAATCCAATATGACTAGTGTCCTTCTAAGAAGAGAAAAGATACAGACACTGTGACCCAAGGGAGAAGACAGCCACCTGAAGACAGAGGCAGAGATTGGAGTGATACGGCTATAATCCAAGGAATGCAAGGGGTTGCTGGCAGCCACCAGAAGCTGAAAGGGGGTGAGAAAGCCTTCTCCCCTAGCGACTTCAGAGGAACCAGCGTACTGTCGATACCTTGATTTCAGATTCTAGCCTCCAGAACTGCAAGAGAGTAAACCTCTGTTTTTTTTTTTTGTTTGTTTTTGTTTTTGTTTTTGTTTTTGTTTTTGTCAGAGTCTCGCTCTGTCGCCCAGGTGGTCAGAGCTCAGCTCACTGCAAGCTCCGCCTTCCAGGTTTACGCCATTCTCCTGCCTCAGCCTCCTGAGTAGCTGGGACTACAGGCGCCCACCACCTCCGCTGGCTAGTTTTTTGTATTTTTTTAGTAGAGACGTTGTTTTAAGCCACCCAGTTTGTGGTAATTTCTTATAGCAGCTCTGGGAAACAAATGTCCAAGTTGACGTGAGAAGAGGCAGGAGGGCTGTGGCTTTAGATAAATGGCACAATCACAGGAGGCATTTGTGAGGAGGTAACAATTTAGTGGAAGTGGAACAAGTCACAAAAAACCTGAGGGAAGTGTATTTTAGAGCTGCTATGTCCAATGCAGTAGCCACTAGCCGTATGTGGCCATGGAGCCCTTGAAATGCAACTGGTCCAAACTAAGATAGGCCGAACATGTGAAATACACACCAGATTTCAAAGGCTTGCGAAGAACAGAAATAATGTAAAATATCTTTTTTATTTTATTTTATTTTATTTTATTGAGACAGAATCTTGCTCTGTTGCCCAGGCTGGAGTGCAGTGGCATGATCTTGGCCCACTGCACCATCCACCTCCCAGGTTCAAGCAATTCTCCTGCCTCAGTCTCCTGAGTAGAGTAGCTGGGACTACAGACTTCCGCCACCATGCCCAGCTAATTTTTGTATTTTTAGTAGAGACGGGGTTTCACCATGTTGGCCAGGCTGGTCTTGAACTCCTGACATCAAGTGATCCATCCACCTTGGCTTCCCAAAGTGCTGGGATTACAGATGTGAGCCATTGCACCTGGCCTCTTTTAATTAATTTTAAAATATTGATTATGCATGGAGATGATTGCATGATGAGTTAGTCTACTTGCATTGCTATAAAGGAATACCTGAGACTGGGTAATTTATCAAGAAATGAGGTTTATTTTGGCTTATGGTTCTACAAACTGTCCAGAAAGCATGGTGTCAACATCTGCTTCTGGTGAGGGCTGCAGGAAGATTACAATCATGGTGGAAGGCAAAGGGGGAGTAAGCACATCAGAGGGTGAGAGAAAAAGCAGTAAAGCGAGGAAGTTCCAGGCTCTTATTTTTTTTGTTTTTGTTTTTTTTTTTTTGAGATGGAGTTTCACTCTTGTTGCCCAGGCTGGGGTGCAATGGCACGATCTCGCCTCACTGCAACCTCTGCCTCCTGGGTTCAAGCAATTCTCCTGCCTCAGCCTCCCAAGTAGCTGGGATTACAGGCGCCTGCCACCATGCCTGGCTTTTTGTATTTTTCGTAGAGACGGGGTTTCACCATGTTGACTGGGCTGGTCTCAAACTCCTGACCTCAGGTGTTCCACCCACCTCCGCCTCCCAAAGTGTTGAGATTACAGGCATGAGCCACTGTGCCTGGCCCCTGGCTCTTTTAAACAACCAGATCTCGTGTGAACTCGTAGAGTGAGAACTCATTCATTACCACAAGGATGGCACCAAGCCATTCATGAGGGATCTACCCCTATGACCCAAACGCCTTCCACTAGGCCCCACTTCTGACACTGGGGATTACATTTCAACATGAGATTTGGTGGGGACAAACGTCCAAACAGTATCAAATGAGTCATCTATTGAATGTCACTCTTTGGGGTGGACAAGGGAGGAGGATGCAAAGAGGAACAAGACATGGGTCCTAGCCTCAAGGAGAGGGGCCATCTGAATATATTGGGCTAAGTAAAGTATACTATTAATATTTATTTTACTTTTTACTTTTCTAAATGTGGGAACTAGAAGATTTTGGCCAATGAAATATGAGCAAATTTTTACATTTATGGCTCATATTATATTTCTACTGCATTGTGTTATTCTAAACAGAAGATGCAGCAAATGCAAAGGCCCTGTGGTAGGGACTGAGCTTCCTGTGTTTGGTGGTTCTGTACTCAGTCTACATGTTGATACTTACTTGCTAATGTCACTAGACCTGGAGAGGTGATGTGGGAAGCCCTGTTGAACTTACAGGGGGAGTCTATGAATCTTTGTCCTTTCTTCTCAAGCAGAGAGCAAGGTCATGAAATTCAGCCCTTCAGACTGATGCCTCCTTCTTACTTGCCAATCTCACATGCTCCTTTAGACCTCAGATGGAGAAAGAAGACAGCTCCAAACTTCCTGCTTAGGATGTCGATTTCACCGTCTCCCTAAGCTCAACAGTGTCAAGGACATGGAGCTAGGCCTAACTCCGGAAACCTCCTTGTGTGCTGATGGCTGGCACCAAGGCCATGGTGTTACAGTATAGAGCAGAGACTCCCCAAACCCACAGCTTGCAAAGTGAACTAGAAGGACCAGGTTAGTTCATTTATTAAGTTAGAATTTTGTTTTTCTAAGACAGAGTTTACAAAAGGGCATCTTGGGGCTAACTCCCACATGTTTTGTTTGCATGATTTCACAATTCTTTTTAGGTGTGATTGAATTGCTGTATCAGTCAGGTTGGGCTGGGCTTTGCTGCAGTAAAAAATAAGCCTCACATCTTCATGGCTGGTAATCACCCACTCTATATGTTGTTTGCTATGGCATTATTCCATGCCTTCTGCACTTCAGGATCCAGGCTGACAGAATAGCTTCCATCTGGAGTGTTGCTGAATGCCATGACCAAGGGCAAAAGGGCATGGCATACCACAGACTGGCTCTTGAAGTTTCCATTTGGAAGCGACCCATGCTACTTCTGCTGGTATTTCATTGTCCAAAGGAATTGTGTAACCGTGCTTGAAGTCAAGAGGGCAGGGATGCATATGCCCCCACGCAGGGAGGGGCACTCTATGGATCATCTACTGTGCATCCCTTCAAATCCTTTTAGCTCCACCTTCTATTCCAGCCACTGCTTCAACAAGCCTTGAGCAGGATTAGCCTGACAGTACCCACTACATACCTCTTACTTTTCTGATGCAGTGCCCTGGGTAGCAGCAGGAACCTGTGAGCACTCACACACATGCCACCTGCAAGTACAGAGGAATTAACACCTGTGGGGCCATCTTTGGCCAAAGGGGAGGGCATGGATGACTAACTGTCCCCCTCCATTCTCAGGGCAGGCAGTTAGTTCTGAGATGCTAGCACCTAGAGCAGCACTCACTCCAATTACCCATCCTTACCCATCCTTCTGTGGCTTCCCTCTCATCCCTGTCTCACTCCCTGGGCCTGCACTCACTCCCAGGGATCATTTCCCCAGTAAACCACCTGCATGTAAGCCTTTGCCTGGGGACCTACTATGGAGGGAAACCAAGCTGAGACAGACAGGAAATTGGTGGACAGTAACACAATCTACCACTTTTGCCCATATTGCAAAGTTAGAAGGTTTAATATAAAATTTCAATGTTAAGCTTTTCTTGATAAATCAGATCTGGCAGCACATAACTGAAATTCTGACAAGTCCACAAGAGGCTGGACTTGAATAGGGGCAGTGACTTCCTTGAGATGGGACCCAAGCTCTTTGTTGACAACATTTGCTATCTGAGAGGGAAAGTCTTCACTTTTTTATACTGTCTACCTGGCTCCAGGAGTCATTATTTTTTTTTTATTTTTGTTGTTGTTTGTTTTAAATCTCTGTTATAGGAACTGTTGGCTTGAGTTAGATATCTATGAATCCTTGGAATTTTTTTTTTTTAATTATATGGAGAACTTTCTCATTTTTGGGGGTTTTATTTACTTATTTTATTTCTCTTTCTCTGTTTTATAACAAAAGGATCAATTAAAAAAGAAGAAAAAAAAAACTTAGACTGGTAGTGCCAGGCTGGCAGGGACAGCCTGTCTGGTCACCACTGTATTCTCAGTGGTATATAGTAGGTGCATAAAGAATCTTTGCTGAATGGATGACAAGATGAGTGACTGAAGTAGCCTGTTCGCAATATGATCCTGAGCTCCTGACTCTCATGTCCTTGTAGTGCCTACTTTCTTTGAGTATGGGCTAAACTTATTATTTGCCTCTAATGAAGCAATAGGACGCCACTTCTGAGATTACGTTATAAAAAAGACTGTGGCTTCTGTCTTGGCCCTCTCTGACTCTCTCTCTAATGTCCACAGCTGTGGTGCCACGAGAATACTCAGATAGCACATGGACAGGCCCACATGGCAATGAATTGCAACTTGCCAGCAACCATGTGGGTTAGCTTGAAGCAGATTCTCCAGTCCTGAGTCTTCAGGTGGCTGTAGCTCTGGCTGACCATGTGACTGAACCTGAGGAGAAAGGCTGAGCCAAAGACACACAGATAAGCTGCACCTGGATTCCTGACCTACAGAAACTGTGAAGTAATAAATGTTTGTTGTTCAAAGCCAAGGGCTGGCAAAATACATTCCACTTGTTTTTGTAAATAAAGTTTTATTGGACCTTGGTAATGTTCGTTAATGGCCTATTGTTATGGCTGCTTTCATACTTCAACAGCAGTAGCTATTGAGTAGTTGCAGCAGAAGACTATATGGCCCACAGGTCTAAAATATTTACTATGTGGCCCTTTAAGGAAAAGTTTGTCTATCCCTGTTTTAAGCTGCTAAGTTTGGGAAAAATAATTACCTAGCAATGGATGACGAATACAATAGCTTTCAAATCCAAAACAGTGGTCCTAACTGGGCTTGCAGGTCTTGAGGTAGGGCATCTAATTTCAGTTTAGCTTCGTTTAATAGATATTAACTGAGCACCTACTGTGTGCCAGGCATGGTCTCAATCATATTCCAGAATGCCACATTCAGTTCTTTCTCCACTGTCCCCTCCAGCATTTTCTTGGTCTATGGCATGATTTGCCAAATATTTGTGGATTTAAGTTGGCTTTTAGAGACTGGAATTAGCAAGACACTCTTTGGAATGTAACAGATAACTCTGTAATCATGGGGAGCTGAGCAGGGAGCAGGAGGACATTTAGCTGGTATTTCCATGCAAAGTTCTGATAGTTGTTAAAATATGGAAATGTTTCCATCCCACCCTATGGAAATATAGGGCCCCAAAGGCCCTACCTCCAGTAAACAAAGGGGTCAGGTATAGCACAGCAGGGCCACCCATAATTCTGAAGGCCACTCTAATTGGTCAGTTCCCATGCCATGCTAGTGATTAAATATTGGCACATGGTTCCAGGACAAACTTCTGGCTTGTCCAGCAGGGATGCTCAGTAATGTTGCCTGCATGATGGAATTCATAGACATCTATTGAATATTTGCCCCTTTTTGGAGTGGACAGGGAAGAGGACGCAAAGAGGAACAAGATGTGGGTCCCATCCTCAAGGAGAGGGGCCGTCTGATTCTCTAAGTGTGTCTAATCCTCACTTGGCAGGAGGGTCTGAACACAGACCTTCATGGTTGAAATCCAACCCCACTTCTTACCAGCTGGTTGACCTTGAGCCAGTGATTCAGTGCCCTGTGTGCCTCAGTTTCCTCCTCTGTGACAATAATGGTTCCTACCCCATAGCATTTTGGTAGGGATGTGCTAACAGTAATGCCTTGTACCTGGTTAGCACTCAGAAAATGTTAGAAAAGGAGTGATCACTGTCCAGGAGCCAAAAGAACATGCTCTGAGGGGGTCATAATAATATCAAGAAGTACATTAAGAAGAGTTGTCAGTTTTTTGTTTTTTTTTTTTTAATTGAGATGGAGTTTTGCTCTTGTTGCCCAGGCTGGAGTGCAATGGTGCGATCTCGGCTCACTGCAACCTCTATCTCCTGGGTTCAAGAGATTCTCCTGCCTCAATCTCCCAAGTAGCTGGGATTACAGGCATGTGCCACCATGCCCGGGAAATTTTGTATTTTTAGTAGAAATGTGGTTTCACCATGTCAGTCAGGCTGATTTCAAACTCCTGACCTCAGGTGATCCACCTGCTTTGGCCTCCCAAAGTGCTGGGATTACGGACATGAGCCACGGCTCCCAACCAGGAAGAGTCCATTGATCATGGACGAGATTCCTGGCTCTGGTCTAGGCTCCATGCAGGCAGACAAGGCTGGCTTCATGGGCATGTGGCCTGTGCAAGAGACCTTCCTTTGGTTTAATGCTCTGCTGTTGCCATCTTGAGATGCTAAAGAATTTTCGAACAAGTGTCTTGCAGTTTTATTTTGCACTGGGTCTCACAGATTATGTAATTGGTCCTGCTTATAGAAGTGGACATGGCAAACTTCTGATCATCAGGAGCTTTGCAAATCCGCCCGGAGGAGCTAATGTGCCCACCAACCTTTACATCACAGAGCTACAGGCATTCTGGTGGAACACCAGGCCTAAGGCTGGCTCCCATGCTTCTTGGCTGGGTTGAAGCAGCCAAAGAGACTTCCCTGAGGCCACAAAGGAAGCCACATCAAGGACCTAGCGTGTCTTATACCACCATCAAAACCTGGAGAGGAAAACGGATAAGGAGATCAGGTTCCATGATGCATCCGGTTAAGGGAATGCTGCTTGGATTTATTTTCTGCAAGAGGAATAAGGCCTTGAATTCTGAAATACTTTTGAAACCTTTGGAAAATCCCCCTTTAATCACTGATGACAGGTTGACATTTTTCCAGCTGTTTAGAAGCAGTAGACAAGTCAAGTTGCTCCGCAGGGCACAGGCTGGCATGCTGGGATATGTGTGGGTTCTAACCTTCCCTTTCCCTGGTTCTTTGCAGCTTTGAGGAAAAAGAAGAGAAAAATAAACCAACCAAAACAAAAGCTAGGCTCTTGCAGTGTTCTTGCCAGTCTATGCCATCTGCATTTGGGGATTTGCTCCTGAAAGTAAAATCTTAATTGGGTAACTTTTTCCTTCTTCTTCCCAGCTCGTGGGTTCACCTTTTCGGCAGCGTCCCACTACGGCAGCTTGTGTCTCTCTCTGTATTAAATCTACTTCTTGGTTGGGAGAATTGTTTTATTGGCTCATCAGATGCCAGCATGAATCCTTTATTTCCCTCCATCCCCAATTCCACATGTGATCAAGACGTGGGTGTGGAGTAGAATCCAGGTTCCACCACAAGTGAACCTGTTGGTTAAGGGTATGTGCTCAAATCCCAGCTCTGCTTCTCAGTCTCTGGGGGGCCTTGGGGAAGTGACTTGGCCTCACTGTGCTTCTGTTTCCCCATCTGTAAAATGCTATGAGAAGAATGACATGACTTCACACATGTAAAGCTCTTAGAACACATAATTAAGTGCATAGGCACATAATCGTATATTTAACGTTTTATATATACATATGCATCTGGTTAAGGGAATGTGTGTGTGTGCGTGTATATATATATATACACGCACACACACATATATGTATACACATATATATACACATGTATATATACACATATACACACATATATATACACATATACACACACATATATATACACATATACACACACATATATATGTGTGTGTGCATATATATATATGTATCTTGCTCTGTCACCCAGACTGGAGTGCAGTGGCACGATCTTGGCTCGCTATAACCTCTGCTTCCTGGGTTCAAGCGATTCTCTTGCCTCAGCCTCCCAAGTAGCTGGGATTACAGGTGTGCCTAATTTTTGTATTTTCAGTAGAAACAGTGTTTCACCATGTTGGCCAGGCTGGTCTCAAACTCCCGATCTCAAGTGATCCTCCCACCTCAGCCTCCAAAAGTGCTGGGATTACAGGCGTGAGCCACTGCGCCCGGACTTAAACATATTTTAAAGGCATCTTTTCCATTTATTATTATGAATGGATATAGTACTACCTCCACCATCCTATTCCCCCATTGATAAAAGCTCACAGGTACATAACACCATGTTCTAGGTGCAATTTTAAGCCTTTTAGAAATATTTCCAAGCTTAAATCTCAAAACAACCTTATGAGGCAGAGACTGTTGTTTCTCCCATTTTGTAGATGAAGAAAACTGAGGCACAGAGAGGTTAAATAACTTGTCTGAAGTCACACAGCTAGTAAGTGTCAGAGTTAAAGTTCATACTCAAAAATGCTGCCCTAGAGGCACCCCACTCTTAATCATGGTGCTCTGTTAACATGTGTAACTTGTGCCTTGCTGGACATTTAGAGTTTTTTCTTTTTCAATAAAAATTTAAACTTCTTATTGAAGAATGCATGTGTATCAAAAGCATAGGATGGGCTGGGCACAGTGGCTCGTGTCTAGAACCCCAGTGCTTTAGGAGGCTGAGGCACGAGGGTAGCTTAAGCCCAGGAGTTAGAGACCAGCCTGGGCAACATAGTGAGACCCTGTCTCTACCAAAAATCAAAAAAATAGCTAGGCGTGGTGGCACTTGCCTGTGCTTGGGAGGCTGAGGTGGGGGGATCTCTTGAAGCTGGAAAGTCAAGGCTGCAATGAGCTGTGATCACACCACTGCACTTCAGCCTGGGCAGCTAAGCCAGATCCTGTATAAAAAAAAAAAAAAAAAAAAAAAAAAAGAGTGTAGAATGCATTCATTTTCACAAATGAAAACACCCTTGGAATCATCACGCAGCCTTCAACACAGATGATAACACCCCTCAGAAGCCCCTTGTGGTCACTCCCTCACCCGCAAAGGTAGCTGCTAGCCCCACCTCCAACAACAGAGATTCGTTTTGCCTGGTTTTGTACTTTATGAAAATGAAATCAAGAGGTATGCATTCTTTCATTTCTGGCATCTTTGGCTCGATGTTATGTTTGTGACTTATCCATATCGTTGCACACGGTTGTAGATTGTTTATTTTTATTACCACATAGTGTTCCACTTACCGTTTATCTTATCTATTCTACCATCAAGGGGCATTTGGGTAGTTTTTGTGAGTAACGCTGCTAGGAGCATTCTGGTGCATGACTTTCAGAGGGTGGATGGGTGCATTTCTGATTGGCGTGTCCCTAGGAGTGAAACCGCTGGGTCAGAGGGGATACATCTGCCAATCAGTTTGCTGGAGGCTTTTCAGTGTGTTGAGCAGTGGGGTAGGGGAGTGAAATGGAGGGTTGGGCATTTTTTTTTTTTTTTTTTTTTTTTTTGAGACGGAGTCTTGCTCTGCCGCCCAGGCTGGAGTGCAGTGGCCGATCTCAGCTCACTGCAAGCTCCGCCTCCCAGGTTCACGCCATTCTCCTGCCTCAGCCTCCCAAGTAGCTGGGACTACAGGCGCCCGCCACGTCGCCCGGCTAGTTTTTTGTATTTTTAGTAGAGACGGGGTTTCACCATGTTAGCCAGGATGGTCTCGATCTCCTGACCTCGTGATCCGTCCGTCTCGGCCTCCCAAAGTGCTGGGATTACAGGCTTGAGCCACCGCGCCCGGCCGGGTTGGGCATTTTTTAAGTGATTTCTCTCGTTTCTGGCCATCGACTGGAAATAAAACATGACATTTGGACCCAGTGGAAGGCCGAGTCATCAAGGCATGCCAGGAGCTTATTTATGGGGTTTTGTTGAACATCCCACCTTTCTTTAATTTCTGCAGGATATCCTCTTCCTGTTAAGTGAGCTGAAAGGGCAAACTGTGAGGGCATCGTGGTGTCACTGTTAGAACTGTGAGGCAATGCTGTCAGCTAAGAACAGTGGGGCCAGTGCAGAAACTACCAGAGGGAAGCGTGCGGGCAGGCACGAGCGCCTCCCAACAGCCCCAGAATCCGCCACGGATGATCAAGTGGATCATCCACTCACTCACTCGCCAAATGCTGACTGATCACTCTGCGTGTGGCCAGCCATGTGCTGGGCACTGGGGACAAAGTAGCATACAAGGCTGGCCAGGTCCCTGTCCTCTCTGAGCTTACCTTCTCCTGGGGATATAAACAGGAACATGAGCAAATTAAAAAAATATTTTCAGGCTAGGCCGGGTGGCTCACACCTGCAATCCCAGCACTTTGGGAGGCTGCGGTGGGTGGATCGCCGAAGGTCAGGAGTTCGAGACCAGCCTGACCAACTTGGTGAAACCCCATCTGTACTAAAAATATAAAAAAGTAGCTGTGCATGGTGGTGGATGCCTGTAGTCCCAACGACTTGGGAGGCTGAGGCAGGAGAATCACTTGAACCTGGGAGGCAGAGGTTGCAGTGAGCTGAGATTGTACCAATGCACTCCAGCCTGGGCAGCAATAGTGAAACTCTGTTTCAAAAAAAAAAAAATTAAAAAAAAAAAATTTTTTTTTTTTTCAGAGCATGATAAGGAAATGAAAAGAGTAAAATGAGGGGATGGGAAAATGAGTGCTTGGAGAGGGAGGCAGTACTGGAGACAGCCCAGGGAAAGCCAGTTTGAGGACATCATATTTGTAAGCTTGGAAATAGTGGTTGAGCAGGGCTGGCCTTGTAAGCGTGCACACCTGTGCGTGTGCTAATGCTCTGCTGTTGCTGTCTTAAAGGTCATCATAATTTTTGAACAAGGGGCCCCGCATTTCCATTTCACACCAGGTTCTGCCAATCACATAATTGGCCCTCTCAGATTGTTCAGGTTTCTAGAAAAGAAGAAAACTCCCACCATCTCTTCTGGGGTGGGAACAAAGCAGCTGCCCTGCAAAAACACCCTCGGTGGCTAAACAATGAGGACGGCCTCTGTTTCCCCTGCCCCTTCCCCTTCACCCTCATTTCTTTGCATCTTACAAGTTCTCAACCTGGTCCTGGAGCTTCAGTGAGAGCAAATCAGGATCGAGTGGAGCAGTCGCTTTTGATATGGGCTTTTCATGGCTTAGAAATCTTGCAGTTCCCATCCCTGGAGGCCCCTGGGTGATTAATGATAATGGGGCTTTCTCCATTGTGCTAACCAGAAGGAAGGAAAGAAGAGTGCTTTGAAGGGAGAGGGTGTCCAAGTGCTAGGCTCTTGTAATTCAAGTCCCCCTGGGAGGAAAGTTTAACCTCTCACACAGGGCCTGGCTGGGTTGCTGGCTGGGGTGGCTTTGGGGAGCCAGATGAGCTGGTGACCTGGATCAGGTCATCGGGCTATGACCCCAGGTCATCTCTGTTGTGCTTTGAAGATCAACCACTGCATCAGGAACAGCTGAGGCCTGGAGACTGCTGCTGAGGATCTGAGACCCCTGCAATATCCAAATTCTGGACTTGTCCACAAGGATGCTCCCAGCATCTCAGGGAGCCCTGTGTTCCAGGCACAGCCCCAGAACCCAGGGCATCTGCAGACAGAGGCTCAAATCTTCTACCCATAACAAGAGCCTCGTAACACCCCGTCTCCACTTTTTCAATGTGCTTGTCAATGTCAGATACCATAAAGCATGGAGAAAGAATAAAGGGTAGTGAAGTGTGGATGCTGGGCTGGCTGATACCTGCCCTAGTGGACACTGACTGTGTGTACTACACAAACAGTGCTTCCCTTCCCACTTGTGAGCACAGCATCCCTACCTTCTTGAGGAATGCAATCTTTCTCAGCCTCAGGTCTTGTTTTGGATGGCAGGCTTCAGCAGTGAGGGTGTGGCTCAGGCCTTGGTAAGAAGCATACTAAGTATACTTGGTGTCACAAGACACAGTCATGGGTTCAAAATTGAGCACAAGACTCAAATGAGTCCCATCATGCTCATCTCTGTTGCTGCTATTGTGTTTTACTCTGAAACCACTGGGCAAAGGAGTCTCCTTTCCTGGTAGGAGTGGCTGAACTGAGGGGATATGGCATGGAGCTGAGGATGGCTATCTCATCACTGCAGGGCAGACAATGAGTAAGATGGTGAAAAGAACACAGAGAAAGGCAGAGCTGAGACATGAGTAGGGGTTGGGGAGGAAAGAATGAGCCTGATGACATTATTACACAGTGCTAGAGGGCCTGGATCTAGCCATGCCTGAAATCTACATGGTTTCCTTATTTGCTTCAGTCTGTTTGAGTTGAGTTTCTGTTTCTTTGTGACCAAGAGGCCCAGCAAATTTATCTACTCAGATGTTAGGGGGTTAATATTTGGCTGAATATTTTTAATTCTGTCTCCCTAGCTAGTCCCCAGCTTGGGGGACTGTAAGTTCCCTAAAGGCAGGAACCAGGCTAGCTGTGGTCAGTAGGTTTTGTGGTGCATGTTAATGGGAGACTGAGTAGAATGTTGGCTGTGGTGAGGCAAGGACGAAATGATTGAAGCATTGGGGAGGGGAGGAGAGTGCATGGAGGCAAGGCAGATTGAAGGCTCCCTCGTTCCCTCATGACTCTGTGTGATCTCTGGGCTAGAGACTGAGGTTGCAGCAAAGGGCGGTCCACACACCATGTCTGTCCTCACAGAGTTCACCGTGAAGCGGGGCAAACAGGCACCAAACGAGACATCACAGTAATGACATTTCGTAGACAAAGATAGGGGTTGTTAATGTGTGTGTGTCTGTGTGTGTGTATTTATGTTCTCTGTTTCTTTGTCTCTGTCTCTCTCTGTCTTTGTCCATCTCTCTTTCTAAATATATGTGTAAGTCATATACATATCTCCCTAAGGTCCTCATAAATAAGCTCCTTAATGTAAAATTGTTGTGGGAAGGATGGGGTCACTCTGGGTAGCCCAGGGAGAAATAGAAGATTGTGTCAGGGCACCGGGTAGTGTTCAGAGCAGTCTGGCCATGATCCCCCAGTCAGCAGAGTGCTTTTATGGAAGGATGTGTGCCTGGTGCCTTTGGAGTCATTTGCTTATGACCAATGGCCAGGATGGCTGCTGTGGTGAGTGCTGAGGCACTTTTCTAAGTTCTGCAAAAGGGAGAAGGCAGAGCCTCCTAGCGACCTGTCTTTACAGGTTTCCAGAGTCTTTCCCTTAGACTCGCTCTCTGCCTCCAAAGGATCTGAGACTGGGAGAAAACAAATGTATAAACAGTATCAGCCATTGGGAAATGGTTTTTTCTCATGTTGCCATGAGGCCTGGGTAGGAGGTGCTCTCTGGGTGAAGACGAAGGAGAGGGTCTCATACCTCTTTGGTGAATGGTCATCCAGAGTAGGTGTGTGTTCCCATGAGCTGAGGGCACGTACCCAGTTGCTGTTTTGATGGACAGCCCTGCCAGATGGAGGCTTCAGCCTGTCTCTCTGTACCTGCTCTATCTGTGCCACACAAGATACCAGGTCCCAGTGGTTGGAGCCCTGGAGGATGAGGGTATAGAGATGTGCAGAGCAGGGGCTTTGGAATCAGACAGGCCTGGATCCTGGCCCTGCCCCTTTCTATGCCAGTGATGTTTGGGAAGTTACCCCTCTGCATGCCAGTTTCCACATCTGTAAAATGGGCATTCTTGCAGGGTTGCACCCCCAGGATGGCACTAATGATGATGATTCCTGGGCAGAGAGGTTTCAGTGATGATAATTTTCTTTGTCCTTTTCTGTACTTTCCAATTTTTGCCTGATGTAAATGTAAATATTTTTAATTCAGAGAAAAACAGTGTGTGCTGTTAGAAAATAAAAACATTTTTTGAAAGATTGGAGAGCACTGGGTAAGAGGAAAGATAAGAAGAGAGAGAGTAGAATTTGGAGGCAACCAGCAGTCATTTTGTTGCACTGCTACCAGGGACTGATCAGAAACATGAGTCTCTTCTGGGGGCAACTTGGGAGCCCAGAGGTCTGCAGTGAACCAGGGAAGCTTGGACTGGGATGCAAGACTCCTTGTCACACCCTGAGAAGGGGCTGATGCTGCACTTTCCATCAGGATTGGAACAGCACAGTGGAAGGACAACAGGAGTGTGAAGGGGTTGGAAAAGGAGGGAGAGAGAACCAGGCCACGTGGAATTGATGAGGGCAGAGGAGAGGCCCAGAGGACAGACACCCACACCAAAAAAAGGTCACATGGTTTGTAAAAAAGAAAAATAGAAAGAAGGCCGGGTGTGGTAACTCATGCCTGTAATCCCAGCACTTTGGGAGGCCAAGGTGGGCAGATCACTTGAGGCCAGGAGTTTGAGACCAGCCCAGCCAACATTGCAAAACCCTATCTCTAAAAGAAATACAAAAATTAGCTGGGCTGATGGTGCACACCTGTAGTCCCAGCCACTCAAGAGGCTGAGGCACGAGAATCGCTTGAACCTGGGAAGCGGAGGATGCAATGAGCTAAGATGGCACCACTGCACTCCAGCCTGGGCGACAGGGCAAGATTCCATCTCAAAAAAAAAGAAAAGAAAAGAAAAGAAAAGAAAAATAGAAAGAAATGGTAATATCCTCAAAACCCCAAGTATTTCTAATCAGTCCCATTTCCTGCTGTCAGCCCACCCCTCTGATGGTCTTCTTGGTCTGCGCAGGGGCAGCCCTGATACAGGAACATCTCTGTTTCCCGTATTGCCATAAACCGATGCCTGGCACATAGACAGTGTGCAACAAATCTTATCATTCAACTGGTTTAATCCAAATATAACTTGGGGTCTTATGTGGCGCAGTATTACCTTCATGTTGTATTTAGAAAAAATAGAGTCCAAAGTAAAAACTGTAATTTGATTGTTTTTGAAACAGGGGTCTCACTCTGTCACCCAGGCTGGAACGCAGTGGCATGATCACCACTCATGGCAGCCTCTACTCCTAGGCTCAAGTGATCCTCCTACGTCAGCCTTCTGAGTAGCTGGGTCTACGTGCACACTGCTATGCTCGGGTAACTTTTAATTTTTTTGTAGAGTTGGGTTCTCCTTATGTTGCCCAGGATGGCCTCGAACTCCTAGGCTCAAGTGGTCTTCCCACCTTGGCCTCCCAAAGTGGTAGGATTATAGGTGTGAGCCGCCAATGCACCAGGCCCATTTTAAAAAGATTCTAATCTTTACTCCTGACTTTGAAAGCACTTTATGTAGCTCCATTTGTGATTTAGAGAGACACTTCCCCAAATCCCCTCCCTCTCTTCTCTCCTTTTCCCACATTCTGTGGTTGCCCCTAAATCTGTTCCTCATCTCCAGCCTGCGTGGCGCTTCTACTTCCTCCTTCCCACATGCCACATTTTATTGTCTCTCTGCCAGAGGTCCCTGGAACATCTGCTCTGGTCAAAAAATATAGCAGAAGAGTAGAGAAAATGAACGCTCTTTGCCTCCAAGCCTGTCCTCACTCTGTGCAGAGAAATTCAAGCAGAGATGGTTGATGAAGTGAACAAAGGGGGACTTGGCTAACAGAGGATCCAGGTTCAGATCTTGGATCCTTTTCTTGGTCGCCATGTGACTTTGGACACGGTATGGAGCCATTTGGAGATTCAGTTTCCTTGTGAGTAAAACAAGGAAAATAGTACACTTACCTGAGAGAGTAGTTAGGGTTAAATGAGTTAATTGAGAGAAGAGTTAGATTTAAATGACTTAGTTCATTTAGATGCTCTAACAGTGCCTGACTTGGATTAAGTGCTAATAAGTGTCTGTTTCCTCCTCTTCCGCTTCTTCATGTATTGTTACCATCATTATCATTATCATGATTGTTATCGTCATATGGTTATTGGAACCAGAGTGAATTCAAATCTTGGTTCTACTACTTACTCTAATCCAAGTAAACTGTTTAACTGTTATGCACTGTCTTCCTCTGTAAAATAAGATTAAGAATAGTACCTATCTTCTAAAATTGTTGTGTGGATTAACCTCTGCTACTAACATAAGTAGAAGAGGTTAGAAGAACATTTGGCATATGCTGAGTGCCCAACAGGTGTTAATTATTTTGTTCTATGCAGAGTTAGAGGTAGAATCAGGATTTGAAACCAGTTCTGTTTGACTGTAAAATCTGTGTCCATAACTACTGTCCTGCCTTCTTCTCTCAGGCTTGTTGTGGGGCCACTTGAAGTTACAAAAATGTTTCTTCCATATATACATACCTGAAAAAAATGCAAAGTAGAGTCTCAAAGAGACATTTGAACAACCATGTTCATAGCAGTATGATTCACAGTAGCTAAAAAGTGGACACAACCCAGGTGTCCCTCAACAGATGAATGGATAAAGAAAATGAGAGATTCCATACAATGCAATATTATTTAGCTTAAAAAAGAAAGAAAATTCTGACACTTGCTGCAACATGGATGAATGCTAAATGGAATAAGCCAGATGGAAAAAAACGCGTACAGTGTAATTCCACTTATATGAGGTTTCTTAAGAGTAGTCAAACTCATAGAGACAGAAAGCAGAATGGTGGCCACCAGGGGCTTAGAGGAGAGGGGCATGGGGAGTTAGTGCTCATTAGTTTGGGAGGATGAAAACGTTCTAGAGATGGATGGTGGTGACAGCCGCATAATGTGAATGGACGTAACACTGTTAAACTGCACACGGAAAAATGATGAAGATGATAAATTTTATGTTACGTGTATTTTACCGCAATAAAAATATTGTGGGGTTGCCTGTCCCTGTAGTCCCATCTACTTGGGAGGCTGAGGTACGAGGATGGCTTGAGCCCATGAGGTCGAGGCTTCAGTGAACTGTGATCGTGCCACTGAACTCCAGTCTGGACAACAGTGTGAGACCCTGTCAAAAAAAAAAAAAAAAAAAAAATAGAATAAAAGAGTTCCCTTCTTTCTGCCCCAGGAAAGAGAGGCGACGGGACTCAGTTTTCCTTAAGTCCTTTTGTTGCTTTTCTGGGGACTGTGGTTACCCCAGTCAGCAGCTCCATCTCTTGCTTATGCCCTGACCTTGTGGTGCAGTGATGATAGCAGTGACCACTGCCTCCTTCTGGGAGTCCGGGGTGAATGACCAAGACCTGTCCTCACTCCCCCGCTGAGAAGAAGGTGAGTGTGAGGGAGTCGGATAGAGCTGGTGGCTCAGGCAGCCAGGAGGTCTTTGAAACTGATTAATTTTGAAAATGTGGAGGAAAAGTCTTATTTTGTAATTGTCTGTGCAGTGTTGGGAGAAAGGGGAATCCCGTGTGTTTTTGGCGCAGCCCCATTGGTTCGTGCGTGTGTGTTGCTGTGGAGCCCTGATTCCCTCTTCCCCTGTCACAGAGCTTCCAATAGATGGCCCGGCCACCTTCTCATTAGGGGCAGGTGAAGATAACGGCACCATCACTTGTGGATCCTTTCTCTAGCTGACTTGCTAATGTCTGCTGGGATTCTTTTAGCTAAAGTTTTGAGCTATTCTCCTAGGTCAGCAGGTGGGAGACCATGTTCCAGCAGAAATTGCTTCCTCTGGAGGAGCCCTGATTGGAATTCTGAGAAAGTGAAGGCAATTTGGAACTTTGAAACAGAGGCAAGCAGTGAGCTCACTGGCAAATTGAGGTTTCTTTTTTTTTTTTTTCCTCCTCTTCTTTCTGTCTCTTTCAGCTTAATTTTTCTCCCTGTCTTTCCAGGGTTCCTTATCCCATTTCTCTCTGCCAAGCTATTTCTATTTCTTACTCAAAAACCTTAGTGCAGACCTCTAGCCCATCTAGAACTCTGATGATTTCTGATTAAAACCTTGCCTTAGCCTGGACTCCTTCAAAAGCAGATGCCAAGGCAAAGGCTGCTGCTCAGGTAATTTATTTGGGAAAATCCCAGGGGCCAGGAGTGCAGGCTGGGGTGGGAGTGCTGGGGCATGGGCAGGAAGTGCAGCAGAAATGCATCTCAGGACTGCCCACCCAGGAGATGAAAGCGGAAATGTTTTCCCATCAGTTTCCATCCCTGTTGGTCAAGGCAGTCCCATAGGCATTAACCCCCTTATATTCTTGGGGTGCACTGGTGAATGCTGAATGGGTTTCTACAGGCCTGAAAAGTCTTACGGTGTCAGAGAAGCTCTGGGACAGGAAGCAAGATGAATATGGTGGAGTGAAGGCAAGAGGGTGTCTACCTGTGGCTCCAAGAAGCTAGTCAAAGCCCATATGGTGATAGTGATCCCCAACCTTTAAGCACCAGAGACCAGTTTCATGGAAGACAATTTTTCCATGGACTGGGAATGGGGAATGGTTTGGGGATGATTCAAGCCCATTACATTTATTGTGCACTTTATTTCTATTATTGTTACATTATAATATATAATGAAATAATTATACAACTTGCCATAATGTAGAATCAGTGGGAGCCCTGAGCTTGTTTTCCTGCAACTAGACAGTCCCATCTGGGGGTGATGGGAGACAGTGACAGATCATCAGGCATTAGATTCTCATAAGAAGCATGCAGTCTAGATCCCTCACAAGTGCAATTCACATACGGTTTATGCTTCTATGAGATTCTCTTGCTGCAGCTCATCTGACAGGAGGTGGAGCTAAAGTGGTAATGCAAGCAATGGGGAATGTCTGTAAATACAGTGAAGCTTTGCTTACTAGCCCACCACTCACCTCCTACTGTGTGACCCTCAGTTTCTAACAGGCCATGGACTGGTACTGGTCCCTGGCCCAGGGATTGGGGACCCCTGCTGTATGGGACTGACCACCCACCACAGCCATGGCTGGAGTAAGAGGTGGGCCAACAGCTACCCCGTATAGATCTTTAGAGGCCCAGCTCTAAGAATAGTGGGTGCCTTAAAACACACAGGAATGCAATTCAGCACACAACTGCTATGTAAAGTGTCAGGGGGTTCAGTGAGGGCCTACGTTTTCCCCAAAGGCCTACTTCGATGACTTTTGAAAGAGTGTCTATCAAATGCTTTAATTTTCCTCTCTAATTCTCAGTGATCCCAGATCCTGCTCTGCTCAGACCCTACAGGTGTGCTCAGCCTGCCTGTCAGGTGTGACTGACTGGCAAGACCACAGCCACTGCTGACAGTGTGCACCTCACAGTCAGGCTGGAAGGACTGGACTCCCTTCTATATGTAAAGTATTCAGAACATAACAGCTCCCCAAAAGTGGTCATTGGCTTTTTCAATTATGTTATTATGATTATGTCTTTGTTTTGGAGTCCTGGATGTTATTGAGACTTGAGAGAAAGGATTAAAGAAAAGCCTCCTCATGTTTGAGGGGCAGAGGGGGGTTCCTAGTTTAGTTGAAGTGTCTCTATATTATATGTATATATCTGATATATATTTAGTTGGACTCATGTCATGTTTCCTGGGTTACCAGCATGGGTTAAGCACTGTGTGGGACAGGTGCAGTAGAGTACACGAGAAGCAAATTGTTGCAAAGGCACATGGCCTCAGTGTCCACGCCAGAGGTCCCCTACTGCCTCTGTAGACAATTGCACAGGCAGTGGCTTCGTAGCTGGAGCACCCAGCCCAAGGGTTCTTTCTGGCATCTCTTCAGTCTTTGGGGGTCAGGCTGGCATGTTGCTAAGACCTCCAGGAGCAACCCCCAACCCCTGAGAAATAGGAGATGCTGGAGGAATACCCCAACTTCCTTGCCCCTTGGTGGGGCGCTCTGAGATATGTTCTACATACTGTCTCAGGAGTTCCCCAGTGAGATGGGGACCGTTATCCACTTTTCTAGGTTTTCTTCCCTATCTGCCTCGCATTCCTTCACTACACTTCTTGGGGTCATGGTGTCTACTTAGGAGACTTAAAAAATGACTTTTAAATGCCATTCTGATTATAGCAGTGATTCTTGCTTATTGTAAACAGTGGTGACATCATGATTTATAGCACAGGAAATGATAGTTCTTTTAGATATCAGGTCCCTCCCCCCTCAGCCGTGACCATTCTTAATTGTTTGATGAGCACCTTTCCACACTTTAGCAAAGATAACAATTTTTGGAATCACATTCGATATGGTCTGACTCTGTGTCCCCACCCAAATTTCATCTTGAATTGTAATCTGAACTACAGTCCCTAGGTGACGAGGGAGGGACCTGCTGGGAGGTGATTGGATCATGGGCACAGTTTTCCCCATGTTGTTTTTGTAATAGTGAGGGAGTTCTCAGGAGATCTGATGGTTTAAAAATGGCATTTTCCCCTGCTCCCTCTCTCTCTCCTGCTGCCTTGTGAAGAAGGTACTTGCTTCTCCTTCACCTTCTGGCATGATTGTAAGTTTCCTGAGGCCTCCTTAGTCATGTGGAACTGTGAGTCAAACCTCCTTTTTTTTTTTTTTTTGATGGATTCTTGCTCTGTTGCCCAGGCTGGAGTGCAGTGGTGCAATCTCGGCTCACTGCAAGCTCTGCCTCCCGGGTTCAGACCACTCTCCTGCCTCAGCCTCCCGAGCAGCTGGGACTACAGGCACCCACCACCATACCCGGCTAAATTGTTTGTATTTTTTCACCATGTTAGCCAGGATGGTCTTGATCTCCTGACCTTGTGATCCGCCCAGCTCGGCCTCCCAAAGTGCTGGGATTACAGGCGTGGGCCACCGTGCCTCGCCCAAACCTCCTTTCTTTATAAACTATCCAGTCTTGGGTATGTTTTTACAGCAGTGTGAAAATGAACTAATATAATGTTATATTAATATTCTGTAACTTTTTCCCATGTAGCATGTATTTTTCCATATAGTCCATACAGTTCTATCCCATTTTTCTTAGTAGATGCCCTGTGTGTCAGTAAGAGAACACACAATGTTTCACATAACTCGGACCCTATTGATCGACCATTATGTTACATCTAGTATTTTGCTGCTATAAACAACGGGCAGTAAGTTTGTTTGCAAACATTTGTTGTACTCTGCTGCTGGCATGTCCATGGGATAAATTTTTAGAAAATAAATCTTGACTAAAAGAGAACCCACATTAAAAATACTAATAGATATTATCTAATTGTATTCCAAGATAATTGAACAATTTATACTCATGAGGTTTTCAGATACTGGCTATGGCCTGGAAGGCTAGTGTAATTGTAGGGCAGTCATGAACTGAAGAGAGGAGCAAGTGGGGACAGGCTCTGCCACCCCAAATATGTACCTGTCACCCTTTCCTTACTAATCCAGATCACTGACTCCTACCCTCCAGAAGCCCCATTAGAAACTCATTTTTTCTTGGAGAGAGGAGAGTGCACCAGTGCAATGTTGTGGAAGGCACAGGGGTGGGAAAAGCATGTTTGTGTTGGTTTATGTGTTTTTGGACAATCAGGAGGGAAACAGTGTCTAGAATCAGATAGTCCTGTGCTGGAATCCCAGCTGTGCCACATCTGAGTCTATTACTTTGGTAAATCACTGACCTGTTTGGATTTACTTTTCTCACCTGAAAAACGGAGATCAGAATACTTGCTTTATGCATACGTGATATCAGTTAGGCTAATGCTTAGCTGCTGTAATGGAAAGGCCCTCAGTCTCATGGCTGAACACAATAGAAGCTGTTTCTGGTGAGTGGGTAGCTGTTCTTCATGTGGTGAGTACAATTTCTTCCATCTCTGGTTCTTCAACACAGAAGCTTCTAAGTTCCCCACCTTGCCTACATCTGGAAGAGGAGGCAGAATGAGCTTGAGGACCACCTGTGGGAGGTTGCATGGGCCAGGCCTACACGGGGTGCACATCAGTCCTCTGCACATTCCATTGACTGGGCCTCAGCTATGACAACCGGCCTCTCAGATCTCCTGCCATGGGGAGTGTGACCGACTGGCAGCGCCAACTGCCATCACCCTGATTTACCATCACTTTCACGTGAAGGGAGGCCCTGCTTCTCCCTGGCTGCTCCCACCAAGAATTGGGATACCTTCAATGGGCAACTCTGGTGCAAAGACTCCCCACTGGGCTGGCAGAAGCTTTCTTGGAAGTGTGATGCAGTCTGAGACTTCTGCTACACAACCCTCTTCTCTCCCTGCTTTGCTCCTCCAGGAGTCAAACTTCAGGTAGCCTGAAAGCTCTCCCTGCTTTCTCCTGCTCTCCCCCCACCCCAACAAAATACTTGCAAATCAAATCTCATCTAGGTGTCTCTTTCTCTGTCAGCCTGCACTAAAGCACAGGACCATACCTAACTGCAAGGGACTCTGGGAAATGTAGTTCAGCTGCACGGCTGGGTGGAAAAGGAAGTGGGTTTGGTGAAGAGTAAGCCAGTCCCTGGCACAGAGAATTATGAGGATTAGATAATATGTAAAGTCCTTAGCTCTGGGCCTGACACACAGGAACACAGTAAATGGCTTGTCACCGTTGCTGTTTGTACCAAGATAGTGAGTCCCTTCAAGCAAGCAGTGTGTCTCCTTATTGCACATGTGTCTTGGCCCAGCAGGTGGGCTGACCACTCAGTGAGGTTCCTCCAAATCAGAGCAAGGAGAGTCACAGGCACATGCCCTGGTGTTCCAAGGAGGAGATGTTAGCTGGAGAGGAGCCGCCTCCGGGAACGTCTCTCTGCCAGCCGCTCTAGCTCACCATCCAGGGCCGCTCTACTTGGCTCCCTCCTCAGATGACAGCACGGTGTGATGTGACCAGCTTAGCCAATGCCGGTCCTCAGGAGAAGCCCACACATCCCAAAAGGAGCATCTTCACCCATCCCCAGCACCTCCCTCCATGCCTGCTTCCAAGCACTGCCACCGCTGTAAGAGTTCCATAAATGCTGATAATTGCTGCATTAAACTTCAGTTTATTATTTTCCCTGGGTGCAGGTATGCGGATGATATGAGGCTTCGCTGCATTTACATACAAATTGAAGATTTTTATTAATCAGTCCAGTACCAGGAATCCAACGTTAACAGTCCATCAGGCCCTTAAATACATTTGGTGACATTTTTACCATGCATTAGCATGATAGGGCAAGGCGAATATAATGTACCAATGATTGCTTTTCCATTGAAAGCACAAACGGTTTCATTTTTCCTGTCATCTCAAATAAGTGTTAAAGAGGGTTTGGAGGCTGTTGTGTCCGCGCCGTATGCTCGGGACTTACAAACACTGATGAGCACATTAAATAACCATTAGCGTCTGGGCCTGGACCACAGCACCGTCCCTTCTCTTCAGAATTTATTCTTTGATTTAAAGTGAAGGCAATCTGTGGTTGCTTTCATAAAGTCCTGCAGCCCCTCTATTCTCCCTCCAACAAAATGCATTACAACAGTAATTTTATGACTGTTAAAATAACTGTCGTTAACAAGCACTTAATTAAAATGTACAATAAATAGCCGACTACAGCCTTATCTGCTCTCCGGAGCAGCCTCAGCCCGAGACTGCAATGCCCAGGCCTGCTGTTGCCCAGCTTGTTTGCAGATTAATTGCTTTTCGAGCTGGCAGGAGCTGCCTCTTCAGCGGCCAGATCGTAAATGACCAGATAGGGACTTTATCAATCAGGCGAGTGCGTCTGTGACCACTGGTGGACGGGGAGGCTGGCTGGGGAGCGGTTGGAGGGCAAATCTTGGATAGGTGGAGGTACTGATCAGAGAGGGGGCCAGAGTGGGCATTGGTGGAGGTGGATAAGGGAGAAAACCTGCAGGAAGGTGTCCCGAGTGGGCTGGCCTGCTCCAGACCTCATTGTGGACATCTCTAGCCTAGTCATTGCTTTGATAATAATAATAGCTAGTCCTCATCATATACCAGGTGCTTTCTTTTTGTCAACTTTTTTTCTTGTTTTGAGACACTGTGTTGTCCAGGTTGGAGTGCAATGGTGCAATCATAGCTTACTGCAACCTTGAACTCCTGGGCTCAAGCTATCTTCCTGTCTCAGCCTCCCAAGTAGCTAGGACTATAGGCACGTGCAATCATGCCCAGCTAATTTTTTTTTAATTTTTAATTTTGTAGAGATGGGGTCTTGCTATGTTGCCCAGGCTGGTCTCCAACTCTTGGCCTCAAGCAATCCTTCCACCTCTGCCTTTTAAAGCACAGGCATTGAGCACTGTGCCCATATCAACTTCTTTAATTCTCACAACTATGTCAGGTTGTTATTATCAGGATTCTCATTTATAGATGAGGAATCTGAGGCCCAGAGAGGTTAAGTAACCTACCCAGGATCATACAGCTAATAGTGGCTCAGATGGAGTTCAAACCCAGGCAGGATTGCTCCTGCAAGGGGCACTTAAGCACTACATTGCGCTGTTTCTCAGTAGATATGAATTTATCTTGTGTCAGTCAAGTGCCTGGAGTTGCCCTAAACTCTTCAAGGCAATGTTCATTCCTTTAATAAATACCTGTCTATTAATGCCTACTTTGTGTCGGGCATGTGCTAGAGGCGAGAGGTACAAAGGTGAGCCTGAAGGATCTCATCTCTGCCCTTCTACAGCTCAGCGGCCAGTGGAGAAGGCAGCTGTGGCTCAGGGGAAGGGACCTTAGAGCAGAGCACCTTTAAAAGGGTGTGTGTGTGGGTTTCAATTCTTGTACCTCTAGAATTCTTGCATGTGTGTGTGTGTGTGCATGCTTGTGTGAGTGGGATTCAGGAGAGCTTTCAGGAGGAAGTGACTTTTCAGCTGAGGCTGAAACTGAGCAGGGACTAGCCAGGAGAAAGGCAGGGGAGTAAGTGTTCCAGGCAGGGGAACAGCATTTGTGAGGGCATTGAGGAGAGAGAGCATTCAGCAGGGCTACAGTGGCATGTGTGAGTGACCAGAGGTGTGGCTCAGGAAGTTGGCTGGTGCTAGACAGTGGAGGGTCTTCTGAATAAAATTCAGGGGTTCAGCAGGGCACCTGATTTGTGTTTTAGAAGGGGTCTTATCTGGAGAAGGTTCTCATCAACAACTTGATAAAGTAGGTGTCATGATTCCCACTTCTACAACCGAAGAAAAAAAGGCATATAGTAGAGTTAAGTGACTTGCCAAGGTTACTGGCTCAGAGCTCCAGGGCAGACAGTGGTGAGCTTGAGGCCAGCTTCCCACATAGAGGCCCACAGCTTGCCCACCTGCTCAGCTACCCTAAGGTGACTCATTACCACCCAGGCTGGGGACTCTTCTGGGTTTTGGAGCTGGTATCTTGGAGCTGGAACTACTGAGTCATGAAAATAATTATCCTAAGAATGTAGGTTGTCTTCCTTTGCAAGTCTGTATTGCTGTGGTTTTCCCTGGAGCCCCAGGCTGGGAGGTAATCATGGCTAGGAAAGCTTTGGGCTGCAAGTAGCAGAATACAATAGAAGACTCCAACAACATGCTGAAGCAATGCAATCATTTAATCATATTCCAGAATGAGAGGTCTATGGAAGAGCACTTTCAGCTTGGCAAAGAGTCCACCCATATCAACAAAGACCCACGCCCTTTCTATATTCTCTTCTGTTCTGTCCAGTATATTGGCCCTTTATTCTTAGGCATTTGCAGAATGGTCACAAAATGGCTGCCAGATTAAAGGTAGGAAGAGAAGGAGCTTACTGGGAAAGAGCACTTCCTCTTGGGTGCCATTGGTCAAATCTAAGTCACAAGACTGTCTTTAGTTGCGGGGGTAGGCTGGGAAAGGACTCTCCAGCAGCTGACCTGTGGTGCTGGACTGAGCACCAGGCACACAGCCACCCTGAACAAAATCAGAGTGCTCTCAGCAAGCAAGAAAGAATGGGAGAGATGAGGGAAGGCATCAAACAGCCATAGCAGTTATCGTGCATCAGGAACTAAGAAGGGTTTTGCATGGTCGGTCTCTCTCTCTCTCTCTCTCTCTCTCTCTCTCTCTCTCTCCCTCTCTCTCTCATTTCTCACTTTTAAAAGACAGGGTCTTCCTTTGTCACCCAGGTTGGAGTGCAGTGACACAATCAGGCTCACTACAGCCTTGACTTCCTGAGCTTAAGTGATCTTCCTGCCTCAGCCTCCTGAGTAACTGGGACCACAGGCATGTACCACCATGCCCAGATAATTTTTAAATATTTTTTTGTGAGACAGGCTGGTCTCAAACTCCCGGCCTTAAGTGATTCTCCCTTGCTTTAGCATCCCAAAGTGCCGGGGTTATGGGTGTGAGCTGCCTTGCCCTACTGTAGATTCGTTTTTCAATTTTTGCACCTCTAGAAGGTAGCTGAGAAAACTGAGGCTCAGAGAGGCCCTGGAGGGGTATCTTTGATCTGTCCAACCTCAGGATCCCTGCTCTTGACTCCAGAATGTAATTATGTGACCATCACAGCCCCTGGGAGTGTATGTGAAGGTGGTTCTCCTCAACTCTCAGATTCCTGTTGCCCCATCTGTGCCAGGCACCCTGAGCCTTCAGACTTGGACCTGATTTCTGGTTCTTTCTCCCAAGGGCCACATTCATCCACCCCGTTCGCCTGACAGGTTGACAGAGCAATTCCGTCAACACCTAGTGGTGAACTCATTTTGCACAAATCCTAGATCTCAGACTCATTTTAAAAAGTCAGTTTCATTATAGTAAGAAATAGCTCTGTCCCCAAAGAAGATGGAAGGCAATGGTAGATTGCTTTTAAAGTAGGAAAATGGTCAAACTCTTTTTTGGGGTGTCTGTGTGTGTGTTGACTCTGAGGCCAGTGTGTACAATCTGCCTTTCGCTGGGGAGGTGATTGGTGATCAAGTAAATGCAGGCAGCTGAGGGGTCAGGCCAGGGGCTTGGCTGCATCCTGCAGCCGGAGATACATGAGACTCCTACTAATGTGGAAGCTTTATTCATATGGAGCCATCCCAGCCTCACAAATAAATGGAGACCAGCCAAAGAACTGATCTGGAAGCCACTGCAAACACACAATCAGCTGTCAGGGAGACGGGGTGGCATAGAGCAAAATGCTTCCCCAACTTGGCTTCTCAGAAGATGTTTAACTAAGGTCTCTACCTGGCTGTTATTTAAACAAACACAAAAGATGAAGGTAAGCAGTCCAGGGAGAATGCTTGAAACCCATCAGCAAACAGGGGAGCTCAGCTGGGAGGGAGATGCTCTGTGTGTGTGTCAAATCCATTTGCATCAGAATCCTGCAGGGACAGAAATGCTCAAATGCGGAGTGAGTATGCACAGCCATTTGCCTGTGTGAAGGCCTGGGAAGGAGCTGAGCAGCCCCTAGGGATGTGCAGAGGGGCACATCCTCGGGTGGCCAGCGTCTCCTGTGTGCATTCATTAAAGGGCCAGCTTGGTGGCTCCATGGCTAGACAGTGACGGCGCCATTTATGCACCAGGAAGAGTGTTACCCAGGCATGTGCCGTTTCGATTTATTTTGATTAACTTGTTATGAGTCCGCTTACTGAGTGTCACCTGTGCTTGCAGAGCCACAGAGCAGCCTCTTTGCTGAGGGTCCCTGTCATTCTTCATATCCTGTGGCTTTGCCTTTCCTGTTGCTTGCCCTATGGAAATCAATAAAGTGGGGTGGGAAGAACAGGAGATGGTGATTGGATCCATGAGTCCTGGGATGGGCTAATTGTGTCATTTTGGGTAAGTCACTGTCTGGCTGAGCTCTACATTCCTTTTTGGTCAAATAGGAGTAATCCCCATCTCTCAGCATTTTTGGGGGTATTGAATGAAATCCTGGACACTGGGAGGGTTCTCTTGCCTGCTTGCTTTCTCACTGTGTTAGATCCAGATGTTGAATCATGTGCTTGCTGCAAGACCAAAGATCTAGGAGAGAAACCTAGGGATCATTTGTGCAATATTTGCAACTTATGCATTGAGAGGCATCGGGTAACATTGTGACACTGAGTCCCAGAGAGTGAACTGTACTGCCTTTCCCACTCTCTTTCAATCAGAGCTAAGTCAAAATGAGTCTCCATTTGTGCTAATAAGCCTTTAACATCTCTCCAACTCTTTTAAATCTCTCTTTAAAACAAAAATAGCATGGGGACAGAAAGTAGAGGGGTGGTTGCCGGGGGCTGGAAGGAGGATGGTGGTGGTGGGGTTGTGATTTAATGGATATGGAGTTTCAGTCTGGGAGGATGAAGAAAGTTCTGGAGATGGATGGTGGTGCTGGTTGCATAAAGTGTAACTGTACTTAATGCCACTGAACTGTACAATTAAAAATAGTTTGAATGGTAAATTTTATATTATGTATATTTTCTACACTAAAAATGAAAATTAAAAACAAAAAACAAAGACAGAACAAGCTTCAGGCACAGAGGTTTTAGTAAGCAATGGTGTCTAACTAGACTTTAATAACATTATTTTAAAAAATTAATTTGACTTTTTAGGTGGCTTCTATTTAGCACAAAGGATACTGGCTTTCCATTTCCAAATATCCACTTGATACAAAGTTTCCTTTTGAAATACATTTAATTAAGCCAGGAGAAATGGTGAGGAAATAATAGTGCATGAATAGAGCAACATCAGGAAGCTGGAACTTGAATGTCTGAAGTTGGGGAAATTGATGCCTGCGCTTCATCTTCAGGTGGGGCACCTGAACCCTGGAGGGACAGCCCTGGGCCAGGGCCTTCAGCACACTGCTCCTTTGCATCCACTCTGCTCCCTCTTGATTCTTTGCCTTGACTACCTTCACTGTGCACACCCCAGTCAGGATTGCTTAATCATGGCTGGGGAGATGGCTGAGCAGGCACCTCTCTTGCCCAGCCTGAAGCTTCTGGGGCACTCACTTTGTCCTGAGGTCTGCTGTGGCTGCTCTGAGCTTTGGGGGACAGATCCCAAATACCCTGATAGCAAAATGACAAAGCTACTTAGGTGACAATTGGTAAGGTCTTCCAAGATTATTTTTTTGTTCGTTTCTTTTAGAGACAGCGTCTCCTCTGTCACCCAGGCTTCAGTGCAGTGGTGTGATCGTAGCTTACTACAGTCTCCCAAGTCCTGGACTCAAGTGATCCTCCTGTCTCAGCCTCCCAAGTAGGTGGGACCACAGGCAAGCATCACCACACTGGAGTAATTAAACATTTTTTTTTTTTTTTTTTTTGTAGAGATGGGGGTGTCTCTATGATGCCCAGGCTGGTCTCAAACTCCTAGCCTCGTGACCTTCCTGCCTCAGCCTCCCAAAGTGCTGGGATTACAGTTATGATCCACTATGCCTGGCCTTCTTTCAAGGTTCTGATTGCAATTTAGGATTAACTAGAGCAGGGGTTCCCAAATATGGCTGCACTTTAGAATCATCTAGGCCCCACACCCAGGAAAATTAAATCAGAATCTCTTGAGGGTAAAGTTTGGCTACCCCAAATCTTCAAAGCTTCTCAGGAGATTCTAATGTACGACAGATTGAGAACCCAGATCACAGCCAAAGTGTGATTGCCTATCAATATCTTTATCTTCTGCCTGGAATGGCCTCTTCTTCCTCTTTACAAATTCCAAAATGTGTTTTAAGACACAGTTGAAATGTTTCCACCTCTAGGAAGCCCTCCATGCTCTTCCCAGCTTTGATATCTGATGGTTACACCTTATTGCACTATATTGTAATCCTGATTCTTGGACAGTTTCCACCAGTAGGTGAGATGCTTCTTGAAGACTGGAGTTATGCATAATTCACTGTTGCATTCTCGTGGCCTGGCATGTAGTGTTCAATACATGTCTTTGCTCCTAGGGTAAATGAACATACAAACCCTAAGAAACATATTCACTTGGGCAGCTGAACAGGGTTCCTTTGAGGTCAGTGATGGGTTCTGGGGCTGGTCCTGCTTTGGGCCATCATGGATACCTTCCAGATTTATGCATCTTAAGACTTCTGCCTGATTGGGTCCCCAAGACTTCCCTGGTCTTACCTGTAGTCACTCTCTCCCAACTCTTCTCTCCCTTGCTGTAAATTCTTAGGTGTTTTCTAGTCTTAGAACCTTTGTGCAAACTGTTCTCTCTTCCTAAAATACTTTTTAGTCCAATATGGCCTGGCTTTCTCCTAAATGTCCCTTCCTTAAGTGACCTTCCTTGAGACTTATCCCTAAAGGTGTTTCTCAGTTTTGATTTTTTTTTTTTTTTTTGAGACGGAGTCTCGCTCAGGAGTCGCCCAGGCTGGGGTGCAGTGGCCGGATCTCAGCTCACTGCAAGCTCCGCCTCCCGGGTTTACGTCATTCTCCTGCCTCAGCCTCCCGAGTAGCTGGGACTACAGGCGCCCGCCACCTTGCCCAGCTAGTTTTTTGTATTTTTTAGTAGAGACGGGGTTTCACTGTGTTAGCCAGGATGGTCTCGATCTCCTGACCTCGTAATCCACCTGTCTCGGCCTCCCAAAGTGCTCGGATTACAGGCTTGAGCCACTGCGCCCAGCCATTGATTTTTTTTAAGAGTCAGGGTCTTATGCTGTCACTCAGGGTGGAATGCAGTGGCCCAATCATAGCCCACTATAGCCTCTAACTCCTGGGCTCAAGCGATCTTCCCACCTCAGCCTCCTAAATTGATAGGACTATAGACATGTACTATCATGCCCAGATAATTTTTAAATTTGTTGTAGAGATGGGAGTTCTCACTATGTTGTCCAGGCTAGTTTTGAACTCCTGGTCTCATAGAATCTTCCTGCCTCAGCCTCCCAAAGAGCTGGGATTACAGGCATGGACCACTGTGCTTGACTCTTTTTTTATTTTTAATTGCAGCACATTCTTCGTTTATTTGTAACACTAACGTTGGTTTGTAATTATATATTTGTCACCCCCATGTGATTCTTTGATTAATATCAGCCACCGCAACTAGCGTAGTTAGGGGCCAATAGTAAGTGTTCAATAAATATTGGTTAAATGAAGATTTAGGTATCATATATTGGTAAATGAAGATTTAATTATCATGTTATCCTTGAAAGCAATTATGCCTGGGAGCCAGGCCAACCTCCACAAACAGCCAGCATCTCCACTGTCCCATGGTTTTTGGTTTAGTCTCAGCCTCCTCTTGTTGCAGTCTCTTCCAGTTTCATTTACTCTCAGGAGGGAATGAGCTGAGTCTCCATTTTCATGCCTAGATAATGCTCGGGGACTGGTGAAACAGTGGTGAGCCAAGGCTACTAAGGGAGGCTGCCATTAATCAAAGACTCTCATATGAAACCAAGATGGTGGGAGGGTGGCTATGGCTGCTGCCTCCACACCATCTGAAAGACAGCACTGGCCTGCACTGTGGCCAGTGGTGCACGGATTCTTGAACGTGTCCTCAGCTCACTGTGCAGGGTGCCACTGGGCACACACAAGCCCATCACAGTGGCTACACTCCCACTTAGTGGTGCTTAGACTTCTCTTAGGCAAATGTTTTCGTGGCCACAAAAATAAAGGGCAGGTCAGGTGCCAGTCAAGTGGGAGCCTAAAGCCCAGAGGAAGCCACTGCAGTCTTCAGATGACACCAGCCTTCTTTCCCTTCATTCCACCTGAGTCAGAGCTTAGCTCAAATCCCAGGACTTTGGGAGGCTGAAGCAGGAGAACTGCTTGAGGCCAAGAGTTTGAGATTACCCTGGGCAACATAGCAAGGCCCTTGTCTCTATGAAATTAAAAGAAATGAGCTAGGTGTAGTGGCGTGTATCTGTGGTCCCAGCTACTTTGGAGGCTGAGGGTTGAGGCAGGAAGATGGCTCGAGCCTGGGAGTTCAAGGCTGTAGTGAGCCATGGTTGTGCCACGGCACTCCAGCCTGGGAAACAGAGTGAGACCCAGTCTCAAAAAAAAAAAAAAAAAAAAAGGAAAGAAAAGCAAAATAAAGTGAAATCATGAAAAGAACCAGGATCCTGCTCCCTGACCCCAGAAGTGGAGAAGGATTTGGAATAAAGGGGGAGGTGAATGATGAAGCACTGCGTGGCCTTGTCTATGCACTGCTTTTCTATTGATGACACTTTTCAGATCTCTCCTTTCTGTATCCTTTATTCTGTATTTGCAGTCTTCTGGATCAGTCAGTTCCACTATGGCTCAGTTACTTAAGACCAAATTAACAAACAGTTGATGGCCTAATACTGACCAGAATCTCATATCAAAACTAATGAATTAGACCAAAATATGACTTCTCTTCAGCTTTTGCAAACTTCCAGGTTTTATTTTTCGTGTATGTGTAGTCCTTCAACGGAGAACATTTTCTTAGAGCATCTCCTCTGTTTGGTACCAGCTGTCAGAGCCACTGGCTGTGGTGGGGAAGCAGGGGTGTGGAGGTCCAACCTGGCTGACAGTTGGACACAGGTGGAAATCTTGGGAGAAGAGAGAGTAGGGAGAGAAGACTCGTGGCCTTCCTATCCAGCTAAGAAGTTTGAGATAAGCCCTGAAATGGCATCTCCAAACTGATATTAACATATCCCCGAATTGGTTTGGTTTTGAAAGGCACAACTTAAAATTTATTAGTAAGGCAGACTTGGTGGACAAAGGAAACCAGATTGTGGTCAGAATGGTTCTGCTTGCCACAGGGCAGTGGTGAAGTAGGAGGTAGGAGTTTATCCTGGCCCCAGCCAGATCAGCTCTGCATTTGAACAGAACATTGCTGCCAACACTCACCTTGGGGGTTAGTAACCACGGAAGCCGTGGGGAATTTCTACTTCAACCTGCTCTGATGAGGGGTTGTGTTTTGATATTTCTCTCTGCAGATAAGTTTCATTTCTAATTTTAATTTTAACATTTGGATTGTGTTCTGGCCAGATTGGAAAGGTCTCTCTGCTCACTTGCAGAAAGAACACGCTCTTCCCAGTGAAATCTAAGTAACAATACTCTGCAATTTCCAAGAACCCTTCCCTCCTCCTCACTCCCTACTCTTACTGATTGCCAGAGTGTCAGAGACCTGAAATTGCCTCTTTTCTCACATGACTGATTCACTTGTACGAGTCAGGAGTGCCTAGATTAAAGTGTGGTAACAAAGAGCTCCAAATGTCGTATGTCATTGGCTTTAAGCAAAGGTTTATTACTCATATGCACTTCATATCCAGCAGAGCTTGGTGCAGAAGTCAGGGTGTAGGGGGCCCCAGGACCTGAGTGACAAATGACCCCTTCATCATTTGTCACTCAGGTCCTGGGGCTGAGGAAGCCTCCTCCATCTCATGCCACTGGCATCTCCACACAAAGCTTCCAGATCCTGGGAAGAGATGGCTGGAGAGTCAAGACGGCTCATACCTCACCAGCCATGACTAGTCACAGAAACAAGGAATTATGACCCTCTACGTGTGTGGAAGTAGAAGAGAAGTGGCTTCAGGTGACCTGTAGTAACCTGTACAGACTGAGCCTTTAATTTTTGATCCTGTCTTGTGATTCCTCTCCAAGTCCAGGTGCTTTTGCTCTTCTCGGGAGCCCCTCAATAGTTCTCAAAGGATTGCCTTTTGAAGAACTTGTCTTTGATTCTCTTGAGAGAGAGTCTAACATAGTGGTTAAGGGCACAGATTCTACAGCCAGACTTTCTGGGTTTGAATTCGGCTCCAAGCACATGTTTTAACGTCTCTGACCCTCGGTGTCTCATCTGTAAAATGGAGACAATGATAACACCTACTTTCCAGAGTTATTGTCAGTATGACATTGTGAATATGTGTAACAGGCTTAGGAAAGTTACTGGGCGCACAGTAAGCTCTATCTAAGAATTGCGGGCTGGGAGCAGTGGCTTACTCCTGTAATACCAGCACCTTGGGAGGCTGAGGCAGGTAGATCACTTGAAGTCAGGAGTTGGAGACCAGCCTGGCCAACATGGTGAAACTCCGTCTCTACTAAAAATACACAAATTAGCTGGGTGTGGTGGTGCATGCCTGTAGTTCCAGCTACTCAGGAGGCTGAGGTGGAAAGATGGCTTGCACCTGGGAGGCAGAGGTTGCAGTGAGCTGAAATAGTGCCATTGCACTCCAGCCTGGGCAACAGAGAGAGACTCCATCTCAAAAAAAAAAAAAAAAAAGAATTGTTTAACTTGACTATATTAGGCTACAAGATACCCAGAAAAATAAGTCGCAAGACAGCCTGGGGCTTGGGTGGGGGTTTGTGGGGTCAGCAAAGTACTGCCATGTCAGCTAGGCTGTTGCTTTTCTTTGTGATTGCTCACTAATCTACCAACTTCCTTGCACTTTATGGAATGAAACTCCGTGACCATGACAAGGATGTTTCTCTCTCCTCCTGTGCCTTCTGGAATGAGGCCCAAGTGGGGCCTGGGCCTGAGGCCAGAGGCAGAGCAGAAAGAAAACTTGCCTGAGGAGTGGCTAACATCTCTGGAGATGTTGTTTCCCCAGAGCAGCTTGGCTCATGTTAGAGGTGACTGTGGGCTTTCATCCTTTCTCTGTTGCTTATGAGCTAGGTGAACCTGGGCAAGTCACACTTCAGTTTCCTAATCGTAAATGGGGAATTACTGTATCTATCTTACAAGATGGTTATGAGGACTCAAAGAAACATATAATGCAAGAAAAATGCTTAGTGTTGGCCTGGCATAGAGTAACTCTGCATGGGGCCATGATTACTAGTATTATTACTGATGCAAATCAATAATTTGTGGGATGGGGGAAGAGGAGGTGGAGAATTAAATAGGAACTGGTTTGGGCATGGTCTCTCTAATCACCTGGGGAATTTAAAGTGTCCTGAGGACAATGGGTCACCACTGAAGGCTTTAATCGAAGTGTGACTCCCTTGGGGTCTGCACTTTGGAAAGATCCCTCTAGCTTCATTATAGAGAGTGGATAAATGGCTGTAAGATGGGGGCAAAAAACCATCCAGAAAACACCCTGGATTAGGGGGATGTCTGTCAGGGAGAGAGGAAAATGGATTCTTAGTATGTTTATCAGATAATATACTAATGCAAACTACTTATGCAGCATTATACTATTTACTCATTTAATCATCACAGCATCTCTTCCTGTAGGTTCTTCTACCATCAGCTCTCATTTTTAGATAAGGAAACTGAGGTACTGAGAGGTTAAATAATTCACCCAAGGTCACATAGATAGGGGTGGAGATGGATTTGAAACCAGAAAGTCGGGTTCCGACATTGGCCTTTTAACAAGTGTGCTTCAATTTGGTGATTTATTGGGTATGCTGGAATATATCAGTTGTCTGTGACCACAAGGATGCTGTATAACAATCATGAGAACCTCAGTGACATATAATAATAAACATTTATTGGTCATCACAAGTCTATGGATTGGCTAGATAGTTCTGGTGCTCTGAGCTCGTTGGTGGAGCTCACTCACTTGTCTGCAGTTAGCCACGGGCTAGCAGGTAGCTTTGCCCATCTTGGGTGGCTTGCTCAAGTCTGAGGTGCCAGGTGGACTCAGCACTGCTCCGTGTCTCATCCTCCAGGAGGCTAGCTGGGGCATGCTCTCATGGAAATGCAGAGGTACAAAGGAGTGAGCCAAAACACGAAAACACAGAAGGAGTGGAACACTGTCACTTAGCCATATGCTATTGGACAAAGCCAGTCTCGTGGCCAGCCCAGATTCAAGGAGTGGGGAAATGGACTCCATATCTTGTTGGGCCAAGAGTGTGGGTACAGAGAAGGTGGGAGATTTGGGCCATTTTGGCCATCAGTCCGCCACGGGGAGTGAATCTTTCATAACTCCCAGAATTTTTGCTTGGGCAGCTCAGAGAATAACATTACAAGTTACCGAGAGGGTGAAGCAGAGGAAAGGCAGTTTATGGGAGAAGTCAAGGAGGCTGAGACTCGGTGAGGCCAGAGGTCTAGCCCAAGGTCCCATAGCTAATATAATCAGGGTCCAGACTCCAGCTGCTCAGAACTGAAAATGACCCTTTGAACAGGTAGGTGTGATTGTGTGTCTATAAATGACCTTGCTGTGTGTAAATAATTACTTGGAAGTGCCGAATATGAACACTTCTGTATTTAGAATCCAGGTTTTCTGCCAGTTCAGTTCTGAGAATCCTGTTTTCCTTTTCTATTCTTGGAGTTCTTTCCAATAATGTCCCCGAAGGGGCTTCCTTCTTCACACTGTAGGGACTGAACGTAGGTTTTTACCTCCAGGGAATAGTCTGGTGGTGTTCCTTCAGGTGCTGGCCTCTAGGGACTGGAGCAAAGTCTTTCTCTAGGACTCTAGACAGCCACCATGCATGGCCCACTGTGGCTTGGGGCTGGGCCATGGCGGAAGTGGTGGCTGACTCTTTTCCACTATAATCACTGAACGACATTCCCTGCTACCCAAGGGGACTTGACTGGGTGTGTGTAGATGGAGGTCATCTCTGATATGGCTTTTCTGAAATCACCAGCACCTGAATTCTTAGGCACCTTCCTGACACCCAGAAGCCTCCCAGGCAGCGTTGTCAACTTCCCCAGTCATAAGAAATGTCTCCCCTTCTCAGGTTGAACCAGCACCACCTGCAGATCTCCTTTCCTCCACTTTCCAGGATTCCCAGACTCTGCAGGTGTTAGCACAGCCTGGATTCAAACCCAAGCTCCCCGCCCCTACATTACATTGACAATGGCCTCTGGGGGTGGGGGAGCTGAGACTCCCCCCTCATCATGTCACTCTCAGAGAAGGCTGAGTGAGTGTGTGTTCACCCAGGGGCGATTATTTCTTCTGGAAATGCCATGGGTGCAGCCTAGGCGACACCCCAGACAAGGGTAGGCTCAGAAGGGGCCCTCTTCATGAGAAATGATTAGAAGTACTCTGAATTCTAACTGGCGTATATCATCGTGTTAGCTCTTGTAGTGCTAACAGTCAATATTTCATGAATGCTTGCCACATACGAAGCATTGCATCAATGCCCTTGCTTCTCCTACCCTCTCTTTCCTTTCTCTCTTCCTCTTCTGCAGAGGTGGGCTGGGGGCTTACCAGTGAAGGACTCTGGAGTCAGCCAGGCCAAGATATGGGGCAAGTGACTACTTAACCCACTTTGGACTTCAGTTTCCTCCATGGGGAATTGAATGGGGCTAGCATCCATCTCCTGTAGGGTCATTGAAGGGAATAGAAGTGATGTGTGTAAAGGGCCTGGTACATAGTAGGTGCTCAATTCCTGGTGGCTGAGCTTGTTATTTTTGCCCTTGTTCATGAGCCCAGGGTCCCTGAGGCTACCCTGGGGTCCTGCTTTCTTCTCTTCTCAGCCTGATTTCTTCCCTCTGAGGCACCTGGGGGACACTACCTACCCTGCTGAGATGGAGAGAGGGGCTCATGCCTGTGGTCCACTCTCTTGGGTAGATCTGAAGAGGTGTTTTATCGCCCTCTGCAGAAATGACTTCTCCACTGGCAATAGGTTGAGTGTGGCCTGAACTGGAGCCCTAGTAGCTGAGGAACACGGTGCCCAGCATGGCTGGTCAGGTTAGAGGATTGGTGGTGGCACTGGACCACAGTCTGCTGGCGGGGCAGTCCTCTTCCCTTCCTTCTTTTCTCCTCCAGGTCCCTCCTCCCTTACCTGGAGTGGCTAACTGGTCTTATCGACTTACTCTGCCATTTCTTCATAAACCCCTGAAGTTTATCCAACAAGCTGTATTTCCCATTAAAATGTAGTCCCGAGGAGGTATCCAATTCTGCAAAAAACATGTAGCCACAAGCCTCTTGTTGCTAGCTTATTATCAGTGCCAGGGTCCCTGGGGTCTGGGATGGCCAGGCCTGGCTCTGTGCACAGGATAACAGTGGGAGTCCTCCTGTCGCTGCCCCCCTCCTCTGCTGGAGCCTCTGCCTTGGGGAGACCTGCGTGCTAATTTATCTTGGAATGTTTGGGCTTGGTGCTTAATTGCTCTGTTTTCTGACTTTCTAAATAGATGAGTGTGAAAAGCAAGTCAGCAAACAAACATAAGCTTCTACCAGAAGACCCTGAAACAAAGCAAACAGCTGCCTGCATAACTGAAGCAGAGCAGAGCATCCCTGGGGTCAACCAGTAGGAGACAAATTCCACACACTGTCTTGGGGCTAGGAAAGACAGAACTGGGGCTTGTGTCATATGGAAACGAGGAGATCTTGGTTCCTCCACTTACTGGCTGTGGGGCCCGAGAAAGTGACTTCCTGTGCTACAGTTTTCTTGCCTATAAAATGGGGATGATACTGGTGCCTGTCCCATAGGATCGTTTTGCAGATTACATGAGATAAAACAGGTAAAGCATTTGGAATAATTCTCAGTGTATGGTGTGCCTGATAAATGTCAGCTATTTCAGTTACAATTCTTTTTTTCTTTTCTTTTTTTTTGAGGCTCGGTCTTGCTCTGTGGCCCAGGCTGGAGTGCAGTGGTGCAAACATGACTCACTGCAAGTTTGACCTCCCTGGCTGAAGTGATCCTCTTGCCTTAGCCTCCTGTGTAGCTGGGACCACAGACACGTACCACCATGCTTGGCTAATTTTTTGATATTTTGTAGAGACAGAGTCTTTGTTCCTGAGGCTGGCCTTGAGTTCCTGGGCTTAAGCAATCCTCCTGCCTCGGCCTCCCAAAGTGCTGGGAATATAGGTGCAAAACACTGTGCCCAGCTTCAGTTACAATCCTAATGGTTATTAATAGAGTGTGAATGGCTCTGTGATCTTAGATAAATTACCCAAACTTTTCATGCTCGTTTCTTCATCTGTAAACAAAGAAACAACCATAGCTACATCATGGAGGTAGCTATAAACATTATTAAGTGAAATAACATTTATGAAAATGTTAGCCCCGTGGTTAGCACCTAGCACCTAGCACCTAGGTTAGCACCTGAATAAAATCACTTTCTTTTCTTTTACGTAGGCAGAACTCAATCATCCAGACAGTTAAAATGACGAGGTTGTTTGTTTAAGAAATAAACTTTTTTGCACTTATGCTTTAAAAAATGTGTTTTTATTTTTATTCTTAATTGACAAATCAGAATTGTATGTATTTGCTATATACATCATGTTCTGCTGTATGTATACATTGTGAAATGATTAAATCAAGCTACTTAGCATATACCTGACAATGGTACCTTCTTCTTTTGTGATGAGAAAATTTAAAATCTACTTTCCTAACAAATTTCAAGCGTACAATACGGCCCAGCACAGCAGTTCATGCCTAGAATCCCAGCACTTTGGGAAGCTGAGGCAGGCGAATGCCTTGAGCTCAGGCATTCAAGACCAGCCTAGGCAACATGGCAAAACCCCATCTCTACCAACAACACAAAAAATTAGCCAGGAGTGGTGGCAAGTGCCTGTGGTCCAAGCTACTTGGGAGGCCAAGCAGGAGGATCACTTGAGCCCATGAAGCTGAGGCTGCAGGGAGCTTTGATCACACCTCTGCACTATAGCTTAGGTGACAGAGTGAGACCCTGTCTCAAAAAAAAAAAAAAAAAAAAAGCATACAATACATTGTTATTAACGATAGTCACCATGTTGTACCTTAGTTCTTCTGAACTTATTCCTCAGGTCTAAATGACATTTTGTATCCTTTGACCGCTTCTCCCTCACTCCCAGGTTGTAATTATAGCACAATGTATATAAAATACACAGTATTTAAGGGTAAAACTCAGTGAATTTTTTTTTTTTTTTTTGAGATGGAGTCTCGCTCTGTTACCCAGGCTAGAGTGAGGTGGTGTGATCTTAGCTTACTACCACCTCGGCCTCTCGGGTTCAAGTGATTCTCATGCCTCAGCCTCTCGAGTAACTGGGACTACAGGCACGTGTCACCACATCCAGCTAATTTTTGTATTTTCAGTAGAGATGAGGTTTTGCCATGTTGACCAGGCTGGTCTCTAACTCCTGGCCTCAAGTGATCTCCTGCCTTTACCTCCTAAAGTGCTAGGATTACAGGTATAAGCCACCGCCCCTGGCACTCAGTGAATTTTTATAAATCACTGATCAAGAGAGAGAACACTTCTAAAACTCCAGAAAGTTCTATTACCCCTTCTCCACAATACTCAACCCCTTACAGATAGCCACGATCCTTATCTCTAATACTATAGACTAGTTTTGCATGTTTCTAAACTTTATATAAACGGGAGGATAGAGTACGTACACTTTTGCATCTGGCTTCTTCAGTTCAGCACCATGCCTTCAGATCCATCGTGTTATTGTGCATATCCACTGGTGCACAATTTGTTTTGTTTCGTTTAGCTTTTTTTTTTTTTTTTTTTAGATGGAGTTTCTCTCTGACGCCAGGCTGGAGTGCAGTGGCATGATTTTGACTCCCTGCAATCTTTCCCTTCCGGGTTCAAGCAATTCTCCTGCCTCAGCCTCCTGAGCAGCTGGGACTACAGGCATGCACCGCCACATCCAGCTAATTTTTATATTTTTAGTAGACACAGGGTTTCGCCATGTTGGCCAGGCTGGCCTTGATCTCCTGATCTTGTGATCCACCCCCCTCCGCCTCCCAAAGTGCTGGGATTATAGGCGTGAGCCACCGTGCCTGGCCTGTTTTGCTTTTTAGAAAGGATCCGTTGCCCAGACTGGAGGGCAGTAATGTGATCATAGCTCACTGTAACCTTGAACTCCTGGGATCAAGCGATCCTCCCACTTCAGCCTCCAAAGTAGCTGAGACTACCTGCGCATGTCACCACGCCTGGCTAATTTTTAAAAAAACATTTTTTTGGTAGAGACAAGGTCTTGCTATATTGCCCAAGGTGTCTTGAACTCCTGGCCTCAAGCGATTCTCCCACCTCGACCTCCCAAAGTGCTGGGATTACAGGAGTGAGCCACCATGCCCAGATGGTGCATAGCTTTGTTACTTGTGAATAAAGCTGTTGTGAAGGTTCTCATACATATCTTTGTATGGCTATATAAACTTACTTTTGTTAGCTGTGTACTTGAGGAATTGAATTGCTGAGTCATAAACAGGTGCATGTTTAGCTTTATCAGATCTTGCCAAATACATATATTTAAAGTGGTTATTCTCAGGTTACTTCTTGAATTGTTAAAAAAAAAAAAAAAAAAAAAAAAAAGGAGTTAACTCTGGAAGAGATGGAATGTTGAACTTAGTTGATTGTAATTGTATTGCATTCTATTTTTCTCTTGTTTTATATTACTTATAATTCACTGAGAATTGCCCATCTTCTATAGGAACAGTTGCAATTGTAACTAAATATATTGCTACCAAAATATTCATTATTTATAATGGAAAAAAATGAGAACAATCTAAATGTTCATCTATAGAGGAATGGTTTATAAATCACAGTATATGTATATTGTGCAATTATAAGACAAATAAAAAAGTACTAGTCTGGTATGGTGTAGAAGCTATAGTAAGAGTTTAAAAAGCATGTTGGAGAATATCAAGCAGAATATGGACTACATATGATGTTTATTATATGTCAGAAAACTTTTATGGTATACTGTTTTGTAACTTGTTTAAAGTTACAAAATCTCTCTCTCTCTCTGTTGAAACTGGGTAAAGTGTATAAACAAGTAATTCACACAAGAGCAACCTGGAAAGGCTAGTAAACACAGAAAACGTGCTCAATGTCATTGGCACTTAAGAAAATGCAATGAAAACAATCATGAAACATCAGTTCACATTCAATAGATTGGCAACAATTTGAATGCTTGACAGCACTTTGTTGGCAAGGACATACAGCAACAGAAATTTTCATGTACTGAAAATTTGGATAGTGTCAAATTGTTCTCTAAAGTGGTTGTACTAATTTATATTCGATGGTGGGAATATAAATTAGTACAAGCATTTGAGAGAGCAATTTGGCAATATTTAGTAAAGTTGAAGATACTCATGCCATGACCCAGACATTCCATCTCTAGCTCTATATTCCAGAGAAACTCCTGCATATGTATTTAAGGAGTTGGGTTCACTGCAGCACTGTTTGTATAGTGAAAATTTTGAAACAATTCAAAATACTTCTCAAGAAGAGAACTGATAAACTGTGGCATAATTACACAGTGAAATATGACACAATGTTCCAGTGAATGAAATAATGCTACAATGTAACAATGTGGGAAGTCTGGAAACAAGGTGGATGGGGAAAAAGCAAGTTGTAGAAGGTTCCATACACTATGATAGGTCAGAAAGAATAACATGCGAAACAAAGTTACATATTATTATAGATACAAATAACACTAGTAGAAGATTAATGGGTATGGAAATGATAACCTCTAGACATAAATTACTTTTGGGGAGGGAAGGAGAACATGATGCAAGAAAGAAACAGTGGCTTTCAATTTTGTCTGTGATGTTTTATTTCTTAAGCTGAGTGCTGTGTTCTTGGATGGTCATTGAATTAACACCAGAAATACTTAATATAAAAAATAAGATTTATCTATCCCTCCATCTGGAATGCTATATATCAAAAAGTTAATGGTGGTTATTTCTGAGAAGATTATGGGGGAGAGTATATTTCATTTCCTAGTTTATGTATTTCTGTATTGTGGGAATTTTAATGAGCAGATACTCCTCTAAAAATATATATATATATATAGGCCGGGTGTGGTGGCTCACACCTGTAATCCCAGCATTTTGGGAGGCCAAGGCGGTGGATCAATTGAAGTCAGGAGTTTGAGATCAGCCTGGCCAACAGAGTGAAACCTTGTCTCTACTAAAAATACAGAAATTAGCTGGGTAAGGTGGTGGGCTCCTGTAGTCCCAGCTACTTGGGAGGCTGAGGCATGAGAATCACTTGAATCCAGCAGGCAGAGGTTGCAGTAAGCCGAGATCGCACCACTGCACTCCAGGCTGGGTGACAGAGCAAGACTCCATCTTGTGAAAAAAAAGATTAAAAAAAAAAGGAATAATAAAAAACAAACATTAGTAATCCCATGCATGCTAGATGTGGTAATTTTCAGTTAAAGAGAAAACCCCCATTTTCTAACGATTTTGGGTAAAGCCCGCCTAGAAATGAGAGTGGCTTCCTCTGTTAGAGTGGGGGTAATTTCCCCTGGGAGGGTCAGGGAGATGAATAAGAAGAGCCAGAGACACCAGGGGGGGGTGGGGTCATCTCAGGCCTCAGAGTGGCCTCGAGCTTAGCAGGAGGGCAGGAAGATGGGAGAGGGATGGACTGCTGGTGTCTGAATCCTGTAATCCTCAAATATTCCCCCATTATCACAAAGCTGTGATCCCAGTGGACCATTTTAGGACCAAGACACTCCTTTAATGAAAACTCTTAAAAAGCAGAGACAGACCAATAAAACCCTTCTGGGTTATGGTCCATTCACTTGGAGCCAAATGGTTTGCTCGTTAATACCTTTCCCCCTTCGCCTTGTGACCAGTTAGCAGCTATTAAGACCCAACTCATCCTGGCATGAAGCGTTTCCCTAGCAGCAGCTGCCACAGCAGTAAGGACTTTGGGGATGTGGGGGAGGAGGAGGAAGAGAAGGCAGAGAAGGAGGAGAAGGAGGAGGAGGAAGAGGTGGAGGAGGTAGAGGAGGAGGAGAAGGAGGTAGAGGAGGAGGAGAAGGTGGAGGTGGAGGAGGAGGAGGTGGAGGAGGAGGAAGAGGTGGAGGAGGAAGAGGAAAAGGAGGAGAAGGAGAAGGTGGAGGTGGAGGAGAAGGCGGTAGAGGAGGAGGAAGAAGAGGAAGAGAAGGAGGGAAAGGAGGAGGAGGAGAAGGTAGAGGAGGAGGAGAAGGAGGAGGAGGAAGAGGTAGAGGAGGTAGAGGAGGAGGAGATGGAGGTAGAGGAAGAGGAGATGGAGGTAGAGGAGAAGGAGATGGAGGTAGAGGAGGAGGAGAAGGAGGTGGAGGAGGAGGAGAAGGTGGAGGTGGAGGCGGAGGAGGTGGAGGAGGAAGAGGAGAAGGAGGAGTAGGAGAAGGTGGAGGTGGAGGAGGAGGAAGAGGAGGAGGAGAAGGAGGGCTAGAAGATGGAGGAGGAGGAGAAGAAGGTAGAGGAGGAGGTGGATACAGAGACCCAGAGAACTCAGTATCTATGACATCAAAGCCAGGACTCTTTTTATAACCTTCTGTGGCCTTTGTTATGAGTCGTTTTCATGGAAAGGAGTGGAGAGAGTGAAGGCAGCATTAGTCTGAAGGATCAGGGACAGTTTGCCACCCAAAGTGCTTGGTTCCCTGGGGCAGAACCCCACAGCCTGTCCCCTGCCACAGCACCCTGCAATTCTCAGTGGGCTGTGTTCAACACTAGGCATCCCTCCCTGAACCAGTCCCTGCTGTCGTTGCCAGCATCTCAGCAACCCAGAGCTGCATGGAATCACTGAGACCCCTTGTTCCCTCATCTCCCAGGTTAGGATGTCTGTGCTCAGCACCCTGCTGAGACATCTCACTCCACTCTAAAGAATTTCTGGGCATGGTGGCTCACACTTGTAATCCCATCTACTTAGGAGGCTGAGGTGGGAGGATCGTTTGAGGCAGGAGTTTAGGACCAGCCTGGACTGGTCTCTAAACCCTGTCTCTACCAAAAAATACATGTTAAAACAGAAAAGAACTTTTGGGGAATCCCGAGACATCCTCTGTGCAGTAAGAGAATGCTCTGCTCTGCCCTGCCCCAAGAAAAGCATGAGCTATGGGGCCTTGGACAAATTATATGACCTCTTTGAGCCTCAGTTTTCTCATCAGTAAAATGGGGTAATAAATCTCTGCCTCATAAGCATGTCCTGAGGACAAAATGAGATAATGTGGGTGAAACACAGGGCCCAGCATAAAGAAGCTTCTTGGGTATGATGAATTTCCTTTTACAAAGGTGAAAGTCACATAAAATTAACCATTTTATGCTTTAAAGTTCAGCATCATTTAGTACATCCACAATGTTATGGAGCTATCAAGTCTTTCTAGTCCCAAAACATTTTTTTTTTTTTTTTTTTTTTGAGACAGGGTCTCACTCTGTCAATCAGGATGGAGTGCAGTGGTGTGACCTCGGCTCACTGCAGCATGACAAGCTTCACCTCCCAGGTTCAAGGAAGTCTCCCACCTCAGCCTCCCAAATAGCTGGGACTACAGGAGGTGTGCCACCATGCCCAGCTAATTTTTTTTTTTTTGAAACGGAGCCTCCCTCTGTTGCCCAGGCTGGAGTGCAGTGGCGTGATCACGGCTCACTACAACCTCTCCCTCCTGAGTTCAAGCAGTTCTTCTCCCTCAGCCTCCTGAGTAGCTGGGACTCCCACCATGTCTGGCTAATTTTCATATTTTTAGTAGAGAGAGAGTGTCACCATATTGGTCTGGCTGATCTCGAATTCCTGACCTCGTGATCCACCCATCTTGGGCTTCCAAAGTGCTGGGATTATAGACATGAGCCACCGTGCCTGGCCAATTTTTGTATTTTTAGTAGATACAGGATTTTGCCATGTTGGCCAGGCTGGTCTCCAGTTCCTTAGCTGAAGGGATCCTCCAGCCTCAGCCTTCCAAAGTGCTGGGATTACAGGCGTGAGCCACTGTGCCCGGTCCCAAAACATTTTTATCACTCCCAAAAGGGAACCTCATATCCATTGAGCAGTCACTCCCCAGCACCCCACTTGCCCACTCCAGTCCCTGGAAACCATGAATCTGCTTCTGTCCCTGTAGATTTACCCATTCTGGATATTTCAGATAAGTGGAAGTCGGCAATCTGTGACCTTTTGTGTCCGACTTCTTTCATTTAGCATAATGTTTTCAAGATTCATCCATGTTGTGGCATGTATTAGAACTTCATTCCTTTATATGGTGAATAAAATCCTAGTCTATGGCTGTATTTCATTTTAAAATCTATTCATCCATTGATGGACATGGGGTTGGTCCCACTCTTTGGCTATTGTGAATAGTTGAATTTTCATTTTTGTTTTTTGTTTTTTGAGTCATGGTCTCACTCTGTCACTCGGGCTGGAGTACAGTGGCACCTTCATACCTCACTGCAGCCTCAAATTCCTGGGCTCAAGTGATCCTCCCCCCTCAGCCTCCTGAGTAACCAGGACTATCGGTGTGCGCCAACATGTCCTGCTGTTATTTTAAATTTTGTCAAGATGAAGTCTCACTGTGCTGCCTAGGTTGATCTTGACCTCCTGTATTGCGAATATCTCTCTTGGGAACATGCATGCGCATGGACATGTGTGAGTGCCTGTTTTCAATTCTTTTGGGTCTCTCCCAAGGAGTGGAATTGCTGGTTGATATGTGGGGTTAATAATTCTATGTTTAACATGTTGAGAACCCATCAAACTTTTCCAAAGGGGCTGCAGCATTTTGCATTCTTACTAGCAGTGTGGGATGCACTTACCAATTACTCCATATCCTCACAACACTTTTCATTTTTTGTTCATCGTCATTGAAGTAGGTAGGCATCAGTATCTTATGGTTCATTTTTAAGCAGTGGTATGAAGGGAGATGGTTTTGGGGACCTGGGTAGTCCACACTCCTGAGAAATGGCCCTGTCATGCTGATTAGCTGTACACAGGGCTGCCTGCCCCCAGGTGTGGCCTGGACATCCTTTCCACTGCACCCCAAACTCTGGAAGGCAGGTGTGCCTCTCTTCAGTCCCACTCCCTCTTTTCTCCTTCAGAGCTGGGACCTCTGAGGGCAGCAGGGGACTACCCTCCCATCCTAGTCTGCCTTTCCTTATTCCTGAGCTGGAGAAAAGGCCGACTTTCAAAGAACTTCTATGAGGGAAGTCAGGACTGTCTCCTTTTGGTTTTGCCTTTCCTCCACCATATTGCTGTCCCTAAGACAGTACGTGGTCTGGAAGGCCAGGCCACACTGGAGCTGCCGGGAATTTGGATATAAAGCTCTTGGGTCTCCTTTCAGCAGCTGCTGAGTTCCCGCCTTAGGGAGTAAGGAGACCCAAGCCATGCTCACCTAGCAAGGGACCTAACCTCCTCTCAGGCCAGCTCCTCCTTCCTCAGTCTTCCTGCAAAGCAGCAGGCCAGGGCCCCCTCCTCAGCTCTCCCAGCCCAGTGGGTTTCTCTGCCTCAGAATCAAGCCCAGCCACTAAGGCAGGTCTGGGTTCGAACCCAGTTTTGGTCCATGTGTTGCTTCCCTGTCTATGAGAAGACAAACCCTCTGGTCCCATCACTGGATCCATCCTGTGCTGAGTGGAGGCTGGTTTTGGATTTGAGGGCCCCAAGCCCTCTCCTAATTCCTAGGTGCTGCTGCCACACCCTATGTAACCCAGAAGACCGTGCTTAATTAAGGAGACGCAGCAGTACCCCACCGACCTGCCCTGGCTCTGGGAAATGGTGGGCCCTGTGTGTGGGGCTGGTGCACTTTCAGCAAATGGGCCAGGCCTGTGGAGCCATAGACTGTATCTCTGACCTTGTGGGTCCTTTGGACAAGGCAAGGCCATCAAATCTGTGTTTTCTGTAACTCTGTGGCCTCTACTAGCTCCTGGCACTTCCCTTTCTCTGGGACACGCCCCACTGCCACTCCCCCTAAGCCTCAGGAACAGCATTCAGAGCTCCTCCCCCAATTCAGCTCCTCCTTTTACTTAGTTGAGGAATAACTCTTTCCACCCCAGCCCCTTCTTAACCCACCCAGAGCTCTGATGCCTAGATCCCAGTGGGGGGTGAGATGGGTGGTGGGGGGGGGGGGACAGCGAGGGGAGGAGCCAGGCATATCCACTTTGTTTTCCAATATGCATCCAAGAGAGTCCTGCCCTCTTTTGCCCTTCTTGTCTTGGGGGTAGGATCTATCAGAACGTAGTCCTCACCTGCTGAGGTCACAAACCTCAGCTGAGTGACGCCTTTGATGCATCCAAGTTTCCCTCTTTAAAAGCAACAACTCCCTCCCCACAACCCAGTAACTTTATCAGCTTCAAATATATATATATATTTGTCATTGCAATGGCAGTACCTTCTAGGAAACAGACAAGGAAAAACAACCAAATATTCAAAGAGAAAAATACTTGTAATCCTACCACCCAGAGTTAACCATTTTTATACGACAATAACAGTAACTACAACAATTGAATATTTGTTTTATGCTGGGGCAACGCTAAGCACATTACACAGGTAATTTTCTTTAATGTTTGCAACAGCCTCGTGAAGTAGGTATTTTCTGCATTTTAGAGACGAAAAAGCTGAAGCATAGAGGTTATGTAACTTGTACACGGTCACAGGGCCGGGAAGATTAGAACCCCAAACCCATCTGTCTGCCTGCAGATCACACACCCTACCTCCCTAGCACTATTCAAGTAAATATATTTATATAAAGTCTTTTAATGGAGTTAATTCCAGTTATTGCTTTGTAACTTACTTTTTCTCCCTCATTTAACAGCAGATGGTTAACACGCTCCCCATGTTACTGTGTATTCTCCTGCAATATTATTTTAAATCGTTGCCCAGTAGCTCCCTGTCTGCATGCTCCGAAGTTTGTTTAACTAATTCCCCATTGTTGAATAGGTAGGTTGTTTCTAAAGTTTTTGTTATTATAAACAACACCGCCAAACATACCAATGCTATTTTTTTTTTTGCCCACAGTTCAGGGTAATTTCCTTGGGGGTAAGTTCCCAGAAGGAAGGAATGGGAGGGTGGAGGCCCATGCCCTTTGTTTTTCAAATGTCTGTAACATCTTTGGATCAATTACATGTAATTTGTGAATACAAGTTGTGCCATTAACAGAGGGAAGGTTGACACCTTGCCTAACTTGTTGGGCTTTGCACAACCTAGAATTACATGAGTTGTAAACAAGGCTTCTAATAGCCGTGGATTATCTGTGGCTATTGTCAGGTCATGTAAAGGTGGTAATTTATTAAACAGATTTTTTAAATGTGTCTAAGTACACCTGGGAGGAGTGGAGCATGGGCGGGGCTCCTGGGGGAGGAGATGGGGTGTGGTGCTTCAGGGGCTGGGGGCACCTGGTGATTATTGGTTCTGGGAGTCCTCGTACCTGACAAGGGGCTGGCTCAGAGGCCCCACTCCCCACTATCCCACGGCCCCTCTGCCTGGTGTCAAGGTGCCCAGGAGTGAGCTGTCCTAAGGGTGAGGGGGGTGGAAATATGGGACAGCAGAGGTGGAGGCTGCGCAGGCACGAACAGGTGACAAGTCATGCCCTGTTCCTACAAGGCCATGGGTGCTGTTTCAGTTGCCAAGAAATACCAGCTGGTGATGGCGAAATATCCCAGAAGAATTTCTTCAGGGAAGTTATTTAGCAGTGAAAATAGCCTCTCATTCTATGAAAGCTGTGAGGAAGGAGGATCTCTGTGTGTGAGGGATGCCTAGCCTCCTGCCACTCCCAGGTACCCCTCAGCCATCTGGTCACATTCTTTGGACATCACTTGCTGGACCACATTATGTGGTGGCTTCCAGGCCACCTGGAGGGGTTGTGGGGTGGGGCTTCACGGGCACATGCGCCAGCCCGGCAGAGGCAGGGCCAGTTTGGACTTTAAGCCAGTGAGCTGTTCCATGAGGTATATGGCCTGGTTTACTGTGCAGGCAGGGTGGATGGAGTCAAGAAGCCAGTCCCTTAGAGGCAGGGACTGTCACCCCTTCCAGTGGGGTGACACACTCAGAGCTCTGGAGGAGTCTTCCTTAGGCAGAGGTCAGTGTGGTGGGTGCCAACCTGTTGCCTTCTGGGTATGAAAACTGAACAAACAGAAGCCTGTGGGCAGGTAGTGTTACGGGAAGGAAGTCCCCTTAAATAATTCACCATTTTCCAGGGGCACCAGGCTTCTGCGTGTTTCCTGGTCATATACCTTTTCCTTACCCACCATTGCCCCTCTCCCCTTAGTAATTTTTCAAGAGTCAGTGTAGCATCATGTCTCAGATGCCATTTATTGAGAACTTACTATGTACCAGGCACCGCTGTAAGCATGCTTTGTGCATTTTTTAAAAAAAATTTCCCAATAGTTTTGCAATGATATCATATCTATCTCACAGATGGGTAAATCCAGGCTAGTCATTTGCCCCAAGACACCCAAGCAGTTAAGTTGCTGTTCACCCCAAGGTTTGTGTAACCCCAGAGTTCAGTTTCTTGACAGCAACAGTCCTGTGCTGCTCGCTGAAGCTTTTCCTCACTCCTAGCATGTAGCTGTGTGCCCCGTAAACCCTGAGCCGCCTTCCGGGGTCTCCGCCACTGTCATCTACCACCTCCACCTTCCAGGTTCGAGTGATCTTCCTGCCTCAGCCTCTCGGGTAGCTAGGAGTATAGGTGTGCGTCACTACACCCAGCTAATTTTTCGTATTATTATCTACTTGTTATTTTGTTTAAGTGTCTGTTTATTTGTCAACCTGGATAGGAAACTCCCTGGTGTCAGGGATTGTGTGTGACTCATATTCATAGGTCAGTATCTGGCTTAGGACTGGCATATAGTAGGTGCTTAATAAATATTTGAAGAACAAATGCATCTTAAATTGTAATAACTCAGCTGGATGCCTGGGTATCTGTAGGTTTTATCTTCTAGAAATTTACTCTGGAACATCCAGAGAATAGAGCACATCCACAAGACAGCAGAGTCGGAGAAGGACCCAAGTCAACACGATAGTTTTGTTTTTGTTTTGTTTTGTTTTTACATGTTTCCTTCTTGACATTCCTTCTTTTGATTTTCATGGCATTCTGGAACATTCATATGCTTCCCATTTGTGATATCTCTTGATCTTCACACTTACCCTGTGAGGTGAATAAATCAGGTGTACAAAGAGCCCATCTTATAAATGGGACCCCTTGATGCTGGGAGATTCATTTCTGAAGTCAGTGTCTCACAGGAACTCATGTGGAATCAGTGAGAATTCTGGGCTACCTGACCCTCCAACCAGGACCCTCTCCCTGGGTGCTGGAGATGCGAGGTGTCAATTAGGTTTTTTTTTTTTTTTTTTTGAGACAGAGTCTCAGTGTTACCCCACTGGAGTGCAGGGGCCCAGTTTCAGCTCATTGCAACCTCTACCTCCTGGGTTTAAGAAATTTTCCTGCCTCAGCCTCCTGAGAATCTGGGATTACAGGTGCCCACCATAGTGCCTGGCTAATTTTTGTCTTTCCAGTAGAGACAGGTTTTGGCATGTTGACCACGCTGGTCTCAAACTCCTGACCTCAAACGTTCCACCTGCCTGGGCCTCCCAAAGTGCTGGGATTACAGGTGTGAGCCACCACACCCCTTGTGATCAGGTTTCTTCACCGAGGCTCTGTGGTGGCCTGGGGACAATGGCAGAGTCCAAGGCCAACTACACTTCTCTACATGGGGCTGGAGCCCTTTACTCTTATCGTGCATCCTTTCCCCAGTTTGATCAAGTCCCATTGGGGAACAACAGTCTTTTTTGCTTAGGGTCCTTCATGGGTCGCTGTCAATTATTGTTGACAGTATCACTTCCCAGGTTCAAACACAGCCCATGTCAATATGGCATTCACCTGCCTTAAGTCTGGGCTCCATTAGACTCTGGGGCTATATTGTCCTCAGGGAACTGGTCAGTCATTAGAACTGCCCTCTCCACCCACCAACCTTCCCCACAACACCAGATTTTCATGGCCTTGAAGGGGTGGGGAGATTCTCACACAAGCCTGAGGGCTGAGCAGTGAAGGGCAGTGGTGCGTTGAAGAGGGAATGAGCAGAGCCACTGTCGTGGAGTACAAAGTCCTTAACCTTGGGAATGTGGGACTGGGCTTTTTTTCTAGCTCCCAGGAGAGCTAGAGAATAAAAAACGAAGATGATGCATCTATCAGGAAGGGACAAAATGCTACTTAAAAGTGTTAGTGACGTCCATGGAGGACAGGTCTTGTTAACTGGCTTCCTAGAAAAGTGACCGGCTGAGGACTCCCTGGTGTTTCCATCCCAGTTTTTCTACATGAAAGAAAATTCCACCTGGTCGCTTCTCTAATGACAGCATGATTCACTAGAGTAATTTTTAAAAGAAAAGGGAAAGGAACTGATGCTCGACCCCTTGGCGACTCTTCCACACAGGTGTGATGGCTCTGATGGGGGCAAGGGTCATGACAAAAGTCACCTTCACTGGCCCTGGTGGCTGCTCCGGGCTCTTCTTCTCTCCCCCCTGGGATCACACAGTCAGGCAAAGCTGGTCAGTGACAGGACGCTGCGGAGGCCTCCGCTCCAGTGTCCTTCCCAAGGACATGCCCACTGTCCAACATGGCTCCCTTGTCAGGCAATGAACTCAGGGCAGAGGAAAGTGGAAGGCAAGGCGTTGGCTGCCAGCAGCCAGTCCTCGGCAGGGTGGCCCCTCCCTAGCCCTGGCTGTCAGGGCCTGCAGGAGGCAGGCAGGGCTTTAGCATGCAGCACCAGCCTTCCCAAGGAGTTCGGAGTCTGGGCTGATGCCAGGAGAGACAGGAAGAAAAGAAGTCAGTCACTGCCCCTCCAGCTAAATGCTTGTTTCCTTATTGCAGTCAGAGCTGGGGAGGGTTTTTTATTTTTATTTTTATTTTATTTTATTTTATTTTATTTTTTATTATTTATTTATTTATTTATTTTTTTGAGAGTGGAGTCTCGCTGTGTCGCCCAGGCTGGAGTGCAGTGGCACGATCTCGGCTCACTGCAAGCTCCGCCTCCCGGGTTCCCGCCATTCTCCTGCCTCAGCCTCCCGAGTAGCTGGGACTACAGGCGCCTGCCACCTCGCCCGGCTAGTTTTTTGTATTTTTAGTAGAGACGGGGTTTCACCGTGTTAGCCAGGAGGGTCTCGATCTCCTGACCTCGTGATCCACCCGCCTCGGCCTCCCAAAGTGCTGGGATTACAGGCTTGAGCCACCGTGCCCGGCCTTTATTTTTATTTTTAAATTTTTGAGATATAGTTTACATGCTGTAAGATTTATTTATTTATTTATTTTGAGACAGGGTCTTGCTCTGTTGCCCAGGCTGGAGTGCAATGGCATGATCTCAACTCACTGCAGCCTCTGTCTCCCAGGTTCAAGCGATTCTCCTGCCTCAGCCTCCCGAGTAGCTGGGATTACAGGCTCCCACTGTCATGCCCACCTAATTTTTGTATTTTTAGTAAAGATGGGGTTTCACCATGTTGGCCAGGCTGGTCTCGAACTCTTGACCTCAGGTGATCCACTCGCCTTGGTCTCCCAAAGTGTTGGGATTACAGGCATGAGCCACCATTCCTGGCCAGATCTACTCCTTTAAATTATTTATGGTTTTTAGGAAAGTTACAACATTATGCAACCATCATTACTGTCAAATTCCATCACTCCAAAAAGAATTTTCTTTTTTTTTTTTTTTTTTTTTTTTTTTTTTTGAGATGGAGTCTCGCTCTGTCGCCCAGGCTGGAGTGCAGTGGCCGGATCTCAGCTCACTGCAAGCTCCGCCTCCCGGGTTTACGCCATTCTCCTGCCTCAGCCTCCCGAGTAGCTGGGACTACAGGCGCCCGCCACCTCGCCCGGCTAGTTTTTTGTATTTTTTAGTAGAGACGGGGTTTCACCGTATTAGCCAGGATGGTCTCGATCTCCTGACCACGATCGTGATCCGCCCGTCTCGGCCTCCCAAAGTGCTGGGATTACAGGCTTGAGCCACCGCGCCCGGCCCAAAAAGAATTTTCATTACCCCCAGAAGAAATCCCATATTCATTAGTGGTTACTCCATACTCCCCTATCCCCTCTGCCTCTGATAATCATGAATCTGCTTTCTGTCTCTATGGATTTGTCTGCTCATTTCATATAAGTGGAATCATACACTATGTGGTCCTTTGTGATGGGCTTATTTCACTTAGCACGATGTTCTCAGAGTTCATCTGTGCTGTTGCATGCCCCAGTACTATGTTCCTGTCTCGGGCTGAATCATATTCCACGTGTGGATAGAGCTCCTTGTGTTTCTCCCTTCATCAGTCTGTAGACATTTGGATTGTTTCCACTTTTTGGCTGTGATGAACAATGTTGCTGTTAACATCTGTATAAAAGTTTTTGTGTGAACATATGCTTTCAATTCTCTCAGGTAGATACCTGAGAATGGAACTGCTGGGTCCTATGATAACTCTATGTTTAACCTCCTGAATAACTTCCAGACTGTTTTCAAAGCAACTGCACCACTTTACATTCTCGCACTAGCAGTGTGCAAGGGTTCCAATTTCTCTACATCCTCACCAACATTTGGTATTGTCTGTTGTTTTGATTATAGGCATCCTAGTGGGAGTGAAGTGGGGGGCTGGAAATAGACTCAGGGTAACGTATGCAATCAGGATGACCTGAGTGTGGATTGCGGGGAGGAATTGGGATGTTGGGAAAGTCCCAAGTAACATTCCTGTGAGATTTGGGCACACGTCTCATGCAAGGTGAGGAGAGTTTGGCAGCCTCATAGCCCCAGCACCCAGCATGAAGCCTACACTAGTAAACACTCCACTGTATGTTGAATAAATGATTGACTGAATTAATGCATGTAAGCCCCAGTCACTGGAGACCTGGTGAGCATGAAGGAAGTAGCAGAAGGGCCAGGTCACTCTCTTGTACATTCCACGAAAGAAATACCCACTTTGTGTCACATCTTTAGTCTTTTTGTGGTTGGGATGGATGCAGCTCCTTCCCTCCCTCCCTTCCTTTTCTTTCTTCCTTCCTTCCTTCCCTTGCTTCCTTCCTTCCTTCCTTCTTTCCCTCCCTCCCTTTCTTTCTTTCTTCCTCCTTCCTTCCTTCCTTCTCCCCTCCTTCTTTCTTTCTTTTCTTTCCTTTCTTTCCTTCCTTCGTTCCTTCCTTCCTTCCTTCCTTCCTTCCTTCCTCCTTCCTCCTTCCTTCCTTCCTTCCTTCCCTCCTATCTTCCTCCTTCCTTCCTTTCCTTCCTTCCTTCCTTCCTTCCTTCCTTCCTTCCTTCTTCCTTTCCTTCCTTCCTTTTCATTTTGATAGAATCTTGCTCTGTCACCCAGACTGAAGTGCAGTAGCATGATCTCCACTTACTGCAACCTCCGCCTCCTGGGTTCAAGAGATTTTCCTGTCTCAGCCTCCCGAGTAGCTGGGATTACAGGCACGTGCCACCACACTCAGCTAATTTTTGTATTTTTAGTAGAGATGGGGTTTCACCATATTGGCCAGGCTGGTCTTGAACTCCTGACCTCAGGTGATCCACCCGCCTCCACCTCCCAAAGTGCTAGGATTACAGGCATGAGCCACTGCACCTGGCCTCCCTTCTTTCTTATAAATGAGGGAAAGAAGCCGGTGAGAAGTGAGGAGTGGGGAGGGACAGAGCTTGCAGTGTGGAAGCAGCAGGCTGTGAATTGTGGCTAAAACAACCCTGAGCACGACAGCTCCACCCAGGCCTCAGTGCCCTCTGAGCTGTTCTTCTGTCACACTTGACTTCTCAAACCTGCTTTCCATGGTAATTCTCAGTTTCAGATCTCTTCTCTGTTGTCTTCTTCAGATCTCTCTTTGCAGACTGCTGTGACTATTGCTTTCTGCAGCGGGGGAGAGAGCAGCTAGTCTCCTGCTGCACATCCTCCTGGGATGAACTACCTGGCTCTTCCTGGTATGGCTACATGGGTGCAGGGGAGATGCTGAGCTGGAAGTCTGAGGGCTCTGTGTCTTCTGGAAGCTCAGCACTGAGGAGGGAGCGTGTGCTGGAAAAGCCACCCTCTGTGTGAATGGCAGCACATTTAGCTTAGCTTAATCATAAACACACTTCCAGTTACTGAGTATTTTATATGTGCCAGATTCTGCCCAGAATGCAGAGTGCTTTTTTATTGTTTGGGGAGACAAGAACTCTGTCACTCAGGCTGGAGTGCAGTGGTGTGATCATGACTCACTGCAGGCTCTACCTTCAGGGCTCAAATAATACTCCCAGCTCAGCCTGTTGAGTAGCTGGGGCTACAGGTGAGCACCACCATGCCTGGCTAATATTTAATTTTTTTTATTTTTTATTTTTTTTTTTAGAGGTGGGGCCTTACTATGCTTTCCACTGGTCTCAAACTCCTGGGCTAAAGCAATCCTCTTGCCTTGGTCTCCCAAAGTATTGGGATTACAGGCATGAACCACCACACCTGGTTCCAGAGTGCTTTATATAATCTGGCAACTGCTGTTCTGTTGGTTGTCTCCCTGGAGGTCATTTTCCTACTTATTTCTCTTAATAGATGACCAGAGCATAAAGTATAATTGGCTTGCCATCCCAGCATCCCTTGCAGCTAGGAGTGGTGGTCATGTGATCTAGTTCTGGCCAATGAAATATAGGGGGAGGTGTGCTGGGTGCTCTTTTTTTTTTTTTTTTTATACTTTAAGTTCTAGGGTACATGTGCATAACGTGCAGGTTTGTTACATATGTATACTTGTGCCATGTTGGTGTGCTGCACCCATCAACTCTTCAGCACCCATCAATTCGTCATTTATATCAGGTATAACTCCCCAGTGCAATCCCCCCTCCCCCATCCCCATGATAGGCCCCGATGTGTGATGTTCCCCTTCCCAAGTGCAAGTGATCTCATTGTTCAGTTACCACCTATGAGTGAGAACATGCGGTGTTTGGTTTTCTGTTCTTGTGATAGTTTGCTAAGAATGATGGTTTCCAGCTGCATCTATGTCCCTACAAAGGACGCAAACTCATCCTTTTTTATGGCTGCATAATATTCCATGGTGTATATGTGCCACATTTTCTTAATCCAGTCTGTCACAGATGGACATTTGGGTTGATTCCAAGTCTTTGCTATTGTGAATAGTGCCGCAATAAACATACGTGTGCATGTGTCTTTATAGCAGTATGATTTATAATCCTTTGGGTATGTACCCAGTAGTGGGATGGCTGGGTCATATGGTACATCTAGTTCTAGATCCTTGAGGAATTGCCATACTGTTTTCCATAATGGTTGAACTAGTTTACAATCCCACCAACAGTGTAAAAGTGTTCCTATTTCTCCATATCCTCTCCAGTACCTGTTGTTTCCTGACTTTTTAATGATTGCCATTCTAACTGGTGTGAGATGGTATCTCATTGTGGTTTTGATTTGCATTTCTCTGATGGCGAGTGATGATGAGCATTTTTTCATGTGTCTGTTGGCTGTATGAATGTCTTCTTTTGAGAAATGTCTGTTCATATCCTTTGCCCACTTTTTGATGGGGTTGTTTGTTTTTTTCTCGTAAATTTGTTTGAGTTCTTTGTAGGTTCTGGATATTAGCCCTTTGTCAGATGAGTAGATTGCAAAAATTGTCTCCCATTCTGTAGGTTGCCTGTTCACTCTGATGGTAGTTTCTTTTGCTGTGCAGAAGCTCTTTAGTTTAATGAGATCCCATTTGTCAATTTTTGCTTTTGCTGCTGTTGCTTTTGGTGTTTTAGACATGAAGTCCTTGCCTATGCCTATGTCCTGAATGGTACTACCTAGGTTTTCTTCTAGGGTTTTTATGGTATTAGGTCTAACGTTTAAGTCTCCAATCCATCTTGAATTAATTTTCGTATAAGGAGTAAGGAAAGGATCCAGTTTCAGCTTTCTACTTATGGCTAGCCAATTTTCCCAGCTATTAAATAGGGAATCCTTTCCCCATTTCTTGTTTCTCTCAGGTTTGTCAAAGATCAGATGGCTGTAGATGTGTGGTATTATTTCTGAGGACTCTGTTCTGTTCCATTGGTCTATATCTCTGTTTTGGTACCAGTACCATGCTGTTTTGGTTACTGTAGCCTTGTAGTATAGTTTGAAGTCAGGTAGCGTGAGGCCTCCAGCTTTGTTCTTTTGACTTAGGATTGTCTTGGCAATGCGGGCTCTTTTTTGGTTCCATATGAACTTTAAAGCAGTTTTTTCCAATTCTGTGAAGAAACTCATTGGTAGCTTGATGGGGATGGCATTGAATCTATAAATAACCTTGGGGAGTATGGCCATTTTCATGATAATGATTCTTCCTATCCATGAGCATGGTATGTTGTTCCATTTGTTTGTGTCCTCTTTTATTTCACTGAGCAGTGGTTTGTAGTTCTCCTTGAAGAGGTCCTTTACATCACTTGTAAGTTGGATTCCTAGGTATTTTATTCTCTTTGAAGCAATTGTGAATGAAAGTTCATTCCTGATTTGGCTCTCTGTTTGTCTGTTACTGGTGTATAAAAATGCTTGTGATTTTTGCACATTAATTTTGTATCCTGAGACTTTGCTGAAGTTGCTTATTAGCTTAAGGAGATTTTGGGCTGAGACAATGGGGTTTTCTAAATATACAATCATGTCATCTGCAAACAGGGACAATTTGACTTCTTCTTTTCCTAACTGGATACCTTTATTTCTTTCTCTTGCCTGATTGCCCTAGCCAGAACTTCCAACACTATGTTGAATAGGAGTGGTGAGAGAGGGCATCCCTGTCTTGTGCCAGTTTTCAAAGGGAATTTTTCCAGTTTTTGCCCATTCAGTATGATATTGGCTGTGGGTTTGTCATAAATAGCTCTTATTATTTTGAGGTAAGTTCCATCAATACCGAATTTATTGAGCGTTTTTAGCATGAAGGGCTGTTGAATTTTGTCAAAAGCCTTTTCTGCATCTATTGAGATAATCATGTGGTTCTTGTCTTTGGTTCTGTTTATATGCTGGATTATGTTTATTGATTTGTGAATGTTGAACCAGCCTTGCATCCCAGGGATGAAGCCCACTTGATCATGGTGGATAAGCTTTTTGATGTGCTGCTGAATCCGGTTTGCCAGTATTTTATTGAGGATTTTTGCATCGATGTTCATCAGGGATATTGGTCTAAAATTCTCTTTTTTTGTTGTGTCTCTGCCAGGCTTTGGTATCAGGATGATGTTGGCCTCATAAAATGAGTTAGGGAGGATTCCTTCTTTTTCTATTGATTGGAATAGTTTCAGAAGGAATGGTACCAGCTCCTCCTTGTACCTCTGGTAGAATTTAGCTGTGAATCCATCTGGTCCTGGACTTTTTTTGGTTGGTAGGCTATTAATTATTGCCTCAATTTCAGAGCCTGCTATTGGTCTATTCAGGGATTCAACTTCTTCCTGGTTTAGTCTTGGAAGAGTGTAAGTGTCCAGGAAATTATCCATTTCTTCTAGATTTTCTAGTTTGTTTGCGTAGAGGTGTTTATAGTATTCTCTGATGGTAGTTTGTATTTCTGTGGGGTCGGTGGTGATATCCCCTTTATCATTTTTTGTTGCATCTATTTGATTCTTCTCTCTTTTCTTCTTTATTAGTCTTGCTAGTGGTCTGTCAATTTTGTTGATCTTTTCAAAAAACCAACTCCTGGATTCATTGATTTTTTGGAGGGTTTTTTGTGTCTCTATCTCCTTCAGTTCTTCTCTGATCTTAGTTATTTCTTGCCTTCTGCTAGCTTTCGAATGTGTTTGCCCTTGCTTCTCCAGTTCTTTTAATTGTGATGTTAGAGTGTCAATTTTAGATCTTTCCAGTTTTCTCTTGTGGGCATTTAGTGCTATAAATTTCCCTCTACACACTGCTTTAAATGTGTCCCAGATTCTGGTATGTTGTATCTTTGTTCTCATTGGTTTCAAAGAACATCTTTATTTCTGCCTTCATTTCGTTATGTACCCAGTAGTCATTCAGGAGCAGGTTGTTCATTTTCCATGTAGTTGAGTGGTTTTGATTGAGTTTCTTAGTCCTGAGTTCTAGTTTGATTGCACTGTGGTCTGAGAGACAGTTTGTTATAATTTCTGTTCTTTTACATTTGCTAAGGAGTGCTTTACTTCCAATCATGTGGTCAATTTTGGAATAAGTGCGATGTGGTGCTGAGAAGAATGTATGTTCTGTTGATTTGGGGTGGAGAGTTCTATAGATGTCTATTAGGTCTGCTTGGTGCAGAGATGAATTCAATTCCTGGATATCCTTGTTGACTTTCTGTCTTTTTGATCTGTCTAATGTTGACAGTGGAGTGTTGAAGTCTCCCATTATTATTGTATGGGAGTCTAAGTCTCTTTGTAAGTCTCTAAGGACTTGCTTTATGAATCTGGGTGCTCCTGTATTGGGTGCATATGTATTTAGGATAGTTAGCTCTTCCTGTTGAATTGATCCCTTTACCATTATGTAATGGCCTTCTTTGTCTCTTTTGATCTTTGATAGTTTAAAGTCTATTTTATCAGAGACTAGGATTGCAACCCCTGCTTTTTTTTGTTCTCCATTTGCTTGGTAGATGTTCCTCCATCCCTTTATTTTGAGCCTATGTATGTCTCTGCATGTGAGATGGGTCTCCTGAATACAGCAGACTGATGGGTCTTGACTCTTTATCCAATTTGCCAGTCTGTGTCTTTTAATTGGAGCATTCAGTCCATTTACATTTAAGGATAATATTGTTATGTGTGAACTTGATCCTGCCATTATGATATTAACTGGTTATGTTGCTCGTTAGTTGATGCAGTTTCTTCCTAGCCTCGATGGTCTTTACATTTTGGCATGTTTTTGCAATGGCTGGTACCGGTTGTTCCTTTCCATGTTTAGGGCTTCCTTCAGGGTCTCTTGTAAGGCTGGCCTGGTGGTGACAAAATCTCTAAGCATTTGCTTATCTGTAAAGGATTTTATTTCTCCTTCACTTACGAAACTTAGTTTGGCTGGATATGAAATTCTGGGTTTAAAATTATTTTCTTTAAGAACGTTGAATATTGGCCCCCACTCTCTTCTGGCTTGTAGAGTTTCTGCCAAGAGGTCTGCTGTTAGTCTGATGGGCTTCCCTTTGTGGGTAACCTGACCTTTCTCTCTGGCTGCCCTTTAGATTTTTTCCTTCATTTCAACTTTGGTGAATCTGGCAATTATGTGTCTTGGAGTTGCTCTTCTCGAGGAGTATCTTTGTGGTGTTCTCTGTATTTCCTGAATTTGAATGTTGGCCTGCCCTACTAGGTTGGGGAAGTTCTCCTGGATGATATCCTGAAGAGTGTTTTCCAACTTGGTTCCAGTTTCCCCCTCACTTTCAGGCACCCCAATGAGATGTAGATTTGGTCTTTTTACATAATCCCATACTTCTTGCAGGCTTTGTTCATTTCTTTTTCTTCTTTTTTCTTTTGGTTTCTCTTCTCACTTCATTTCATTCATTAGATCCTCAATCGCTGATACTCTTTTTTTTTTTTTTTTTTTTTTTTTTTGAGACGGAGTCTTGCTCTGTGGCCCGGGCTGGAGTGCAGTGGCCGGATCTCAGCTCACTGCAAGCTCCGCCTCCCGGGTTTACGCCATTCTCCTGCCTCAGCCTCCCGAGTAGCTGGGACTACAAGCGCCTGCCACCTCTGCCGGCTAGTTTTTTGTATTTTTTAGTAGAGACGGGGTTTCACTGTGTTAGCCAGGATGGTCTCGATCTCCTGACCTCGTGATCCACCTGTCTCAGCCTCCCAAAGTGCTGGGATTACAGGCTTGAGCCACCGCGCCCGGCCAATCGCTGATACTCTTTCTTCCAGTTGATCGAGTCGGTTACTGAAGCTTGTGGATTTGTCTCGTATTTCTCATGTCATGGTTTTCATCTCTGTCATTTCGTTTATGACCTTCTCTGCATTAATTATTCTAGCTATCAATTCTTCCACTCTTTTTTCAAGATTTTTAGTTTCTTTTCGCTGGGTACGTAATTCCTCCTTTAGCTCTGAGAAGTTTGATGGACTGAAGCCTTCTTCTCTCATCTCGTCAAAGTCATTCTCTGACCAGCTTTGATCCGTTGCTGGCGATGAACTGCGCTCCTTTGCAGGGGGAGATGCGCTCTTATTTTTTGAATTTCCAGCTTTTCTGCCCTGCTTTTTCCCCATTTTTGTGGTTTTATCTGCCTCTGGTCTTTGATGATGGTGACGTACTGATGGGGTTTTGGTATAGGTGTTCTTCCTGTTTGATAGTTTTCCTTCTAATAGTCAGGGCGCTCAGCTGTAGGTCTGTTGGAGATTGCTTGAGGTCCACTCCAGAGCCTGTTTGCCTGGGTATCAGCAGCAGAGTTTGCAGAAGATAGAATATTGCTGAACAGTGAGTGTACCTGTCTGATTCTTACTTTGGAAGCTTCCTCTCAGGGGTGTACTCCACCCTGTGAGGTGTGGGGTGTCAGACTGCCCCTAGTGGGGGATGTCTCCCAGTTAGGCTACTCAGGGGTCAGGGACCCACTTGAGCAGGCAGTCTGTCCGTTCTCAGATCTCAACCTCCGTGTTGGGAGATCCACTGCTCTCTTCAAAACTGTCAGACAGAGTCGTTTGCGTCTGTACAGGTTTCTGCTGCTTTTTTGTTGTTTTTGTTTAGCTGTGCCCTGTCCCCAGAGGTGGATTCTACAGAGACAGGCAGGTTTCCTTGAGCTGCTGTGAGCTCCACCCAGTTCGAGCTTCCCAGCGGCTTTGTTTACCTACTTAAGCCTCAGCAATGGTGGGCGCCCCTCCCCCAGCCTCGCTGCTGCCTTGCTGTTAGATTGGAGACTGCTGTGCTAGCAATGAGGGAGGCTCCGTGGCCGTGAGACCCTCCCGGCCAGGTGTGGGTATAATCTCCTGGTGTGCCGGTTTGCTTAAAGCGCAGTATTGGGGTGGGAGTTACCTGATTTTCCAGGTGTTGTGTGTCTCAGTTCCCCTGGCTAGGAAAAGGGATTCCCTTCCCCCTTGCACTTCCCAGGTGAGGCGATGCCTTGCCCTGCTTCAGCTCTCGCTGGTCGGGCTGCAGCAGCTGACCAGCACCGATTGTCTGGCACTCCCTAGTGAGATGACCCCAGTACCTCAGTTGAAAATGCAGAAATCACCGGTCTTCTGTGTCGCTCGCGCTGGGAGTTGGAGACTGGAACTGTTCCTCTTTGGCCATCTTGCTCTGCCCCCCGCTGGGTGATCTTTTAAGGCGTTTTCCGTTTTCCCAGAGAATACTGCACTGGCAGTCAGCAGCACTTTTTTTTTTTTTGTTCTAAACAGGAAAGGGGTTTTAAAAATGAGAGAGATGTGGCAATGAAAGGCTTTATACAGAGGGTTCTGCACTTAGGGTTGCCAGAACCACCTTGCAAGCCTAAAGGAAAAGCCATGTTGATGGCAAAGCCACTGAGTTAACCCTGGTACTACCTGCCCCGATGTCTCGTTATTTGAGGAAAATATATATCCCTGTGTTTAAGTTGCAGTAAATGGAATTTTCTCTTCTTTACAGCCCCAAATCATAATCGACACACGTATTTTCTTTTTCTGCTTTTTTTTGTTGAGACAGAGTCTTGCTCTGTCACCCAGGCTGTAATGTAGTGGTGTGATCTTGGCTCACTGCGACCTCTGCCACTTGGGTTCAAGCGATTCTCCTGCCTCAGCCTCCCAAGTGCCTGGGATTACAGACATCTGCCATCATACCCAGCTAAGTTTTGTATTTTTATTAGAGACAGGGTTTCATCATGTTGGCCAGGCTGGTCTCAAACTCCTGACCTCCAGTGGTCCACCTGCCTCAGTCTCCCAAAGTGCTGGGATTACAGGTGTGAGCCACCACACCCAGCTGACATGTGTGTTTTCTGATTAATTCTTATCATGGCTTTGGGGGGAGGTATACTTATTTCCACATTAGATGATATAATTGGTGTTCAGAGAAGGTAAGGTACTTGTCCTAAGTCACACAGCTAGAATAACTGGATGTGTCAGAATTTGAACTCAGGTCTGTCTGTCTCCAAAGTCCTTGTTCTTTTCATTGTTCCAAGCCTCTGCCCACTCTGGCTTCAGAGTGGAAAAATATGTGACCTACAGCCAGATAGAGATTTTTACAGAAAGGAAAAACATGTCTCAACTTTTTTTTAACCCTAACATGTGCCCTGGGTGTCCCAGGCTCCTGGGTTTTTTTCTTGCCTTGTGGAATCAGTCTCTGGGCCCTTCCACACAGCAGGTGCACAGCAGTCTCTTGGGAAGGGATCTTGTAGGGGAAAACACACTAGGTTTGGAATAAAAAGGCTGGGGCTTGAATCTCAGCTCTTCCCTAGGACTTCATTGGCCCTGTGACCTTGGGTAGATGGCTTAAGGTCTGTGAAACTTGATTCTTCATTTGTAAAATGTATGAGAACTCATTTGAGCAGAAAACCCATGCGATGTATTTCAGATATTTGTCCCCTCCAAATCTCATGTTGAAGTATGCTCCCCAGTGAGTTGGAGGTGGGGCCTGGTGGGAGGCGTCTGGGTCATGGGGGCAAGTACCTCATGAATGTCTTGGTGCCTCCCTGCAGTAATGATTCATGTGAGATCTGATGGTTAGAAACTGGGATCTCCTCTTTCTCTTGATTCCACTCTTGCCATGTGACATGCCTGCTCCTGCTTCACCTTCCACCGTGAATAAAAGCTTCCTGAGACCTCAGCAGAAGCTGAGCAGATGCTGATGCCATGCTTCTTGTAGAGCCTGCAGGATTGTGAGCCAAAGAAACCTCTTTTCTTTATAAATTACCCCGTCTCAGATATTCCGGTAGAGCAAGGCAAAATGGACTAACACACCATATCAGGCTATCTTGAGCCAAGGAGGGAATGTGTGGGCTTTTATTTACTGAAAAATTTAAGCCTTAGACCTGGCTTTCCCCTTAGAGGTAGGGGTGTTAGTAGAAAGGGAAAACAGACCCTGCCTTTCCAAATTCCACTGCCCAACTTGCTCCCATTTCCCCAGGTGAATGATGTTTCTTCTTCCCCTGCTGTGTAATGTTCAGCCCAGTGGAAAGAGCTTCTTGTCTCCTGGTGGCACTGGCGACAGTTCTATGGTGAATGTCAGTGGCTCTGCCTGGCTTGGCTTGCTCACATGTCCTCTCTGGGAGCTGGAGTTAGCTTCACCAGAACCTTCCCTGAAAGTGGGGACTGGTTGGTTTCCAGTGGAAAAATGGGGCCGGGGGGAGGTTGTCTTGGTCCATTTTGCTGTGCCGTAAAGGCATACTTGAGGCTGGGTAATTTATAAATTAAAGATTTATTTGGCTCACAATTCTACAGGCTGTACGAGAGGCATGGCATCAGCATCTGTTTCTGGTGAGGGCTTCAGGAAGCTTCCAATCATAGTGGAAGGAGAAGGGGGAGCAAGCGTGTCATTTGGTGAGAGAGGGAGCAAGAGAGATGTCAGGCTCTTTGTAAACAACCAGCTCTCCTGTGAATGAAGAGAGCAAGAGCTCACTTATTACCTCCAGGCAGGCACCAAACCATTCAAGAAGGACCTGCCCTCACGACCCAAACACCTCCCACCAGGCTCTGTCTCCAACACTGGGGATCCCATTTCAACATGGGATTTGGAGAGGACAAGTATCCAAATCATGTAAGAGGTCCTATATCCAGGAGTGAGGAATAGACACTGGGAAGGTCCCCTTCTCCCCCTCAGGAAGCATTCAATAAGACAACTACCTTCTGTGTAGGTGCCGACCACAGTCACTGACCGCGGTAAACCCTTCGTAAATGCCAGCAGGCCTCTTCCCAGGATGCAGTGGTGTTCTGTCCACCAATAGCCCACCGGGGAGGGGAACCAGGCCCATCTCCACAGTGCATCCCCTATCCATCACCCCAGCCTTTGTGCCTGCACCCAACATGACAATCACAGTGTGGCTTGAGATGAGACTCTCTAATCCTATTACTCATTCATCAACCAGCAGATGAGAGCAGGCGCTGGATCGAACACTGCTGAGAAAGCTGGGAGATGCCTTCTTCACCGCTGTGAAACTGTGCTTAGCTCAGGCACAATAGGTGTGTAATTTAAGGTTTTGTTGAGGCAGAATCCAATCACATACTTGACTGGTGGATCACAGAGACTCACAGGCTAAAAGAATGAGATAATTCCACCTCACGCAAACACTGGCATTCAGCTTTGACTTAATGACAAATGTGTGACCAATCCTACACTGCTTCATTCTCTCTTTTTTGTTTTAATGCATTTCCACCTCCTTCCCCTCTGTCCTCTCTCCTGTATCCTCCTTGGTACGCAGAGATAGAATGAGGCTTGGCAATGTCCTAGAGCCAGAAAATAAAGGCAGAGAAGCAGGAAGAAGCTTTTAGAATGGTGACTGGCAGGTGGGATTCGCCCAGTCCCCACTGCTCTGTGGCTTTCCCGTTTACAGCCCACATTGTAGTTTATATTTATAGCTTGTTTAATGCTTATCCCCACTGGGAAGACAGTGGCTGCATCTTCCTTGATCCCCAGAACTGAGCACAAGTACCTATCACAACCCAGGTGCCCAGTGGATTTTTTGTTGAATGACTTCGTGAAGCTTCCAGGGATGGATTTATTCTAATTCTTAGTGATCTTGGTTCTCACTTTCCAGGAGTGGTTCAGAATGAGGAAAGGCAGCGGGCAGGAGAGATCTATGGTCATATTCATTAGATGTTGTCTTTATTCATTTTTTGTCTGGTGGGGATTATTAAGTGTGGGATAGGGAAGGGTTGTAAGAAGAAATAGAACATTTAGTTTCTGATCCCTGTTAAGTGATGCTATAACTGTTTATATAGGCCAGGCACGGTGGCTCATCTCTGTAATCCCAGCACTTTGGGAGGCTGAGGCATGCGGATCGCTTGAGGCTAGAAGTTCGAGACCAGCCTGGCCAACATGGCGAAACCCTGTCTCTACTAAAAATACAAAAATTAGCTGGGTGTGGTGGCATGCACCTGTAGTTCCAGCTGCTTGGAAGGCTGAGGCAGGAGAATCGCTTGCACCTGGCAGGTGGAGGCTGCAGTGAGCTGAGATCGCACCATTGTACTCCAGCCTTGGTGACAAAGCAAGTCCCCACCTCAAAACGAAACAAAACAAACAAACAAAAAACCCCACAAAAAAGCTCTGTTTATATAATTAGAGAAAACACTATAAATGAGTCACCCAACTTTGTGAGTTTCTTCAACTTACATTTATTCGTTCAACAATCATTATATAATGGCTACCATGTGCCAGGCACTCTGCTAGGAACTGGGTAAGGCACTGGTGAAGAAAGGCATTAAATGGAACAGGCAATAAATAGTATGTAATGAGGAATAGTGAAGAGTGCTGTTTTAGAAGTGAAAAGGGTGCAGGGGTGTAGAAAATTACATTGGAAGGCAGTGGTTAGGGAGAAATTCTCTGTGAAAGGGACATTTGAGCTGACACCTGAAAGACGAGAAAGAGACATTTATTTCAAGATTTCAGGGGAGGCCACCAGGAGTCCAAGGCTAGGCCCCAGAAGAGACAGCAGGGTAAGCCGGGAGCCCTGGATTCAAGCTCTGGCCTGCTGTTTCTGTGTGCCACATCTCAGGATAGGTCATGCATCCTTTTGAGTCTCTTCTTAACTTCAACTGCCAACTTCACAACTACACAAGGTCTCTGTGAGGCTCCGCTGTGGTCATAGTGTGTCATTTTGTACAATGATAAGCAGAATATAATTGCCAGGAATATTATTAGATTCATGTTTCTTTATCTCATGGGCATATTGGGTGTGGGTGTGTAGGAAGGTGTGATCCCTAGCGATGAAAGTGGTCTGGGACCAATTCTTTGGAATCAGTTTCCATTCAATTTTCTTTCCTGGTACTTCCTTTTATGTCTGCCCTTGGCTGGCATTGTCCATATAAATTTTTCTATTGGCAAAGAGCTACATTGAGCTATAAAAGCAGAATCCTGGGTAGTTGCCTCCATAAGTAATTGGAGATGAACGTGACTCTCATCGTTCCTGCTCTGGCCTCACAGGGGATAGATTTTGTAGCCAACAGTAATTGAACATTTACTAACTGCCAGATACTTATACTATTTCATTTTTACTAAAACCCTATTCTAAAGACAAGGAGGCTGGGCACGCTGGCTCACACCTGTAATCCCAGCACTTTGGGAGGCCAAGGCAGGCGGATCACTGGAGGTCAGGTGTTCTAGACCAGCCTGACTAACACAATGAAGCCCCGCCTCTACTAAAAATACAAAAATTAGCTGGGCACGGTGGCACATGCCTGTAATCCCAGCTACTCGGGAGGCTGAGACAGGAGAATCACTTGAACCTGGGAAGCAGAGGTTGCAGTGAGCCAAGATCACGCCATTGCACTCCAGCCTGGGCAACAAGAGCAAAACTCCGTCTCAAAAATAAAAACAAATAAAGACAAGGAAACCAAGGCTTTTAAAGGTTAAGTGACTTACTCCATGTTCCTCAATAACACAGTGGCAGAGCTGATTTGAATACTTCTACTACTATCATTACCGTTACAAGCACTAATAATGATAGTTTCTATTTATCCAATGTTCACTGAGTGCCATTACTATATTGTTGTTGAGATGTTGGTTATTATTGTAGTCGATTTTCCTAAGCAGGTAATTTTTGAAAATTTCAAGATGCTTTTAAGATCTTCTCTTTGTCTTTGGTGTTCTTTTACTAAGGTATGTCTAGATGTCAATGTTTATTTATTTATTCAGCTTGGGGTTCCTGAATCTCAGGACTGCTGACTTTCATCAGTTTTGGAAAATCCCAAACCACTTTTGTTGAATATTGTGCCCCCTCACTACAGTCTCTTTCTGGAACTCAAATTAGATGTATGTTAGATGTTTTTCCTCTAACTTCCCTGTTTTTTTAACCTCTCTTCCAAGCTTTTCACCTCTATTTTTCACTGTGCTACAGTCTGAACAGTAGTCCTCCCGTGTTGGGGATATTAACTGGGGATACATTCTAAGACCCCCAGTGGATACCTGAAGCCACGAATAGTACCAAACTTTATGTATACTATGTTTTATAGAGCATATACTGAAACCATGGAAAGCAAAACCGCAGATAGGGAGGAACTACTCTACTTCCTTTAAACTTGTCATCCGGAGCACTAATTTCCCCTCAACTGTGTCTAATTTATCTAATCCATCCATTTCTTCTTTTAAATTGAAGTGTAAGTTACATAGAGAAAAGTGTAAAAATCATAGGTTTACATCTTGACGAATTTTCACAAAATGAACATACATACAGGACCCTAACCAAGGTGAACAAACAGAACATGGTCAGCATCTCTGAAACTGATACGTGCTCCTCCTATCATCATCTACTTTCTCCACAGAAATGACTCTTCTGGCTTCTAACACCATAGATGGTTTTGCCTGTTTTCAACTTTACATACATGGAATAATATGATTGCACTTTTTTGTGTCTGACTTTACTCAGTAGTATTTTTTTTATTTTTTGTTTTTTATTTTTTTGAGACAAAGTCTGGCTCTATCACCCAGGCTGAGTTGCAATGGTGCAATCTCTGCTTACTGCAACCTCCACCTTCCGGGTTCAAGTGATTCTCTTGTGTCAGCCTCCTGTGTAGCTAGGATTACAGGTATGCACTACCACGCTTTTCTAATTTTTGTATTTTTAGTAGGAACAGGGTTTCACCATGTGGGCCAAGCTGGTCTTGAACTCCTGACCTCAAGTGATGTGCCTGCCTTGGCCTCCCAAAGTGCTGGGATTACAGGTGTGTGAGCCACCACACCTGGCCAATAGTAAGTTTTTAAGATTCAAAAATATTGTGTATATTATCAACATCTAGGCATCTAGGAGTTTCACTTAGTTCTTAAAACATGAGGAACATGATTGGTTTTAGTATTCTGTTTGTGTTTCTTTAAATATCTGCAGACTTTGTACATCTTACTCTCATGGTGGTTTGTTCCCTTGTGGTTTTGTGATTTGGGGCTTCTGAAGCCATGTTCTCTGGCCCTTTATCTGTAGAAATTTTTTGACGTCTAGTTTCTTGGGCATGACTCTAGAGAAAATTTGCATTTGTTCCTGCCAGACTTCCTGATTAGTCACCAGCAAAGGACCACGTTAAAACAAATGGCTTGGGGCTTTTGGTGCTATATATATAGGTATGGTAAATGGATTCTTACCCCAAACCCAAGTTAAGCTTGTGAGTAGGAGTTCACAGTGGGGACTGGCAAAAGTCCCATGATCTCTCCTGTGTGGAATGGTGGCTTTTTGTTTTTGTTCCCTTTATTTTTCTAGTAACATCTTTATTGAGGTACGGGATGATGTTTTTCATGTTAATTAACTCAATGAGGGGGTCACGTTTCTGGGTATATGCAAAGGGTCCCAATCTAAACAGCCACCTTGCTTAGGTTCCCAAGCCTTGTCTTCACCCCTCCACACATCAGAGACCCTTACAAGGGTAAAGTCCACCAGGTGTTAGCAGCTGCTCCCCAAGCAAACACTAGTTCATGCTTACTTACTCTCCGCTTTTGAGAGTACTTTCTCATTGTTTCTGGCCTCCAAGGGTTGCACCTGATTTTCCTACCAGCTCACCCATGCATTTTAAAAAATATTATATCCAACGTGTCTGTGTATGTATGCCTATTATGTAGCAGGAAGGTTTTCCCTTAACATCTATTCTGCTATCATGCTGGGCCAGGTAAACAAGCTCTTTATATGCAATATCTCATTTAATCCTGGAAACAAACCCTCAAGGTTAGTAATCAGGAAAATCCCCATTTTACAGATGAGGAAACTGAGACTCTGAGAGGATGAGCAACACATCCAGAGTTGCCCAACTGATACATGGCAGAAGCAGATTTAGATCCAGGTCCTGTGACCCTGGTGCCTATGTCAGTAAATATGACACTTGCTGAAGCTGGTGTCCAGGATGGCTTGGGTTTCACTCCAGGTCTCGGGGCCAATAGAGCAATCACATTATTGAGAGGACCTGGTCAGTTGCCAAGGCTGGTGCCTGCAAGGCAAACAACGGCCAAGCTTTAGAGCTAGGATCCAGGCTGGACACAGGATTAGGCTGTCTCATTGGCTTCTTGGGAGGTAGAGATGGCCACATGGAAAGGTGTCATTTGCTTAATTGAGCATCTTCAGATATCATAAATGTGCCAGTTCAGACATAGGGAACATCCCAGGGGAAGAAATCTTGGTGGATGGAACATTTCAGGCCATTAGGCTATTACAAAGGGAGGTTCTTTGAGTGTAGCTTCATAACTAGGCTTCCTGACTCACCCAGGGAATGCTCCCATGGTGTGCCTCCCCTCCTTTGGGTGTCCTGATCCCTCTTTATTTTTCTCCCAGCCCCACTCCCCAACCTAGTTTGGTCTGGTGGGCTCCATGGTGCAGTCCCCTCTAGCCTTTTCCCGGTTGGGATCTGGACTCTTGGGTTCCAGAGCTGGGTGAACAGGAACTAGGGATGGGGATCTGGAGTGCCTTCATCTCTGCGGCATTTGTCCCACTTGCTGGGGAGGAGTGTGCCAGGCTCCTAGTTCTGAGCCAGTGCCTTTTCCTCCAATGGGTGATTGCTTGCATATTAGTTAGAAAAGAGGGTCAAAGAGTTGGAAGCATAGAAACTAACTCCTGTTGAGCATTTGTTGTGTGTCAAGCACTTGTTTCACGGTAATGAGACAGGAGTTATTTTATTCTGATAATTCTTTTATTCTTATTTTTCTTTTTTGAATGCCATTAGAGTTCATTTTCATCTTACATCATTTTTCATTGCATTCTGTTTGGAGAGTGTGACATGGGACATGTGGTGTAGCCCACCAGGTCAGAGCCTGAGCACAATTCCCAGCTTTTCCACCTTCCACCTGTGTGACTGTGAGTCTCCCTGAGTCTCAGCTTCTTCACCTGCAAAATGGGGATATGAAGAATAGCAGTTTCACAGAGCTTCCTGGAGTGCAGGAGACATTGTTGGGGTGCTGACTATAACCCCCTGCCCCACTTGAGAGGTCCCCTGTTGTCAGTTCCCCTACTTGCCAATGGCTTTGCATCTCGGGCTCTGCCTGAGAATATTCTTGAGAACTGCAAGAGGAACAGTTTGGAAAATTAAAGTTTCAAGAAAGACCCTCACCCAAAGAGGACTGGGAGATGGTGAGTAAATGCCTCAGATTCTTTCCCCTTGGGGGGACCATCCTGTGTTGTCTTCTGCAGCCTCTCAGAGGGTTGCCAGCAAGATTAAGCCCAGCTGTCCATCCTGGGAAACTGCTCCTTAATGAACCCTGCAAAGACGTTTCTTCCTCCTTGTCTCACTTCCTTGCCGTCTCACTGTGCTTCCTGAGGTCACCTTCCAAATCCACATGTGCACCTGGATTCTTGTCTCAGTCTGAATTGTTTGGGGGTAGGCCCAACCTAGGAGTGGAAGGGAAATGAGCTATGATGAACCCTGTCCCTGGCATGCATCCACCTCAATACCTGCCCTTTTTGGTTTGCTTCCCATTGTACATCGCCTTGGGGATGCTCCAAGCCCCATTCTGAGATGTCACTTTGTTGCTTGGGGATAACAGGACACTGGGCTTATTGGGGTAAGGGATATAGTATTGGAATCATACTGCTTGTTGTGTTTAAATAGCAGAATCCTTGCCTGGCGACATCAGCCCATGTGCCATCATGAAGCTGCCAGCTGGGTGGCAGTGACTTCTTGACCTGCAGATCTTGCTCTGTGAAATGGCAATGAATTTTAACATTTTTTTTCTGCTAAAACACTGAAACTTGCAGCCAGTTGGCTGGTGTCCCCAGATGGTAGGCTTTGGCTGGCCTGAGTGGGTGGGAGCCCTTTTCCTCCCATCTACGCAGGCAAACCCAAGCAGGGGCTCTATGACCTGTCCCTGAAATGGATGGAGGTGGGCCTAGCGCAGCCAGCCGTGGTCAGGACTTTGGCCATTGGTCTTCGGCTGAGTGGTAGGGGCCGGTTCTCCATGGCTGGGACTTGGTACAAGGTTGGCTTATCCTCTTCTCGGTGATTTTCCATCACCTACTATTTATCACACTCTGCATGCCACACTAAGTGCTCTGCAATCCACAACAACCTTGCCACGTGGGTATTCTTACTTCTCCCATTTTACAGATGATGAAACAGAGGCTCTGGATGGGAAAGTGACTTGCCCTAGTAGACTCTGAAGGTAAGGGGAAGGCCAGTTAGCAGCCAGGGTGACTCCGAGGCAAGGAAGGAGATGGGAGTCCGGGGCAGAGCTCCAAGGACAGTGGTGCTGCTCAGAGAGCTTCCTGGTGGAAGTCCCTCTCCTTCTCTTTTCCCTTGGAGAGAGGCAGCAGGGCTCTTGAGAGTGTGACTTTTTGGGCAGTGGCTGAGTGGGCTTCTCAGGGAACAGTGAGGCCGGGGAGACAACACAGGGGTGCGTCGTGTCCCCTTCCTTCTTGTGTGGGTAGTTCCTTCAAAGCTGGCAGAGGGGAGAGGAAAGGTAGCCTTCGAAGAGGCCTCCAGGCATGCAGGAATCTGTTCCCAGCTGTGCGAGGCTGTGCTGAGAGCCTGGGATTTACTGTACTCCAAGCAGTGGCATTCCAAATTTAAAAGGCATCGGGCACACCCTTGCCTCCTCCCATGCTGGGGTCATGGGGCCAATCTGTGGAACAGAGAGAATCACCTGGGGCTGGATTGCACCAGAATCTGCCTCTTATAGGACAGGCCTTGATGATGGTGAAATTGAATGGCAATTGGTGAAGATGAGCGGAGGAATGCTGAAGTCCTTCCTCTGGAGTAGGAGCTACATCAGCGGTGTGACATTTCATTGACATATCAGCATCATCATCATCATTCTTGTCATCATTGTCATCATTAGCAACCTCACGCTCACTTTCTCTGAGCAGTTACCATATAGCAGATGCTACTCTAGTCCTTAGCTTATATTGTCCGATTTTAAAGCTCATAGCCTCCTTGAGGTTGGATCAGGCTGCTAACCACACAACATCTGAGTGTGAATGAGATGTGGTCAAGTGATATGGACTGGATCTCAGCCCCCAGTGGCCTTGGTTGAGCATCTTTGGGCAGCCCACAGACCACACAACTATCGTGTCCCTGGATAACAAGCAACATGGTACCCATTGTTCAGATGAAGAAACTAAGGCCAAGAAGTACTAAGCCTGAGGTCACATAGCCAGTGGGTAGCTGAGTCAGGATTCGAATCAAGACCTGCCTGAGTCCAAAGCTGCTGGAATTCACAATGACACCACATTTTATATTCACACCATTTTATAAACACGCTTGGGTGCACTGGGAGGGGGGTGGGGGAATAGGGGTCCATCTATAAAGATGCCTTTCATTAAAACCTTGTAATTACCAGACTTGTGTAAAAAGAAGATAATTTGCTATAGTTTTAAAGTCATCACTGGAGGGGAAAAAACCCCACAACAACATGTAAATAGTATTAGCTGCTCTCCAACTTTGTTGAATTTAGCTGATGTTTTTGCTGTTGACTTTCTCAGCTATCAGCTTAACTATATAAATCCAGTTGACGTGTCTTTATTCAGATAAAACTCTAATACTGCAAGTGTAGCAAATTAGATGCAAATGCCCCCTTTTTATTTTAAGTATACTTAAAGCTGCCTTTCCAATGCAAATTTTATAGGAAATCTCAACCAGCTAGGACAGACGTCCTAGCTGTCAGCAGGCAAATGCTTTCATTTTGGTCTCAGGCAAGGGAGCTGCCTGCTTTTTTTCTTTTTGCCCCTGCAGACTGAGGTAATTAAAACTACAGAGAAATAGTTTTAAATATACATGATACACACAGTTCCTTAAATTATGGGATAATGCATAAATTCACCCATTACCATATTTGATAGCAGCCTCGCTGACCAAAGCTGGGAGGTGGGGGCAGCCGGTGAAGCGATTTTCTCCAACAACTTGCTTCCCTTGTCAACAACCTCGCAGCTCCTATCGCTTCACCTGCTGTCCTAAGGAGCCCTGGTAAAGGTTCAAAGAGAGGTTGTGAACACGCTCATTAAAAAGGGATTGCTATGTGTGTGTGTTTTTTTTTAAGAAATAAAAATGTTAATGGCAACTTTTTTTTTTCCTTTTTCCCCCAGCAGTTCTCAGTCTCCTTGGAATACATATCCATTTCGGCTTTGATTTGTTGAGCTCCCTGAATGAGTTTATCCAAACAATGTGAATTTACTCAGATCTCTCTCAAATCCCACATCTCTTGTGGTTGATAAAGCTGACTTTAGCTAAGAAGGGCTGGATCAGTGTGATTTGAAATTCACATTGAAAATGATAAGGGCTTTGCTGGAAATAATAAGCACAGTCAAACGCTGTCAGGAGGAAACAGTTGAGCGTGCGGGGAGAAATTTGGTAAGGCCCTGCCCTGCCCCCCTTTCTCTTTCTAGAATCAAGGTAGGGAAATGGGGGGAAAGGTGACTGGGGCTCTGCTTAGACAGACACTTAAGCTTTGCAGATGAGGGGGCTGATAGTTCTAAAGAGCTTTGTGCAGTAGCTTCATTCTTTTTAATTACAAAATGGCAGTCATTTCTTGATAGTGATGGATGTTCTCCTCTTCCCATGGGGTTTGGGGTGGCAGTGACCATTGGCCGCCATGGTGCCTGACACCAGTTGAAACATCTCTCTCTCTCTCGCTCGATTCCTTTTTGAGCACTTAACACATGCCTGGTACTGGGCTAAATGTTTTCTCATTTTCTCCTTCCAACCCTATGAGACAGTGAAATTATTACACCCATTTTACAGAGGTGAACATTGAGGCTAACTTCGGGCCTGGGAGCCTAGTCAAAGTTCCATCAGGATTTGCCACTAAGTCCTTGCTGCTGAGTCCTAAACACTCATTCTCTTTCCCTCTAGCTGGCAGACTGAGACCTAATGCCTTAAAGGAAGAAATTGGTTTGGAATGTCATTCTTAAGACATTCTAAGGGAAGATGTTTCTCTGGAACATGTTAACCAGTGGCACTAAAGGGGAGGAGAGGCAGTGGGGTATGAGGGTGGGAACTGACATTCTGGGAACAGAGTGAAGCAAAGAGTAGGATCTTTACTCGGTGAGTGTGATTGGAGTAAACCAGGGCTTTTGACCTGGGCACTGCTTACATTTGGAACTGGATAGTTCTTTGTCGTGTGTGTGTGTGTGTGTGCGCGCGCGCGTGCGCGCACGCATGCTCAGGGGAGAGGGTGGGGGTAGCAAGGCTATCCTGTGTGTTGTAGGGTTTGCACCATCCCAGACTCTACCTACCAGATGCCAGCAGTACTTCCTCCCCAATTATGACAACTTCAGATGTCCCCTGACATTGGCAGATATCTCACAGGGGAACAAAATCACCCCAGTGGAGAAACGCTGAAATAGACATGGATCCTTCAGAGCCTGGATTCCTCATTTTCCTTAAAAGGCAGGTTTCATGCGGGTTATGGCTCCTCCTCCCCGTTTCCCTTTGTCTGAGAAGACCCCACTTTCACACGCCCTCCTAAGCAGCTAAGAGCAACCTTCCTTGGAAATAGGTGGATCAGAGGAGCTTTGCCATTGAAACCTTTTTTTCCAATTACAGTAATTATTCCCTCTCGTCTTCACCATCAGGGCAGTCGGATAAGGCGCTAGACTTCTCCTTGCTGCCTTAATCTATACGATTCCAGTTCTGCCTTGATGAATGACTTTTCTGAATGCTTCTGCCTTGTGTGGTGTGTGTGTTTGCGCGCGTGTGTGTGTGTGTGTTTTGCGGGGAGCGCTGTGGCCAGGCTGGGGCTGGGGGTGGGGTGCATTAATTCTTCCCAGTCCTTGTCCCTTGGATGCCTCGCAGGCCAGGGCGGCCCCATCGCAGCAATCCTTTTCCCACCAAGCTGAGCTCACAGCTGACCTCTCTCTTCCCCTTAGCTCGGGGCCTCCTCTCTCCCCCCTTCCACCCTCCACCTGGGCCGCCTCTCCTGACCCCATGACTCTGTGCTTCCTAACCAATGCTGCTAATAGCCACTGATCACCGAAGGGCAGTTTAAATTCTATTTAGACTTAAAAAGGGGTGGGGAGGGGGAGAGCAAAACTTCAAAAGCTGTTTCCTGCAAGCAGGGCGGAAGCCAAGTCCGGCCATCAGCAGCAGAAGCCAGATCGATATTTCAGCACCATCCCCTGGCTGGGGTTTCGAGGAACTTTTATTATGATTGCGGTTAAGCTGTTCTAAAGTGGAGCATCGTTTATAAAACAAACGGATCCCTTCCAAATAGGTTATTTTCCTGGTTAATGACCGACGGTCTGCCCCGGGGTCTGTCTGAGTTGCGATTCCAGATGGGAACAGACACTACCAGCCCAATTATCTTTATTAAGTGTTTTTCCTCCCCCCTTTCTGAAAAACGAAATGGCAGCCAGCTCCGCTGTCCCCTCTTCCCCTTGCTCTCACCCTGCGCCATTTCCTGCATTCGCCTCATTATGGACAAGTATGTCCTTTAAGACACAGAGACTAATGAGGCGGTTTTATGAGACTAATACATTTTAAATTTTAACACTGGAGCTAGCATCTTTAATTGTACAATTATACATTCATTTGGCACACACTGTCTCTCGCTGTCTTTTTTTTGCTTTAAAAGATAACAAAACCACAGGTGACCAAAGGCATGTGAAAAGACCGAATTTATGTCATTCTTTAGGGTACTAAATCATGCAAGAATAAAAATTGTTTTTCTCCTGATAGATTTCTTAAGCAAAAGTAGTTCGCTACTGTTTCAATGAGAATTTTTTTTTTTTTTTTTTTTTTTTAAACTGGAGCAAGGAAGGATGGGAGAGGGTTAAATTACATCTTATTGCAAACTTCTATCTTTACAGTCGTCTATTTCTACATATGAAGCCTGTAGCCAGAAAACATTTTGAGAATGAAAGAAATCTTGATATTCTGTGGCCCAGAAGCTGGTGAGAGAGAGAGAGAGAGAGAGAGAGAGAGAGAGAGAGAGAGAGAGAGAGAGAGAAGCTACATATCCTGTCTCTAACAAAAGCCCTCTGCATTCCCTACCTGACAGACTTTATCGGGGAGTAATAAATAAGGCTGAATTATTGATGATGAGAACTGCTAATATTATTATGACCTCAATTAAGTGCTTTTTTCAGACACATTAGCAACAAAGGGTCTTCCCTCTCCTGGTTGCTGTTTTTCCCCCCCAGGCCCCACTTTACATTAAAATCTAATTGATCAAACCTATTTGCCATTCGCACAAGAGTGATCACCATAAGGGGTCATCTATCAGCATGGACTCCTCATCCGGCGATTAACACCTTTTGTTGCTGGCCTCAGTTCTGTACCAGCTGAGAGGATCAGAAAAGCAGGGCCTCCCATCTGTGTGTGTGAGGTCTGACTTGTAGGACCCTTTAATTACCTCCTTTAACACCCTTGCAAAACACAGAAGATGTCCTTGCTTTTGAGGAAGTCCTGCCAGGCAGGCTTGGGGTCACAAGATGGCACCCTCCTTATCTGGAGCGGAGGTGTCCTGGTGGGGACCTTGCTGTCTCCACACCTTCCGCTCACTGCCCACTCCCCCATCTCCCCATCACATGGCCTGCTCCAGGGAGTCTCTGTGTCCTGTCTTCAAGGAGTTTGGAACTTGGTGATGAGTATGGGAGTGGATGAAGGGTGGAGAGAAGCCCTTATCAAAACCCGAGGCTGGGGCTGGGCTGAAAATGGAGACCTGCACCCTCCTACCCCAGGGAGTGGAGCTCCCCATGAGTTCCCGGCCTGTGATCACTCAGGACCATGCACCACCCATAATCCCCTTGAAATGTGTACAAAATTATGTTTACATGTATTTTTTGGGAGAGGGTTAGAGCTTCCATCAGATTCTCAAATTTGTCCATGACCCCAGAGTGGGTTAGAACTATTTTCTCAAGAACGCCTTTATACCTTTAATTTTATTTGTTTTATTTTTTAATTTAGACAGGGTCTTGCTCTGTCACCCAAGCTGAAGCACAGAGACACAATCGTAGCTCACTGCAGCCTTGAACCGTGGGCTTAAGCACTCTCACCTCAGCCTCATGAGTAGTTAGGACTATAGGAACGTGCTGCCACATCCAGCTAATTTTTGAATTTCTTTGTATAGATGGGGTCTCCCTATGTTGCCAAGACTGGTCTCAAACTCCTGGCTTCAAGAGATCAGGAGCTTCTTAAATGGCAGAGGTCTTTCATGGGTTTGACTCTCAGGCAGGAGTCTCTGGTTTTGGGAATGTGACTCTCAGGCAGGAGTCTCTGATTCTGGGAATGCGAGGAAGCCATTGGGATGAGCTTGGCTCTTGGTGCATGGTGTGATGTCGGGTCAAACTCTCTCTCTCTTTTCACCTCCTTTCCTGGGTCTTTGTCTTCTCTGCCCATTTGGTCAAAAGAAAAAAATGCTCATCAACTTTCTGCTTCCAGTAGTTAGTGTAAGAGTGGGCTTTCTAAATAAGCACAGCTTGTACAGAGTCTGCCACTGTGTGTTAGAAGTAATGAGGATGTAGGCAGCGCCTTGCACAGGCTGTACTGCTGCTGATGGAGAAATATGGCCCAACGGGAATGCTCTTGGGGTGACCTTGGACAGTTTGGAGCACTATTCACGGTCATGTTTTTGACTTGCTCAACTCCACCTACCCACCATGAAAATCACATTATCATTTTTTTCCTGATTATAAATCAATACATTCATAAATCAGTCAGAAAAGATTGAAGGCTGGGCGCATGACTCATGCCTGTAATCCTAGCACTTTGGGAGACCTAGGTGGCAGATTGTTTGAGCCGGGAGTTCAAGACCAGCCAGGGCAACATGGTAACATCCGGTCTCTACGAAAAATACAAAAAATTAGCTGCGTGTGGTGGTTTGAGCCTATGGTCCCAGCTATTTGGGAGGCTGAGGCAGGAGGATCACTTGAGCCCAGGAGGCAGAGGTTGCAGTGAGCCGAAATCAGTTTGCGCCACTGCAAGTTAGCCTGGATGACAGAGTGAGACCCGGTCTCAAGAAAAAAAAAAAAGGTGAAACATTCCCAAATCTTCACATTTTGGCCTACCTCAATTTTTATTCTTTTTCTTATGCAAATAACAATAGAAAGATATCCAGGAAAATTAAAAAAAATTTAAGAAGGGAACTATGTGTATTATTTCTTATTTTTCTTTTTTTACATAGTAACATACATTGTAAACATCTTTCCATGTGAATAAGTATTGTTTGGCATCATCACTTTAAATGACTGAATAATATTTAATTGACTAGATTTACCGTATTTGGCAATCCCTTCTTGCTTGGTATTTAGGTGGTTTCTACTTTTGTCTATTAGAAACAGCGCTGCAATAAGTGTCCTGATAGAAACATGAGGTGCTTACCTGATTATGTTCTTAAGATGGATTTGTAAAAGTAGAATTTCTGGGTTAAACGGTTTGTGTTAATATTTTTTATTTACAATACAGATTAAAGGATAAGATGCATCCTTTTTTTTTTTTTTTTTTTTTTTTTTAACTTTTAAGACATCGTAAAAGAGCATTTTCTGTCAAATATTTGTCCAAAGCAAGGCGGGTTGGAAGAGAGGAGAGTGGAGTTACATAAGGGCTGACTCGGTGAGTTTTCTTTCTCCAAGAGTGAGTCTGAAGGGCCTAGAGCAAATAGGCTTAGTTTTCTGCCCAGTGGAGGCTGAAGTAGAGACAGATCTTTGGCCTCTTCTGGAAGTGCTATTGAACGACTTGGCCCCCTTCGATACACAGATCTCCTCCAGGTCAGTAAAGAGGCTTTGAGGCTCGCAGTGGTAATGATCACGGCCTGGCTCACCCTTATCTCAGAGCTCCGATCTGACTTAACCAGTCCCCATGCCAGGCGGCCAGGCGGGGGTCGGTCTGCCCACAGCCCCTCCAGAGAATGGGGCTAGGCAGAAGGCAGCACGGTCATGAAACATTCTGCCACGAAGTGCAGCTTGTCCATTTAGCACTGCCTAGTGGCTTTTCAGTTTCTGTTGTCTTAATTCAAGTTGTCATTCATAGACAAGTAGAAAACTAAAATCAATAAATGGTGAAAATGGACTTTAAAGGCAAACTGAAGTCACAGAGGAGGGAGAGAAACAGCATCCATTTCCTCAATGGGTTATGTTTTTCCTTCCTATTTAGAATGACTGGATCTGGGGCCTGTGTTTTTTTTTTTTTTAAAAAAAAAAGAAGGGAGAAGAAGACAAGTACATATCTCTTTTAAAGATGTACAGAGTGTTCGTTGGATAAAATCTCAGGCCTGGAGCATCATTTGATTGGGCTACAGAGAATGGTGAGGATGATGATATTTGGGGATGAGTCTCTATTTTCTCCCAGGACCGTAGCAGGTATATTTGGGGATGTCTGTCTGTCTGATTGCTATGTTACTTCCCTTAAGTTTGTGCACTTCTCTGGGCCAAGTCTTCTCAGTTGGAAAATGGAGTTGGACAAGGTGCAGTGATTTTGCAGACTGTTCTCTGGTGAGAAACCACAGCAGATGTGCCTCAGGAAGCATCAGGATAGGAGTGGGGTTTAGGTGGAAGGGGCTCTGGTCCTGCAGCTGAACCTTGACAGAACAGCCCTGGGCTCTTGCCAAAGATTTCATTTCAAGTTAGAATTTCATGGCAGAGACAATCATTAGAAAAAAAATCACCGAAAGAGGGTTTCCAAGTTTCCTTCCGCTTCTGAGGGTTATAAACATCTGTTGCATGTCTACAAGTTATTTCTGAAAACCCAGCTTGGACTAATTCCACCTTCTTCCTGTGATTAGTGTAGAACTGACAAGAGTAGAGAAGGTGCCAGGTCCAGGTAGGGGAGGGAGTGCTGGTTCTAACTATTCCTGGAAATACTGAAGGACTCCTTTGTGACACATGGGACATCTCAGCCTGGGTTGTCATCTCATGGACTTGGGTGTCAGAGATGGAACGAGGGGAGACACAAGTCATACCAGGAATAAATTTCAAACCAAGAGATGATTGTATCAAACCACAAATATGGTAATACCATTTAGGTGGCACTCTGTGACCCAATCTCTGTGCAAAACCGGGAAACAATTTCTTGTGTTTCTTTTGAAGAAACCAGACCTTCTGTTTATTGGCACTAACTGGTGGCCTAGAAGAGGAAGGAGAAAGAAGAGCCTTCTTTTTTTTTTTTTTTTTTTTTTGAGACGGAGTCTCGCTCTGTCACCCAGGCTGGAGTGCAGTGGCCAGATCTCAGCTCACTGCAAGCTCCGCCTCCCGGGTTTACGCCATTCTCCTGCCTCAGCCTCCCGAGTAGCTGGGACTACAGGCGCCTGCCACCTCGCCCGGCTAGTTTTTTGTATTTTTTTAGTAGAGACGGGGTTTCACCGTGTTAGCCAGGATGGTCTTGATCTCCTGACCTCGTGATCCGTCCGTCTCGGCCTCCCAAAGTGCTGGGATTACAGGCTTGAGCCACCGCGCCCGGCCGAAAGAAGAGTCTTCTTTGGCAATCCCAGTCATTGACATCTTTCTCTGCCAAAGCCACTCCCACCTCTACCCGCCTAAAAAAATCAAAGTAAGATTTGGGCTTGCCACACAGATCTAGACAGGTCTCCTAGCAGCCTCTTTCTATGAGTTTGTTACCACTAGACACTTCCTATTTAGCAATTCTGGAGTCTCTGAGTGGCAGACTGATTTGCCCAGCCCAAATATAGAAAACCACTAAGGGTTAGTAAAAATCTCATTGGCAAGAGGAATAGAAATTCGAGCTTACCTGTATTTCGAACATACAAAAGCAGCCAACGTGTTGGGAAAACTTTCTAAGAAATGTAGCGCTGAAAAGTTGACTCGGAGCTAGAGAGCTGGTGCTGGCAGTTAGCTAGTTTCGTGAGGAGGGAATATACTGAGCCTCCTGGTGGGAACGGAGACCTGAAGCTCTGAACAGTTGTGGATGATCTCCCTATAACCAGCAGCAGCGATGTTGAATCTACCTTCCTGTCAAGCAGCCAGTATTCCAAGGGCCTGGGGGTGCTGTATTCACTTGGCTTCTGAGATAAGTGGACCTGGAAGTGCAGAGAAAAATCTCTATCCATGCCCTGGCCTAACTCAGCAACCTTGGGTTGAGACGGATGCAAAAGTGGTCCAACTTTTCCTTGAGCTGTTTCTACAAGTCAGTTTGATTAGGTGTTATCAAAAGGGGCCTCCAGGCTGGGCATGGTGGCTCACGCCTGCAATCCCAGCACTTTGGGAGGTTGAGACAGGTGGATCATTCGAGGTTAGGAGTTTGAGAACAGCCTGGCCAACACAGTGAAACTCTGTCTCTATCAAAAATAATAATAATAATAATTAGCTGAGCATAGTGGTGTGTGCCTGTAATCCCAGTTACTTGGGAGGCTGAGGTGGGAGAATTGTTTGAGCCCTGGAGGCAGACGTTGCAGTGAGCAAGATCACACCCCTGAACTCCAGCATGGGCCACAGAGCAAGACTCCATTTCAAAAAAAAAAAAAAAAAAAAGAAAAAAAAAGCGGGGGATTAGGGGGGTGAATCCGTCACATGCCCATCATAATATCTTCTCATTTTATTTTAATTTTTAAATTGAATTTTACTTTTGTTTTTAGAGACAGAGTTTTACTCTGTCGCCAGGCTGGAGTATAGTGGCACAATATCTTGGCTCACTGCAACCTCTGCCTCCTGGGTTCAAGCAATTCTCCTGCCTCAGCCTCCGGAGTAGTTGGGACTACAGGCATGTGTCACCACGCCCATTTAATTTTTTTGTATTTTTAGTAGAGATGGGGTTTCACCATGTTGGCCAGGATGGTTTTGATCTCCTGACCTCGTGATCTGCCCACCTCCCAAAGTGCTGGGATTACAGGCGTGAGCCACCACGCCTGGCTGAATTTTTTTTTTTTTTAATAGAGATGGGGTCTTGCTGTGTTGCCCAGGCTGGTCCCAAACTCCTGACTTCAGGCAGTCCTCCCTCCATGGCCTCCCAAAGTGGTGGGATTACAAATGTGAGCCACCGTGCCCAAGTCATAATAGCTTCTGACATTTAATGAGTGTTTACCCTGGGCCGCACACTGTTCAAAGCCTTTGACATGTACTTACTTCACAGATGAACACACTGAGGCTCAAACAGGTGAAAGTGGTAGAGCCAGGATTGGATTCTGACTCGAGTCTAGGTGTGTAATCCTGAGACTATTTTGTCTTTGTAACCACATCAGTCTACATTTAAAGGATGAGAGAGAGAAAAAGAGAGAGAAGCCTGAAGGCTGGAACCTTCCAGGCTTGATCTTGGCCATGATCAATGCTCTGTCTCATGGGGTCTCCAGGAACCGTGCACTGAGAGCAGGCACAGGGCTGCTCTGTTCATAGCTGAGGCTTCAATCCCAGCAGCCCCAGTTCAGTGTTCTGCTGGGACAGGCTGGGCCGCATGGCACACTCCCTTTGCCCAGATTACAAGGAAGGGAAACAAGAGGAATGTTCTCTGTGGCTGAGATACAGGCCCTCTGAGATGGAGACAGTTACATGCAGAGGCACAGGCCAGCCCCTCTTCGGAAGGCACAGCCCATGCTCCTGTGATTGGATGGAAACTCCCTATTTGAGGGCCTGGTCCATGGAGATGTCCTCCAACCTGGACAGTGATGGAAAAGACCTGTGCCTGGCTCCTATGGGAAGAAACCTATCCTCTCTTTTATCCCCACTCTGCCTCTCACAAGCGGTTTCCAAGGTGGCAATGAGGATGGCTGTTCACAAATCAGCAAAGTGCAGAGTTCTCACTGTGAGATGCTTAATTTTTGTGAGTTGCGGAACCCTATTTATTTTATGTGACAGTCTCTTCCTTCCCCCTACCGTGACAGAGTGTTCTGTGGCGTATGTTATGATCTTTAATTAAAGGGAACTTAATTTGGTTTTGAGGCAGCCTTTGTTCGTTGGCGACACCCTAGGGTGTTTTAAAACCAGGTTTTGGAATCATTGCCATTGAAGCCTGGAGTCTAAGGCAGACTCACTTCTATGGACCGACTCTGGTTGCCTGGATATCAGGGAATATGTATCCCCCTCACCCGCCTCCCGCACCTCCATGGAGAAGCTGGAACTTTACCAGGCTTTTCCCACTTGCCTTGGGATTTTCTGCCCATCTTCCCAGGAACACCCGGCAGGCCCCATGAATGGACCCTGGGCCAAAATGATGTTTGAGAAGGGGACGGACCATTTAGATGACAAATGGGCTTCAGGGCACTGTCAGAACGTCCAGGCGGTGGGGACTATTAACGATCACATGGAGGCGGCCGCATCTGTGATGGCAGAGCGGGTCGGTGGGTCCCCACTGCTGTGTTTACTGCTCCTTAATGTGGTATTGTTTACTCACAATTAAACCCTTTACCATTAATTTAACTTTCAGATGCTGAAATTGGTCACACAGCCTCGAGTCCCAAGGCCCGGACAGATGTGTTCTATACACTTGTTTAAACACGGCGCTCATTAGGAGGTAATGCATGTATGGCAAGTTGATTACACCACAAAGCAGGATGCTTTATCATGGGGGCCTCTCAGGAGGCGGCGGGAGGGGCGGTCAGCTGCCGCTGTCACTCTTCCCCCCTCGGATCCTGAGTGACGGCTCAGCCCGCCACCTCCTCAGCCGCCTGCTCGGAAGTACACAGCTTCCCGTCAGAGCGCCGCCGAGCTGCCTGGGAGGAGGTATTAATTGTTGTCAGCCTCCATTTCACACCCCAGATAACAAACGAGAGCCACCCTGGCAGTGTTTAAGGAAGATAAACAAGTTGCCTGAGCCCCTGCAATTAAACACGCTTGCATATTTAACTGAGATGTTTCCTGTAAAAACGCAGGGCTGCCCTGAGCACGTTCGCACAGTGGCCCTTCCAGATGCCAGCAGCAGTGTCCTATGACCTGGAGGCTGCCCCCCCATGTGGCTCAGAAAGAGACCCCATATTTGCAGTCTCTTGGTAAACCACATTTCTCCATCTTGATCCAAACAGACATCGGAGTTCAGGGGGATGTGGAAAGAGCAGAATCTCTCTTATTTAATATCTTTAGGAAAAAGGTAGAGTAGCATAGTGGTTAAAAGAAAGGATTCCCGAACTGGGTATGGTGGCTCACGCCTGTAATCCCAGCACTTTGGGAGGCTGAGGTGGGAGGATTGCTTGAGCCCAGCAATTCGAGATCAGCCTGGGCAACATAGCAAGACCCAGCCTCCATGAGAATTAAAAATAAATTAGTTGGGAGTGGTAGTGCATACCTGTAGTTCCAGTTATTCTAGAGGCTGAGGCAGGAGTATCCCTTGAGCCCAGGAGTTCAGAACCAGCCTGGACAGAAGATCAAGACCTACAAAAAAAATACAAAAATTAGCTGGAGGTGGTGACACATGCCTGTAGTCCCAGCTACTCTGGAGGCTGAGGCAGGAGGATCCCTTGAGCCCAGGAGTTTGAGGCTGCAGTAAGCTAGGATCTTGCCACTGCACTCCAACCTGGGTGACAGAGCAAGATCCCATATCTTTACAAGAAAATAAAATAAAATAAAAAATTCTTGGAACCAGACTACCTGGATACAAATTCCAGATCCATCTTTCTAAACTGGATTAGTTTGATCAAGTAGCCCTTTGAGCCTCAGTTTTCTCATCTATAAAATAGTTATAGTAATAACACGTATCTCCTGTTCTGTTGTTATGAGCGTTAGAGGCTTACATTGTGGTCCTGTGCCTGACCCATGGTAAATGGTGAGAAAATGCTAGAATTGTTAATAATTATGAGACTATAATAACCATCTCATAATAATGATGACAATGTTATCAAATGTTACTTTTACCTTTCAGTAAACAAAACTGCTTAGGAATAGATGGTTAGAGGAACTAGTTATAGGCCATCCCTAAACTGAGTGCTGTGACAGCAAGGTTTGATTGTCACATCCCTCTGCTCTGCAGATCCAAGGAGGTGGCATCTGATGAGCTCATGACTGAAGTTGTTCTTCAGTGCTTTTCCTCAGTCCCAGGAATTGGACAGACCTTCATCTTCCAGGTATTTCTAGATGCTTTCAGATATTTCTGCCCCAACCCCTGACAGAGTTGAATCTGCTAGACAAACTGGTTTGCTTCTCAAGTTGTTGTTATTGTACTTTTTTTTTTTTTTTTTTGAGATGGAGTCTTGCTCTTGTTGCCCAGGCTGGAGTACAATGGCATGATCTCGGCTCACTGCAACCTCTGCCTCCCGGGTTCAGGAGATTCTCCTGCCCCAGTCTCCCGAGTAGCTGGGATTACAGGTGCCTGCCACCATGCCCAGCTAATTTTTGTATTTTTAGTAGAGACAGGGTTTTGCTATGTTGGCCAGGCTGGTCTCGAACTCCTGACCCTGTGATCCACCCGCCTCGCCCTCCTAAAAGTGCTGTGATTACAGGCATGAGCTGCTGTGCCCAGCCCATTGTACTTCTTTTAAGGTGGCTCTGCAGCAAAGTCCTGAATCCACCATTACGTAGTAGCCTGTCCCTCCATTCCCTGCCCTGTGTGCCTCCCCAACCCCAGTTATGCAAGGGAACTGAGGCAGCTGGGATGGACACTCCTTGCTACCCTGTCCTGGTCACATAAAGGAAAGAATGAAATATTCTTCCCACGAGGAAGAATATGGACTTTCCCCTTCTCCAGATCCCCAAGGAAAATGGTCTGACTCATTCTTGTGATCCACTGCAGTGTTACAAACATCTTTTTTTTGTTTGTTTTTTTGAGAAGGAGTTTTACTCTTGTTGCCCAGGTTGGAGTGCAACGGCGCCATCCTTGTTCATTGCAACCTCCGCCTCCCGGGTTCAAGTGATTCTCCTTCCTCAGCCTCCTGAGTAACTGGGATTACAGGCGCCTGCCACCATGCCTGGCTAGTTTTTGTATTTTTAGTAGAGATGAGGTTTTGCCATGTTGGCCAGGCTAGTCTCGAACTCCTGACCTCAGGTGATCCACCAGTCTCGGTTTCCCAAAGTGCTGGGATTACAGGCGTGAGCCACCATACCCAGCCACAAACATCTCTTGAGCATCTACATGCAGTGTTCTAGGTGCTGCCATTTGATACTCTGTCCTGGGCATCTTATCCTTGTTGGGTAAGTCCAAACCATATCCCTCTTGCCACTGGGCCTTTCCATGTGTCCCTTCTGCTGCAAGAACCACTTCTACTGAGATCTGCACCCTCTTTGCCTCCCAGGCTCCCAGGACGTGGCTTTTCCTGACCTACTGGACTGTGGGGCAGATCTTTCTGTTTTAGGTCCTCAGAGCACTCTCATGTTCCCTTTGTATCATCTTTCAAAATACTCATTATCTGTTTAATTTCCACCTTCCCAGTGAAGATGGGGGCTGTCTGTCTTGCTTACCCCATCACGCCAGCACCCAGGACCCCGCTTGTAGATGCTCAAGAGATGTTTGTGACACTGCAGTGAATCATGAGAATGAGTCAGAACATTTTCCTTGGGGATCTGGAGAGGGAAAATCCTTATGATTCCTCGTGGCCTCTTTATTCTTTCCTTTATGTGGCTCAGTGATGATGACACTGCTCCATTGCCTCCATTTCCTTGTGGCAGAAGGAGGTAGGGAAGGGTTAAAGTGGACTTGCCCCAGATCAGGCGCTTGCGGTGCCCCTCCTGGAGGTCTGCAAGTCATCACTTTTGCCTTCAGCCACGCTGACACCACCAACTGCCCAGGAACCCGCGATGATTTGTCCTTGGACAATGCAGAGGATGTGGCTCTGTCTTGTGGGTACGTTTCAGGGAGGTGGGACCTTCACTTATTTGTCTCCACAGCTGCTTCCTCTGGGCTTTGTGGTTACCCATTCGCCGCCTTCTCATCCGATCGCGTTACCCTTAATAACCATCGCCCTGGCGGGAGAGGAGTGCCGAATTCCGTCTCCTGCGTGCCTGCGTGTGTAATGTGCCGAGCAAGTGATCCTAATGATGCATTCAGCACACCACTCCCCCCAGACCCGGCTTCCAGCTTATCCAAATCCATTTATATTCCCGCTCAGACCTTTGGGATCAAAATTCCTGACCCTTCTGTGAAAAGCAAAAACACCTTTTGAAAAAAACAGGAGAGGGAGGTGAAATTCCCCAAGCTTTCATTTCCCTTCATGGTTGAACTTCGATGACTCAAGTCATTTGCAGTCAATCTATTTCGCTGACTTGTCCTGCTGACTGCCAGGAGGTCAACATTTCTGGCTTTGCCCCTCCAGGGGCAGCATGTGGTCCCAGCTGGTTGTGCTGTGGTGGGAATGGGGGCTTGTGGGGTGGGGGGTGGCTGTGTTGTCTGGAAGCTACGTTGGGGGCTCTCTTCTTTTGCACTGGAGCTTCACATTCTGCAAAGATGATACTTCTAGGATAGTGCTTTTGTTTGCTGTTTGTGTTGAGTGGGATTAGCTCTGACTACATATTAATAACCTGGAGCACTATCTAGTAATTAGATGTTATCTTCCAGATGTTTAAAAGAAACCTTTAATATTTTAAGCTGCTTGGAGGTCTCTTGGCACTTTATTAAAATGGATGGAATTTAAAATGGGAGTCGGTGGTGAAGCTTTTTCCAGATTCTCTTGTTGGTCTAAAGCCCCACGGCCCAGGGTATCTATGAAAGAACCCAAAGCACTTATTGTGGTAGCCCCTATTTGGGAACAATTGGAGCAGCCACCCATTCAATGGGTGGCAGAGAGACGGCCACGGCACTTCTGGCCCCTGTCAATCGGCTGGGGCAGCCCATTGATTTCTTTGAACCACTTGAGTGAATCTCTCAGAAGTTCCCCTCCTCTGAATCCCACACAATCGCCTGTTCTCTCTTTATTAGGCGCTCTGAGGGACGGCCTGGTCTACACCTGCCTTTGAAGGCGCCCCCTCCGTGGTTTTAATGACCTCTATCCGTCAAAGGAAAAGTTCAGAGTTCATTCTTTTGTGCAAGTCCTAGCAACTGAGGAGTTGAGGGTGCTGGCTGGTCCGGGCTCTTTAAGTCACCCGCCCGAAAACTTTCCCTGTGACCCGGCTCATGTCAAAACAGCAAGCTGGCCGCTCTGGCCATTGTCATCGGAATAAGGGCTAAGTGATGCTGCTTGGTCATTACGTGTGCCCTGATTGGCAATCAGGGTACAATAGGGGGTCATTAAAGGCCATAAAACTGCCAAAGCTCTGAAAAGGGGATTTTGAATGGAGCCAGAAGGCTCTGGGAGCCTGCCTTTGCTGCGCCTTCAAGGAGAGGGGGTTTGAGCTGATCTGAGGGGAAGAGTCAGCTTGGTCTGGATTAAGAAGTGTCTCCCCTGTGACATCAGAAAGAACTGATCTACTGGTGTCATCTTCCTAGTGCTCGTTCCTCCATTCTTAAATGAGATCCACCAGGAGCAACAACCCAATTCACATTTCGGGAAGTGAAGGTTGGCAAGATAAGGCTTCATACAAGGAGGTGAAAGTTATTCATAGATATAGAAATGCTTATTGGATTAAAGACTCATCATGGCTGGGCACAGTGGCTCACACCTGCAATCCCAGCACTTTGGGAGGCTGAGGCAGTGGATCACTTGAGGTCAGGAGATCAAGACCAGCCTGGCCAAAGTGGTGCAATTCAGTCTCTACTAAAAATACAAAAATTAGATGGGCATAGTGGTGCATGCCTGTAATCTCAGCTACTCGGGAGGATGAGACAGGAGAATCTCGTTAACCCAGGAGGCAGAGGTTGCAGTGAGTCGAGATCATGCCACTGCACTCCAGCCTGGGTGACAGAGCAAGACCGTCTCAAAAAAATGAAATAAAATAAAATAGCAATCATGCATATATGTATGTATATAGCTTTCTATAATGAAATAGGCAGCTCTTATGGAACATTCATTTTATTTATTTATTTAGAGACAGGGTCTCCCTCTGTCACTCAGGCTGGAGTGCAGTGGCCCGATCACCGCTCACCGCAGCCTCCAACTCCCACCTTAGCCTCCTGAGTAGCTGGGACTACAGGCATGTGCCACCACGTCCAGCTAATTTTTAAAAAGAATTTTTGTAGAGATGACATCTCACTGTGTTGCTCAGGCTGGTCTTGAACTCTGGCCTCCAGCAATCCTCCTTCCCTGGCCTCCCAAAGTGCTGTGATGACAGGCATGAGCCACTGTACCTGGCCTGAACACTCATTTTGTACCAGGCCTTGTTCCAGACTTTTTGCAGGTGTTAACTTAGTTAAGCTTCACACCAACCCATGGAGGTAGGTTAGCATGATACATAGCTAGAAAAGGCACTCTTGTTAAACTTCCCCCACATGGCCTGACTTGGAAAGGAACCATGGAAAGAGAAGGGGTGTCTTTTTTCTTAACTAAATACGATGGTAGCATTAAAAATTTCATTGTCTTGAGTCTACTGTGTGCTAGGCACATGCAGTATCTCACTTAATCCTCATGCCCGTGGCATCGATACTGTTATCATTCCTGTTTTATAAGAATTAATACTATGAAAACTGAAGTGCAAAGAAGGGGGATGTGGATGGCATGCAGGCACGGCCCAACCCCAAGGGGTGCCGAACACATCTATTAACTTGTGAGTGACATCTCCTGCAATTGTGCAGCTTGGTGGCCCTGCTGGGATTCGCGACAGCTCGACTGCCTATGCCTTCAACCATTGTGTCCCATGCGGTATAGGGATCCTAGATTAGGCTTCAGCAGGTGTGGGTCCTAGATCCTACCCTGCTGTGCAGCCTTGGACAAAACACTTTACCTCTCTGTGCCTCAGGCTTCTCAGCTGAAAAACAGTAAGGCTGGATGGGGCTTGGACTAATTTTGAGTTGCTCAGACTGGGCTCTTCTCTGCCTTGGGATAAAGCCAGGAGACACATGGGTCATCTTTTGAGATTGTCTGTTTCATTCCAGGGCAAGTAATTGCAAATTATTTTTCTGTTTTCTTAGCAACATATTTTGCAGTAGAATACAAAACCCCCGTGAATTTTTCAGATTAAAAATGAGACTTTATGGAAGTTTGACATTTGCTCTGTATGCCACTGGGCTCTTTCCACGACCCCCAAGATCTCGCGGAGCTACTGTTCCCTCCCCTCTGCCTATAGGGAGGCTTTTGAATATAAGTGTAGGATCCTCCAAGTCGCATGGCATGAGAACAGCTTGAAATCCTTTTGAGCTAGCTTACTGGTTGGATAAGGACAGATAAGGACCAAGGATCCTCTTGGTCTTCCAAATGGAGCTCCCAGATCTTACTGGGGACATCAGTGAGAAAATGCACTGTAAACTGTAAATGTAGGCATAAATGGGGATGATATGGTTTGGATGTTTGTCCCCTCCAAATTTCATGTTGAAATGTGATCCCCAATGTTAGAGGCAGGGTCTGGTGGGAGGTATTGGGTCATGGGGGCGGATCCCTCGTGAATGGCTTGGTGGTCTCCTTGGGGTAACGTCTGAGTTCACACTCATTTAGCTCACACAAGGTCTGGTTGTTTAAAAGTGTGTGGCACCTCCCTCCTCTCTCTCTCTTGCTCCTGCTCTTGCCATGTGACACCACTTGCCCTCCCTTTGCCTTCTATCTGATCAGAAGCTTCCTGAGGTCCTCACCAGAAGCCGAGTGGATGCTGCTATGCTTCCTGTACAGCCTGCAGAACTGTGAGCCAATTAAACCTCTTTTCTTTACAAATCATCCAGCCTCAGGTATTTCTTCATGGTGATGCAAGAATAGACTAACACAGAAGGGTGAGCCCAAGCTGAGATGGCTGGGGATTCCCGAGGTTGTAGCCCCAAGTTCCATATAGGGTTAGGAGGAAGGGCTCTAGGGACTGGGAGAGATTCTGGCTCCACGCAAGACTAGCTCTGAGACCCTGGGCAGAAGATGAGTTCTCTGAACCTCTGTGTCCTTATCTGTACTGGAGGAATAATCAGAGTGCCCACTGCTTAGGGTCACAAGGGTTAAATGAGAAAATCTATGCAAGGAACTTACAACAGAACTTATAAACGCTCAATAAACATCAGGCATCATGACTATTATCATCATGGTGTTTTATCTCTGCAGTTAAAACCATTCCTTTAAAGAGCTGAACACCTCTCCTCATCTGTGTTCCTTATGAAGTCTGCTCTTTGATTCAGAAAGATAAAAGAGAAAATAAAAGAAAGAAAAAGAGGAAGAAAGAGAGAAATAATGTGCACTCTTATCTTGTTTTTCCTTCGTTCAAGATTCTTTCTTTCTTTCTTTTTTGTAGAGATGAGGTCTCTCTATGTTGCCCAGGCAGGTCTCAAACTCCTGGACTCAAGCCGTCTGCCCACCTTGGCCACTCAAAGTGCTTAGATTACAGGCATAAGCCACTGCACCCTGCCCTGTTCAAGGTTCTTTTGGAATTAATTTTTCCTTTTTAATTTTACATTTAGAGCCATTGAGATTCGGTCTCACTTTCTATCTCTTTGTTGGGTTATTTAGAGTCTGTGTGTCCAACTGTCTCTTAGACACTATCTTTCCCTCTCTGAGTTTCTTGGAATCTCCCTCCTCCCTCTTTCTTGGTTGGGGAGTGTGTGATTTCCTTTGAATCTCTGGATGCAACCTTTCTTCCTCCTCATCGTAGGAGGTGGGGCCTCAAGGATGGAGAGAGGGGAGGCATTTTGGGGTGAAGCCATTCTCTGGTGGTTGGGAGCCTGGGGCCTCTGTGCCATGTGAAATGCCTAGTCCACCACACACTGATTTACCCAGGAAACTTCTGGAATGTTAAGGAACCACCCTGGGCCTTCTTTCTCCTGCCTGAGTGAGGCCAGACTTGCCTATGTAGATGGAGATTCCCCACGATGTCCTCCTTCCCTCCGGGAATTTTCCAGAGCACATTTGTCTCCCTCTGTGAGACAAACAGGATTTCCTGCACTCCAGTCCAAGTTATGAATGCCCAGAACACGACACCGTTTAAAATCTTATCAATCTTGCATCCTACTCCCTTGAATAAATGGGAATGGAACCTGGCATGGACATTTGCTTAAGTTTGCATTATCCCAGTGATGCCTTTGGGAAAAAGACCAATCGACTTCCTGCTTGGGATAATCTGAAAATGGACTGAGCTTGCCAGTTTGCTCTTGGTCCTATCAGAGGGATGAAGATCTATAGATTCTGACCTGGTCTGGCCACTTTCTTGCTGTGTGACCTTGGGCCATTCCCTTTCCTTGCCTAAGCCCTTGTTTGGTCCTCTGTAAAATGAAGAAGTTGAACTCCCTAAGGCCTCTTCTATAATAACTTTAATAGTCAATTTTCAATATTCCTTTATTCATTTATTCAATACATATTTACTTGGCACCAACTATGTGTTAGGCAGTGCAGTCACTGAATGCATCAGTGAATAAGAATAATGTTTCAGCTCCCATGGAAGTAAGGAAATCTAAAAGTCTAGATGGAAAGAAGGAGAGTTGGGGGACACGGAGAAGGAATGAGGAAAATCAGTGAGGAGAGTTTACAGGGAGGCAGTTTTCAGACCAGTTATCAGACTTGCCCACAAAAAGAGCTATCCCAATGAGACAAGATTCCACATGAAGAGCTGAGTTCCCCAGCAGCAGAAGTGTTCAGGGATGTCAGAATGACAACCTACCAGATCTGTGCAGGTAATTCCCCTACCAAGAGGCTAAGAGCTGGCCAGGGGAAGGGCTTGGAAGGATAGTTTTAGGGACAAGAACAGCGTGTGTGAAAGCTGGGAGACCAAGTTTTGACCATGTGGGACCTTGCACATAGGGTCAAGTTTCATCCCAAGGGTGATGGAGGAGTTTCAAGCAGAGCGGTGAAATGATCAGAGTTCTAGGAAAGATGTGTTGACTGTGGAGAGGTGAGTGGATGGGAAGGAGAAAGCCTGGGGGCAGAAAGGCAATCTTTAGGAGGCTGACAGGGTAGTCTGGGTGACAGATATCACTCTCTGAGCCAAGGGGGCATCTGTGCGGTTAGAGAGGAGGGACAGGTTCTAGACACCAAGAGGAGGTAAGCACCAGGGTGCTGGGTGACTGACTGATTGGCCAAAGGTTCAAGGAAGAGAGAGGACCAAAAGTTCACATGGGTAGATCATTGTGAACTGATTTTGATTTTGAAACAGTCACCTCTGGAAGTTAGCTAGAGGGAAGTGGGTGAGCTCTTTTTATAGCAAAAGGTGCCAGCAGGTGATAAGGAAAGTACTGACGGATTGGTACAAGGTGTGCGAGCCAAACCATCAGAATAGCTCGGGCTACCATTTTGAAATACTATAGACCATGGAGGCTTCAAACACAGAAATTTATTTTCTCACAGTGCTGGAGGCTGGAAGCCAGAGATCAAGGTGCCAGCAGGGTTGGTTTCTGTTGAGGTCTTTTTTCTCCTCTTGTAGATGGTGCCTTCTTGCTGTGTCCTCATATGGCAGCCTCTCAAAGACTGGGATTCCTAGGCCGGGCGCAGTGGCTCATGCCTGTAATCCCAACACTCTGGGAGGCCAAAGCAAGCAGATCACTTGAGGTTAGGAGTTCGAGACCAGCCTGGCCAACATGGTGAAACCCCATCTTTACTGAAACTACAAAAAAATTAGCTAGGTGGAATGGTGGGTGCCTGCAATCCCAGCTACTCAGGAGGCTGAAGTCGGAGAATCACTTGAACCTGGGAGGTAGAGGTTGCAGTGAGCCAAGATCACACTACTGCACTCCATCCTGGGTGACCGTGCCAGACTCCATCTCAAACAAAAACAAAAACAAAAACAATAACAAAAATTGGGCTTCCCACTCCAGGGTTTCTCTTTCCCACCTACTCACCTCTCTGTAGTCAACACAACTTTTCTAGAACTCTGATAATTTCGCTATCCTGCCTGCCTTTTCTCTATAGGTGGGTGGAAAGAGAGAAAGTACACAATCTAGTTAGTCTTCCTCATGTTATAAGACCACCAGTCTTGTTGGTGTCCCAATAGGACTCATTTACATATGACCCCACCCTTTTGACCTCATTTAATTATCTCCCTAACAGTGCTATATCTGGTCATATTGGAGGTCAGGGCTTCAACATCCATATCTTGAGGAGGACACAGTTCAGTCCATGTTAGCTTGCCTGTCCCTGGAGTGCTGGACATTAGGTATACGGTTATCTGGAGATCCTAGGAAGAGTAGGGTGTCCAGGCAGTGGACCAATGTATTTACCGACTAGCATGGAAATATTTTAGCTTCTGACAACTTGATAAAGCTTCACTTGTACAGACCCCACAAATTCCAGCCCTGTGTGGGCTACATGTGGCAAGTTGTGCTAAGCCACCAGGAACAGTATGTCATCGAGCCAAAAATCAATTGGGGTGGTGGTGTTGGGAGTGGCCTTTAAAATGCAGATTAAATATTTGCTTTTAAAAGTATTAAGACTCAGTGCACGGTCCGTGGTTGCTTTGCTTTTTTTTTTTTTTTTTTGAGGCTGAGTCTCCCTCAGTTGCCCAGCCTGGAGTGCAGTGGCGCGATCTCGGCTCACTGCAAGCTCTGCCTCCCAGGTTCACACCATTCTCCTGCCTCAGCCTCCCGAGTAGCTGGGACTACAGGCGCCCGCCACCACACCTGGCTAATTTTTTGTATTTTTAGTAGAGATGGGGTTTTACTGTGTTAGCCAGGATGGTCTCGATCTCCTGACGTCGTGATCAGCCTGCCTTGGCCTCCCAAAGTGCTAGGATTACAGGTCTGTGTTTGCCTTTTAAGAGAGTAACTTGGTGTTTTTTTTCCTCATTGGACTAAATATCTGTCTTGATGAGTGTAAGGGAGTCACCACACTGAACATCAAAGTTCCCATTACTAAGCAGAGGGAGGTATTTCTTTCCCCTCTCACTCTCTCATAAGCCCAACCTTATCTGGAGGGACCTCTGTCCCCAGAGCTGTAAAACAAGCTCTTTTTCTAAGCGAACGGTGCACAATAGTGTCAAATTATGTATAATGATTTTGTAATGTGAACTAATGCCACCAGGGACCTTGCAGAAAGTACCACTTTCATTAAACTTATCCAGAAACAGTGTCTGAATATGAATTTAGAGGTGGTGGTAAATTGCAAGGCACATTTATTTTAAGCATCTGCCAGCTGCTCTCAGAGGCAAAGACTCACTGGGCAGAAATCAACAGCTCGGGTGCATCTGGGTTTCTTGGTGCGGCAGTGGGATGAGGCAAGAGTGATTTATTCCCTCCCTTCTCTTCACCCCGGGACCTCAAGCCTTGTGAGATTCTCTGCCAGCAGATGCCGGGGCTGCCGGCCCCTCTTTGTTTGAGACATGCTCACCTCTCCAGGAAAGTTCTCCCACCCTTCCAATGGATCACAGAGGGCACCTGGGCATGGCCTCGGAATTAATGAGACCTCCAATTACATTTATTTGCTCCAAGGAATTATACTCAGCACTGACCCCATATATCAGACTTTTCCCATCCCCTTAGCATTTCTTCAGAAGAAGTAGCTAATTATAAGAAAATCATACCCTGGAAGGACAAATGGAAGAGACCTCAGAAGAAAATACTGGGGAAATGCCACCCCTCCAGCCCAGAGCCTGGTCCACGAACCCCACTCTGGAAGTCGGCCTTGCCTTCCCTGTGACCTGATAGAGCCAGACTCCACCTGTGTTCAGGCCACCACCACCAAGAGATGAGAGAGAAGACAATACTAATCAAAACTAACCCATTGCCATTTTTCCAGCTCTGCTAATCTTAACTGAATCAATCTCCCAGCCTCTCTTGACAGTGAAAGATTGCTCAAATCTGGGAGGCCAGGCTGGACACGACTCCTAGAAGAAAAGAAATCTTCCTTAATCATTAATTTGTCCATTCCCTCCCATTTGGCCCCATTCTTCACTGTCTTGCTGGTGGCACCCCCCACAACCTTCCTCTGTTATAATCACTCCCAAGTGTTCTTCCCAATATGCTCACATAGCCAGAAACCAATTTGCTGGAAAAGAATATGGCAGAGCAGCCCCCAGCCTCTCTCCTTCTCTCTGGTACGCTCTTTCCCCTTCTTTCTATGAAGTCTAGTTTGGCTTTAATTAAGTCCAATGAGGTCTCTGGTACTATTTTCTTGACACATTGGTAAATAGGCTTAGAGTGGACTTTTCCCCAGGAGCTAGAACTACCGGGCATCAAATTGGCCTTAGGTACATTATCGGAAGGAATTCTACCATTGTAGAATGCACCTTATCCTAGTGAATGGATCACCTGATGAAAGCAATTGCACTATCCTTGGCATGTCTCAAAAATGAAAGGACTTATTTATATCCTCTGGACTTACAACTTTTCAGAAACTGCACTTTTTCCATATTATCCAGAGCTCCCAGGCTCTAGATTTAACTGATTTTTGTCTTTCTTAAAATAGGTTCAATGGCTAGTAAGACATTCACGTGGGGTGTGCAGAGTGAGTTGAGATTAAAGTAGAGTGAGTGAGGGATTTGTCATCCATTGCTATTAACTCTGGCTTGGACTATTGCAATAGTATGTTAACTGGTCTCCTAGCTTCTATCCTTGCCTCCCAATACCATCCTCATGAAGAGAGTGAGGCCTTCCAAGCATAGATCACAACTTATTCCTCGTTGGCTCAACCTTCTTATGCTTCCTAAATCCCCTCCCAAGGCTTGCAAGGCTTTATATCAAGCTTGTCCAACCCACAACCTGTGGGCTCCATGTGGCCTAGGATGGTTTTGAATGTGGCCCAACACAAATTTGTAAACTTTCCTAAAGGGTTATAAAATTTATGCATTTTTAAATAGCTCATCAGCTATCATTAGTATTAGTGTATTTTATGCATTGGCCCAAGACAATCCTTCTTCCATTGTGGCCCAGGTGATATGGCTTGGCTGTGTCCCCACCCAAATCTCATCTTGAATTATAATCCCCATGTGTCAGGGGAGGGACTTGGCAGGACATCACTGCATCATGGGGGTGAATTTCCCCCTTGCTGTTCTTGTGATAGTGCATGAATTTTCAAGAGATCTGGTTGTTTGGTAAGTGTCTGACACTTGCCTTTTTCTCTCTCCTCCTGCAGGATACCCTGCTTACCCTTCATCTTCTGCCATGATTGTAAGTTTCTTGAGGCCTCCCAAGCTATGCAGAATTGTGAGTCAATTAAACCTCTTTCCTTTATAAATTACCTAGTCTCAGGTAGTAGCTTTATAGCAGTGTGAGAATGGACCAGTAGACCAGGGAAGCCAAAAGATTGGACACCCCTGCTTTATGGGATCTGGTTCCTGGTTTCCTCTCTGATATTGTGTCATATGACTCTCTCTCACTCATTCCACTCCATCCACTCCCATCTCCCTAGTGTTTCTGAAATCTTCTTCCCACCTCCAGCCTTTGCCCTGGCTGTTCTCCTGCCTTTTTTTTTTCGAGACGGAGTCTCGCTCTGTCGCCCAGGCCGCAGTGCAATGGCGTGATCTCGGCTCACTGCGAGCTCTGCCTCCCAGGTTCATGCCATTCTCCTGCTTCAGAGTCCTGAGTAGCTGGGACTACAGGGGCCTGCCACCACACCTGGCTAATATTTTGTATTTTTAGTAGAGACAGGGTTTCACCGTGTTAGCCAGGATGGTCTCAATCTCCTGACCTCGTGATCTGCCCGCCTCAGCCTCCCAAAGTGCTGGGATTAGAGGCGTGAGCCACAGCGCCCGACTGCCTTCAATGTTCTAACTGTTTTGTCTGCATGACTTCTTCCTTCACTCTATTCAGGTCTGTAATTAAATGCCACCTTACCACAGAGACATTTCCTGACCACCCTGTCTACTAAAGCATCCCCATCACTCTGCTTAATTTTCCTCTGTATCACTTCTTGTTTTCTGATCTATTATTTATTTATTTTCTGTCCCCTCCATGAGGTGACATACCTGCCACATAATAGATGCTCATTAAATATTTGGTTAATCCCCATGACAAGATTCATTGAGAGAGCTTTAATGACTAGAGACTCTTGAAGACACATTTTCACATTTTCAAATAACTCTTCAGGACAAATTTTCGTAATTTCAAAGTTCATAAGACGTCCCTGAAAACATTTCATACTGACCTCAAATCTCCAAATACCAACAGTGAAGGTGGAGAAAACCCATAACGTATGCTCTCTAATGCTAATGCTAGTAATAGTAATAATAATAATAATAAATCAGCAGTGTTTAAAGCTAAGAAAGGCGTGGCAGTTGTCACATTGGACTTCCAATTCGACATTATCCCTGATCAGGATAAAGAATCTTCCACCAGACAGAATTACTTTGAGGTTATTTGAGACCAAGTTTTTAACCCAAGGTAGGTTGCCATTCACAGGTGGATTTATTGTAACCTTGTGGATTACTTCCCAGCCCTCATAGGCCAACCCCCACAAGGCTCCTCTGTGTGTAAATGTCAGGTGGTAAATAAAACACACTGTTCTTCTCTCATGCCTCGCCATAAATCGGTCCCAGCCTTACTTGTGGGGCTGGAGTCAAGTCTGATTTATGCAGTTTGTGAGATTTATAGTGTAGTCATTTAACAAAAACAAAAAACCCTCTCAAACATTAGTTCTTACGCATAAATTCCAGAGCTTGCAAATGTTTGGAAACTTTTGTTTTCTTTAGATGATGCTGAACATGCCTGTCTTATCTTGGGAATCATTTTAGGTGGGAACCTTCACTCCTGAAAATTCAGTAGAGAGGAACGGAGGACGTTGAGTGTGACCAGCATCATGCTTTGTGCATAGTAGGTGCCAGATAATGGTCAATTGAGTTGTTGTTCAAACTGGGGTCTAAGTTAAGCGTGGCAAAGGGTAACTTAAGCTGGGTCCCCAAAGTGCCTCAGAACTGCCTCAGTGGAAGATATGCAGATTTTATGTGGACATAGTTGACATCATCAGTGGACACTGAATCTTCTTTGGTTGCCCTGGTAAAGTTGGTGGGCAGAAGTGGGAGGTTCTAGAAAGTTCCCTGCATTAGATATAAGGAAATGTAGACTTGAATGAGTTTGCTATGTTTAAGTCCCAGTTTCCATATCTCTAAAATAAGAGAATAGATTACTGTTGCTGAGTTATTTCACATTCTATTTTATGATTCTATGCTTTAAAGGGGGAAGAATCCTCCTTAATTTTTCTTTGTATTATCACAGGCTTTGGCACAAGGAGCAATGCTAATATATTTGTTGAAAAGAATTTGATTTTTCACTCTGTAAGTTTAGGGTGGGGGTAAACCTGGGGAAAGAGCTTCTTTTAAATTTTGAAAATTCCTCATTGGCTCAGGAAAATAAAAATAGTTCTTTATCTGATTTAGTTTGTGTATGCTGTTTGAGAAATGTCTGAGAACTTCAACTTCAAGAATCTTTAAACAGAAAAATAGATCTGCACAAACCTTCATTTGCTTAGAATTTAGCAGTATTTTTGGGATAGTTGGCTATCAAAAACTTTTCATTTATTTCTTCGAGGCCAATAATTGTCATTTTGAAAGCAATTGGGTGTTCGAGTGTTTTCCAGTACTCAGAAAATTATAACTCACCATATGCACACTTATATGGAATATATATATTTTTTCCTGTTTAGGTGACAGTTTTAGGATTCTTCTAAGCAGTGATAAAAAACTCGCAGTTATAATGTGTGATCATTTTGCTTTTCATTATAATGCAGAATTTCTCCACGCAAAATCGGGCCAAGATATAAGCATAAACCCAGGGGCAAAATTCATTCATTATGCATGTACATTATTTCCCCAAAATATTGATAATACTTTTCATAATAATTATTTTACATATATTAGCTCTTGCTGCTATATTAGTATTAAAGATACCTTTATTAAATAATCTTGAATATTTTGTTGAATAATAAATAGAATCTCAGAGGCTTGAGTTAAAAGCTGCTTTTAGCTAGAATGCAGTAAATCAGATGTTTTATGAATAAAATTGGCTTTTGTATTTTTTTCCTGGGGACTGCTTATTTAAATAATTTTCCTGTTTATTGAATGTGTGTGTGCATTTTTTTTTTTTTTTTTTTTTTTTTTTTACTAGTGACAAGCCCTCATGTTTCCACCTTCCTTCCTGGCTCTCTCTGTTGGAGAAACATGCAAAATCATATCAGCTTTCTTCTAAACCTCCATCTGAAACGACAAGTCCCCTGCGTTATTTAGCAGGCCATACGCGTGTTTGTCCCAGGGATGGTACTGACTGAAGCTCTCTTGCAGTAGACGGACTCCATGGCAAAGGAATGCACTCACAGGGAACCCTCACTGGTGAAACGTTGAGACGCACCCTCTTGGATGGAAGCATTTCAACTTGGGCAGTAGGAGTAGGTTCTTTTCTCTCAGATCTACCATCCAGAATTGATTCTGTTCTTTCTCCTTTCTCCAATTTTCTTTTTCTTTTTTTGAGACGGAGTCTCACTCTGTTGCCCAGGCTGGAGTGCAGTGGTGCCATCTCAGCTCACTGCAAGCTCTGCCTCCCAGGTTGACGCCATTCTCCTGCCTCAGCCTCCCCAGTAGCTGGGACTACAGGCACCCACCACCACGCCTGGCTAATTTTTTGTATTTTTAGTAGAGAAGGGGTTTTGCCATGTTAGCCAGGATGGTCTCAATTTCCTGACCTCGTGATCTGCCCGCCTCGGCCTCCCAAAGTCCTGGGATTACAGGCCTGAGCCACCACGCCCGGCCCTCCAATTTTCTTAAACTGTGCATCCTCTCATTTCCTTTCCTCACAATCTTTGGCTAGGTAGGACTGGAGAGGGCTGCAGAAGGAAAAGTATAACATTTATTGAGTATCTACTATGTGCCAGCCACATTTGTGTTTTCTCATCTTCAGGGTAGGTGGTATACTTATTTAAATAGATAACAACAGCAACAACAATAATACATGCCATTTATCGAGAGTTCTGTGCTGGGCTTTGGAAGTATAAGCTCACTTAGTGCTCACTCTGCCAGCTGAACACTATCATTTTCTCCATTTTCCACAGGATGAAACTAACGTTTAAAGAGCTCAGGGTCACACAAAGTCAAGATTTAAACTCGAGTTTGCCTAACTCCAAAGTCTGTACAGTGCTGCCTCTGTGATGAAAGCTCAGGGAGGGATGCTTGTGTGGTTCTGAGGAAGGTGCTAGGTCACCATGTCCGGCCTTGCAGGTCGTTGAGTGCCCCAACTGGAAAGCCGTGTGCTGCCATTGGTGGGTATGGATGTGTACAGAACAGAGATGTGGCTGTTGAAAGACAAGCTCGGATGTGATGCACACCACCATATATCAGCCTCTTCCTTTCGTATGCAGTTCAGTCTCTACATCTTTTGAATGTACCAATGAGCAAAGAAAGCTAATATCTTCTTAGATTTTCATAATCTCATCTGTGTAAAGGCCAAGGGCTAGTTTAGTAGCGCCTGCTCTGATGGATTGATTGGGTCTGCCTGGAGTTAGACTGAGTCTGAGGCAAGATCTCCATAGATTGGTGATGTCTGCCATGGGAACAGGCCAGAGACTGGACAGTGAGCTTATTGAGCATATGCTAAACCTGGGCTAGATTGTGTAGCTGTTGGACAACCTGACTTTCAAAAAAATTCCATATTGGGGACTTGGAATTATTGGCCTCATATTCCAAAGAGAAAAAAAGATTCAGCAAATGTGTGATATTTTCCAAAGTCATACAAGACAAAAAAGGGAAGGGTGCAATACAGGCTCCACAAGTGGCTTTTGTCTTTGAGCTGCTTTTCTGGGAAGTATCTCCTCATTGCTCTGAGAGGGAGAAACAAGACCAGCTCCATTTTCTTCATAGCACTTATGCCTGGCCTAAATGACCTTCGTTATTGTTCTGTCTGTTCTCTCTGCTGGGATGTAAAACTTATGAGAGCAGGAACTTGGTCTGACCTGTTTACTGCATGATCCTGACACCTAGAACTGCATCTGACTTCCTGTACGTGTTTTTTTGAATGGATAAATGAATGAACGAATGAATAGTTTTAATGATTTTCCCCAGGACCTACTTTATTCTTTGAGAAATTCGAGCCACTCTCATCTCAGGTTCATCCTTCTCCAAATCCATCTTTTGCATTTGACCACTGTATGGGGTTCTGGATTTTATTTTTCAATTCATCTAGTATCTTCCAATTTTGCCATTTAATCATGACCCACATGTCTTCCTTGGGAGCAGTCCAGGGCATGGAAACGTATTCCAGAAGTAATTTGTATTCTTAAATATGGCCTCTTCAGCTCCCACAGCTAGGGGCAGCCTGGCTGAGTCGGTTTTTAGATATGCATATTATTATGTAAATGTGGTTGAATTGAATATAATTTCCTTAAAAATATTTTCCACTGGAAAATAGATCTCCTTGCAAAGGGAACCCAGCCAGGCAGTACCTGAAGAAAGCTTCATTGTTTGCACTAAGCATGCATGAGACATTTCAACAAGCTATTTTTAGAATTAATAATGATAATAACAATAGCTAGAATTTATTAAATACTTGCTGAGTGCCAAGCACTGAACTAATCACATTAAAAATGTTTTCTCATTTAAGTTTTTCAACAACGCTAGAGTGCTTACAATCATTACCCTCAGGTTACAGATGAGTAAACTGAGGCACAGAGGCTTGAAACGTATCCTAAGGTTATCCAGCTTGGGGAAAGAGCTGGCATGTAACACAGGTCAGGATGACCCCAAGTTCCCTGGTTAACCTCTCTGCGTTCCTGGCTCCAGGCACTAGCATCCCAACTTTGAGTCATCATCAAAGGCATCTCAGAGAAAATGTCTGAACAAATCTGGAGGATTAAGAAGACAATTGGCAGTATCTATCTGTTCTTCATACCTTTTTTCCCCATTATTCCAGCTGGTTCTAGTGCCTCTCTCAGGGATATCTTGCAGAAGCCAGATTATTCCCAGTTAATAAACTATGTGAAATAAATCAGGAAATATCCCAACTCCAATACAACACACAGAATCAGACCCACTTGGTTTTCTAAATGGAAATCAGATTTGCATTAAAAGACTAAGCGTGTTGTTCTCTCTACAGACACTCTGGAGGAGACATTTCAGGGGGGATTCTGCTTCTTTATTTAAAAGGACATTTGAAATCCCATGCACACATGAGCCCCATAGACTTTTTCTCCACATGACTAATCCAGTCTCCTGCGACCTCTCTTTAGTGTGACGGGGACGAGAAACGAAGCCTGCAGCTTCCGCCGACCCCAAACATTTAGTTACATTAATCACAGAACATTTTTGGACTTTGAGCATCCAGAATGAAAGACACTTTCTTGGGGAGACATTGATCAAACAGTCTACAGGTATCTGTACATCAAGGGACATTAATCATTTCTGCATTATCTCGCTCACCAGTAGAATATGTAAATGTGATTCCTGTCAATGATAAGGGGAAGTGAAATTATTCTTAGAGATTGGTCCATCTGGAGCTGTTGATACAATCTTACCTAAGACAATAGGTTGTAAAGATAAATTTTTTAGCATTACTAATCCAGCCTTGCCAATACCCATGGAGAATGGAGAAATTTAAAACCAAACTAAGACTGTACAGTCAGTGGAAGAAAAGAAAACAAGTCCCGGTTTTGCTGGTTTTTTTTTTTTTTTTTTCTTACTTTTTTTCCTATAATTTTATATTCGTTGGCAACCTAGCAAGAAAGATGCTTTCAGGTGCTTTCAGTTTGATTAAGGAGGGCATTTTTGGAAGGATCTTGTTAGGCATTTGGAGAGTGCATTCTGAAAGGGTTCACATCCAGCCAAAGGTTTAACTCTTAACACAAATAGGACAAAGACCTTAAAATCCAGGAAAGAATATCCATTATTTCTGCAGATTCTAAGTTCAGGAGTTTCATCTTCGTAAGAGGAATCTCCTTAGACTCTTCTGACCCATCAACTATGCTTTATAAGATTGATAAAAAATGTTCAGTATAGAGAGAAACAGGAGGAAACGGGTAGACCTGTCTGCTGAAGGAGACCCAGGGTTCTAATCCCAGCCATGCAACTCAATCACTTTGCAGCTTTGGGCAAATTTCTCCCTATCTCTGGCTCATTTTTTGCATATATGAAATGGAATGGGTTGGACAAGATATTCTTTTCTCTATGATAGAATGATCAGTTTTCCTACCTGCTCCGTCTTCTCTGTCAAAGTTGAGTAAGTTAACAAGTTCAGTAGAAGCCTTGGGATGCTGACCTTCAGAGAGGTCTCTTAGTTTATCAATGTGTGACCATGATGCCCAGAAACTTAGGGCTGTTTGGTGCTGGTAATGGTGTGGGATGTCCTGTCATGGAAGAGGCCTCTGGAGAGGGGACATATATCTTGAATATCTACTGTTTTAATAGAATTTATAGTACTCAGAAATCATTGAAAACAGAAGGGCATCTTGGAGAGTTGTTAGAGTGTGAATACTGAGCACGTTTTGCTAAAAGTTCCAAAATTCAATGTTACCCTGGAAGATTACTGAAAATCAACGGTAAGAGTGAGATTTCTTCCCCACATTCCAACTGCCCGCCCCCCCTCTTTTTACATTGATAAATAAAAGAAGAGAAAACTCTAGATTATTATTTTTCAGCTCAGGTGGGAAGGGGAAAAGAAGGAGTTTTGGTGGGCATGAGAGTAATCTTTCTTGGAAATTAATGATGGACCAGCATGAGGTGAGCGATTAAGGGATCAAGGAACTCGCCCTTTGGAGGGGACTAAGTGATGACTTGCTTAGAAAGAAGGAACAAGGTGATTTTCTTCTATGATGTCAGCTTCCAAAAGGTCAGGAATGTTTTCTTCCCCCAGATCCTTAGCTTGCTTCAAATAATCCATTCTGAATCTGACATCCACAAATTAGCTTAAATGTTCCTTGAACTTTATGGAATAATGAGTTCTTTAACTTTGTCATGTCCTTGTGAAGGTTAAATGGTGTCCCTCAAGCTCTGTGGCTGTCTATTTTATTTCAGGATATGGTGGTCACCTTGCCCATTGTGTTGTATCCCCTTCATCTTCCCTCCTTCCAGAATGTGTGGTCTTCATTTTCTTTTCTTATTTTTCTTTTTTGAGACTGAGTTTCACTCTTGTCGCCCAGGCTGGAGTTCAATGGCACGATCTCAGCTTACTGCAACCTCTGCCTCCCGGGTTCAAGTGATTCTCCTACCTCACCCTCCTGAGTAGCTGGGATTGCAGGAGCCCGCCACCATGCCTGGTTAATTTTTGTATTTTTAGTAGAGATGAGGTTTCACCATGTTGGCCAAGCTGGTCTCGAACTCCAGACCACAAGTGATCTGCCTGCCTCAGCCTCCCAAAGTAGGTCATCATTTTTAAAGCTTGTTCTCATATAAAATTATTATATCATTTGCGAACAACCTTAATTCCTTTTTTTTTTTTTTTTAGTTATGTTTGCCATGCTGTTTAGTAGGTTATTGGATTGGATGGGAACACTAACATTTACAATGACAAGATGATGCTCTTTGGCCTTGCATTAGACCAGATTCTCCAAAGTTGTTCTGAAGAACTAGTTGGTTGAATCTCAAATAGGCATTACTTGAAGAAAGAATTTGGTTTGGCAAATTCTGGGTTAAAGAGCTCAGGGGTTCTAAATGGGATGCAAGTATATTTAATGCTTTTAACATGCCAGCGAGCTCTGGGACTCTCAAAGAAGGGGATGACAGTACTTAGCCATGTCCTACATTTATTTATTTGACCACAGAATCCTCTTTGCTCAGCTCACCTCCTGCAATGAGTGTCCAGAGAGCACATTTTGGGGAAAGGCTAAGTTGAAGTCCACATGCCTGGGATGTGTTTGGGAGAGTTTACTTAATGCAATGTTCAAGAAAGAGAGAATAGATTGCATTAATGCAGGATATTACTTATGAGTTTAAAAATTCCTGGTAACTGGTGAAATTTTCTTATTAAAAAGATCCTTTGTAGAAAAGAGATACTTTCCTAGTCTGCTGGTAGGATTAAATATTGGTATAGCCTTTTTGAAATTGTTTTCACAATGCTGTGAAAAATGTTACAAAAAAAAGTTAATGCTTCGTTTTACATCTATGTAATAAAATATTTCACAGCTATTAAAAATAGTGTTATTTAAGAATACTCAATAGCATAAATACTGTTTCGATATTAAGTGGGGAAGACAGGCTAAAATTACTTATAGATAATGATTCTGTTTTGGAAATAAAATATATATGCATGGTGGAAAGATGGGAAAGAAACACACCCACATATTAACATTAGTTATCTTTGGGTGGTAGGATTCCAGGTAATTTTGTTTTCTTCATTTTATTAGTCTATATTCTCTATATTAAGGGTCAGCAAAGTATGGCTTGTGAGCCAAATTTTGACTTCCTTTTTTTTTTTTTTTTTTCTGAGACGGAGTCTCCCTCTGTCGCCGGGGCTGAAGTGCAGTGGCATGATCTCAGCTCACTGCAAGCTCCGCCTCCCGGGTTCCCGCCATTCTCCTGCCTCAGCCTCCCGAGTAGCTGGGACTACAGGCGCCCACCACCTCGTCCGGCTAGATTTTTGTATTTTTTAGTAGAGACGGGGTTTCACCGTTAGCCAGGATGGTCTCGATCTCCTGACCTCGTGATCCGCCCGTCTCGGCCTCCCAAAGTGCTGGAATTACAGGCTTGAGCCACCGCACCTGGCCTCCATTTGTTTTTATAAATAAAGTTTTATTGAAACACCGCCAAGCCTATTCATTTATGCCTACTTTTACGCTACACCAACAGAATTGAGTAGGTGCAACAGAGATCATACGGCCCACAAAACCTGAAATATTTGCTACAGGAAAATGTTGCTGGCTCCTGGTCTAGGTTATGTACAAGGAGCACCTTTTACTTGTATAATGAAAAAGCCTAAAATAGAAAACAATGAACTATTGGGTTTAAATATCAAAACTATCCCTTTTAAAGGTGAAAAGGTAAAGAAATAACACTCAAACATTTAGTAATATTTGCGTCCAATATTCATACCTCTAGGAAAAGTTTCAAGGGGAGAATGCAGCAGAAATCTAACAACCTACTAGATGCTATCTGAGATGAAATTGAAACACAGAATGTGTAGATTAAAGTGTTGACGTTTTCAGTCAAGAATATCTTTTAGCCAAGACATCAGTAAGATGTATCCCCCCTGCCTATCCATTTTTTTCTTCTCCCTGTTCCCAGTGACTTCCCAGAAGATCACAATAACACATCTGCCACAGACTAAATATGTGTGTCTCTCCAAATTTTATATGTTGAAATCCTAACCCCCAATGTGATGGTATTTGGAAGAGAGGGTTTTGTGGGGGTGGGTGGTGAATGGAATTCATGCCCTTCTAAGAGGCCCCAGAGAGCTCCGCCACCTTCTGCCATATGAAGACACAGCATAAAGACAGCCATCTGGTGAGCGGGCCCTCACCAGACACTGAATCTACTGGTGTCTTGAACTTGGACTTCCCAGCCTCCAGAACTGTGAGAAATAAATTTTTGTTGTTTAAGCCACTTGGTCTATGATATTTTTTTATAGCTGCCCAGACTGACTTAAGACATTACATTCAGAATATTCAGTTGTTGATCCTCTCTCGTTGCTTAAATTTCCGTTGCTTGCTCTCTGACTATCTCTCCGTTTTTCCCCCACTCTTACCCTTCAAGAGATCAGAGGATATTTTTTTGGAGAATAGGAATGTCTCCCAAGGAATGATGACTAGATATTGACTTATGGGAGCTCCCCAAAACAAAATATGGCCTCTGACTGATGATCAAAATACAAAGAACTTCCCATTTGCTTCTCAGCACCTCTCTCTTAAATATAAACAGGCAAGAATCTTCAGACATTTGAGAAGTTTTCACCATGAAAAAAAGAGACACTCTGCTCCACAAAAATAATGAAGGCAGGAAATAAAGACAACACAGGATCCAGGTGATTTTAAAAAACCTATAATATCTTTAGAGTTATATGATAATGTATTATAGTTATGAAAAAAGACTATAAAAGTCAACAAATACATAACAAGGAAGAGTTTTGGGGAACTGAAAATGTAACAAAAGTACAAATAAATTAATACAGAAGTTGGAAGATAAAATTAAGAAATATTTCAAAAGATCAAGTTTTAAAAAAGAACAAAATTATGACCATTAGGAGGAAAAGAGCTTTTAAATATAGAGGTCAAATCCATGTGTTCTTTATCCCACTATCAGGAAGCTTAGAAAGAATGCAAACAGAAAATACAGACAAAGAAATTATCAAAGAAAAACTATAAGAATACTGCCCAGAAGTCTTCAAGTTACATGACCCACTGGTTTTTCAGTGCAATGAATGAAAAAAAAAAAAATTGACACTAGGCTCATAGTGGTGAAATTTTAAGAATGTCAAAGATAAAGAGAGGGTCTTTAAAGATTTCAGAGGGAAAAAAATGTCCATACTTGAAGACTGGGAATAAGAATTACATGAGACATCTCAATTGCTACAGCAGAAGTGAGAAGACAATGGAGAACCCTGAGAAAACCCTGAGACAGGTCTTTCTAATCCTAGAATACTATAACCAGCAACTATTTTATTCAAGTTTTTTTTTAAAGAAGTGGAAAGTTAAAAGATGCAATGATCTCCCAGGAAGCCACTCAAAGATTTATTTTAGCAAAGTGAGGGTTGTTATTAGTCACTTTGGGATTCCACAGCAAAAATTATAGACTAGATGGCTTATACAACATCAATTCACTTTCTCACCATTCTGGAGGATAGAAGTTCTGGATCAGGGGCTGCCAGGGCTGGTTTCTGGTGAGGGCTCTCTTTCTGGCTTGCAGATAGCCACCTTCCTGGAGTATCCTCACTTAGTGAAGGGACCATGACTTGGTGTTTCTTACTTTTCTGTTAGGGGCATCAGCCCTATCAGATTAGGGCCCACACCCTTATGACCTAATGTAATCTTTGTCACCTTACAGGCCCTATCTTCAAATACAGTTACATTGAGGATTATGGCTTCAACATAGGAATTTTGGGGAGACACAAACATTCATTCTATAACAACGTAAACCAAAACAGAGGAAGATAAGGAATCTAGGAAACCAGAGAGAGAGGCAAAGGGAAGCCCCAGGAACACATCTTTGTAGCAGGGCTGCAGAGCATGCAGCCTGGCCTAGACTGCAAGGATGGAGGCTCCAGGAGGGCAATATTCAGGAAAAATACAAGTTTGAGAATGAAAACCTGTATCGAGAGGTTGCTGGGGTTGGGGAGAGGTACAGTGGAGGAAAGAAGGAATATTTAGCATTGCTTTTAGAACACTGAGTAAATAAAAATGTCATAAACTGAGCCATAGCACGTGCCTTAGTTCCTCATTGGAAAATATTTGTATAATTCAAAATAATGTGAATATTGATTTAATAAAAGAGTATACCATGTCTCAGATCATACCCATTCCCTGTCCAAAATTTGACAGCTTTTTATTGCACGTAGCATAAAATCCAACCTCCTTTCCTGCCTCCCAGCATCCTGGGTGAGCTGAGCTGCCCTTTCTTCCTTATTCAGCTGTCTCTGGCCACATAGGTTTCATCAGTTCCTCTCAAAACACTGAGCTCTTGTGATCCTAGGGGACTCTGTTCGTGTTCTTCCCTCTTCTTGGAATGTGCATCTCTACTTTCCCATAACTAATTCTCTCTCTGCCTTTGGGGGTCACTTACAGTGTTACCTCTTCAGAGAGGCCTTCCCTGAAGGAAGCACCAGACAGCCATATATTTTTTTTCTAGTTCTGTCTCTTGCTGGTTTCCCCTATAACTCTAACTCTAATGAGTAATTTTCGGGAACTTATAAAGGAAAAGCCTCCTCCTCATTCTTCCCTCTTTCTCCCTCTAAATGGAACCCTTGGAAAACTGCAGGTGTATACCCTTTTCAGTGAGACCAAATTATATCTCAGCTGGGCTACAGTGCCCTCTCTCTTCAACTCAACTGGTGCTTCAGTGGAGAATGCAGCCTCTGCCTTGTGCTCTTGTATTCATCACCAGCCCAGAGCCTTGGGATAAGGAAGCCTTGGTTTTTCTCTGCAAGGCCCCAGTCTGCCATCCTCCAGGGAGATGAGAAGGGTTAAACTCTTCTGACTTCTATGGAAGCCCCCATATGAGACTGATGGGCTTTGGAATCTAACAACTGAGGTGTAGTTTTGCTCCAGTGCTTCCTGGTATGGTAACATTTCTGAGCCTCCACTGTTCCTTCTGCAAAATGGGTAAAATAGCAGGACTTGCCTCCTAGGGTTGTTCTTAGGATTCAAGAGATAACAGCTCTAAACCACCAAATGCACATTCTGGCGGGTAGTGCTTGCTACATGCTTATTATGATTATTAGGAGTATTGTTGAGGAAGAACATGCTGGAAATAGGGACTGCCTAGTCAGGCTCTTCAGTGTGGGTGGTCTAGGAAGGAAAGGAAATATAAGACAGACAAGAGATGAATCGTTAGCATTTATTGAGCCAGACCCTTTGCATTCCACTCACTTTCTCATGGTAGTGGTGTCCCCATTCTACAGATGAGGAAACTGAACCCCAGGAAGATAAAATCGCCCATGCAGCCGGAAGCTGGGAGAGGCAGATGTGGAAGGTAGGTTTTCTGTTCTGGGCTCTGAGAGGTGAGAGTTCCGAGGGCTTCCGTCCCTGTCCTTTCTCATCACCAAACCCTGCTCCCCGAGTGCGCAGTTCTCCTGCATTTAGCCTTTGGGAGCCACGTTGGGGAACTTTCAGGCCAAGTCAAGGGCAGGAAGTGAGATCATCAGCCATCTTTTAAGGGGGTAATTAGCTGACTATGAAAACAGCTTCTTCAACCACAGCAATTTGCCCCACCAGGGAAGAAGGGAAGTTGATGTTTTTATTATAAACGGAATCATAGTGGGGTTTAAGGCTTAGTAGTGTTTGGTTTAGTTTTGTTTTTTAAAGGCCTGAAGTGGAACTTGGAATCTCTTTCCCCATCCCAGAAGAAAGGAAGTTTATTTTCTGGGTCAGATTCAAAGACTTTCGCTACCTTGACTTTTATTTTCGTGAAAGAGGAGTAACTTGTTGCATTTGCTGAATCTCCCAGAGTCCTTCTCTCCTTCTTGCACTGGCCTTCTCCGGATTTTCTAGCCAAATGATGTGGGTCTTGGGCTGAGGGCAACAGATAGGAGAGAGGGAGAGACTTGCAAGGCAGCTCTAAGGTCTTTGGATCCAGTGGGAACAGGGTGGAGCCCAAGGGAAGTGCTTCAGAAGCCACTTACTGCCTGTATGACCTTGACCAAGTTACTTAACCTCTCTGAGCCTAGTTTTCACATCTGTGCAATGAGAGAGGTACCTGTGGCTTGTTCAGGAAGCAAGTTTCCCAAACATGATGTCATGGTTTAAGGTATGGACAACCCAGCTTTGGGCAATAGCCCCAGCCTTTACTTTCTGTATGAGCAAGTGCCTTGAGTCTTTGTTTCCTTGTCTATAAAATGGGAATGGTATTATTAGAGTTGTGATGATCAAATGGCAAAAGTGTTTAAAATAAAGGCTGGCACATAATAAGTGCTCAAGAAACACTAGTAATTTATTGCTATTGTTACTGTTGGCATTGTTAGTAGGGTCTGTCTGGTTTTTGTAGGCACGTAATGGATACTAATGCTGAGTTGAAAGTCATATGATGGAAAGATTTAAATGTTGACCTAAGAAATTTGGATTTAAGGAATCAACTTTTGGGATAAAGAAACCTAAGAGGCCATTTCATTCAACTCACTCAAGCATCGGGTGTATAACCAAGGTCTTAGGCAGAGAATGTAGGTTGCTCAAGGCCCTACTGTGGCTGATCTATAACCAAGAAGGGGCAACTCGACAGGTTCATCAATGGCCATCAGTGGGGAGGCTTTCCTCCAAGAAGGGCCCAGATTAGAGCCTTATTGCTTGTGTCTAGAATCCTTCCCAATGGACCTGGATAAAGGTACTTTTCACATTCCCATGCAAACACATTAAGCCCACATAGGACCATTCACACTTTAGTATGAAGTTGTTTATGTAAAGATTTCCACTGTGCTGGCTAGCTGAGGGAAGGGCTCTGCTGTGAAGGTCAAGGGGCAGATGCATCATGATATACAGTAGAGGTTGAGCTTGGGGTCTACCTAAATTAGCTTGGTGTGGTGGGGATAGGGCAGCTGAGAAGCCAGAGGCAGCTTGAGGACTGTCCCTCCTAACTTTCCAGAGACACCAAATACATGTCTCATACCTCCTTACAGTTCAGCCAAGACATTTATAATTTGGAATCTATTCACTTTTGGGCAGCGATTCCTCATCCTTCCTGATCACTCAGAACCAAAAAATGCTCTAAAAATGTGGTCAGTGGGGCCTTAACCTCAGAGGCCCATCTGCAAATAGGCCAGTGCATTGGGTGAAACCATGTCCCCAGCCCGCAGCATCTCTGGGTTACATTATTATTGCATTCATTAGTTCAGCTCTGCCTCCAACTGGAAAGGACTTTGGGCAGTTTATAAGGAGAAGTTAAATAAAACAAGATGGTCTCCCTATCTCTCCTCTCCCACCCTCCTTACCTTAAAGAACAAAGGAAGGGGAAAAAAAAATTAGAGTAGGGTAGACTGTTCAATTAGGACTGAGGCCCAAAAGGGCAGTCCATTAATTCATGAATCTCACCTAACAGTATGCACATTTGACTTGATCCTGGGGACAATTTCAGCCTTTCTGGAAACATTGATGGAATCTGCTTCCCTGACCAATCCTCCAAACACTATCAGTGTTATTGGTACTAATGAAGAAACAGCTGAAGTAGAGACAGGGGTATGTGCTTGTTTCCTCAGATAACTTGACGATGATCATTGAACCACTTTCCCCTAAGAGGAGGCTGCCTCCCAATGGGCTATCTCTTCATTTCTTTGGTTTATTCTTTCCATGCATATTTATAGGATGCCTACTGTGTGTCTGCACTCTTCTGGGCTTTGGGAATGCAAGGGTTAACAAAACTGTCCCAGATCCTCACTGGGTAGAGCTTACTATCCAGTTTGTGTGTTTGCATAGCATCTATGAAAAGCTAAATGCTGGCCAGGCACAGCGGCTCATGCCTGTAATCCCAGTGCTTTGGGAGGCCAAGATGGGAGGATCACTTGAGGCCAGGAGTTCAAGACCAGCCCGGTCAACACGGTGAAACACCCACCTCTAAAAAAATATTAAAAAGTAGCCATGTGTGGTGGCACATGCGTCTAGTTGCCTGTGAGTCCTAGCTACTTGAGAGGCTGAGGTGGGAGGATTGCTTGAGCCCAAGAGTTCAAGGTTACAGTGAGCTGTGATTACATTGCTGAACTCCAGCCTGGGTGACACAGCAAGACCTTGTCTCAAAAAAAAAAAAAAAAAAAAAAAAAAAAAGATGAAAAGAAAAAAATATTAATGTGAAGAAATTCTCCAGGACCTCAGCTTGTATGAACATAAGAAAGGTGCTTTGGAGAGGGAGCGCAGCAGGCAGGAACAGGTGAAGGCTTCAAGCATTTTCAACAGAGGGAAATTAACACAGGGATCACTTACAGAGAGAGGAAGGCTGAGATGCCAAGGAGGGGACAGTGAAGTCACTTGGAGATCAGTAGCAGCTGGATGCAGCCACCACACCCATCCCTCCAGATGGGTGGTACAAAGCGGTGAGGCTGTGTCTCTGAACTCCGGGGATCAGGATCAGCTGGTGGAGGCTGCAGGCATGCCTGACTCTCTGGAAGGAGCCTGAGCCACAGAGGGGATGCAGTTTCTTCTGAAAACCACCCAAGGCAGAGAGAACACTGGTGGGAGACATACCCTGACTTTTCCCTTCTTTCACCCTGCAGATGCCCACTGAGGCCTCTTATCAGCTCATTCCACTGAGAAGCCAGGCTTTTTGGGAGTCTAGGATCCACAAAGAGCTTGTAGGATCTCCCTCTCTCCTCCCCACTATGGGGTAGAGCAGCAGGATGATCCATAGATCTGTTTGCAAAGCAGGCCACTGGCCATGGAAGGAATCATTGGACAAGATGTTATATGAGAGCCCAGTATAGAAACTCACCCTAGGCCAGGCATGGTGGCTCACGCCTGTTATCCCAGCACTTTGGGAGGTTGAGGCGGGAGGATCACCTGAGGTCAGGAGTTCGAGACCAGCCTGACCAACATGGAGAAACCCCGTCTCTACTAAAAATACAAAATTAACCGGGTGTGGTGGTGGGTGCCTATAATCCCAGCTACTTGGGAGGCTGAGGTGGGAGAATCGCTTGAATCCGGGAGGTGGAGGTTGTGGTGAGCCTAGATCACACCACTGCGCTCCAACCTGGACAACAAGAGTTAAATGCTGTCAAAAAAAAAAAAAAAAAAAAAAAAAAAAAGAAAAAAGAAAGAAAGAAAGAAAGAAAGAAAGAAAGAAAGAAAGAAAGAAACTCACCCTAATGGTCAAGGGGAATAGCAAAATTCAGTGTCAGGTTCTCCTGGAAGTATAACAACAACAGTGACAATGGCAGTGATCACCACCACCACAGAATGCCTTCCCCAACTCTAAATACGTATGTGTGCATACTTACTCAGGGGGCTGTCATTGGACCATTGTGTGGATGAGGAAACTGAGGCTGAGTAAAGGCAACTCATTTGTCCAAGGTCATAGGGTGAGCAAGAAGCAGGACTGGAATTTTGAATTGCTCTGTCCACCGCCGAGCCCTGAACCTTGGTGCTCCTGGGGCAATGGACTCTAGAGCAAAGCCAGTTCCTGGCATTGGGAATCCTTGGGAAGAAAAGGCAGCTTTTGCAGGACTTAGGGATGAGATCAAGACCTATAGGAAGAGCCTCTTCTGAACACCAGTCCACACTCCAAGTAGCATCTGAGCATCTGGAGCTGGCCAAAAGCCTGAGGAACGGGCCAGTGGGCTATTGGCAAGACGATGGCAGGGGTGCCCAGAGGACTCGAGCCAGTGATTCAAAGGGCAGTGTGTGCTCATTTCAAAATATATAGTGGGTGTCCCCAGTGCTGGGACGCCTCTGCTCTGCCTTTAGGCTCTGGGTGGTTGTGTTGGATGGGGCTGGATCCCTCTCTGGGATCTTCCTGCTGGTTTCTCCTTTGGGGCCTTCAGATGTTGCTCTGAGGCTGCTTGGTGTCAACAGGGGGCCTGGCATTGGGGAGCCGAGAATGGCTCCTTTCCCTGCCCCTGGAACTCTCAGCATCCCACCCAGGTCTGTGAATTATCTAAACTGGGAAGGGAGGAGGCAGGCAGCATCCAGCCACAAGGACCAGGCATTTCTTTGAGGACACATCCCCATGGCCCTACCTGGCGGTCTCCAGAAATACCTAGATGCCGAGCGTGAGACATGCCTTCTTGAGAATACCAGATTGTCAAAAGAAGAAAAGTCAAGTAAAGTTGGGGACCCGGGGGTGGGGTGGGGGCCTCAGCGAGTTTCTTTGGAGGGCCATGTCACCAAGCTTCTGCTGTGGCTTTCACACTTTGTAATAGTCAGGCCTCCATATGTTACAGCGTTCTTTGCAGTCTGGGACCCTGGCTTTATCACTCCCTAATCTCAGTTTAATTGCTGTGGTCAATTTACCCTGCACTTAATAACACACAGCTTGGTGTATTGTTTAATATGGTTGACACATACTTTGCTTAAATGTCAGCACTGGCCAGGTCTGGGGACTTGGCAGCCTCCCTGGGAGAGATGGCAGAGGAGCAGCATCATCTGCCCGGCGTCTGGGATGCTGGTATGTTGGCTGCAACTTCTCTTGGCTCGAGGGCTCCGCCACTGCCCAGAGCTGAGTTATGGGATGGGAACCGTGGGGACGCCTGGATCTGGGGCCCACTCAGCCCTGATCTGCTTTCCTCTTGCTGCCTCCCACGTGGGGCCAGTGGAGAAGGGGTGTTGGAAGGCAACGTCCTCAGCTTGGAAAATGTGTTGAGTCCAGGCACAGACAGGGAACCCTGAAGCCCCAGAGCTATGTGTGGGCTGCTCCTGGTTGTGTGTTTGTGACAGAGACCCAGGGGCAGCTGTTGGGTAAATATCACACTCTGCTTGAGGGACTGTAAGTGACATCAATGATGGCAGCTGTGCCACAATGCTCTGCTCACCAACCATCCACCATGGTTAGCATCAACTGGCAAACTGGATACGTTTTTGCCACCCACTCAACTTCCACTCCTTCTGCTTCTGATGGACTAACCGGTCGTAAAGATGCCTATCAAGGTGGCCTCCCAGCTCCCTGTGACACCCCACTGCAAATTTCTATGGAAACTGCCCTTCAAAATCTAAAGAGCAAGGACACTGGGGAGTGCTGTTGGCATTGGGTGTTTCCGTCTCCCTGGCAGGAGCCCTGACCTATGCTGGGCTGATCACCTCTCTCCTGGAGGTGAGGAATTCAAGTCAAATAGACAGGATGGCAGTATCTATGGGTGCCCATGGCAGTATCTACTATGGGGCAGTATCTATGATAACTCAGAGACCTGGGAGTTGCATTTTGCCGCATGGGCCAGATTGCAGAGGAAGCTAACTTGCTGGGCATGTGCAAAGAATATGTGCAGAGACAGGCAGGCAAGAGGAAAAGAGAGAGAGAGAGCTACTCTCGGAGGCTCTCTAGTTCCAGGTTCCAGTCTGTCCCAGAGGAGCAGTGTTTTCCTGCCTTTGGCTTCTCCGAGACACTCTGGAGCCTTGTGATAAATTCCCTCTTTTAAGGTAAGTAATTTGGGTTGGATTTGTCATTTTCAAGCAAAAGCTCTGCCTCAAACAACAATGTTGTCCTCTGCACTGAGCTGGCATGTGCTGAAGGCTGATCCTAACATTAAGTTGTATCTGGCGTATGATTTTGGGGAGAATATGGGAGTCTGTTAAGGGCTGTGTGGGCTTTGGGTGGGGAGTTTGTTCCTAGGGCTGGAGTGTTGCTCTGACTGCTTCATCTTGCATGGGTTTCTCCTGCCACCCCTGACATTCAAGCTATTGCAGGAATCCTGTGTCTGTGCCCTAGGCCATAGCCTGGGGGTTTGCTCCAGTCTCTGGTCTGGTTCCACCATCCAGGTGATGAATGCCAGGTAATGACTGCCCTTTCCAGGCTGTTTTGGAAACTTGGGCTTATCCTGGAGTACCTGAAAGTCAGCTTGGGAGCCTCTTCTCCAAGGACATTTTCTCCTCCAGACTCAGCCCCTGGGTACAGCCAGGCTGATCCTCTCCACCCTGACACGGCTCATCCTTCAGGCATGGTGGGTACATGGTTTAGGCTTATGGTGCCTCTAGGGGTCCAGGAAAACATCTTAATGTTAATTTCGTTTAAAATTAGAAGAAAAAAGGCTAAAACAATAATAAAGGTATAATAATGAATCCAGCCTGGAACCTATTTTTCCATTTGTCTTTATACCAACAGAGTTGTAAAATATGTTTTAATTTTTTTTTTTTTTTAATGGAGGAAGATGCTCACAAGGGCAAAAGTGCTCAAGGCCCACAAACAATGCTACAATGTGGCTCTATCTACACTCTCCTACTCCTAGGTATATATGGAGACGTCAGCTTCCTGGGGACCCTAGATGGAGCCCACTACAAAAGCAGGTAGATGTGCCCTGGATTGTTCAGGGGGTCTCTAGGGAGGGCAGTGCCTCCTGCTGCTCTGGCTGGGGGAGCAGCCCAACCTGCTGATCTGGGGTCATTATTTTTTATCAGCTTGGATTGAGCTCAAAGTTCAACCAAGAAGAGGCTTGAACCCAAGGCCTGAAGACACTGAATTCAGAATCTGGAGGGGCAATCTGCCCAGAGGTGTGACCATCAGTCACAGAAGAGCGTCAGGCACTTGACCCCTGCCCTGACCCCTGGCAGGCTGGATCTAGGCACTGCTCTGCTTCCTCTCCATCCCAGCAGCCACAGAACTTTATACGAGCTGCCCAGCGCTGAGCTCGTCATATGCATTATTGCATTCAGTTACCCTGGGAGCCCTGCAAGGTGGATGGGTGCTCTTAATGGCACCATTTTATAGACACAGAAGCTGAAGCTCAGAGACACGAAGAAGTTGGGCCCAGTTCTGAAAGCTGGTAAGTGGTAAGGCCGGGATTTGAATTCAGGTCTGGCTGACCCCAGAGCCTATGCTTCCCTCACACTCCAGCCCCCAACCAGAAGGCTGGCCAGAGATGGAAGAGCAGGACCCGCCCTCCACAAGGAAGCTGCCTGGTGTCAGGTGGCATTTCCAAGGTGAGGTACAAAAGTAGTATCCTGGAGGTTTGCCAAAAAGTGACATCTGAGGGGTACACAAAATAAATTTTCTCTTTTTTTCCATAGGTAGGCGTATAAGCAAACATGGAGACTTTATACACCAAACTTCCTAGGTATTCCTGCTAGAGTAAGGTCTGTATGTTTTTAAACATAGATTTAAACATATGATTTAAAGAAAAAGATGAAGTAAATAATGGTACCGATGACATATAAGTAAAGCAAAAAACCAAAAACCAAACAAAACCAACTGTAAGTACTGGTCTATGAGAGAGAGGTGTAAACCTTAAATCAGAATCTTCGGGTTTGAGTTATTTTATGAGCTGTGTGGGCTTAGTAAGATTCTTCAGTTCTCAGACTCAGTTTCCTCATCTGCAGAATGGGAAGGGTCATTGTAAAGATGCATCTTCACTGTAGATGCTGCGCCATGCTCTGTTTAGATCCATAGGGAAGTGGATCAGGGAGTCCCCTGGTCAAGTGTTTCTTGCTGCAACTCTCAGGCAGGGAGTAGGAAAGAAATTTTTGGATGAGAAAGACCGTGGAAGGGCTAGGTTTGGAGCTCGGAGTTCTCTGGGCTGGATTCTGCTCAGGACCTACCCCAGACTGCTGGGCCTCCCAAGTAACATGATACACATCTGTTTAATTGGGCATGAGTCTTAATGGCCAAAATTACCTGTAACATTAGCTTCTTTCACAGCTGTGCCCTCTGCTGGGGCTGGTGCCGGTTCTGAAGCCAAGTCCTGATGGGGTAGGCTGTCAGTGGGCCCGAGAGCTTAGCACAGGGTCTTGGACAGAGGGCAAAGTGCAAGGGCTGGGAACTCACATGTTGGTTCCATGACCTCTCAGCTTGCTCTTCCCAGGATTGTCCTAGCCTCTTGTCCCAGCCACTCCAATTTCTCCCTGAAGAAGACTTCTCTGGTTAAAAGTGTTGGAAAAGCTTCATTTTTCTGAACTCACTTCAGGTCCTGGAAGGCAGGGTCTCTGCCCTCATTCCTATTATAACCCCCAACCACAGAGGTGGTGAGGTGCAACCAGGGGGACTACTCAGCATCTCCTAGGTTTTTATTTTTTTATTTTTTATTTTTTTATTACTTTTTTTTTTTTTTTTGAGATGGAGTCTCGCTCTGTTGCCCAGGCTGGAGTGCAGTGGCTGGATCTCAGCTCACTGCAAGCTCTGCCTCCCGGGTTTAAGCCATTCTTCTGCCTCAGCCTCCCGAGTAGTTGGGACTACAGGCACCCGCCACCACGCCTGACTAGTTTTTTGTATTTTTTTAGTAGAGACGGGGTTTCACTGTGTTAGCCAGGATGGTCTCGATCTCCTGACCTCGTGATCCGCCGGTCTCGGCCAGGCACAGTGGCTCAAGCCTGTAATCTCCTAGGTTTTGTGGTGACTGGAGGGACAGGAGGCATGAGATGAATTCTGAGGAAGTGGTGACCATCCTGGGGGTGTGTTTTTACCTCAAGTGAACTTCTCTTCATTGAACAACATAAGAGAATAAAAATGACCAAAAGAAAGTAAGAAAGAAGAGATAAATGAGACCCATCACTTATTAGGGAAATGCAAATTAAAATAAAAAGTACAATTAGGGAATGGAGGGTGGGAGGAGGGAGAGCAGCAGGAAAAGTAACTAGTGGATCCTAGGCCAAAAACCTGGGTGATGAATGACTTGGACAATCAACCCCCATGACACATGTTTACCTGGGTAACTAACCTGCACATCCTGCACATGTACTCCTGAACTTAAAAGTTCAAAAAAAGTTACATACATGTGTTCACTCATAAGATTACAAATAATTTTAAAGTTTAATCATTTCAATATTGTGTAATGTGGGAAAATGCACATTTTCTTTTTCCAGTGGAAATATGACATGAGCACATTTGGCAGTATTTACAAAAATTAATAATGTGCATGGAGATCCTCCTTGACCCCCTAGCAATTCCACCTCTAGTTATCACTATCTACCCCCAGGAAAGTCCTTGTACATGAAACAAGGACACTTGGCACAAAGATGTTCATGGCAGCATTGTTTAGCCAGCAATTGGAAACAACCTAACTTTTTCTCCAGAGTTCAAACATGCACGGTCCTGTGGTAGCCATTATCTCCTCCAGGTTGATTTCATGTCCCCAGTCCCCTGTGGTCAGCATGAACTCTCAGTGATGACTAAGGGATGGAACTCAATGCACAGATTTGGAAATCTCTCTAAGACTTACTGTTTGGTGAAAATAATCAATACACAGAAAGATCCAGTATGAAATAAACTATATAGGAGCAACAACATACAACATACAATCAAAATTATAGAACAAACCCAAAGCAATATAATGTATTCCTAAAAGTACATAGATACATAAAACTCTGTAGAAAAAGGCCAGGAAGGGAACCCTCCAAATAATAATAGTTACCTCTGGCATAGGGTATGAGACTGCGGGAGGTGGTTAAGAAGATATTGAGCTTTGTATCAACTGAAAACGATTTTTACAAATGAATGTTTTCTTGTGCTATTTATGAAATTAAAAGTGAATTTACTGATGGAATTGGAGGAAGGATACGTGGAGGTGTGTTATTTTCTGTCAACTTGTTTGTCCACATTCTCTACAAGAAAAATTTAAAATTAAAAATAATACAATTGGTATTATAAAAGCGATGATCTCACTGAGATATGGCTCCTTCTAAGAGTTTCTTTTGATGTGCCCAGCTCTTCCCCAAGGTGAACTTGACTGACTTTGGCCCTCTGTATCATGGGCAGAGACTGGTGGTCTCATTCACTGAATAACGAAATGAATGGATGGATAGATGGATGGTTCCACTGAAGCAAAGCAAGATCTTGTCCCTTGATGACCCATTTCTGGTATTTCTCGAGGCTTCAAGGGGTGCTGTGACCTCTTTGGGCCCAGTAGAAGATGTGGCTCACATTCTTCTTCGGGACTAGAGAAGTGGGTATCTTGGGGTGGTAGGTATTTCTGGCAGAGAAAAAAACTTTGCCAACAGACAACAGAAAACAGGAAACATGTTTCATATGACTTGAACAATAAAAATTACCATTTGTACGTACAGTCTGCAAAATGTTAAGAATATGGACTGTGTCCTGCTCCCAACCCCATCTGCAACATGAGATTCCTGGATAGCAGCCCAAGCTGTTCCTTCGTCAGGGCTCTGGGCTAAGTCCCGGCATGCGGAAGTGTTTTCAGGGATGGTTTCTAGACGACTAAACAGGCTGAGCAAAGGAATTTGATGTGAAGAGTCCCGGAGAGGATCCATGTGCTTAAAATCCACCCTAGAGCAAGACTGGGAGCCCATCCGCATTCTTTGCCACTCTCCACTTGGGTTCAGGGCAGACAGAAATCAACCACAGTGTTGGCCTTTCCCACGGAAGCATTACTTGGTCTTAGACTCTTGTCCCATAGATAGCTCCAGGGCAGCTATGTGAACTGATAAGGTTTAACGTGATAATTAAAATGTATTTGCCGTTCCTGCCTGATGGTATCAGTAAGAATCACCTTTCTCAACATCCAGTGTTTGAAAATGAAAATGGGAGGAAGACAGGAAGGGTGTGTGTAGTTGTCTGCGTGTGTCAGGGTGGTGATGGAGGCATGAGGTTGGAGAAGAGAGAGGTGGGGGACAGATGCAGAAAGATGAATACAGGCTGCTGAAGGCACATTTTGGGTGCATGCTGAAGGCACACATGTTCAATTATAAATCAGTCACTTGTAGGGGCTATAAGAGAGATGGAGGTTCTTATTGAGTATTCCGTCTTGGAGTCTCTGAAGTCTCGGGTTGTAGGGAGAGGCAAATGTCCTCAGAACACCCCTCCAGGGTCTGCAGAAATCTCTTTGTCTTCAGGTCCTTTGTGATTGTCATATGTTCCAAACATCTCAACACACCTGAGTCAAATCAATGGCAAACTGAAATCACTAGTCTTGCCAAAGATGTGGGTTTCATGAAGCAGATGAAAGCAATATTGCAGGACTACTTGGAATAGTTCTCAAAGCCAGCATTAAAGGAAGACCTGGCTATGGTAGAGTAGTTGGCAAATGAAAAAGATGAAAATCATCAGGGATAATAGCACAGTAACTGCATGACAAGAGGATGGGTTGAATATCAAGATCTTGAGAGTTTCTTGAGAAAATGAATGAAACTCTCTGATAGCTTCACGAAATGACCTTTCTAAGTAATCTTGCTACCAAAGCCAAACATCAAACTGTCATATTGATTTATCACATAATTATATAGGAATTATAAATGGAGGCCAGGAATTACTCCTTGCTAGTTCTCAAAATTAGCACATAGTTGTGATGGTAACTTAAATGTGCTTAAAAATCAGATAAATGTATTTTGAAGTAATTTTGTATTCATTTATCAAGTTGAAATCTAAGTCAAACCCTTTTTCACTATTAACATGATATTTTGTTCATAACTTGTTTATTTATTTATTTATTTTTGAGATAGAGTCTTGCTCTGTCGCCCAGGCTGGAGTGTAGTGGTGTGATCTTGGCTCATTGCAACCTCTGCCTCCCAGGTTCAAGTGATCCTCCCGCCTCAGCCTCCCAACGCTGGGATTACAAGTGTGTACCACCACACCTGGCTAATTATTATTATTATTTTTTATAGAGAGATGGGACTTCACCATGTTGGCCAGGCTGGTCTTAAACTCCTGACCTCAAGTGATTCACCTGCCTTGGTCTCCCAGTGTTGGGATTACAGGCATGAGCCACCACGCTTGGCCTCTAATCCTTTTTTTTTTTTCATAATTTAAAAAATAACCTTGAATTTTAAGTAGTTTGAGCTTTGTGATTTTAAGTAGAGGCACAGGTAGCACATTTCTGCTGTTTCAGTGCCTAACCCCGTCCATGGAGAAAGAATCAAGGAAGTTCTCTTGAGGAGCTGATATTTGAACAAGCCTGGACACAGGAAGAGAAGTTTGCCCATCAATGGACAAGATGAGGGAGAGGCAGGACTGACAGAGGGTGCAGCATGGGACTGCACAGGAGCCTGAATGAGCGAGGTGCATCTGGGGGGCAGTCATGAGGCTGACATTGTTGTGTCATTGAGGACAAATGACAAATGGCAGAGCAAGAAGTTGTAGAAATCGGCTGGAGACAGATCACAGAATCCCCTGGGGGCCATTGTGAGAAGTTAGGACTTCATCATGGGGAGAGTTTACAGCAGAGAAATGACAAGATGAGAATAAGCTTTTGGAACCATTCCTCCAGGAGGCGCGGAGAAGCCTGGTGCAACAGTCTGGAGTTCCCCAGTGGTGAGGAGGCAACACTGTGCGACAGTCACCCTGCTCAGTCCAGCAGTAACTCACCTAAACCTCATTGCAACCCTAGGAGGAACACAGAGAGGTTAAGAAACTTGCCCAAGGTCACACAGCTAGCCAATTACAGAGCCGGGCTTCAGACTCAGGCTTGAGTCCTCAACTAGCACATCACGTGGCCTCTGTTTTGCTCTATCTGCATGCTACAAGCTGCCTGTCTTAACTTTTCAAAATGTAAATGAACTTACTTCTTTTTTTTTTTTTTTTCCTGAGATGAAGTCTCACTTTGTCACCCAAGCTGGAGTGCAGTGGCACGATGTCGGGTCACTGCAGTCTCCACCCCTGGGTTCCAGCAATTCTCCTGCCTCAGCCCCCATGGTAGCTGGGACTACAAGCATGTGCTATCGCGCCCAGCTAATTTTTGTATTTTTAGTAGAGATGGGGTTTTGCCATGTTGGCCAGGCTGGTCTCAAACTCCTGACTTCAGGGGATCTGCCCGCCTCAGCCTCCATGCCCGGCGCAATGAAGTAATGAACTTACTTCTTTATTTAGATATGCTTACTTGAAAAGATAGCTTTATATTGTTACTATAAAACGAAAAAGCAACTTATTTTCTTCCTTTTTTTTGAGACAGAGTCTCACTCTGTTACCCAAGCTGGAGTGCATTGGCACAATCTCAGTCCACGGCAGCCTCGACCTCCTGGGCTCAAGTTATCCTCTCACCTCAGCCTCCTGAGTAACTGGGACCACAGGCATGCACCATGACATTGAACTAATTAAAAACATTTTTTTTTTTGTAGTGATAAGGCCTCCCTACATTGCCCAGGCTGGTCTTGAACTCCTGGGCTCAAGTGATCTATCCATCTCAGCCTCCCAAAGTCCTGGGATTATGGGCATGAGCCATCATGCACCACCCCAATTTATTTTCTATTGCCCATTAAAATAAACATCTAACTGTAATATTAAAATAAAACATTTGCCCATGCGGGAGTCTAATAAGAGAGGTGAAGGTGGGAACAAAGGTGGTGGTAGCTGACAGATAAGAGGGGACACTCTGGACACCCATTTAGGGGGTTTTGGCAAGAGGATGATGTCGTGGCTGGCTGGCATGTGGCAATGGCCTCCTCAGAATCGCTTGAGGTCTGCATGATTAGTGACACGGTTCACACACCTGGGTGCAGGCTGTGGGCATCACGAGAGGGTCCACAGTGCACATTCAAGTTAAAATTCTAAAGAAAGTGCTTTTGAGAGTTAGGTTACACCTGAGCTAGCAGGGCAGGGTGGGGCAGAGGACTTGGTCACTGACTTCCTGGACGTGATAGAAAGGGCTATGGCTCAGGAAGCATGCAATTAACATCATGGGGACGTGGAAATTCCCAGCGAGTGCAGCAGAAGAGCAGAGAGAAGGCTGGGAGGGCTGCTTCTACCAGGCCCCTGTGCACAAGCCCAACACAGCCTGAAGCTGGAGCCCTGAGATCCTGAGGAAGGTGACATCAGGGCTGCATCTGCGGTGGCGCAGGACAGGAGGTTGGAGCATTTGTTACTTGACTGCTTTTCAGCACTGAACCAAGGAAACAGGAGTCTGTGGCATTGGCTCTGCCAACTCTGCTCCCAGGGCACCGGCCTTTTTCCATTTCCCCTTAGCCTATCCCCTCCAGGTTAAGCGAGGCCCCTCTCCCCTCCTGTTGTCTTTTGTTTCCGTGGCGGAAAATTTGAAAGCCCAGCGTATTACGTTTCTTTTCTGCACACTGATAAGGCAGAGGAAACATCTGCGACTAGGGACAAAATGTGTGAAAGATGGGGGTGGGGTAGGGGCAGAAGTTTTCTGTCTTAAAAAACGTTTTATCTCCTCGCTGGACACCTCCTTTATTAAAATGAAATTTATAGGTTGAAATGTTCACATGAACACAGAGGAGACAGAAGGTTTAAATCCAAGAGGAGAGAATTCAAAATGAATAAAAAGGAAATCCTGGAAATGCACACTTCCAGGACTCAATGCAGACACATTCGTCTCGGTTTCCTATACTTCTCTCGGCCATCACCTCAGAGAAGTCTACCACCTGTGATACAGGCCTCAGATTTATGATCGGTTTCCAGGGACCAGCCGAACAGCCTCACTGCGTGCCTCTTCATAAATCAGGCGCTGAAAGCAGTTCAGATGCGAATTTGACGGAAGAGGCCCACATCTCAGAGAAAGCAAGCTCTTTAGCCCCCAAGTCTGGCCATTTGCCCTTTTGCCTAATCCCAAAGAGGGAGAAGACCTGGCGGAGGATATGATGTGGTGTTTTCTGGAATTAGACCAGGAGTCAGAGACAGCTGCATTTTGTGGCATCCTTCCACCTTGCCCCTGTTTGCTGCCATTCAGGTCCTGGGTGCTGGGAGTGAATCCAAAGGGCCAGGCTGGGCGAAATGGCTCGTGCCTGTAATCCCAGCACTTTGGGAGGTCAGGATTGGAGGATCACTTGAGCCCGAGAGTTTGAGAGAAGCCTGGGCAACATAGTGAGACCCTGTCTATAAAAAAAATTTGTAAAATTAGCCAGGCATAATGGCGCACAACTGAGTCCCAGCTACTTGGGAGGTGGAGGTAGGAGGATCTCTGGAGCCCAGGAGTTTGAGGCTGTGGATTGCACCACTGTACTCCAGTGTGGGTGACAAAGCAAGACCTCTTCTCAAAAAAGAAGGAAAAAAAAAGCAAAAGACCAGTAACCAAACGGTGCCAGGCTGGTAGATGGGCAGGAGCTGCCAGCACGGTGCCAGGCCGTTAGATGGGTAGGAGCTGCCAGCTTCAGGAGGGGAAATGCCTTGCTTCAAAATAGCCACGAGTACACTCTGTAAGTGGGCCATTTATTGTTTGAGGTGTTAGAAGTTTCATCAAACCTCTGGGCATATTTATACAATTAGAGCAGCCGGCAAAAGAAAACAGCACAGTGACAAATTGGGCTCGTGGACTCTGATTAACTTGTTAAGCTAAATAAATTGTGTAGGAAACGTGCCCCGTTTGAATTTATGAAATTGCTTCTCATCTAGATAGATGGCTGCTGGGACAGTCTGGGGCAGGCAGCTGGTACACACTCCGGTCAGAATGAGGTGCAAGTCCAGAAGGAGAGGGGAAACCATCCCTCTGCTGCAAATAACATGGCAAATGCCCTTTACAGTAGCAAGGCAGGGCTGCTGTTTTGTCCAAAGCGTGTAGCGTTGATTTGCTGCAGTATTGTCAACTCCTGTTAAGGCAGAACCCAGGCAGCAAGCTGACGCCTGTCACCCAGTATTTGCTAGTTCTTGGTTTTTAAGAACAAGACAAGTAGCAGAAATATAAGAGAACATCAGGGTTTTAGTTAAAAACCCTACAGTATCCAGCATGCATCTTGCACATTGTCAGCCATTGAGGATCTAGGAGGGTGGCCCCTGCGCCTTGCAGTGTTGAATTCTGTCCAATCCTAGCAAATAGAAGCAATCATTTATCAAGTACTTACTCTGTGCTGAGACAGAGGCTAAAGGCTTTTAAGTCAATTATCTTATTAAGTCCTCACAATGACCCTAGTATTATTCCCATTTTCCAGATGAGAACAGCGAGGGGATCATGGAAGTGTGCAGGGAAGCCAGAAAGAGGCAGCACCAGGATTTGAACCCAGGTGAGCCTGGTTCCGGGGTCTGCAACATTAACCTCACACGGTGCTGCCTGCATCAGGGACTCCCAGGGGACCCCTGAGCCTTGTAGGGTCTGAAACATCCTTCTGACTCACCAAAGAGGTCGATTCCATTCCCTCCAGCTTGCTTGTTATTTTATGATGGTGCATTATTTGAAAATTGATATGTACAGGGATTGCCCCTTCATCTGGCGTAACCCAGAAAATTGGATTAATCCATTCACCTTATGTGTTGACCATTCCAATGCTTAAGAGGAGGTGGTATTTACAGCATGTCAGTGCCACTAGTAATAGCAACAGTGACCCTTGCAGCACTCATACTATTTATGTGGCCCCGTTTGAAGTATTTGCCTGTATCAACTCATTTGATCTTATCATCGACCCTAGGAGACAGGAACTTCTTTTTAAAAAGTCCGTTTTTCAGATGAGGAAACAAAAGCACTGGAGGTTAAATAAATGCTGAAGGTCACACCATGGCATGGGGACCCACCGAGCCAGAGTCTGGAGTCTATGTCCTGACAACTGTGGATATGGGTGAGGCCATGGAAGTCCTGTGTTGCCCCCAGTAGGGACTGCCTGGTGCACAAAGTCAAGCCCTTCCCTTTCACCTGGGGAGATGGTCCTGCGGGCTGGCATTGGGCTGTGCCCAGTACTCTGGGAAGGAGGCTTATCCTACTTGACACCCGGAGGAACCTGCTTCCAAAGAGCCAGTGATCAGCCGGAGACCCTGTCCTTCCCCAGGTGTGGGTGCTCCTGCCCTGCTCTGCTGGAGGAAGCTGGGAGGCTTTGGCTCCTGCCCCTCGGTGAGCGTGGCTGGAAGACCCGTTCTTGTCAAGGAGTGTGTGGAGCTAGAAGCCCACCTGGAAGACCAGGAGCCTGGCTGGGAGCATGAGGGCAATGGGAACACACGAAGCTGTGCTTCTTCACAAGGCTGTGGACCCAGCTCCAGGGAACCGGGTGTCTCCAGGGTATGGTGGAACTGGTTCCTTGGTCACAAGCTGTGGGCCTGTCTTCTTGGGTAACATAGGATGGAAGAAGTCAGATAATTTTCTTGCAGAATGACAGACCTAGGCCTGCTCAAGCAGGGGCACTTGTGTGAGTTGTAAAAGACTGATCTAAAGTGGAGGTAGGGCCCAATTTTCCCTAGAAACAGAGAGCCAGGAAAGAAAGGTGATCGACCTTCTTTTAGAGTAGAGAAGGACTGCGCTCTGGGATGTCATCACTTTCTTTTTCTTTTCTTTTCTTTTCTTTCCTTCCCTTTCCTTTCCTTTTCTTTTTCCTTCCTTCTTTTCTTTCTTTCTTTCCTCCTTCCTTCCTCTTTCTTTCTTTTCTTTCTTTCTTTCTTTCTTTCTTTCTTTCTTTCTTTCTTTCTTTCTTTCTTTCTTTCTTTCTTTCTTTCCTTCCTTCCTTCCTTCCTTCCTTCCTTCCTTCCTTCCTTCCTTCCTTCCTTCCTTCCTTCCTTCCTTCCTTCCTTCCTTCTTTTTTTTTTTTTTTTCAGGGTCTCACCCAGGCTGGAGTGCAGTGGCACAGTCTCGGCTCATCGCAAGCTCTGCCTCCTGGGTTCAAGCGATTCTGCTGCCTTGCCCTCCAGAGTAGTTGGGATTACAGGCACCTGCCACCACACCCAGCTAATCTGTATTTTTAGTAGAGACGGGGTTTCACCATGTTGGCCAGGCTGTTCTCTAATTCCTGACCTCAAGTGATCCACCTGCCTCAGCCTCCCAAAGTACTGGATTACAGGCATGAGCCACCGTTCCCCACATGAGGTTATCATTTTCATTGGTGATCTAGGACTTTAGCAGGTCATTCATTCACTCACTAACCCACTCATTCAGCCCGTATGGAGCAGGCACTCTCCAATGCACTGGGACGCAGCAATGAATAGAACAGATGCAGCCTCTCAGGAACGAATGATCCAGGCGACAGGGAGGCGGTTACAGCAGCACATCAGCAAGGGCAAAATATGTTCATCTGCCATGAGAACTGGAGAGGAGAGCAACCCAGTGCTTTGGGAGCCTGTAGGGCAAAAAACCCTGGTCAGCAAAGTCAGAAAAGGCTTCCCCAGGAAGGGGACACTGGGGCTGAAACCTGAAGCATGAGAAGAGTTCACCAGACAAGGAAGAGACAGGAAGAGAACATTCCCGGCAGAGGGAACCGCAAGTGCAAAGGATCCATGGCAGAAGAGAGCATCGCAGACGTGAAGGACTAAGGAGGCGTGAAGATATGAGGGGTGGCTGGAGGACAGAGTCAGGGGTGGGTCTGCAGAGGTCCGCTTTGACCACACTAGGCTGGGTCATGTTGATGACGCCAACACCATGTACAATGACGGACTTGATCACAAAAGCAATGGGAAGCCATTACATGATTTTAAGCATGTGGAGGTGGGGCGGAGAGTGGACATGCGGGGAGGGTGGTGACCTACCCATTTGTGTTTGGCAAAGATCACAGCGGCCCAATCTCCTTTTTTCATGGCAGAATTTCAAGCAAGGGCTAGATGTTTCCAACACAGAAACTCAAGAGGCTGAGACTCTGGGTGTTGCAATCTGCATTTTATCATCAACAGGAAGAGCCCAGGAGAAGACCCAAGTGCAAAAGAAGTGAATGAGCCAAGCAATATGGGGAAGACCTCGACTTTTAGGCACAAAAGCTAGCATGGGGGAACGTTTAGTGTGTGGTCACCAGCACCACACTCCGTTGTCTTTGGGCCGGGTTTTGCTGTCCTGCAATAACAGAAGTTTATCCTCATGACCTCAGGGCTAGCCAGAAAAGATAAAATTATAGTAAGCATTATTTGTTCTAGAAAATACAATGCTGGGCCAGGCGCAGTGGCTCACCCCTGTAATCCCAGCACTTTGGGAGGCCGAGGTGGGCGGATCATGAGGTCAGGAGATCGAGACAATCCTGGTCAACATGGTGAAATGCTGTCTCTAGTAAAAATACAAAAATTAGCTGGGCGTGGTGGTGTGCGCCTATAGTCCCAGCTACTTGGGAGGCTGAGGCAGGAGAATCGTTTGAACCCAGGAGGTGGAGGCTGCAGTGAGCCGAGATCATGCCACTGCACTGAAGTCTGGGGACAGAGCAAGACTCCACCTCAAAAAAAAAAAAAAACAAAGAAAATACAATATTGAACTATTGAACAATAGAGTACATTGCAGGTGTATTGCCAAACAAAATGGTTAAGATAAAAAAGAAATTGGTGCAAAGAAGGAACACATCCCATAACCTCTGATGAAATGGCCCCTGAGCCAGCCAGATAGCCAAGCCTGCCTGTATGACAAATATCTTATTCATTGATGAGATTTTCAGCTGACTAAATGAAGTGAGATGCCCCCATGACATTAGCTGAAAAATGTGGCAGTGGCTTTGGAATTGAAGAATGGATAGAAACAGGAAGAATTTTAAGGTGCATGAGGGAAAAAGAAACCCCTAGATTCTCTCAACCAGGCTGTTGGCAGAAGTAATAGACATTCAAGATGCTTCTGAGGAGGGATCAGAAGAAGACACACACACAGAGGAGATGAGGAAGTAAAGATGGAGGCAGAAACGGGAGCGATGCCGTCACAAGCCAAGGAACGCTGGCAGCCACCAAAGCTGGAGGAGCAAGGGAGGGAAAGCCTCCCATGGAGTGTGATCCTGAAGACACTGTAATTTCAGGCTGGGGATACTAATTTTGGGCTTCTGGCTTACCAAACTGTAAGAGAAGAAATTTCTGTCATGTCTAAGCCACAAAGTTTCTGGTAGTTTCCAGTAGCCTCAGGAAACAAATCCATTCTGAGCATCATTTCCTTCCTATGCCACAAACACCCACAATCTCACATGACTGATGTGTTCTCTTTTTAAAAAACATTATTTATTTATTTATCTATTTATTTATTTTTATTTACTTGTTTATTATTTTTTTAGAGACAGGGTCTCACTCTGTTGTCCAGGCTGGAGTGCAGTGGTACAATCATAGCTCACTGCAGCCTCTAACTCGTGGACTCAAGTGATCCTCCTGCCTCAGCCTCTTGAGTAACTGGGACTACCGGCATGTGCCACCACACCTGGCTAATTTTTACTATTTTTTGTAGAGACAAGGTCTCTCTGTGTTGCCCAGGCTGACCTTGAATTTCTGGCCTCAAGTGAGATTCCCGCCTCCACCTCTCAAAGTGCTAGGATTAAAGGCAAGAGCCATGGAGCCTGACTGGCTGATGCATTCTCATACTCCAGGGCTCCAGACTAAATGACACCTCCTCAGAGTGGCCTCACAGACTTCCCTAACCAGAGTAGGTTAACTCCTGTCAACCTCAATTGCAGTATTGAGTTAAACCTAAATTCTTTCTTTCGTTTGTGTACTTGTATTTTGCCTGCCTTCCCCCACTAGAGGAGGAGCTGCAGGTGGTCAGGGACTGTGGCATTCTGCTCCCTGCTGCACCCCCAGCACCTAGCAAGCAGACTGGAGGAAAGCGAACACTCCATGGATGTTTGTGGATTGAATAACTGACCTTTCACTATGTTCTGAAGGTCAATTGAGAGTTTGACCAGTATTAATAAGACTAAGTCTTCTAGCTTGCCTTGATCAACAGGTATTGATGGCTATTTATGTTATTATTTTGGATCTTTAGTGTGCCCTAGCCAGTGAGGCTGTTTAATATTCAGTCACTCATTCATTCATTCAATAAATATTTATTTATTTGGGGCTTATCATGTGTGCGGCAGTCTGCTGATGATTTGTAATTGGGCTATTTTTTCCCCTGTTGGATTTCAATTGAGAAAGAATAAAGCACTTGCAGCATTTTTTCAAGGCAAAACAAGCCATATAACAACCACAGACCACAAGCAACAAAACAGTCTTTCATGAGGCTAATTAGTCCTAAGCCTTAAAAAAATAATAATTGCCAATTCTGGAGTGGTCTTTGAAGGCTTTTTGAGCTGAATAGTAATCAGGAAACTACAGCCTTCACGAAGCAAGCTCCCAGACAAAAACAAGCCACTCTAGAGTTGTGTACTTTTCGTGCCTCTGATTTGGCTGAATTTCCTTCTGATAAGGAAATTTTAAGGACATTGATGGGCAAGGCAAGCACATTTATTGCACACACAAATTCTTTCAACAGACTTCATGATACACAGCCAGTCTCATAATCAGAAGTATTTCTCTCTGTTTAAAACCCAGAAGGGTAGCTGACATCTTTTATCAAAAAGACAGACAATTCTTATCCCCTGACAATTCCAGATTATGGATCTCAGGAGGCTCTCCTTACACTGGTATTTTATCACTGGAATCAGAGAGACTGCTGTTTATTTTCTAAACCTCTGCGTAGTTTTCAAGGTGTTGCCAGCAGGGCCTGGGCTGACAGTGACACGTGTTATTGTCACATTGCTAGATCTGAAAGAAAACAGAAGATAAATAAATATCAGTGTTTTCTTGGATCTCTTTTTGCTATTGTGGGCACCGGAGGCACTGGTATTTGTTAATTCACATATCTGCTCTGTTTGATGGGGCCATTTTCCCTTTCATCTAATGGGGCACGGGGGAGGCGGAGCACAGGCTGACCGACTGGTATGGACTAGGACAGCGAGTTCCTCCAATTCCTACTCTGGGCGAGGGACAGAGTGTGGAACTCTGGACAAAAAGTTATATGGAGGATGCAGATTCTGGCTGCAGGATCTTGTTCACGAATTACTGGAGCCAGAAACCTAAGATCCATCTCGATTCCCTCATTCCTTCACACTCTGTAGCTAATCCATCAGCATGTCTGTCACCTCTACCTTCAAAATATGTCCTGTATAGGCCCTCGTCTCACCATCTGCACTGTGTCCAGCCAAGTCTAAGCCGCAAACATCTCTTGCCTGGATTCCTGCAGCAGCCTCCAAATTGGGTTCATCTCCAAATGTGGTTTGTCTTCTGCACAGCAGACAGAGTGATCTTTCTGAAACTCAAATCCAATCACATCCCTCCCTGGCTTTAAGGAAAAGATTTCAGGTGGCTCACACCTGTAATCTCAACACTTTGGGAGGCTGAGGCGGGTGGATCACGAGGTCAGGAGATTGAGACCATCTTGGCTAACAGGGTAAAATCCCTTCTCTACTAAACACACACACACACACACACACACACACACACACACACACACACACACACACACAATGGCCGGGCGTGGTGGTGGGCGCCTGTAGTCCCAGCTACTCGGGAGGCTGAGGCAGGAGAATGGCGTGAACCCAGGAGGCAGAGCTTGCAGTGAGCTGAGATCGAGCCGTTGCACTCCAGCCTGGGCGACAGAGATTCTGTCTCAAAAAAGAAAAAAAAAAGAAAAAGAAAAAGAAAAAGATTTCTGTTCCAACCAGAATAAAATACAAGCTTCTAGGAGAACTTTCCAGGCCCTGCATGATCAGGTCTTCCCTTAACCTTTCACCTCTGACCTATTCTGCTTCTCAAACCTATGAACTCAGTGCCTTTGCACATGCTGTTCCTTCAGCTTGGAAAGTTCAACTCACTCCACCCTTCTCCCTGTGACCCTTGTCTTTTCAAGGACTCTTTTGATCCTTCTTTATTGTTTAGGTCTCAGCTTCAGGATCTTCAGGGAGACCCTTGCTGATATAACCACATATACACCATTTCTTTGTATCAAATTATTCTTGTTGTTCATTCTTCTAGCTCTTACTGGGAACTGAAATTAGCTGATCTATTGTTTCCATGTCTTTTTTTCTGTCTCCCTCTGAGTAGAAACTTCATGAAGGGAAGGAGCAGACCTGTCTTTCCTTTTCCACCACTGGGGATGCAGAGCCTAAGACAGTGTCAGGCCTACAGTAGCTATTTGACAATGGCCATTTGTTGACGGAATGACTCATAATCTCCTTTGTCCATGGAGCACCTTTTGTACTAGTAGTTTATACTATTATTATAACAACAACAATTACACTTGACATTTGTTCCGCTCCTAGGTGTTTACCCAAGAGAGGTGAAAGCATATGTCGACATAAAGACACATGCGAATGTTCATAGCAATATTATTTATAAATAATAAATCTATTGGTTTAAATTCCCCAAACTGGAAACCCCTTAAATATCCATCAACAGGTGGACAGATGAAGAAATTATGACATACCCCCATGATGGAGAACTACCCAATAATAGAAAAGAACAAAATATGAAGGTCCACCACAACATGGATGAATTTCAGAAGTATATGTTAACTTTGGGAGGCTGAGGCGGGCAGATCATGAGGTCAGGAGTTCGACACCAGCTTGACCAACATGGTGAAACCCCATCTCTACTGAAAATACAAAAATTAGCTGGGTATGGTGGTGCATGCCTGTAATCCCAGCTACTCAGGAGGCTGACGCAGGAAAATCACTTGAACCTAGGAGGCGGAGGTTGCAGTGAGCTGAGATCGCACTACTGCACTATAGCCTGGGTGACAGAGTAAGACTCAGTCTCAAAAAAAAAAAAAAAAAAAAAGTATATGTTAAGTGAGAGAAATTAGAAAAAAAAGACTGCACATTCCATTATTCCACTTTTATGACCTTCTTAGAAAAGGCAAAATGTAGTGACAATAGTTTGCTGGTCCCTGGAATGAGAAGAGAGGAGTGAGATAAAGGAGCTGAGAAGCGCTTTTTGGGGATGATGTAAAAGGCCTCTCTCGATGGCCTCGATGGTTACATGGGTATATAGGTTTGTCCAAACTCGTGGAATTGTGCACTTAACATGGGTACATTTTATGGTATGTAAAGTACACCCAAATTAAGTTAATTAAAATAAGACTTTAAAGGAAAAACAGATAAACGATAAGGTACGTATTGAATGAAGAGGCAAAACTCATAAAGGCGGTAAAGGAATGGCTGAGGTTTGGGAAGCCCTGGACTGGAGTTCCACTGCCCCGAGCAAGGGGTCTGTCTTTATTCTCCTGTTCTCTTAACTGTCATCGAAACATTCCTTAGCAATCTGTGTCAGTCTTAATGCAATTGTGACTTTAACTCTGTCAACCTTTTCTTTTATGAATTCTGTATTTTATGTTTTACTTAAGACAACAAAAAGCCCTTTCCCACCCTAAGATTATGAAAAAGTAGGATCTCATATTCTCTGATGATCATATAACATTTAAAAATACGACTTTGAGAAATTATTTTTTAAATTGCGGTAAAATACATATAATGCAAAATTTGCCATCTTCATCATTTTTAAGATGGTGAAAGTCCATCTCTACTAAAAATACAAAAATTAGCCTGGAGTGGTGGAGGGCGCCTGTAATCCCACCTACTCTGGAGGCTGAGGCAAAGAATTGCTTGAACCTGGGAGGTGGAGGCTGCAGTCAGCCGAGATCGCGCCACTGTACTCCAGCCTGGGCGACAGAGCGAGACTCAGACTCAAAAAAAAAAAAAAAAAAAAAAGTATAGTTCAATGGCATTAAGGGCATTCACATTGTTCTGCAAAACCGTCACCACCATCCATTTCTGGAGCTCTTTTTCAAAAAACATATTTTTGACACATGATAATTGTACATATTTATAGTGGTACATTGTGATGATGTTTTGATGCATATATACAATGTGTAACAATTGAATCCAGAACACTTTTCATCTTACAAAACTGAAACTCTGTATTCATTAAACAATAACTTCCTGTCCCCATTTCCCCCAGGCCCTGGTAGACATCATGCCACTTTCTGTCTTCAAGAATTTGACTACTCTAGGTAACTCATGCAAGTGGAATTTATTTAGTATTTGTCCTTTAGTAACTGACTGCTTTCACTAAATGCGACATTCATATAATTTAAAAAATCATTAGACATTAAATCCACCTGGAATTTATTTGTGTGTGTATGTCTGTGTGTGTGTGTATAGTGTAGGTAATAATTTTATTTTATTCCTCCCGACAAATGATTAACCAGTTTCCCCAGTATTGTTTATTAAAGAGACAGTGTTTTTCACAATCATTTAATATCCACCAGTATCATACTCAGTGTTCCACAGATAAATGCATCTTGTTTGGGGGCCTCCTTTTTGTTCCCTTGATCTGTTTTCTTTATTCCTATGCCAGTTCCACAGTGTTGACCACTTTAGCTTAGACCTCACCCACCTTAAGCAAGGGGCTGTGCTCTGGCTTAGTGCCTTGTCAGTGTTTTTATTTTTTTTTTAATTTTTTTATTTTTTGAGATGAAGTCTCCCTCTGTTGCCCAGGCTGGAGTACAGTGGTGCGATCTCAGCTCACTGCAACCTACGTCTCCCAGGTTCAGATGACTCTTGTGTCTCAGCCTCCTGAGTAGTTGGGATTACAGGTGCCCACCACCATGCCCTGCTATTTTTTTTTTTTTTGATATTTTTTAGTAGAGATGGTTTTTCGCCATGTTGGCCAGGTTGGTCTCGAACTCCTGACCTCAAGTGATCTGCCCGTCTTAGCCTCCCAAAGTGCTGAGATTACATGCATGAGCCACTGTGCCAGGCTCTTGTTAGTTTTTCAACTGTTTACAAGGATAGGGGATGCTCCCCAGGCTCCCTAAAACTCTCCCATCTCTCCTTTTCCCAAGGGAGTTTAGCATTCAGGGGTCTCAGTTTGGGTTGGTGAAGAAGGCCCAGGCCATGTTTGTGAGATTGCACAGAACCCAAGAGTGCTGGGCACCTTCTGCCTGCTGCAGGGCTGGGGTACCAAGAGGCTATTTTGCTGTTCTTGCCTCAGAAAGATGTGTTGGGGGTTAAGGTGCCCTGGGATGGTTTGAATTTCTCTGCCGGCAGTGGAACTTTGCCATAACCCAGTTGACTGTGAGGCAGAATTCAAGATAAGGCAAGTTAATCTTGGTTCCCCTCCAAGGACATTTGGTACTGACATGCAAAACAGGATCCCTTCAAAGTTCATTGCAGCAGGAGACCCTGGAGGCAGTCATAGAGTGTCCTCTGTATTTCTGCAGAGGGTATGTGGAGTGCTGCTGGGGCCACCTGTTGCAGGCTGTGACCTGGCACCAAAGGAAGACAGAATAGGCCCATTGGGGCAGGGCTGGCCAGCAGCTTTGTGGGCCCACAGAGTCTCCATGACTATCTCCAAGGCTGTGCTAGGCACACCGGATTTAGGCACTTCAAACTCCTTTCTCAGGGCCAGAGATGTGGGCAGAGAGTGGGAAGGGGTGATGTTTCCACGAACCTCTTGCCATTCAACTTCTGATCAGTCAGGTCGTGTTTATCAGTCAGCTCCCTCTAGGTTTCTGGTAGGAGGCAGGAGAGATAAGATGGGCCAAGTTGGAGCTGAGATAGCATGGGGAGCTTGCTGGAGAATAATGGACATCTTCTTCCCCTGCCCCTGCAAGCCTCCGGTGGCAGGGAGGCCACCTGGAGAGTCTGGCTGCCTTTGGTAAAGGCCCTTGGGCACAAGGTATCACATGGGGACATGCAGCTCAAGGAGAATCATGCTGGGATTGTGGGCATAGCAGGCAGGGAGGCAGACTGACTAAACCAGTTATGTGATGGTTCAGTGTTTCCCAGATTACAGTCATTTCTATACTACCTGTCCAGGCCTCCCATATCCTCCAGCTTCTGCACTGGCCTTCACATTTTATTTATTTATGTATTTATTTTTATTTTTTTGAGACAGAGTCTGGCTCTGTCGCCCAGGCTGGAGTGCCGGGGTGCGATCCCGGCTCACCACAACCTCAACATCCGGGGCTCAAGTGATTCTCCCACCTCAGCCTCCTGAGCAGCTGGGACCACAAGCACACACTGCCACAACCAGCTACATTTTTTGTAGAGATGGAGTTTTGCTATGTTGCCCAGACTGGTCTCAAACTCCTGGGTTCAAGCGATCATAGGATTACAGGCGTGAGTCTCTGCACTAGCGTATATTATATATATACACACACACACATGAACACACATGCTCATACAACATACATATATATTTGAACCACTTTTTCAACATAAATTTAGCATTTTTAAAAGCGGTAATATCTGTAATAATCACACGTAACACTCAGAGAACACTTATGATATGCCAGGCACTGCTGTAGGTAATCAAATAGATTACTCTGGTCAACATCGACTCCCTTGAGGTGGTTCTATTTTGTGTTATTTCCTCCCATTTAACATACAGGGAAACTGAGGCACAGAGATGTTATAAATTACCTGCTCAAAGTCTCACTGATTCAAACCCATGCCGTGTCTGGCACCAGACCCTGAAACAGGCTGCCTCTTAAGGAATGAGTCAGATATGGGTTAGGTTGATTTTTTTTCCTAAGTCATATTAATAAATCACAAATAATATATACATATCAAAGTTTTTTTAAGCTCATCTGTGTACCATCTGGTTCTTTCTGCAAACCGCCCGTTTTGGGCACCCACTTAGGCATTGCTGAGCCCAGGAGGTGTAATATATGTGTCCCGTCCAATTCTGGAGCCCTGACAACTTCCTTCCCCTGGGTGGTGGGACAAGCAAGGCCACCATCCTCCTGACGCATGTGACTTAGCTCCATCAGCTGTCTATATAATTTATACCTGGTTGCCACCTCCAGCCACTGTGGGGCTTTGGTGTGCATGTGTTGGACAGGAGAGTGGGAGGAGAGAAAAACCACACAGATTCCTGCAGATCCCATTGATTCAAGCCTCGCTGTCATCAAGCACCTTACCTTACTCACTCCTGAAAGGTTCTCCATGAAGTCGGTAAGGAGCAAGTTCAAGGTCCAGCTCCGGAGCCGCCCCCCATGACCAGGAGGGCATGACCCTCAGCACCAGCCTGTTTTGTGGTTTTCATGAGCAGTTGCAGCATTGTTTGTCGGGTCACGATCACCTGGGTGTCTTATGGGAGAGCTGGGCAGCTCTTTGGGAAACCCTGGGGCACATTCCATTCCCCTTAGCTTCAGCCCATGGTAGAGTGAAGTTTGAGAAATTATCTTGTCCTTTTTTGAAAGCAGCAGGTCACATGGAGAAGGAATGGGCTTTTCCTCCTAGCCTTGGCCTGTGGTCTGCTACCTATCCATCAGGCTGAGCATCTGGGACTGAGATTTTAAAGGCCTGGACTCATGAGGCCTCCTTTAAAGAATAACTTAGTCCTGTCCTCTGCTCTCAGCTGTGGATAATTAAAGCCTTCTGAGCAGGTGGCTCTAGGTCAAATCCTGCTGCTCCTAATGAGCTGGTGGCAGGGCAAGTCATTTAGCCTCAATACAGGCCAGTTTCCTCATCTGTAAAATGGGCATAACATTGTCTGCTTTGCAGTGTTGCAGAGAGAGTGGGATGAGTTAATTCGTGGAGTCCTTAAAAGCTGCCCAAGAAATATTGGCTGATGCTACATCAGTGTGGTGCCTGTTGTTGGCTTGCTTGTTTGTTTCCACTCCTATAGTTATTGTGTACCTCCTCTGAGCCAGGCTGTGTGTTACATGAAATTCAGTGGCAACTGACAACAATGTAGTTCTAGCCCTCATTGACCAAAATGACTATTTTTACCTGGTTCTATATCACTGATTTTTGTATCTCTTAAAGATGAGTCTTTTCTAAATCTTAGTGGGAAGGTCATGAATGCTTACAAAAGTCAGACAAGTGCACATAGGTACAAGGGACATAAATTTGCAAACAAGTTCTTGCTTTTGCAAAGTAGTCAGGACCTCCTCTTGGTGCCAGGCTAAGAAATCCTAAAGATGGAATGAAGATAGGAAAGGTGCCTTCAGCAATTTATGCTCATTCTATTTTCCTCTTCCCAGCTTCCATGGGTGCCCAGGGAATGGTGAAATGCTCTCTTTAAAAGCCGAGTTGTTTACACTGACCATATTTACTCGCAACTTCTAATTATTGAGTCAATATCATTTTTCCTTCTCTCCTTCTGCCCCTTGGCTCACAAAGCAAGCAGCTGTATGAAACCTACCTGACTGTATCTCTTTATTCTATTTTACATTTCACTTGCACGAATAATTAAATTACAGAGGCCAGGAGGATCTAGAAGAGAGCCACTGTCTAGGCTGATGTGTTTGCTTCTTCTGCTAGCATTGGCACCTCCCTCTTCTCTTGACATAGCTTTCAGCCCCCCATGTCTTAGGTGAGCTTTCACTACACCTCTCTCACAATGTAAAAATTTTTTCAAAGTTTTCCTCCCTAGCTATGACCTGAGACATTGCTACAACCAACGTGGGAGGGTGAGAATTTTCTCCACATCTATGACCACCAGGGAGTTTCTGAACATACTGTGATTACAGGAACCAACCCTCTTATCGGCTCTCCCCATCACTGCCTGTGTGAGGCTTTCAGGCTCTGCCCTGCTACTGAGCACCCTGTACCCAGAAGTGAGCTTCCAAGCACTGAGCTGTACTCAGCAAACTGATTTGTTCGGTCATATCTCAGATGCCGTGGGCAGATGAGAGTGATAATACCTCCTCTGTTTTGCAATGGTGGACATGATTGAGATGGGAGATAAGGCGAGGGAGAGGTGTGGCGCAACCTGGAACCAACTCCCTGGACAGCAGTAAGGCCATACAAATCCGTTTTCTTGTTGAACAACATGTCCTATCTCCAGTAGTTGTCTTACCAATCACCCTGTAATTAACCATGCTAATAGCATTCTCTGCGGTGCTAGCGCTCAGTGCTCTCCTAGGACCCCTTAGGAACAATGCCCTGCAATTAGCAGCCAATGGTGACTCAGAGCTCCTGGCTGGATGGTGATGGTCCTCAGATACCATCCCAGGGCCTGCCCAATTCTGCAGAATTTCACCTGGGGCTCTTGCCATCCTGGAGTGAAGGGAACCTTCTGTTCCCCTTCGAGCAATTCCTCCTCCTGCCAAAAAATGTGGGCTCAGCAAACTGGTTTGTATTTGTACCTCTCTCTTTCTCCCCACAACAGAGCTTCTCAAAGCCTCAGTCTGTCTCTGGTCAGTTCACCTCTGGGTCCCCAGAAAGCCTGGTGCTGGGCTCAGCCTACTCCTGACCTGTGACAAATGTTGAATGAATAAATTCTAGAGAACAAACACACCCCAGCACTCCCCCGTGGGTGCCAGTTTATTTCGCAAGTCTACTTTCTATCCTGCTCCCACCTCCTTCCTAGGCCTAAGGACAAGTTGCAATCTATAAGCTGAAAGGAAGCTGAGCAGTTTAGTCCTGAGGTGTGAGTACAGCTCTTGCTGTGGGTGGATGAGATAAGGCAATAAAGGCTGGTGACTGTTGTCGCTTCCAGAGAACTCTGTAGGGCACTGTGCATAGGTGTTCTTAATGAACTGATGTCAGCCATTCACTCTGCAGACATGTGGGGGCTGCAGTACTGGTGAAGAGAGAAGTGGGGCAGGGTTGAAAGGGGGTGTCATGGGTGAGGGGGTGCCATGAGTTCAGCCCTGTGGTATTTCCAAATACTAGGAGCTAGGAGGGAAAGGCAGGGAGTAGATATAAAATAACACAAATATTTGTTGGTATATATCCATATAGACCTATATAAATTGTTTCTTTAATATACATGACCATTTTCTGAGCTGTTATTTGATGTGGTTGGTTCACTGATTGGAGTCACTGCAGGAAATAGATTCCAACTCAGATGGTCCAAAGGTCTTTAAGGAAGGGCCTGCTTTGGGGGATATTAAGGGCATGATCAGGGGATGACAAGAACCCCAGAAACTAGTAAGGTGTTGTGACTACCTCTAGGTCTGAAGGGGCACAGGAGGAAATGGGACATCAGGGCTCTATGAGGGTGGAGACCATGGAGCAGCACTGGCCACCAGGAGCTGGAGCCTTGGAGGGACATGGCCACTGCCTGCAAACACCACCTGAAGCAAGAAGAGAGAGGAACAGCTTGTCCCGTCCTCTTCCTGATTCTTTTGCTGGGGCATCCCATTGGCCAACTGGGAAGAGCCCATGGAGGTCTGAGTGTGCCATCCATGGGAGCAGCTTCATACAACACAGGGTCGGGCAAAGCAGGGAAGAGAATGGATGTGGGATACATGGCAAGTGGGGAGAGCAGCACAGTTGGGGGACAATGACATCATTGCCTGGTCCTGGGATGGAAGTCCCCCTTGGCTGTGTGAGTGATGCTGCTGGCTGTCCTCCTGTGTCACCTGCCTAGGAGATGCTAGTAGTACACAGTAGTTGCCACATTGGTTCCTTTAATCCATTATCTATTAACTGTAACACACTGACTATTACTTAGCTACTTTGATGCATCCTTTTATTTAATTCCAGTACGGTGCCTGGCACTAGCAAGATGCTCACTAAGTACTTCTTAAATAATGAGTAGGTGAATAAATTAATACATGAGTAAATAATTGGATGGATGTGAGTCACCTTTGGAGGGGGTACTATGAAACCTCTTTGACACCACTAGAAACTTGGGTTGTGAGAGGTTAAGAGAGTGGCCCAAGTCCATTTTATCACTCAATGCATTCCATAAATTAAGTTGTCCTTTGGTATCTATGGAGGATGTTCCAGGACCTCTGCAGACACCAAAATCAGCAGATGCTTAGGTCACTGATATAAAATGACATAATATTTGCATATAACCTATGCACAGCCTCCTGTATACTTTAAATCACCTTCAGATCACTTACAATACATACTACAATGTAAACCCTATGCAAATAGTTTCTATACTCTAGGGAGTAATGACAAGAAAAAAGTCTACACATGTTCAGTACAGATACAGCTTTTTTGAATGTTTTTGATACTGGTTTGGTTGAATCCACAAATGTGGAACCCATGTACACACAGAACCCTGTGTGTATTGAGACTATAGACTATCTGTTGAGCACTCACTGTGTACCAGTGGTGTTACATTTGACTGGAGGAGAAAAAAAACCACAAACCTATATATCCTGTATAATATCTAAGTGCTACAGATGAATGAAGTAGACTAGAGGGACAGGGAGCCCTGTGCCCAGCTTTTTTTTTTTTTTTTTTTTTTTTTTTTTTTTTGAGACGGAGTCTCACTCTGTCGCCCAGGCTGGAGTGCAGTGGCCGGATCTCAGCTCACTGCAAGCTCCGCCTCCCGGGTTCACGCCATTCTCCTGCCTCAGCCTCCCGAGTAGCTGGGACTACAGGCGCCCGCCACCTCGCCCGGCTAGTTTTTTTTGTATTTTTTAGTAGAGACGGGGTTTCACAGTGTTAGCCAGGATGGTCTCGATCTCCTGACCTCGTGATCCGCCCATCTCGGCCTCCCAAAGTGCTGGGATTACAGGCTTGAGCCACCGCGCCCGGCCGTGCCCAGCTTTTTAGAGTGTTGACAAGGATAGCCTCTGTCACAAGGAGGGACATGGGAAGTGAGACCTGAGGGAGGTGAGGACATGTCATGTGGCTTTCTGGGACAAGAGCCTTCCTGGAGGAAGAGAGTGAGTGAAGAGGCTTCGAGTAGAAGTGTGTCTGAGGGATTTGGGAGAAAGCAAGAAGACCAATGTGGCTTGGGCAGGTGTAACTGGTGCTGCTCTCTGCCCAGCAGCTGGAGGGATGTCCTGTAATGCCAGTCTGATGCCATCTTTCCCCAGTTGGAACCCTCTAATGACTTATCCTTTTACTCGGAGTGCAGGCCAAACTCCTACCTGGCCAGGCCTACTTGGCAAAGCACGATCCATTCTACCCAACTCTCTGAGGCTCACCTTCCTCTGTGGCTCCCCACCTGACTGCCCCGCGGCTACACTTGCCTTTGACTGTCAAGCCTTTGCCCTGGTCATTCCTGCTGCTTGGAACACTTGTCCTGGCTCTTCAGCTGCCACTCCTGAGAACGGCGTCTTCTGACTCCCACTCCTGAGAAGGCTGTCCCCAGGCTCTCGCAGTCTATCGTGGCACCCTTTTTGGTTTCTTCTTACTTGACATTATTATCTCCTATTACCTGGTGGCAGAGGAAGGAAAGAATGGGAACGGAGTGACCCAGAAAATTTGCCCCAGGATGATGGGAGTATAGGAGAAAGAGAGGGAGAAAGATGGAGAGAAGAGAGATGTCACTACCAGGTAATTCCACATCACTCTGCCTCACTGTGAGTGTCTCGAAGGAAGGAACCTCATCAGTCTCATCAGTTTTGTTCTTAACAGGGAACAGCGCTGAGGGACATCTGTAGTCACCTGAGTATCTTCTGTGCTTGGAGCAGTGCCGGGCACACAGCAGCTCTTCAGTAAATATTTATTGAATAATGAGTGAATGAGTGAACCAGCGAGCGACCTTTGTTTGAGACATCAGAATGAGACTAGCAAGAACATATTATCCTTTTCCTTGATCTTTTGACCTTACAGGCTTTCTTGTGAGACTTCAGGCTTCCCAGAGAAGATTTAGGCCAAACGTCTACACTCAAATGTCCACATTTGTTGACCAGAAGAGAAAATCTGTGGGGATGCCAGGTGGAGAGGTTGGGGAAAGCTTTCTTTTGCACTCTCTCCATATTTTCATCAAAAAGACGTTTTATGCAAGTTCTCCCCAGTGCCAGGAGCTCCTAGAACCCTGGGCAGCCCTTGAGGGCTGATTCTTGTTGGCCACACCGCAAAATCTGCTGCCAGCACTCTTGTTGTGACATTTTTCCTTTTAGCAAATGAATTAATGAACAAGAAACCACCCACTCATAGAGCCTAAAGCTGACTCGAGTTTGTGCTTTCTACCTGGGAAGCTTTGAGAAATCCAGATTCTCTCACCTCCAGGGTGAGAGGTCCCAGATCCAAACATCTAAGCTTAGATGGGGACGGGCTTGGCATCCTGCCTTTAGAACAAGATTCCCAGTTACTTTAATATACTTGGTCTGAGCACCATACTCTGAGGGTCACACACTGGGTCTTGGGCCCCAGGCTTGGTTTTGGGTATGAAGAGGTGGTGTATGTGTGTGGTGTGTGTGTATCAGTGTGTGTGTGTGCAGTCTATATATCTAGGCAAGTTTTTAATGTCTGATAAAGGTGTCTGATAAAGTCCCATCAGAACACTGGCATAGAAGTCTGCCGTCATCAGCCTTATCCTATCACTTTCAATTATAATGCCTTTCCTGTCCTTTAAATTTTCTAATAGGGCTCTGTGGTAGATGGGGCAAGCATGTTTCTTGTCCCCATTCTACAGAGGAGGACGCAGTTCTGAAGTTAAATGGTTTCAAGTCTCAGGATCCTCTCACCAGGGACTCTGCAGTCCACCAATTTCCCCTATACTCATGGGGAACCATGTCATGACATGCTGGTGGCAGAAGGAGAAAGGGCAAGGATGGAGACAACTCAGAAAATCTGTCCCACAATGGAAGTATAGGAGAGAGAGACAGAAAAAGGGAGGTGAAGAGAAGAGAGGGATCGCACATAGGACGGTCCATCACCTGGAGTCCAGCCTGTGTATTTCAGAGAAAGCAAAATACCAAGAAACCTCATGCGCTGAGAAGGAAGTCCTGGGATCAAGACGAGCCTTGGTTCACCTCTCAGTGCTGTCCCCCAACTCTCTTGTCTTTGGCAGCACATCTCAGCCTGCGGCCCAAACAAATACCCCTGAGGAGGCTGGGCTCCAGAGAAGCCGGTATTTACACACAATCTCTGTTTTGGAAGTAATTAATCTTCGAATGTAGGAGCCCCTTTGTGGTGGAAAGCGCACACTGACACTTTTGTGTAAACACCCAGCTTAGCATATTGACAAACTGGTGGCTGTTACTTTGATCCCGGGCTGCCGGCTCTGAAAAGGCAAGCCAGCTCCGGGCTGCCCCACCGGGCACAAAGGCAGCTCTAATCCCCTCTACACTCCTCTGCAATCCATATTTAGAATTCGGAGTCTTTATTTTCTATATCCACTTAAGCTCTGCTTGGAGTTTGTTTAGTAACCTTCTTCCTTCTTCATGCTCGCTGGTGACTCAGAAGTTCGTTTTCTTAGCAAGGCATGCAGCAAAATGCCAAAGTAGCAAATGACCCGAATGAAAACCCTTAAACTCACATAGATTTAATCACTGCAGCAAATTGGAACCATTTGTGGTCAGGTTTTGATGGTGATCTATAAAGATTTCTGCCATTCTCCCCTCTGCTTTCTTTTTAAGTGGCTTAGTGAAGGTTAGTGAGAAAAGGAGACACTGATGCCAAGGTCCGTGGGGTGGGGAAAAGGGACACTTACATCGTTTGTCATCAGCTCTCAGGACATCTGTAGTGTCTTCCAATAGCATGGGGCAAATTTTGGGGGTAGCCAGCAACTCTCCCACGCATCACAGTAGCCAGGACTGTGCAATCCAGAAGACAGGGAGGTTTCATTGCTAGAGTTTCTGCTGAAGGCTTGGGGCCCTCTTAAGAAAATATTGTGTTTTGTGACTTTTGTCGCCTCCAGATACCCTAATAAGGTAAGGGAAAGGTCGGTGCATTTTTTTTTTTCATGAACAAAGAAGAAATCGAACCCGATCTGTTATGATTTCTCCTTAAGCAAACCAAACAGAGAGAGCTTTAATGAAGACGCCGATCTGGGACTGAGGCTGACCCAGGCAGTGCCATGAGAGTGTCAGATCTGTTTCTGATAAAATCGACATTGAAGTTTTGAAGAATGAATCAGAAAGGAAGTTCAATTCTATTTCATGACTGGGCTGAACTAAATAGAAGGGGAAAGCTCATCTGTAATTAAAGGGATGCTTTTCTTAAATTTTTTTTTTCTGCAACATTTTTAGAAATTTCTAGAATTTGGATTGCTCTCAACAATCAGTTTTCAGGGTTCTGTTTGATTTCTTGAGAGCAGATGGGAAAGCAAATTTGCAGACTTCGGCAACAAATTTCACCGAACAAATGATGGAAAAAGTTACCCAATAGGGTCCTTTCCCCAACCTCCTTTTTTTTTTTTTTCTCTCCGTCTCTAGTTTCTATGATTATAGTTGGAGAGAAAATTCAGGCTGAAAGAAATTTGATATTTATTTTCTGCGAACTTTAATAAAGAAAGTGGTGGGTTCAGGGTTTTTTTTTAAGGCCCTTTGGACAAGTCAATTTTTAATTTTTTAAAATAGCACCTTTTGGCATAAAGCTGCCGGTGTGTGATTTATGGAACTGTGAAGGGGTTGTGCTGAGAGCTGTTCCCGGCAGGTTGGTGAGAGACTTTGAAGAGGCTTTTGACTCTGGGAACCTACTCTTCATAGGACCTGTGTTCACCCAGGCAGGCCTTTTAAAATGTTTCGTTCCCGAGCCTTCGCTTGAAGTCCCATGTTTGTTTGCGTTTGTGGAATCCCTTTCCTTTCTTCAACATTCTCAGATATCCTCGGTTTAGGCCCAGTGATCAGCCATAATCCACTCCAGCCCTGCCTAGGAATAGTCCACTTTGTTCATAAGCACATAACATAACTTCAGCCCCCAGGGACTCTGTTGTGAAATGGAATCCCAGATGCTCCAAGATGTCTTGGAAGATAAGCACAGCTCTAATCCCAGGGTCACCCCGGCCCTGAAGGAGCAGGAGTTCACCTATACATCACGACATCGTTATCAGCCGGAGACCCCAAGCAGCCACAACCCACCACATTTTCCACAGGGTTTGGCGGTGTTAAGAAAATACCCTCTAGCACGGTGTTATTTTAGGCTGAAACAAAAGTCGACATGAATGGCTGGGGGGAACAGAGAGGGCATTGTTCTCCCTGCGGCTGGGTGCTCAGAACTGGCCTGAAACTGGAATCCAACAAATGGAGAAGTAAATGCCATCACGTACAAATGAGCTCTCGAATGTCCAAGGGATCAATGGAGCACAGAGGGCGGCCGGGCCAAGGATTTTGCCAGGCCCCAGGTCATGGGAAGTTTGGTTTCCAGAGGACAGACGGAAAGTGCCACCTGATTTGCAGTGGTATGACAACTGCCTTCTAGGGGAAGCCACCTGCTCATGAGAAATAGGAGAACCAAATATCAGGGTCTGGCTTTGGGGGCACACTGACTGGGGCATGCCAGGCACTCTTATTAGCCCCTCAAGCAGATTGTCCCATTCAATCTTCCCAGACACCCTACAAGGTGGGTACTATCGTATGTCCCTTTTACAGATGAGGAAACTGAGGCAGAAGGTGGTAGACTTTCCCAAGGCCACATGACTGGAGGTTGGAGGACCCATGATTTAAAGCCGGGCAATCTGGTTCTAGAACCCACATCCCTTTCATCTGTGCCTGATCGTCTTATTCTCCTTTTCCTTCTCCCTGTGTTTCTTATGCTTGGCACCTGGGTGATGTGGCAGGTGCTGTCAGTACCCTGCACAGAAGCCCTCAGCTCTTACTGTGTCAGTGTGAACTGGTAGCCCAACTTTCATCTGCCAGTATCTGCATGCTTTTGCTTGAGGGCTTTCTTTTGCCGTGGGAGTCTACTCTGCCCATTTTTGCGACAGACCAGAAGTGCCAGGAAATGAACACTGTAGAAGTGCTGGGAAATTCGCAACCAATGACAGTGTTTCAATACCACCGTTCCCTTGTCTATCTGGTGGGAAAAATCTGAGGTGGGTGTTTTACGCTGATCCCCAGAGTTCTCTCCTGTGGTTGAGCCCACAGTAGCGACCTCCTTGAAAATGTATGTTTTAGTGGCTCCTTTTTCTTCCTGGCCTCACATCCTTACTCCCCAGCAGTCATCCTGAGATTCCCTTCTTAATATCACCTTCTTTTTCTTTTTTCCTTTTTTTTTTTTTTTTTTTTTGACACAGTCTCGCTCTGTTGCCCAGGCTGGAGTGTAGTGGTGCGATCTTGGCTCACTGCAATCTCCGCCTCCATGGCTCAAGCTATTCTCCTGTCTCAGCCTCCCAAGTAACCGTGCCACCATACCTAGCAATTATTTTGTATTTTTAGTAGAGACAGGATTTCACCATGTTGGTCAGGCTCCTCCCAAACTCCTGAGCTCAAATGATCATCCTACCTCAGCCTCCCAAAGTGCTAGGATTACAGGCGTGAGCCACTGTGCACAGCTATCTTCATTTAAATCCTCATCTATAGAACAGCTTCTGGAGGAACACAAGACAAGCCTGAGGTTCGTACCTCTGTGAGATTATTTGATTAATGTCTGTCACCTTCATAAACCTATGAGTTTAACATTGTATTCCTGGGGCCCAGGTGAATGCCTGGCTCATAGTAGGTGCCAAGTAAATACCTATTAAATGAAAGGATTTGAAGTAGAAAGTCCCTTTCTATCAAACAGAAGTTTATACTTTGATAGTTCTCTCATGACATTATTTTACATTTAAAGCAATTTTATTTATTTATTTATTTATTTAATTTATTTAGAAACAGGGTCTCTCTCTGCTGCCCAGTGCAGTGGTACAATCACAGCTCACTGCAGCCTCGACCTACTGGGCTCAAGTGATCCTCCTGCCCCAGCCTTCTGAGTAGCTTGGACTACAGTAGCATGCCACCATGCCCAACTAATTTTGTAAATGAATAAAAATTATTCTTTCGGAGATGAGGTCTTGCTATGTTACCCAGGCTGGTCTCAAATTCTTGGCCTCAAGCCTCCTGAGTTACTGGGATTGCAGGCATGAGCCAGTGCACTTGGCTAAAGTAATTCTATTTAAAGTAGTTTCATTCTTCATTGAGGAGCTACTTTGTGGGAGGTTGGAGATCCCCTTCCTATTCCTCTTCTGTCTCGCCTAGAGTTAGGATGAACCAGCTTCTCTATTAGGGTCAGATTAAGACCTTTGGAAGTTGTTTCAGAGACTGGCCAGCTTTTACCAAATCTTTGTCCTCTTCCTAGACCATATTTCTCAGTTTCCTTTGTAATTAGCTGTGTCACGTGACTGAGTTTTAGCCAACGGAATTTGAGCAGATATATATACCATTTCCAGCCCAGCCCACAAACATCCCTCACTGGCAATCTTCTGTGCTTCCCCCTTCTGTGGGCTAAGGCCAATGAATGGCCCACATTAAATACAGCAGAGAACACCATACAAAAAGTCTAGGTCCTGGAGTTGCTGCTTGGAGGACAGCTACACATTAACCAGTAACAGTCATTTTGGACTTTACTAGTAAGAAATTTTCTATTGTATTTTAACCCTCACACATTTTGGGGCTTGTTTGTTACAGCAGCTGATGTGATCCTAATACTGAAGCTCTAGGTACTAAAAAGAGTTAATGTTCTTTGCTTCTTCCCAGTTGTGTATAAAATAAGTATTAAATGTGTCCAACACAATTCCAATTTCCCTATGATAGCTACTCTCACTAAAAAACAAATCAACTAGCAAAGTCTTAATTATTTTCAGTACTAACAGGGTAGTGTCTTGCTTTACTGGCACTGTACGTAAATACTTATTTGGCCTCCTAGATGATCCCACAAGCTGTTTTACTGGAAAGGACATGTCTAATAGGCTGGTGCACAGAAACCTGCTCCATCCAATAACCTTGGGTTGACCAAATGGTTCAAGGGCACTGCTGTTTTCCATAGAGGTTCAAGGACATTGCTGTTTGCTACAGAGGTTTAGGCAGCAGTACCTGGCCTCTTATGGGCTCCAGGACCAATGAAGGTGGGTTTGAGGATTAAAGACAGAGAAGTGCTGATCCCTCGGACCTGTCTTTCAGCTTCCAAGCTTTGGAAATGTTTTCCTAAGCTTCCATGGAACCCAGAGGGAAACACAGCCATGCAACCACTAGAAGGCTCTGTGGCCAGTCTCCTCACCAGTTGCTACTTTTCTTGAGAGAAGCTGGGCATGTTGGGAAGCTGGTGATTCTGGAACCAGGTGGAGATTAGGGTTTGACTCTTTGATCTGTCTTCTCCTTGTCATTATCCCCATTTTATAGATAATAGTTGGGGACTGATTCCTGAACCTACACCTTGACCCCAAATCAAGCCATACTTATGTAGTGAGATGTGATCCATTCAGAGGCAATGGTCTGGGTAGAGAGTGCTATAGGGTGCTTAGCAGCATGGGCCTTCCCAGGCTTGCAGCATGGCTCTGCCTCCATGGGCAAGTTACTCAGCCTGTCTGTGCCCATGGCTTCATGTGTGAAATGGGATTATGAATAGTATCTATGTCAGGGGCCCGTTGTGAGACTGAAATGAGGTGATGCCTGTGCATTTATGACAGTTCCTGCAGACAGTATGCCCCTATACTTCTTATTGGAAGTCTATGGGGATTATCAGACTCCATCCTTGTGGTAAACAGCCCTGCAGCTTCTCCAAAGAAGGAGCAGGCGACAGTGGTCTGAAGATATGTTTGGGGCCTAGCCTGTGAAGAGAATGGTCACTGGGGTGGGGGTACATTTGGAGCCTTTGCAGTCTCAGGAGACCACAAAGCAGCACTCCTTTGACCTATGGGGTAGACACTTGATGCTCTGTCTGAGGGGTGAGCCTCCATCACAGGAAGGCATGGGTCTTTCATTGGACCCTCCTTCCAAAGGCACAGTGACTGCTGAACAAGAGAGAGGAGCCCTTTGCTGGTTTTTGGGCTTAAAGAAGCTGTTTCTAGGAGGAGGACTGGGGAAAAACCCAGGAGATTCTGGTCTGAGTTGATCACCCATGCCAGAGGAAACATAGCATTCCTTATGGTCAAGGACCTGGCCTTTAGCCACACATACCTGACTATGCATTCCATACATCCACATAAGCAAGTCTTTAACTTCTCTTCTCCAGTTTCTTAGCTGTAAAATGGGACTGTTGATAGTACTTTCCTCATAGGACAGCTGTGAGGACTGTGTGGGATGATGACGTCCATATAAACACTTTGCATCATGGAAGCAGTTAATGTATCCCTGAATACATTTTTTCCTCAAGTGTAAAACTGGCGTAAGGCTTAAAGGATTCTAGCAGTATAAAATGTTATGCAGTGAAGAGTAACTCTTTCCTACTCTTGACCCCTTAGTCACAGAGGGCATCTACAGAGAAGACACTGGTTATCAATGTCTCGTGTAAAATGCCAAAGATGGTCTCCATATACCAACATGGAAATTATATATATATATATATACATGCATACACACACACACACATATATAGCAATTTTTGATCTACAAAAATGAGAGTTTCATATGGTTCAATCTAAATGGTATGTGTGTGTATAAACAGTGGTAGCCTGCTATATACACTGTTTACATCTTATTTATTTTTTAACATACTAATATCTTTTAGAGAATATTCCATGCCACTACTTACAGACATTTCTCATTATTTTCAACAGTTGTGAAGTCTTCCAGCATGAAGGCTTACCTTCTTTTATTTAACTCTTGGTGAATAATACCTGGGTTTTTGTGTGTGTGACATTTTTGGAGGAGGAAAGGAAAGTCGTGCATTCAGGCATTCTCCATCCCCCAGACCCCAGGCCAGCCCCCAGCCTCCAGCACCTGTTATTTCTTCTCTGTTCAGTAATTCCCTGGAGTGCACATTTTTCTCATTGCAACTGCACTAGACCCAAGTTTTGGGTTCCTGCTCTGTGCCTAAACATGCCTTAGATCTCTTCATAACTCAGCTTGTAAGTTGAGGCCTCTTAATTTGGCCCACAGGACTCTTTAACGCCCTTTAAACCCCGTTAAACCCATGTAATGAGTTTCCCCTTGCTGTGCTCCTGGCCGTGAAAGCTGAGAGCCGGGGCTCAGGCCTCCCACCTGTTCCAGAGATTAGGCTGTGCTGCAGAGACTGTGGGGCCGGAGGGAAGGGACAGGGGTCAGCTGTGAAGCGGGACTTCTGGTTGCAGTGGGTGTGTGGGTGCTCTGAGGCCATGGGCAGGCATTCACTGGGAGTGTCAGAGCTCAGAGCATTAACCTGTGGTGGCTGGGGACAGTTTCAGCACCCAGTGTTCCCATGGTGTGTGGCGGTGTGTGGGCCACTTTGCGTGGAGCAGGGGAGTGGGTCAGAGCTGTCAGGGGTCTGCTGGGATGGGACGCAGATGCTCGAGGTGGCTTCCTCTCTTTAGAGAATCTGGGGGCACAGAGATGTCTGTGTAATGAGTCTTCCTAAAATGCCGTCCTCAGCATGTCAGCATTGTTACAGAATCTTCTTTCCATGGCTATGAGGGATGTCTCCTGGTTTACATGTGTGGGGTCCTGCCTCCTCCTTTAGCTCTCACACACAGAGTCTGCGTGACTAGGGAGGGCTGACTCTACAGTTCCCACTTCCAGCTCCCTGCACGTGACCCAGGACTAGCCAATCAGAGTATTCAAGGCTGCTGCCCATCATGATTGGTTCAGGGGGTAGTCCCTGCCCAGCCTGTGATTGGTTAAGGGGTGGGCCCATGACCCAGGTCTGGCAAATCAGAATATTTAATCCATCGGCCATAGTCGCTGTTTTAGAAACAGACGCATAGTTCAGTGGTGGGTCAAAGAAATTCGATCCCGGAATACTATGTGGGAATAATTAGGAAAGAGATACACTCTTTCCATGGAGGTAACTGGAGGTGAGAATGCCAGCTTAGAGGTTGGAGGCCAGCTTGTCACCATGAGAGAAAGCCTGCTTGACATGGCTTAGACAGAGGAGAACAGGGGCTAGAGAGAGAAAAGGCAAGATTGAGGCTGCTGATATCCTTGAGTATCTGGATCCACCCATACCTGAAGATGTATATTTACATGAACAGATACACCTCTCTTTTTTACTTAAATCATCTTGAACTGAGTTTGTGGATTTCTTTCAACTCAGAGGTCTAACTAAAACACATCACCCACTACAGATACCACATTCTAAAATACGACTTTCAGAGTGGCCTCAGCCTACCTCTCCTTCCTTTCCTCTCTGGGCAACCTTCCTTCACATAGCACTAGAATTTGCCTTTGACACATCCCGCATCCCGCTTTCAGTTCATTGTTCAGTCCTTTCTCTCTACATTGTAAGTCATTTCCCACTCCTTCTCAACAAGTCATTGCCAGCTAACATTTGGCTCCTAAGGCTCTCAGTCTGGGGAGAGCACAATGTTCTTAACACACAGGAGCTTGTCGTCCAGTTGAGGGTAGCTTTGCACAAAATGCATGCTCAATAAAGAACAAATGAAGTAATTGAATGAATGAGGAAGTGGGTCAAAGAGAGAGAAGGTGGGCTTATATTAATAATGTTTATATCCATCCAAGACAGACTTAGCTAGTTTCCAAATGAGAGGGACAGACAATCCAGCGTTCTGGGAAGGATCAGGAATACGAATGACAGGCACTAGGAAAGATTTGGAGGAAGCTGCCGGTAGAATGTCAAGCTAAAGCTTTAAGATGCTTCTTATGGGCAATGGACATCCACTGAAGGTTTAGGAATGTGCGCGTCACGTGCAAAACTGTGTTTCAGAGATGCTAAGCAGACAATGGTAAGAGGGCTGGATTGGACAGGAAAAGACCAGTGACAGATGAACTAACGATGGGGGGATTTGAAATACATCCTCTGAGGGTTGATGTGAGCCTGGCATAGGGGTCGATAGAGATAGATCATGGGTGGCTTTGGGGAGCTTCCTAGGTTCCACTCTTAAAAACTCTTCTTTAGTAGGTCTGAAGTCGGGCATGATGATCCTCATTTCTAAAAGAACTCACAGAAGATTCCAGTGTACGCTTGTGTCCTAGGGTTAGGGTTCATGGGTACCAGAAGGGTGATGGGAGAAAGAGAGACATATGAGAGAGTCATGGGTTTGGAGGGAAAATAGCAAGCCTCCTATTTTTAAAAAAACGTTAAAGAAATGGCAGCATTTTGGGAATTGGTAGGATGTTCATGCGTAAACCCCCAGCACATCCATGAAGAAAGACACATAGCTAGAAGTCAACAATACTGGAAACCAGATCGGGAGGCTGTTCTTGTAGAGCTGGTGGACTCATCAGAATTAGTCGTCAATAGATTAAAATAGGAAAATATCATAAAATGCTGGATTTCTGAATTTTGTGGAAAAGTTAGCAGATCTGCCCTGTTGGAGCCACCTTCCCACGTGGTATCCCTAGGTCGGAGCTGAGATGTGGCTGCTCCTCTTAGCAGGAGTCTGTGCTCTCAGCTTGTCACGGTTTCCATCATTCCCTAATAACTCACACACAACCCATGTGGTTCATTGACATTACCTGCCTGGCATCTGTTGGCATTTATAATAGTGACCCCCAGTGTCCTCACATGTGGGGATAAGCATGTGAGTGAGAAGGCAGCAAAGGACCTAAAATGTGACCCTGAGAGGTTGAGTAAAACAAAGTCTTGGATGCCCTAGAAAAATAAAGGCTGAAGTTAACAGTGTCAAGGGAGCAGCTCTGATCGTGAGTAAATGATTATTTCACTAGTCCCAGTTTCTTCTTCTTTGTCTTTTTTTTTTTTTTTTTTTTGAGACAGGGTCTCACTGTCACCCAGGCTGGAGTGCAGTGGCGTGATCTCGGCTCACTGCAACTTCTGCCTCCCGGCTTCAAGTGATTCTTGGATTCTCATGCCTCCCGAGTAGCTGGGATTACAGGTGTACATCATTGAACCCAGCTAATATTTGAATTTTTAGTAGAGACAGACTTTTGCCTTGTTGGCGAGGCTGGTTTTGAACTCCAGACTTCAGGTGATCGGCCTGCCTGGACCTCCCAAAGGGCGGAGATTACAGGCATTCACCACTGTGCCCAGCCTCAATTTCTTATTTCTAAAGAAGGCGTAATAATATCTGTTAAAAGGGCTGATAGATGCTTCAGATGTCTTAATGCTTGTGAGACTCACTTATGGCTTAGAAAGGGCTACAGAGCAGTAAGTTATTGCTGTGAGAGGTGGGTGGGATATCCCAAGGAGGATAGGTTTGCATCCCACTTCTGCAACTGACTAGCCGTGTGACATTGAACTAGATAGTTGATCTCCTTCAGACTAAACGTCCTCCACTGTAAACTGGGACAATGATGGCCACACATCAGGGCTGTTGGGAAGATAAAATGAGACACAAGAGAATTTCATCTTCTGTGGGTGTTAGGTTCTGAGAGCCACCACATAAGCCAAAAATAGTGTACTTTTAAAATTATCATTGCAAATTATTAAAAATTGTCTTGAGCAGTTTTGAGGATAGACATAAAACATGTACAGTGATGGACACTATATAAATAGTGTAAATACCAAATACACTTCTGTGGAATGCCAAGTATTTTCAAGTAAAATTATTTGGCTAAGCTCACATTGAAGATTCATGTATACTTACTAGCGGCTTCCCTAAATAGGTGAGCAACACTTGAAAACTTCCTGCAGGACTTTTGGGCTCCTGACTGAATACTCTGTATGCTCTCACCAGGTGATGGTTTTAGGAGGTCATTAAGAGGCTTCATAGTTGCAAACAAAATCTTTGAAAGAAACTGTTGGGGTTACATAATGCTTTGTAATAGCTTTGACAGTCAAGAATAGTTGACTTAATTAATGTTTTATTTTAGAGAATATCATTTTAAATGCATGAAGCACAGTTAAATGAAGTGCTTACCATATACCAGATACTTTTCTAAGTGCTTTCATTGTGTTACTTCACGCAATCTTTGCAATGACTCTGTGAAGTAGGGGCTTTAATTATCCCCATGAAGGCATTGAGGCATGCCATATTAAAGTAAGGTCACATAGCTAGACAAGAGCAGAGCCACACCTGAGCCATCACTGCTGGGACTGCTGGGTCCCATATCCTGATTTTAGTCACATACCTAATTGCAGCTTGAAGCAGTGTGGAGGGAATTGTTTGAATGTGTGAAGTATTTGGAATGTATTAGATGGAAAAGTATGTGTTTAAATAGGTGAAAGTGATTGCGCCCTCTGTAGACCCTGGGTATATCATCTGTTGCCAAGGGATAGGGAATGCCTTGGTTTACACATCAAAGCTCCTGCACATAGGAAGGAGTCCTTTGCGTGGTGGAGAATTTGGTTACTGTCTCAATGAGAGCTAGTTTAGGGGCTCAAGGAAAAATCCCAGGAGGCTGGAGGTCTCCCTGGAGGTGCAGATGCTCCAGAAAGGACAGTGACTCTGAGTGACAACTTTCTATTTGTGGCTACTCATTCTCAGGTCATGAACATCACGACCTTGGGGGGAAGGTGTTCCTGGGGTTGTGGGGCTTGGGAGAAGTACCAGGGAGACACACAAAACCTCTCGCTACAGACTGAAGCTGGTGCTTCACCAAAAACAAGGAGAGTAGGAGAGCTGTTGGGTATGTCTTTGGGTCTTTGCATCACGGGAGGGTGAAGTGAGCACAGAGAGACCTCCAAGGGGCTAAGGTACAGAGGGGCCCTGCATGCTGGCTCACCACTGGGAAATATGGACATTTTTACAAACAATGGATGACTCTCAGCTCCCTCCTGAAGGTCACTGTTTATGTTGGAAACTTGGTTGTTGTAGCTGAGGTTGCTGAACCTCAAATGAACCACTCTTTTATGAAGTAAAGAGTTGCATTGTCTTTCTTCCAACCCACAGTTCTCAGAGGTGAATTGTGCTCTCTTCATCCTCTACGATCCCCAATACATCCCCTTATCGCATCACACATTGGACTTTCTTCTCTGAAAGTGCAAGAAGGCCCATGATGCTGATATGACCCTGGAAAAGGCAACCTGGTTAAGACCAGTGGCAGTTTTTAAACTATAGATCCCAGATTCTGTGACTCTCCTCCCATCAAGAGATAGAGTCCCTTAAATCTGGTGAAGCTAGGGACTACTTTGTCTAACAGGGGCTGGTGGAAGCTATACCATGTGACTTCTGTTGTGAGGACAGAAAAATGCTATGCAGCTTCCTCCTGGTCCTTGGGACTTTTCTTTTGGGGTAGCCAGACAGGTGCAAGGAGTTTGACTACCCTGAGATCATCATGTTGGGGAGGCCACATGCAAATGCTGAGATTGCTCAGATCGGCAGCCCAGCTGTGCTTCAACTGTAAGCCATGTGGATGAGCCTTTTGGGAGGTTCAACCCCCTCAAGCCCTCAGATGTGTGCAGTCCAGCTGACAGTTGATTGCAACTTCACAAAAGACCCCCAGTGAGAAGAACCTCCCAGCTGAGCCCTTTCCAAATTCTTGACCCACAAAGTTGTAAGCAAAATAAAATTGTTATTTTAAGCTGCTGGGTTTTGGATACAGTGTGTTGTGTAACAGTGGTAACTGGAACAGGACCAAAGCTTCCTGAGAACCTTCTGGAAATCTAGAGATGGAATATAGACAGGGAAAAGGGCTCCAGGAACAAACAATACCAACATCTTCAAGTGTGCCTGACTTGGAAGGGCTGAGTGGACTGAAGTGCATGGAGGGGAGGAAGCTTTTGTCTCATGCCTCCTGAGTTAGCAGCCTTCCTTGAATTGCACTCAGGGCATCTTCCCAGAGAAAGCCTGAGGCTTCAAGAATCTCCTGACTCACTGGTACACTCAGCACATCGGGTATAGTCTAGGGGTACAGGGGGAAGCCTGGCTCTCCTCCTCACCTAGCAGGCCTAATTAGGCGATATGTCCTTGGTAAGGCAGTATTGACCCATGGTTAGATGACTGACTCTGGCTTCAGACAGATCAGGTTCAAATTCCAGCTCTGCTGACATACCTGTGAGCCCATGGTTGAGTAATTTACTCCCTCTATACTTTACTTTGCTCTCCTATAAAGTGGGACTCATAGATATGCCTACCAAGTATATGGCTAGGTAGAGAATTAAATTAGATTGTAAATAGCAAGAGTTTAGCACATATAATAAACGCTGGACACTATTTGTTATTATTTAATTCACCATGCTGAATTTAGGGATCTGGTTCTCAAGCTTTTAGGATTAGAAACTCAATTGTATGGGCCAAGGGAGAATGAAATAGTCTCACATTAACCAGAATGGAGTCTGATGTGTAAACCTGAATGTTTATAAACTAAATGACAATCAGAAATATGGCTATCCAACAATGTGGTATGGTCACATGGGCAAAGCAGTGTACTCTTTTACTTGTGGGAGGACTAATTTTAATGGGAAGGTTACTTTGGAGAGTACACAGTGGGAAGAAATAGGAGTAGAATCTCAACTAATCTGAGGCCTCTCACCTCTCCAGAGAGACTTCTAGAGGGAAATGCAGTGTTCAAGTCTGCCAAGCCCCGATGTCCTCCCTTTGGGACCCACAACCTTTTGACTGCATAGGTTTTCTTTTTCTGTGATCTAAGCCAGCATGGCCCAGATTTTAGTCATTTCTGTTGGGAGATAATTCTCCATGGACCTCTCCCATTTCTGCGTCTTGCAAGGGAGGTACTAACTGGCTTTTGTCATCTCTGCAAGGAGAGCAAGAGATGCTGTTTGTACAGCAAACAGCTTTGGAAGATGGAGATAGTGTCTGCCTCCAAAACAAAGGGCAGGCATATTTATTGCCCATTATAAAAGATTCTGGTTCCCTAAGCTATGGGTTTCTCTTCCATGAGGCAACCCTCTGCATGTACAAAAATCCATCTGGCCATCTGCATCACTCCTGTGCGTTTCAGAACAATAGGAACTTTTGCAAATATGTGGTACTCACACAATTTGCTGAGCCATAAGTAATCGAACTCTTTGTCTCTGACCCCAAAGTCTTGTGTCTTCTGCCAGCATCCATGAAACTGGCAAGTGAATTTAACTTGCAGGTAGGATGAAATTTCAGATCCTTTCAAGTTCTGAACTATTCCCATCCACTCTTTCTGATTTTTTTGGCATGTCTGCAGAATACCTATGCAATTACTACTTTATATGTCTATAAATCAGACCTCTCTTTGAAATTGTTGATTTATTTAAAAAGAAAACTTTATAGAACAACAGTCTTTCCCCTCTTATCTGTGGTTTTGCTTTCTGAGGTTTCAGTTACCCACAGTCAACCATGGTCCAAAAATAGGTGAGTACAGTACAAGAAGATATTTTGAGAGTGAGATGACATTCATATAACCTTTATTACAGTACATTCTTATACATGTTCTGTTTTATTGTTGATTATTATTGTTAATTTCTCACTGTGTCTAATTTATAAATTAAACTTTATCACAGGTGTATGTATAGGAAAAAAACAGTCTACATAGTCTACTATCCATGGTTTCAGGCATCCACTGGGGATCTTGGAACATATTCCTCATGGATAAGGAGGAACTACTCTACCTTAAATTAAAAACCAGTTGCTACTTCATAAATCTAAACTCAAGATAAGTACAAGATAAAAAAAAGAGTACACATTGTATGACTCTATTTTTATGGAGTTCTGGAAAACACAAAACTATAGGGACAGAAAACAGATTATTGGGTGTCAGGGGCTAGGGAAGGGAGGAGAATTGACATCAAGGAGCATGGGGGAGGTATTTTGATGGTGGAAATCTTCTTTATCGTAATTGTGGTTGTGGTTTTTCTACCGTATGTGTTTGTCAAAGCTCATAGAACCATATTACAAAAAGGGTGAATTTTATTGTATGTACATTTTACTTTGACAAACTTGACTTGCAGAAGAAAAATTAAAACCAAGGTCATTAAATTCTGGTCAGGTATTCTTGCTTGCCCAAGGCTTGAGCCTAAAGTCTGTTCTTTCTTTGCCAAAAAGGGAGGTGATGACCACGTGTTGAAGTGATATTAAAGATCTCTTAGCACCAAACTGAGACTTTGTCCTTGTCCTCATCAGATGGACCAATCCCATGAATCATGGGATTCAGTACTAGGAAAGATGCATCCTCAAAAAACCCCAAACCATCTGTGTACTACCTGAAACAACAGTGGCATGTTTTGGAAACAGTGCTTCTAAGCTGACATCTCTTCTTAGCTCTCCATTCACTCCCAGGTCTGTCTGCTTGAAATTACCCCCAGGCAACACAATTCTCCTGCCTCATTGTACACTGACAACGCTTGGTTGCTCCAGAGAGAGTCTTGCAAACCTGCTGCCTATAGAATTTATTCACCACACTCTCTGGGGGAACTTGCCTTGGTCAGTGCCAAGTTCTTGGGATCATTTTGCTGTTGCTTGAATGAACAATTAATGCAATGAAACTGCATATACCTGTGCCTCCATTTCCCCTTCTGTCTCAATCCACCCCCTCTCCCCACCCCCTGCTCCAGCCACAAATCCATCTGCCAGTCTCAGCAATGCCCCACTGGGCCCACCAGTCAGTCTCCCAGACTACAGTGGGGGAAAATGGTGGCTTCCTTGCACTAGAGGGTGTGATAAATGCTACTGTGTTTTTCTTGACTGCTCCTCTATTTTTCCTGGCATAGGCCTGGAGCAGGGAGCGCTTTGTGGCTGTGTCACTGCCAATTATTAATGTGAACATCATCATCGGTGGCTGTTGCTGCTGCCTGGTGTTGCAAGCTAAGCTCAGCCGGGCTTTGCACGGCTCCGCAATGATCTCTATAATTAACTTAGATGATTCACTGCTGTACACCCATTGTGCTCTTTTCAAGGCCGGCGACATCCATTTACATGAGGAGCTAAAAACAAGTATTGCCTTCTCTTGGAGGAGTTTCCAAGTGCTCACCCACCCGTTCTCTCCCTAATGAAACAACTTGACCTCACCCTGCCCTCACTGCCTGTCAGAAAACCTAGTACTTGAAACTAGACCACTGAGGATAAACTAAGTGTTTGGTCCCCCTTTTTTCAAGGCAAGGGGCCACATGCACTGCCCTCCACCTTTTTCAGAGACAAGGTCTCATTCTGTCACCCAGGCTGGAGTGTAGTGGTGCAATCATAGCTCACTGTAGCCTCAAACTCCTGGGCTCAAGCGATCCTCCTGCCTCAGACTCACAAGTAGCTAGGACAATAGGCACCAGCCACCACACCACAGCTTCCCCTTATTATTGACCCTGTTCAATGCTTAGCACAGGGCCCAGCGGAGAGTCGACATGCAGGAAATGCCTTATTTGAATTTTTCTCTCTCAAATTTCAGCTGTCCAAGAGGATAGAAGCTTAGAAGCGTGGTCCTCAGTCCAGAGTGCTTTTGTGCTGCAGGGGACACTTGGCAATGTTTGGGGACGTTTTTGGTGTAGGAAGGTGCTACTAGCGTTAGTGGGTAGAGGCCAGGGATGATGCTGAGACATCTTGCAGTGCAAAGACAACTCCCTGCCCCCCTCCATACACCAAAGAATTGTCTGGCAACAAATGGCAGTAATGCCAAGGTGGAGAAACGTCAGCGTAGACGGTATTGCACCAAGCTCATCTCGCCTGGATTTATTCCTGTTGGCCTTTGGTTGGGCTTGGGGAAGCCCGGAGAAGTTTTTGAAGCTCTGGAATGATTGACGTTTTACTGCCTGGATTTTATGTGAACTGCTGCTAATGAACACGGCCTGCCTTGATGACTCTGCAGAGGGCACCATTCAAACAAACCAATTATGAAGGATTTTTTAACGTAAACTTTTAACCAGGTAGCCTGAGGGCTTGCTGAGCATAAAAGTACAATTTAGAAAACATGAGGTTTCCTGAGGTTCCGAGAGGCCCCAGCAGGATCGATGCTGGTGCAGGAGCTTCAGGGTTGAGAACACGGTTCTCTGAAGTCGGTGGGAGGCTCCAGCCACCGTGTTGCCCCCAAACCTTCCCTGGCAAAGAGGGGCAGAGGGCTTTTTCTTTGGGAGGAGCTGGGTGCCAGGGCGGATAGGTCTGGAGTGGGGCACCTGGAGGTCGGGGTCCCTGACACACACTCCCCAGGCCGCTGCCATGCTCCAGCCCTTACACTAATATCACTGATTCCCAGCACCTTGCTGACTCACCGCTTTCCTGCCTTTAGCCAGAGTGCTGGGATTTTAAGTAATTTAATGATTCATTCCCTCCCTCCCTTGGCAGTTATCTGCTCTGACACCTTGTGTGTCATCCATCAGAAGCTGGGACTCAGCTCCCCCAAGATAACACGAAGGCCAGGGGCCTCCCTTTGTTTTTCCTGGTTCCTCTTTTCTCTCCAGCCCTGATTCTCCTGTGAACAGGGGATGCTGCCAGGAAAATCGCTTCCTTCAGGGAAGCTGCTAAGGACCCTCCTGCCTGCCTCTGTTTTCTGCAGTGTTATTTCTTCTGCCACTCCACACTTCTGGGCTTTTCCTGCAGAGTCCCCCCCTCCCATCTTCTTCATCCTCCCTTTGCCACTTGATGTTATGTTACTACTCCAGGCCCTTTGCTTTGCAAACTGACATTTGACCTGGTGTGGTGACTCACATCTGTAACCCCAGCATTTTGGGAGGCTGAGGCGGGAGAATTGCTTGAGCCCAGGAATTCAAGAGTAGCCTGGGCAGCGTGGGAAAACCCTGTCTCTATAAAACATACAAAAATTAGCTGGGCACCCTGGCATACGCCTCTGGTCCCAGCTACTCAGGAGGCTGAGGTGGGAGGATTGCTTGAGCCTGAGGATTGCTGGAAATAGAGGCTGCAGTGAGCTGAGATCAAGCCAGTGCACTGCAGCCCGGACGATAGAGCAAAACCCTGTGAAAAACAAACAAACAAACAAAAACAAAAATAACTGACATCAACACAAATCACAGAGTGGTGCTGGTATGACCCAACCATGGATTTTATTTTATTTATTTTTTCTTGAGACAGACGCTAACTCTGTTGCCCAGGCTGGAATGCAGTGGCGCAATTTTGGCTCACTGCAACCTCCGCCTCCCGGGTTCAAGCGATTCTCATGCCTCAGCCACCTGAGTAGCTGGGACTACAGGCATGAGCCACCATGCCCGGCTAATTTTTTGTATTTTTTTTTATTTTTCTTTTCTTTTTTTTTTTTTTTTTTGAGACAGAGTCTCGTTCTGTTGCCCAGGCTGGAGTGCAGTGGCATGATCTCGGCTCACTGCATCCTCTGCCCCTGTAGGTTTAAGCAATTCTCTGCCTCAGCCTCCAGAGTAGCTGGGATTACAGGTGCGTGCCACCACGCCCGGCTAATTTTTTGTATTTTTAGCGGAGTCGGGGTTTCACCATCTTGGCCAGGCTAGTCTTGAACTCCTGACCTCGTGATCCACCCGCCTTGGCCTCCCAAAGTGCTGGGATTACAGGCATGAGCCACCGGGCCTGGCCATTTTTTGTATTTTTAGTAGAGACGAGATTTCACCATGTTTTGGCCAGGCTAGTTTTGAACTCCTGACCTTAAGGGATCCACCCACCTTGGCCACCCAAAGTGCTGCGATTATAGGCATGAGCCACCACGCCCGGCCCCAACCATGGATTTTAGACCCAGCACTAAACTGGTGGCATTAGATATTTTCTTTTCTAGATCTGTGGCCTTTAAAATGTCTTTTTATTTATTTATTTTCCTTAGCAGGGGAACCTACTCATTCATTCCACAAATATTGAATGAGCATCTGCAGTTTGCCAAGCACTAGTCTAGCCACAGGGGACAGAGCTGTGAACAAGATGGACAGGATTCCTGCTTTTCTGAAACTTACGTTCTAATAAGGGAAAGCCAACGATAAACAAATGAAAAACTATATAGTAAGTCAGGCGGTGACACATGCATTGAAAAGAAAGAAGCAGGGGAAAGGGTGTGAGAATGACTGTGGGGAGCGCATTACTGTGGATGGGGTGCACGGGGAAGCCTCTTTGGGGGAGATCTTACTTGAATGAAATCTTCCTTGAAATTCCAATATTTAAAATAGCTTAAGGCCTGCTTCAGTGTCTCACGCCTGTAATCCCAAACTTTGGGGAGCTGAGGTGGGTGGATTGCCTGTGGCCAGGAGTTCAAGAGCAGCCTGGCCAACATGGCGAAACCCCGTCTCTACTAAAAATGCAAAAAATATTAGCCAGGTGTGGTGGTGGGTGCCTGTAATCCAGCTACTCTGGAGGCTGAGGCATAAGAATCGCTTGAACCTGGGAGGCAGAGGTTGCAGTGAGCTGAGATTATGCCACTGCACTCCAGCCAGGGCGACAAAGTGAGACTCAGTCTTAAAAAGCAATAGCTTAAAAGGGGGGCTACTCTGCAGGGGGAGAGGAAAAACAAGGGTGATTGGCATAGAGTCCTCCAGGAAGGCTGTGCCGAAGACTTTGCATTTCAACTGAGTACTGAAAGATGAGAAGGAACCAGGATATGAAAAATAAGTTTATTTTAAAATTTAAAATGTAAGGAATGGCATTTTTTTTAATCTAACAGCACAAAACAGTATACGGGAAAAGATTCCTAATTCCCTGGGACACTGGTTTCCTAGTCTTATTGCCCTCCCCTTCACAAATTTTATGTGTCTCCTTCCAGGAGTATTTTTTATTTACCTAAGCATTTATGTGTCAGTATCTCTGTCTCTATTATCCTTCATTTAAAAACCAGTAATAGCATATTACATACAACCTTCTGCACTTTCAGTTTTTCGTTTAACATAATACCCTGGAAAATTTCCTGTACTAGCTGGTAAAGTTTTCTTCCATTCTTTTAACAGTTAAATGGTATTCCTCTGTGAAACTGCATTTTCACTTATGCCACCCATCTATTGCTGGTATTAGGTGGTTTCCTGAATGATTTCAACGTTGATTTGCAGATGTGTGACACTATGTATATTATATATATATATCATACATCATATCATATATGATATATATACTTGACAAATATTATTGGAAATAATTAATTTATTAAACATTAATTGGAGATATCTATCTACAGATAGATAGATAAGAGAAATTCTTAGATGCAGAATTGCTGGGTCAGAGAGGATGTGTGTTTTTCATTTTAATAGGCATTGACAATTTGCTCTACAAAAGGATTTTACATATTTATATTCCCCACTGATTTACAAAGGCACCTTTTACCTCCAATACTTATCAGCAGTGTGTCTGAAATGTTTTGATCTCTCTTGGCTACACTGATTGGTGAAAAGTATCTCACTTTTGTTTTCATTTGCATTTTATTGACTCCCAGTGAGGCTGAACACCTTCAGCATGTCTAAAAAGCCTGTTGTATTTCTTGCTCTGTGAACGGCCTAGTCATGGAAATGTCAAGTTGAGAGGCCTGTTAGACACCCAAAAGGAGATGTCAAGAAGGCAACCAGATATACAAGTTGGAGCTCTAAGGATCCTTCTGGGCTGGGGCTATAATTTGAAAGTCAGTAGTACATAGATGGTATTTAAAACTATGGAATGAAGGAACTCACCTAAAGAGAAAATGGGCCGGGCGCGGTGGCTCAAGCCTGTAATCCCAGCACTTTGGGAGGCCGAGACGGGCGGATCACGAGGTCAGGAGATCGAGACCATCCTGGCTAACACGGTGAAACCCCGTCTCTACTAAAAATACAAAAACTAGCCGGGCGAGGTGGCAGGCGCCTGTAGTCCCAGCTACTCGGGAGGCTGAGGCAGGAGAATGGCGTGAACCCGGAAGGCGGAGCTTGCAGTGAGCTGAGATCTGGCCACTGCACTCCAGTCCGGGCGACAGAGCGAGACTCCGCCTCAAAAAAAAAAAAAAAAAAAAAAAAAAGAGAAAATGAAGCAAGAGTGAGAAGAGGGCTGAGGATTAAACCCAGGGGCACCCCAACGTCTAGAGTGTGGGGGCAAGGACGGTCAGTGAGAGACCACGAAGCAGAAGCCAGAGAGAGGAGAGGGCAGGAAAGCAGAAACAAGGAGAAGAGATGCCTCAAAAGGGAACAAGGGGTCCCCTGAGAACACAGAGAAGAAAGATTCTCTTGCACCTGAGGAAATGGAGCTCATTAATAAGCTTGACGAGAACAGTTTCCATGGCATGGTGAGGAAGCCAAGTTGGATTTGGTTGAAGAAAGAGAGACAGGGCTTGGAGACACTTGTGAGATATTTTGCCAAGATGGGAAATAGCAAAACAGGACTTAACTGGGGAAAGATGAGGGATCAGGGGATATGTTTTGTTTTGGTTTGGTTTCTTGAGATGGGAGATACTGAAGTATGTGTGATTGCTGGTGAGAAGGATCCAGGACAGAGGGAGTTGTTGATGTGAGTGTGTAACTGGAAGGGTGGAGACTAGTAGAAGGGGAGAAGTTTCCGGATACAAGTGGAGGGTAGCCCATAGTGGGAGGAAGAACATGTCTTTCACTATATCCAGAAGGATAAAGGAGAGTGGGGCACAGGTGTGGGCAAGTTTGTGGCAAATGAGAGAGTGTGAATCCGATCACTTCCAGTCCCTCCATAAAGAATGAGGCAGGGTTGTCAGCCCAGGGTGAGGGGAGAGGAAGTGACACAAAATCTGAGGAGGGAGGAGAAGGCATGAGGCAAGCGTCTTGCTGAGCAGGACAGGGACTTCACCAAGGACCCAGCATAGAAGTGCCAGGCAAGTTTCAATGCCCGTTGGAGCCCTGCCCTAGGCAGCTCTGCAACCGAGAAATAAATCTAGCCCAGTAGTAGGAGGCTTTGTGTTGCCGGGAGTGGTTAGTTTTGATATGTCTGATCTCGACACTGTTCCTGGAATTATTTATGTCTGAAATGATGAAAATTCCCTCCCCACATAAGAAGTGTTGGGGAAGTGGCCAAAATACCAGCCTGTCTCCCTGGGTCGTGTGGATTACTGCTGTCACAGGCATGTTTCGCGCCCCCATCCATCTTCAGCCCAGACTCCCCAGCTCATGCCTGTCAGGACGGGGCACTGACCCCTGCTGTGGCCGAGGTTCCAGGCTTTGGGCACCATGTGGGCTTGAACACAGCTTGTGAGCAAGTGCTTTTAATAAGCATCAAGTTCCAGAGCCTCTTTTTCTTCCTGGCCTCCTTCTCAGCATCTCAAGACAGCCGACCTCCGGCTCCCACTGAGTGTGGGATATGGTTTCCTACCTAAGTACACACTTGCCGCGGGATGGGGTATGTCCTGAGGCTGTGGGGGTCATGTACACGTGGGTTTTGTGTTACTGTGTTCTACATTGTCCAGTTTCAGGATCCTCATTTTCTGGGAAATCGAACTCAAGGAAAAGTCTGGGTGGAGGCTTGTCTCAGATCCCACCCTCTGCTGTCTTGAGCATTGCCACGTGCTTTCTAGTCTTACTACATCAGTCCACTCCTCTGTAAAGTGGGATAATAATATCTGCTCTAAATATTTACTGTGTGTTTTTTTAGGGATGGCATATAAAATTCAAATTAAAGAATGAATGCAAAATTGCATTCCATCAAGAATGATGATGATGATTACTACTTTTGAGACAGAGTCTCATTCTGTCACCCAGGCTGGAGTGCAGTGGCAAGATCATAGTTCACTGCAGTCTTTAACTCCTGGGCTCGAGTAATCCCCCATCCCAGCCTCTCAAGTAGCTGGGATCACAGGCACACACCATTATGCCTGGCTAACTTATTACACCTATTTTTTGTAGAGATGGAGGTCTTGTTATATTGCCCAGGGTGGTCTTGAACTCTTGGCCTCAAGTCATCCTCCCACCTTACCTTGTCCTCCCAAAGTGAGAGCCCAGGAGTTGAGACCAGCCTGGGCAAGATGGAAAAGTCTGATCTCTACAAAAAATATAAAAAAATTAGCCAGGCGTGGTGGTGCACGCCTATAATCCCAGCTACTTGGAGACTGAGGAAGGAGAATTGCTTGAACCCAGGATGCAGAGGTTGCAGTGAGCCGAGATTGTACCACTGCACTCCAGCCTGGGCGACAAAGTGAGACTCCATCTCAAACAAAGCAAAGCAAAACAAAACAAAGCAAAACAAAAAAACAGAGTATCTAATGCAGAGCCAGGCCCATCATAGGTGTTCAATAAACATTTGGAGAATGAATGAATAAACAGAAGGGTAAATTTGCCTGTTGGTAAATCTGTGCATGTAATAATAGCTATAATTAATCAACACTTAGTATGTGCTGGGCACTCAGCTGAGGATTTTGCAAAACCGCATCATTTATTCCTCACTGGTAGTAAATGGTCCTATTTCCATTTTATAGATGACAAAATAGCAGCTCAGTGAGGTTGACTTGCTTACCCAATGTCTCCTGCTACGTAAGTCCTGGGGATGGGATTCTAACCCAGCCTTTTCTGGTTCCAGAGGTTACATTCTTAACCACTAGAGTAGATATTGTGCATGACAGCAGAGGCGCCAACTTAGAAAGTGACACCAAGGTCTTGTGCTGAAGTCATATGCTTCTCCCTGGGGCTAGAAGAGTTATTCTCCTGAGTCAAAGGCTGGCTTGTGAGAACATCAATATGCAGGGATTGAATGGGTAAATGAGCAGCTTTTTGTTCAGGGGAAGAGGAAAAGGAGTTGTGTGTGGACACGCCCGCCAGGGGCCATTGTGCTGGTGTGGACACTGGTCAGCCACATAGGCTCAGCCATTGCATGCTCGGAACTGTCCCAGGTCAACCAGGATGCTGAATGTGTTGGATTACAGAATGAAGCAGGATAAGCCACAAGAGTTAATTTCTTGGCCGGGCATGGTGGCTCATGGCTGTAATCCCAGCACTTCGGGAGGCCAAGGCAGGCGGATCACCTCAGGTCAGGAGTTTGAGACCAGCCTGGGCAACATGGTGAAACCCTGTCTCTACTAAAAATCCAAAAATTAGCCAGGTGTGGTGGTGCACACCTGTAATCCCAGCTACTTGGGAGGCTGAAGCAGGAGAATTGCTTGAACCCAGGATGCAGAAGTTGCAGTGAGATGAGATCGCACCACTGCACTCCAGCCTGGGCAACAGCGAGACTCTAGCTCCAAAATAAAAAAGGATTAATTTCTTGCTGCCTCTTGAAATCAAGTAGATTTGGATTGAATAAGGCTTGTTGGCTTTTGTATCATTTCATTCCGCATCTTGGTTGGAAACAGTATGTGGTATGGTAAGGGTGGTGTTTGCATCTCCTCTCCTTCCAACTCTTGTCCTACTGGGGCCATTTGCCACCCCAAGTGGCCCGTCAGACCAGGAGATCCCTCACCAAGTTTTTGAGGCAATGGACTCCACAGGCTGAGTGGTCTCAACTCCCACCCTGTGGTCTATTATCCAGATGATGAAACAGTGGGAGCAGGGAGGGGACAGGGACGATCATTTGAGGTCCCGCCTTCCTCAGCTCTCTTCTGGCCTTTAGAGAATAAAGGGCTTAACCTCAACCTCGTGAAGCCAGGTGTTTGCTCTAGAGAGAGCCCAGGCAGCTGCTATCTGAACTTGGGTATTGTGGTGGTGCAATTGGGGCTGGATTCAGGAGGAGACTGGACAGGCTTTTTCCACCCAGGAATGACGGCCCCACTCTGCCGGCGGGCACGCACTCTGTGTACTCTGCTGGCTGGCTGCTGTCTCGTTCTAATAAATTAAATCTGTTATGTCATCACTGTTATATTCCTGAGACAAGCACTTCCAAGGCAGATTAGAAAGGAACTTAAGGGGATTAAAAGCTTCTCTTAGTGAAAAACAATGTTTCAGATGGGAAATCCATTTACCAATATGAATTTCAGCAGAAATGCATGTTTTCTTTAATGCATTGCTACTGCTCAAAGAAACTGGGATTCCCGCCCCCCCCCCCCCCGTGCCTGCCGTCCTCTGTTTTGCATAAGTTATAATGCAGATTCTGTTGAGCGTGGCAAACCTCTCAGGGAGATTGATGGCTTCCATAAAGTTGCACGAAAACATTTCTCCTTTGTTCACAAGGGAAAAGAAAAGTGTCTAATGGATTTAGAGTATTAAAAGAGTGTTGGCTTGTACTGTAAACCAGGGGAAGTCTAGGAGTAAATACCAGACACCAGAGGAAATAGATTAATTGGAAATGGAAACAGTCCATTCTCAGTTATCTGCATGTGGCTTATCTGCAATAAGTTAAAAAAATAATAAAAAGGAAAGAATTCCAGTGTTTCAGCTCCCCTGCCTGGCTGTCTATCGCCGTGTGCTCAGGGAATTGAAAGCCATTTTAATAACTTGGACCCAATATAATTTGGAAGGTACTTCTGCTGCTACAGCCATATTTTTAAAAATCACAGAAGGCAGTCCAAAGAATATGTAATTAATTTTTTTCCTATTATTCACAGATTGGGATGCATTAACTTAAGATCATGAGCTAGTTCCCAAAAGCCAACATGGAGCTCCAACTTAAGAGGGACTTAAAAGTTTGGGAAACTGTTGTCAGACCCCAACACTCACTTGCAGGGGGTCAGAGAGAAGATTTCTCCAGGAGATGGGTGGTACCCAGAAAGCCTCTGTTTAGATCCATGTAAGTCAGAACCTGGGCAGAGAGAAAGGCCAGGTGCTGGCTGTTGGATTTGGCCACTGTTGGTTTGTTCTAGGTGATTCTCAGGAATCCTAGGGGTGCCGTGTCAAACTCTGCTTCCCACTGCACTCTGTGGAGCTGGCTATCTGTGCACATGGGTTCTTTGCCTTGGTCATGCTGTAGAAAACCCCTCCCTGACACTTTATATGACTGCTCAGAGTGGTGGAGACAGGTCTTTTGGTGACCAAGGAACAGAAGCCCACTCGTGACAAGTCAGGTCAGAGGAAGGTTTGTGGCAGACATATGACTCTCACGGGACCCAAAGCGAAGGAGCAGAGATGGGCTAGAATGTTGTAGACTAAAGATGGCTTTCTTCCTCCCTCCCTCCCTCTGTTCGTTCCTTCTTCCCGTCCTTCCTTCCTTCCTTCCTTCCTTCCTTCCTTCCTTCCTTCCTTCCTTCCTTCCTTCCTTCTTTCCTTCTTTCCTTCCTTCCTTTTTTCCCTCCCTTCCATTTTCTCTCCCTCCCTCCCTTCCTTCCTTCCTTCCTTCCTTCCTTCCTTCCTTCCTTCCTTCCTTCCTTCCTTCCTTCCCTCCTTCCTTCCCTCCTTCCTTCCCTCCCTCCCTCCTTCCTTCTTTCCTCCCTCCCTCCCTCCGTCCCTCCCTCCCTCCCTTCCTCCTTCCTTCCTTCCACAGGAAATTTCCATCCTCCTCCTTGTAGGGTGTGTGATGGGGGTGTGGCTTGCTTCTTCAGTGCCCATACCTCTAGGGGAGCAAGTAGCTAGGTAGGTTATAGGGCTCTGACCCCATGGCAGTGTCTGGGGAGAGTATTTACAGCTGAAGCCACGGTGGGCTGCGTTACAGGGTGCTCTTTTAGTATAGCCTTCTATAGGCAACTTACAGTAGTCAGCTCAATTAGACCCCTGCCTTATCGCAAGGACAGGGTTTTCTGTAACATGGGGTTTCTTGCCTTTGCGTACTGGAAGAATCAGATCACATGTGGACTTGGAGAATTAGTACAAGGTTTTATTGAGTGGAAGTAGCTCTCAGCAGATGGGGGAGCCGGAAGGGAGGTTGGTTTTCCCTGGAGTCGGGCTGCTCAGTGGCCTGGACTCTCCTCCGACGGCCCCAGCCAAACTCTGAGTCGTTTCGCCAGTCAATGGCCTGCCAGCGACTATCAGTGTGCTTTTCCACAGGTGCACTCCTCTCCACGTCCAGCCGCTTGTGTCTCTGCCTGTTAGGGTCTCAGAGTTTTTATAGGCACGGGGGGCGTGGCAGGCCATGGTGGTTTTGGGAAATGCAATGTTTAGACAGGAAAACAGAAATGCCTGTCCTCACCTAGGTCCGTGGGCAGAGGTCCAGGGTGAAGTCCTAGCCAGGGACCGCACCCTTCTCTACCCAGCACTTCCCTACCCCTCTTCCCTATCACTTCCTTCCTTCCCCCTTTTCCCTCTCCCTCCCTCCTCCTCCCTCCCTCTCTCCTTTCCCTTCCTTCCTTCCTTCCTTCCTTCCTTCCTTCCTTCCTTCCTTCCTTCCTTCCCTCCTTCCCTCCCTCCCTCCCTCCTCCCTCCTTCCTTCCTTCCCTCCCTCCCTCCCTCCCTCCTTCCTTCCTTCCTTCTTTCCTTCCTCCCTTTCTTCTCCTAGTTCCTCTCTGCCTTTCTCTTGCCTCCTTTTTTTTTTTTTTTTGACTGAGGGAGGCCAGGACAGAGTCTCTCTAAGTTCCCTGGCCTCCGCTGCACATTTGTCTGCTCCAGCTCCTTTAGGAGGCGAGCATGAGCCCTCACTCCTGAAGCCAAGATGTTCCTTTCACAAAGCTCCCTAGCCTTGGCTAAGGGGCCCCATATTTCACCACCTAAGAACTTCCATTTTGTCTGCACTGTGCTGCTCCCACATCTGGAAGTGGGCTTTGCCTCTTAAAAGGAGAGGCTGAACTCCAGGAGTTAACTTTCCTAATTCTCAGCCCTAATAAATAAGAGTATTTGCCCATGGTTATTGGGTGTAAACTAGGTGCCAGGCCACTGCGTTAAGTGCTTTGCCCAGAACATCTTGTTAAAGAGTCTTGGCAACTGTAAGAATAAGGTGCCATCACTGTCCCAGTTCACAGCTGGCAAAAATGAGGCTCCAAGAAGTTAAAGAATTTGCCTAAGGTCACACAGCTAGCACACGGAAAAGCAAGATTGGAACCCAGGTCTGCTGGCTCGAGAGTCCACACTTTTAACTGTCTTATTATATGGTCTTCATGATCTTCTAACTGGAGTTCTTGTGCATGACTTTACAAAAGGTTGTTTTTCTGAAAGAATCTTTCAGATTAAAAATGCCAGTCTACAGGCCACGAAGCCAGTTTTCTACATTTATATGGATGGAGGTGAAAATAGTAGATTAAAAAATAAATATTGTTAGCTGATGCCTGGGGATTCTGAATAGCATCTGTGGGATTTCTTACCTATGTTGCAGAGAATCCCTACCCCTCCCCACAGACACCATCACCCACTCTGCCCTCCTCCCCTGGGCCACGTTTCAGGATCCTTCTGGAAAACCTGGTGCTAAAATGTTGCTCAATTTTAATTACACTTTCAAGCGCCTCGCTGTCAGCTGTCTTTCTGAAATTGTTTTAATTGAAGTTCCATGAATCCTGGCGAGTTCAGATGGAGTTCATCTCTGAGCCCATCCTGATTTCATTAAAGATTTGATCTTTTTTTTTTTTGCCAATAAAACGTTTATTATCGTTATCTGTTTTGTAACCATATTCTTCCACCAAAGTAGGAGAGAAAATCAACCTCATTTTCATGCCAATAAAACTAAGGAATCATCTGTTGATTTTTCTGCATGCGATAACAGTAACATTTTAAAAAACTAATAATTATTTTTCTTTTATATGAAGGCAGTCCTCATTCAAGAGGATTTTTTAAGCCTGCAGGTGAATATTTATTATTAAACTGCACACAGGGCTTAAGAAAGAATCCCCTTCCTAAACATAGGTGTTTGTTTTTGTTTTTGTTTTTATTTTTATTCTAGTTGAGGGGATGTCAGCGTTTTTTAACAACTGAAGCAGAGATAGTTCTCAAACACTCTGCCCCCACCATCCCCACTACCCCACCACCCTTACCACCCCCACCAGGAAGTAAATTATGGGAAAAATAAGTAAATTATGGGAAAAAAACAGTTACAGATGAAACATATAATACAAAAGTAAAACGTTACCCAAAAGTAGTAGTTTGTTGACCCCTGAGTGTTAATAATTAACAGTTAATTACTATTAAATCATCATCACCCAGCCTTGGCTGGGATCACAATTTATGCTCAGGAGTCAGGTCTCAATTTGTGTTTGTGATTATATGCTGTGGGACATTCTCAGCAAACTCGATACCTGTCTCCTGCTTGGCGGATTTGAGTCACAATGTTTTTGTTAAGATTTCAGCTGCAGCTCCTTCTAGATCTTTGTTTCATGTATGTAATATACTTAAAATGCACTAAATGACAGTTTATAATATCATTATCTACAGTTAAAGATATTATAACTTCAAAAATGAAAAGAAAGTGTAGCCATATGTGGAAATGGTCTATTTTGTGCCCTTTTAACCCTCTTCTCTCAATAGTTTCAACGGGACCAGACAGGCAACAGCACAAAAATCACAGGTCTGCAAAATCATTTTGCTCTTTTAGCCCACAGTTGTCATGAAAGGAAACTGGGTTATTTAGACAGTAAATAACAACGAGGACTAATTTATTTTTCTTTTCTTTTTTTTTTTTTCTGTTATTTTGGTACTGGGTTTCAATATGTTATTACATGGTTTGATAATTCAAGGATGGTTCAGAAATCCCTGTTACTCTGCCACCGCCCCTCAACGCCCGCCCCCCGCCAGCCCTCAGTAACATGGAAGTTGATTTAAAACTTCACTCTGAACAGCCCTGGAGTTATTAGGAACAGTGTGGACCGAGTATGGATTAGGTTTAAAAGTAATAAAAAAGTAGACCTGTTGGTTAGGTGAAAAATTCACTATCAGATTCTTGAGTGTAGCGTTCCTTTTCATGTGCAAACGGCACTAAATGAGGCATTTAATTCAACAAATCCAAAGTTCTGATCCGCCAGAAATAGAGACTGGGTTAGTTCAATTTGTAACAAACGATCTCCGTATGATCAAAGTCCTGAGCGCTGATTTCAACATGCTGCTTAAATTAGTCTAACACCAAAGTCTTTGGCTCGGAGACAGTATTTGGAATGTCTTACCAGAGGAGAAATTCCTTCTCACACATGGTTCTAATATCATGCCATGCCAGCTTTGCTTTTTAATGGGCTGACAAGGAGGCGCAGTGCTAACTTTCTGACTCCAGAAAGTTCTTGTGCTGTCACCCACAAACCAGCTAGGATAATTTTTCCTTGGCTTCCTTATTAAAGACTGAATGAAGGGATTGTGCGGCTTTCTTAATGTCACTTGGTCTGTTTGCCATAAATTCAGGCGCTCATGATGAAAGCTGCACTTATATTTCGCTGGGAAATGGAATCAAGGAGAATGCACCCAGGTTCACAATAAATAACTACGCGTGAGTTATTAAGTGAATTTCATATACTAGGGCCTTATTACATCAGCAGTTTAGATAATGGCTTCTGAAAAACTGCATCTATGTCTTTTGCGGCCAAAGCTTGCGGGGGTGGAGTGGGGTCTCCAGAGGGCGCCGAGGTGGACAGACAGAGCCAGCTGGGGCGAGAATGGAAAAGGTGGTATTTGAAAAATAATATAATATTTACATTTTTGCATGGTGTTTGCCTTTTCAGCTCAGCAGGGAGACTAGCAGGCCTGTTGGCCAACATGACATGCATCACTGCAGGCTTCCTGCCTGCGATTGTTTGTTTTTTTGCAGAAGGAAGACTTGGGGTTGTTTAGACTATGAGCCTAATTTTAGAGGATGATAATTATGTTGCTTCTAAACCACATATTTTCCAGAATTTGCTGCCCCATGAAAATAACTCGCATGTGTGTCCAGCCTGGCTGGCAGCCAACCGGATGCCCAGGGCCTCAGTCTCTGTCATCCTGGGGTCCTCTCAGTGACTCGGACAGGGTCGCCTGGTGTGACGGAAAGGCCTTAGTTTTAGGAAACAGAAGAACTGGGTTTGAGCTCCCACTCCACCATCCTTTTAGGTCTTGGGGAGGGTCAGGTAACTTCTAGGGCAGTGCTTTTTAAAGGGTGTTGCTCTGCAGAACATCAGTGCTATGCAATGCTCTGCAGGATGCCAGGATCAAAAATCCTTGGGAATCTTTGCCATTACGCTCTCTTTTCTTCATGATTCGCCATGCACATGGATTCATCCTCCATGCTGTCTTTAGCCTAGGCTTAGCCTACCCATCCATCCTCCAGGTCTCTGATTCTTAAATACACTCTTTTATTATGGTATACATCACAAATGTAGCCAAGGAACCAGTTACTTGAGAAGTAATTTGTGGATGTCGGTGTCCACTCAAGACTAACTCCATGAGATCAGGTGCGATTATCTGTCTTGTGATGAATCCCTAATGCTCGGCACAATGCCTGCCATGTAGTAGATGAGGGGCGTCCAATCTTTTGGCTTCCCTGGGCCACACTGGAAGTAGAATTGTCTTGGGCCACACATAAAATACATTAACACTAATGAGAGCTCTCGAGCTGAAAACAAGAAAAAAACAATCACACACAAAAAATCTCAAAATGTTTTAAGAAAGTTTACGAATTTGTGTTGGGCCACATTCAAAGCCATCTTGGGCCACATGCAGCCCATGGGCCACAGGTGGGAAAAACTTGTAGTAAATACTCGATAATGATTTGAGAAACCACTGACTTAAGACAAAGTTCCTAAACTTCAGTGAACATTCAAATAAACTGTGGAGGGGGCATTTCTTCAAATGCAAGTTCTGATTCAACAGGTATGAACTGGGGGCTAAAGAGTTTGCATTTCTCATATGCTCCGATGTGATGCTGATATTTTTTCATTTTGAATAGCAAAGAATTGAAGAGTTTAACTGTGATTAATCCTAAATATATGAAAATCTGTTTGCCTTCATCTGGTGCAATACCTAGTAACGTCTATGAGCTGAACCTCAGTTTGTTCATTTGTAAAATGAACTAAATGGTCTTCAAGGACACTTGCAGCTTAAAACATCATAGCCTTTGGGTGCATTGCTTTGAAATTGTTGCTGAGGCAGCTCTGGGATGAGGATGAGGGGAGCTCCCCAACGCATATCATCTCATGAGGTACATGGGCAATTTCTGAAGTTTACTGGGGGTCTTGGGGATGTCCAAAAGGGGTGGGCTCAGTCTGACTGAGCTTTTTCAGGCTCAGCCAGGACTCTTAGGCAGCTAAGTGGTGGTCACAGCTGGGAAACTGCTCCTTTTTAATTCTCTGAGCTTTGGTATGTAAGGTTGGGGACATGAAACCTTTCATGTATTCTAAACTCAGAATGATTCAGATGCAGGGAGGTGGGACAACACAAATGGAGCTGGCCCCAAAAGTATGACAGAGATAAGAAAAAAATAATTTATTAAAAATATGCAAAGCACTCTTAAAATTGAATTGTGAGAAAACATAATGACTCAATTTAAAAATGGGCAAAAGGTTTGAACAAATACCTTACTAAAAAAAGAGATGCAGATAGCAAATAGGAGTAAGAAAAAATACTTGGCATCATGTGTCATTAAGGAATTGCAAATTAAAATAACAATGAGACACCACTACACATCTATGAGGAGGAGTAAAATCCAAAAACTGATGATACCAACTGCTGGTTATGCAGCAACAGGAACTCTTATTCATTGCTAGTGGGAATGCAAATGGTGCAATCACTTTGGAAGACATTTTGGTAGTTTTTTTTTTTTTTTTTTTTTTTTTTTTGAGACAGTGTCTTGCTCTGTCACCCAGGCTGGAGTGCAGTGGTACAAACATGGCTCACAGTAGCCTTGACCTCCTGGGCTCAAGCGCCATCCTCCTGCCTCAGCCTCAAGTGTAGCTGGAACCACAGGTGTGTGGCTAACCAATAAGCCTGGCTAACTTTTTTTGATTTTTTGTAGAGCTAAGATCTCCTTTTGTTGCCCAGGCTGGTTTTGAACTCCTGGCCCCAAGAAATCCTCCTGCCTTGACCTCTCAAAGTACTGAGATTACAGGCATGAGTCACTGCACCTGGCTTAGTAGTTTCTTATTAAGCTAAACCTAATCTGATTATATGATCCAGCCGTTCAACCCCTAGGGATTTTCCCAACTGACTTGAAGACACAGCTACACAAAAACCTTCATGCGAATGTTTATAGTAGCTTTATTCATAATTACCCAAAACTGAAAGCAACCAGTATGTCCTTCAATAGGTGAATGAATAAATCAATTGTGGCATGCTCATACCACAGTTTTATTGTTTTTGGTAATAAAAATAAATGAATTAGCAAGCTTCAAAAAGACAATGCAAAATGAAAAAAGTCAATCTGAAGAAGCTACATATTGTGTGATTTCACCTATATGACATTCTGGAAAAGGTAAAAATAACAGAGACAGTAAAAAGATCAGTGGTTGCCAGGGATTCATGGTGAGGCAGGGGGACGATTGATGAGATGAAGCACGGTAGATTTTTTAGGTGAGGGTAACTATTCTGTATGGCATTGTAATGATGAATATGACGCATTTGTCAAAACCCACAGACCTTTACAGGGCAAAGAGTAAAACTTAATGTCTGCAAATTAAAAAATAATAACTTAAGAGGTTGGGGAATCCCAAGATAGAGTGCCGAATGTGACAAAGGAACCTAACTATATTACAAATGTATAAACCAACTTCACTGAAATAGATGGGAGAATAAGATGCTGGCTTAAGTAACTGAAAATGAGGGGAGTCTATAAGACAAGGGAAACGTACATAAGCACTGTACTCTAGTTGATATAGTTGTTTCCTACAAAGGGAGAGGTTAGCAATTTGGAAATTACTAGACATGTGCATTGGAGCAGAACTATTAAGTAAACAATGGCAGAGGGTGGGAGCCAAGATTTTCATGATTGGAGTGGTTGGTTACAGACATGGGTCTGAGGTTAAAATAAAGCCATATAGTAATGGTTTACAGTTAGAGACATCACGGTGGACTCATGTTTAGCTTGATATGGAAACATATTTACATGTAGACATTTTTATACGTATGTGTGTATTCATAGGTTAGTATACATATCTATGTCTTGTTGCACTGCCAGCTGAAAGGGCTTAGAAGTAGTGATACCCATATCTAGTTGTGATGTCCATGTCTAGTTCCCTGATCTTGGTTTCTAATACCATTCTCCAATAAATGGAATCAGGCTTTAGTGAAATGGCGGATTCTAGGATTCTAGATCTGGGGCAACAAATCTATAAGTTAGAAACATCTTATAGTACTAGAAAGCAAGAAAGTGCTAAAAGCAAGACAAAACCAAACCCAAATCAAGCCATCAGACCAAACCCCCAATGATGGGACTATGTCCGAGAGATACAGCAAAAAGCTCCCAATGGCCAGAGCTAGAGCAATTTGAGCAATTACAATAAAGTAGCATTGGGTTATAACCTAAAGAATAAAATAAATACCCACAAGTTCATGATGATATAAATAAATAGTTGGGTAAATAAATAAATGGGGAAGAATACATTAATCTTCTGTGCAGAAGAATGCAAAATAATTTATGTAGATACCCTGCACTTAAAGAAGTTGAGGACAATTCTCCACTCCTTAAGGGTGGGCTGCACATAGTGACTTTCTTTCAAAGAGCACTGTGTGAAAAGTGAGAAAAGAAAGAATCACTTCACGATGGTACTTGAGCCAGATGATCAAGGTCAACATCAACAGTGGTAAGTCATGTTGGCAGTGTGGTCCCGTGATATGATGTGATGGGAATGACACTCTATCTCTGTCATCCTCCTCCCCAAAACACATCATCCCACTCTAACCATGAGAAAGATATCAGAAAAATTTCAGTTGAGAGACATTCTGCACAAACCTGACTGGTCCTCTTCAAAATTGCCAAGGTCATCAAAAACAAGGAAGGCCTGAGAAATGGTCACAACTCAGAGGAGCCCAAGGAGACATGAGGACCAAATGCCATGTGGGGTCCTGGATGGGATCCTGAAACAGAAAAATGACATTAGTTAATAATAATGTATTACTATTGGCTTATTAATTATGACACGTGTACCATATTAATGTTAAAGTGTTAATAACAGGGAAACTGGGTATGGAATATGTAGGAATTCTCTATACCGTCATTACTGGTAGATGGTCTGGACTGCAAGTTGTCCAGGTTCTTGGTGTTTTGAACAAAGAATTGGACAAAATGCACGGCAAAGAAAGGAAAGAGTGAAGCAATGAAAGCAGAGATTTCTTGAAAGTGAAAGTACACTCCATACTGTGGGAATGGGCTGAGCAGCAGCTCAAGGGACCCATGTACAGAATCTTCTTGGGTCCAAGTACCCCCTGGCCATGGGGCTTACCTCATGTAAGTGAAGTGGTGGCCTGCAATCAGTATCGAAATTAGTAGCCTCTAATCCTTTTGTCACTTAGTCAGGGAAAGTTGGAGTTTTCCTTTCAATTTAGTTCTAGGAAGTCAGCGTGAAACAGTGTTAGGCTCCCTACCTCCAGACCCTATTCTCCTGCCTCACTATCTTCATGATAACTCTGCAAATCTAAAAATAAAGTTTACTTAAAAATGTGTCTTCGTCAAAGAACAAGACTTGCCAGTTGGAATAGACTTGGGGAGAATGATGTTAGCTTAACCTGAGCACCTAGTATGTATCAGGGACTGGGCAAGATTTGCTTTGCCCTGAGCAAGAGCTTTTTAACCTTTATAAGAGCTTTATAGGAAATGTAGTGTAATCCACCTTTTTTGGATGTGGAAAGGAGTGGAAAGGTAGGAAAATTGTCCAAAGTCAGATAGCTATTATGGGAAGAATAGAATTCTACAAAGTCTAGAGTTCGAAATACACTTTTTGTGCATTTCCGCCAAAATACTCAATAAATTATCGTGAACTCTCTGACCTCCACTCTCTTCACCAATTGTGTGGTGGACTGGGATGGGAGGGTGTTTCTGTCCAGTGTCTGAAAGAGTTAGCAGTGACTTTCAACTGAATACCCTTGAGGTGGAGGCCTCGTGGTTGGACATAGGGTGGTGTGGAGTCCACGGCGTAGCGGAATAGCCAACGTTGAGGTGATTCCCAGACACATAGGAAGGGCCTTTCTGTTTTTATTATTTTGCACGGTCAGCGCAAGGTCACTGCATAAGCAGACTCTTTGGCAAGGGAGACCATTCAAGTGCTGCCTGCAGATAGGTGTGGCCAGAAAGTCTTAGGCCCCTCTTGCATGGCCACTGTTTCTCATGAAGTTTCACAAATTCTTTAATAGGGTGTTCAAGTCCTTCCTAATTAGAAACCCAAACTCTGCCTTTTGCTATCATTTCTCCCACTAGGTGCTGTGATCCTGCTGAGAGCGGGACTGGAATTATGCCTCTATGGATGCCCTTCTATGCTGTGTGTTTGTGCAGCTGCCTAGTAATGAACGTGTGCTGTTGCTGATCCCAGTGCCCACACAGCCACTCTAGCCTTGCTGGTTTTCCTCCAGTAGGAATATCTGCAGTCAGACTGGGTTTGTATCCCAGCTCTGCAGTTTACAAGTTGAGTAACATAGGGAAAGCTATGTAATCTCTTGGAACCTCAGTTTGCTCATCTGTAAGATGGAGCCAACAACAGTCTCAATCCCTTAGGTGGTGGGAGAGTTAGGTGACACAGTACATTAGTGCATGGCTAGAACAGGTGCTCAATAAATGCAAACATTACTATAATAGCATTATTATTCCTAAATAACTCTGCCTCCTCTATCTGACTCTCTCTCCATTTTGAAGGGCCATTTCTTCTCATCTTCACTCAGCCAAATCCTTCCCTAAGTTGGGCCTTTTAAACTTGTGTTCTCTGCTTTGTCTACACATTGTAGGGGCTTCATGGACTATGGATGACTCCACTGAGAATAAGGACAAGATGCTGGGCTGCAAACGAGGTAAGTGGTAAATGAGGTAAGGTGAGGAATGTTCTCCAGCAGCTTGAGGGAAGGATGGAGGTGTAGTTTTGCTGCTAAGGTAGAGAACTGCTTTTCCCCCTGATTTCTAGCGCCAGAGGGGGCTGCCTAGGGCATGAGTCACAGCTGTCGGCGTGGGGACAGTGCTTCCCATCACTGGCTGCTGGTGTGGGTCCCTGTCTTCCAGCCTGCCTGCTTGCACTGTAGCACAGAGCCTAAGAGACTTCCTCCTGTCTGCATGGGGTGACACTCATGAAGCTTTCTCGCCCCAGGTCTCTGTCTCATCTTCCCTGTCTTCAGAGTGGTGGCTGCTGTCTGAGGGACAGAGGGTTACCCATATGGTATTCCTAGAATTCCACTAGGAGCAACCCTGGAGCCCATTTCTGAAAACGGGCAGGAGCTACACAGAAGGGGCTGTCCCGCTCCATTCAGGCTGCTACACTTCCGGGCCATGACCATGTCTCTACTTCAAGCCCTGTGTTCTGACAACTGCATCATCTTTTGTGAAATAACTGCAACAGGAGTTGGTAATTTTCCTTTTCAAAATGTTCTTCTTTAGGAAAAAAAGGTAATTTTAGGGTAATCACCTTAATGAATGCATGAAAAAAGTTTAATGGCCAATGAACCTAAAAATCTTGGCCCATTCCCCAGGCCACACAGACCTTTCCTCCATGAAATTTACTCAGTGGGTCAGAAACCAGAAGACCACAACAAGGAGATCTCTGTATTGCTTAACCTACTTGAATTTGAAAATAGATACTTATGTTTCTGTGGCCCTCTTAATAATGATGATGGTAATGATGAGAATAATAATAATAAATAATGTTAAGGAGTAAATGCCTTCCTCTTTTTTCTTTTTAAATGGTGGGGGAGAATTCCAGAGCAACAGATTTTTGAATGTCTTTCAATCCTCTCTCAGGAGAAAGAGTTCAGAGACACTCTCGGTCAGATAATGCTTCTCCTCTCCTTAAAACGGCCACTCAGATGGCGTTTAAGTGTCTTTGTTCCCTCTACTCAAGTTGCAAGAGATACATGTCATTTCAAGAAGTATGGAACTAATTGAGGAATATGTCCAGCTCTTGTAGAGGTGAACAGGGCAGATAAATAAAAACTCCATTGCACATAAATCTTTGCTCCCAACATCAAAGAAGCAGGATCCTGCTAAGTGTATTTGTATAATGCAGTAATTTATGCAAAAAGCAGCTTTGATAAATGTCCCCTAATTTATTGTCATGTATCTCAAATCAAAGTCAAACATTTACAGCCTGAGCCTGAAGGAAGCCAGGCCTCAGAGAGCCAAAGGGGTTTGAAGTAGTTAAAGCTATGTTGGGCAAAAGGTTAAACAGGATCTGGTTTGAATGTTATGAACTTTCTACCAATATGGTGAAAGAAAGAGGGGACTAGTTTGGCTCCTAAAAACAAAGCGAGGCAGAACTCTCAGACGTTTTTCTTCCCGGTACAGACATGATCCATGCACTGAAATGGTCTTAAGGGAACAGAACAAAGGGATGCCCTATATCCTTTTATAGATAATGGTAATAAGACAAATAATAAGAAGAGCCAACGTTGATTGGATTCTTAAATATAGGTCAAGCTTCATGCTAAGCATTTTACATTTATTATCTTATCACTTCTCAACATAACCCAATGAAGGGATAATCTTACCATCCTCATTTTATAGCTGGGGAAACTGAGGCAGCACATGGACTGTGGAGTCAGAAGACCCAGGAGGCTGTGTAGCCATGTGTTACTGAGCACTGAGCCCTAGACCCTTTTTTCTATTTGAGTTACTCATTTCTTTTATGTTTATTTGTTCCAAGGGTGGGTGTTGTTCCACAGATGGATGGGAATCACTATGAGTGGGGAAATATCCCCAAAGGTAAAGGCCTAGGTTTTATCATTAGGAATACCTTGATTCAAATTCCCTCTCTACCAGTTTCCAGGTGTGTAATTCTGGGTGAATCCTTAACACCTCTAAGCCTTAAAATACCCATCTATTGAATGGATCAAATATTGCCTACTTACACGGTTGTCATGAGGATTAAATGAGACAACACCTGCTAAACACATGGTAAGCGTTCAATCCATGGATGTTGTCATTGCTGTGCAATTCTCTCTTACTGGCAACAGTTCCTCATTCTGGCCCCAGAGTATAAAAGAGCCTAGGGTTCCCCAAGCTAAACTCCATGGAGCAGCTACACTCCTAAGATGCTGGGAAGTTGAACCAGCTTTTGTAAGATGGTCATTCTGATTTCAGTCTGAAGGGCTCTGTTTGCCTACAATCCCTATAAAATCAACTTACAACTCCAGTAGTGGCATAGCCGTAGACAGCAGCTGTTTAAAGGATTTTACTGCCCATCTGGTGGCTTGGCGTGGCCTTGAGGCTGGTACCAGGAGAAAGGGCTTCGCTCTCTGATTCCACCAGCTGGTAACTGGTATTGCAAACCCACAGTCAGCTCTCAGCCTTCTGGTTAATAAAACTGAGAAAGGAACGAACTTGTAAAGGGCAGGATTTTTTCCCTACCCAGGGGTTTAGCCTCCGAGGCCTGGATCATGATGCTGGGCTGGTTTCTAGCCAAGGCGAGGCCCTTGGCAGTTGCAAATCTCATGGTTCAGGGTGTGTGTGGGTTGGGAGGAGGTTAAGGATGTGTTTGCCATCGACTTGTTGGCTTTGCTCAGTTCCGGTTGCCATGGACGGCGTGGGAGGGCAAGGCTTTTCCCACCCAGATGGTGGCTGGGAAGTTTTACCACTTGACTTTTGAAACATGTTAACAAAGAACTTCCTGTAGGCCAGGCACGGTGGCTCACGCCTGTAATCCCAGCACTTTGGGAGGCTGAGGTGGGTGGATCACGAGGTCAGGAGATGAAGACCATCCTGGCCCACATGGTGAAACCCTGTCTTTACTAAAAATACAAAAATTAGCTGGGCATGGTGGCGCGTTCCTGTAGTTCCAGCTACTCAGGAGGCTGAGGTAGGAGAATCGCTTGAACCTGGGAGGCAGAAGTTGCAGTGAGCTGAGATCATGCCACTGCACTTCAGTCTGGGCGACAGAGACTCCATCAAAAAAAAAAAAAAAAAAAAAAAAAAAAGAACTTTCTGTCCATTTATACCTTCATCCAGAGTGGGAAAATGCTCCCTGTCCTTTCACATGGAATCTGGGCCTTTATAGTTTAGCCCAGAACATATGCTGTAGGGAGTGCTCACCTTGAGAGAGCAGCAGAATTGAAAGAATCTGATTCTTGAGTTTGAATCCCAGGAATACCACTTCCTGGTTTTATAAACCTTGGGTCTGTTCCTTGACTGCTCAGAACTCTAGCTTCCTCATCTGTAAAATGGAAATGAATAATAACAGCCATCCAGCAGGGTTGTTTAACACATGAGATGAGCAACCTACTGTATTGCTCAGGGGAGAGTTGACAAGATAAATGTTTCTTTCTTGGCCTCAGTTTCTATAAAGCACTGGGTAGTTATGCTGTGAGAATTCATTGATACCATGGTTGCAAAGCACTTCACTCAAACACCAGAGTATCCCCCCAGTTTCCGCGTCATCCCTCTATCCCACTGTAAACTGGTGGAACTGGGTACTTCAAACCAAAATCAAATACCAAAATCCACATTTCTTCTTCCTCAGTTCTGGCGATCTGGGTAAAAGTCCCATCTTAAAACCAGAGACTTTTTAAAGGCAGTTAAAGAAAGGGTGATGATATGGTTTGGCTGTGTGCCCACCCAGATCTCATCTTGAATTGTAACTCCCATAATCCCTCTGTGTCATGGGAGGAACCTGGTGGGACTTCATTGAATTATGAGGACAGGCTTTTCCAGTGCTGTTTTCATGATAGTAAGTCTCACAAGATCTGATGGTTTTATAAAGGACAGCTCCTCTGCACATGCTGTCTTGCCTGCCACTATGTAAGATGTACCTTTGCTTCTCCCTTGTCTTCTGGCATGATTATGAGGCCTCCTCAGCCATGTGGAACTGTGAGTCCGTTAAACCTCTTTTTCTCCTCAAATTACCTAGTCTTGGGTATTTCTTCATAGCAGTATAAAAATGGACTAATAGAGGTGGCCAGTTCTTTCTTGAGGAGGGATCCAGGCATCACATCTCCATTTTGACCCTCTCCTGGTGGAGAGGATGTAATGCTTTATCAAGGGCATTGGATAAGAGTCCCTGGGGCCTCTGTTAGAAGAATCCTGCCTGTTCCTGGGAAGTTGCCATTGGGCACCAGCTACCATTGTCCACAGAGTCGCCATGCCAGACTTCCAAGGGGAACAGAGAGAGGACTTCCTTCCCTTTGCTAGTGGTCCTGGGAAGTTCCCAGCCGAGAGGAGAGGACAGATCCCTCCCAGCAAGTGCACCAGGGCTCAAAGAATCCTTCAAAGCCACACAAAAGCAAGCGCCAGTGAAACCTGGGTATCAGCTCCCACACTACAAGCTGCCCAGAAAGCCCTATTTCGATCTCAATCTGTACCAGTGTTCTCTCACTCTTTCTGGCTCCCAACTCCACCTCCAAATAGATCCCAGAAAATTGCCACCACTGGGCCCTCTGCCAAGGTTTGAAGGAATATGTGCCGTGTCCTGGGGGCCAGCAGGGGGAAATGAGCCACTCCATTTCCAGTTGCACGTCATGTACTGATAGCCACCGTATGTGGATCTTGCCGACGATCTTCATGTTTGTGTCTCCACTTGCCTCTGGGCAGTGAGCAGACCAGTCTAATTAGAAGAAATGGAAGAGTGTTTGTTTTTATTGCATTGTTTTCTTCCTTTCTTTTTTTGCTTTTGGTTACACTCTTAAGTTCTCTCAGCTGCTTGGAAAGCGTCCTTTGTGTAAACTATACCATGCTTTTGTGCAAATTAGAAAATGATGCCCCACTCCAGGCAGACACATAGCTTCTCAAGCGAACAGTAGTGTCCTTGCCCCTGGCAAGTGCCTCCCTGTAATAGGTACACTGCTTGGTAACTGCAGCACAGGCTGGATTTTAGTCCTTGCTCATCCCTCAGAAGGGCCTTTTGCAGTGTGTGACATATACATCTGTCTGTGGCTGCCCTGTTCCTGGGCTCCCCTTCTCTTCTGCCATCCCAGTGGTTTCAAAGCTGTTGTCCTCTGTGGTGTGAAGGCTTTCTCGCTCATTACCCTTCTGAAAGCTCTTCATAATGTGACTATACTCAGAAGTAATACCCTGAAAGGGGTCCTAGAGATGGGAAGAGTCACACAGAGGGGTTTGGGAGCAGGAATGGGACCCACTTGGAACCAGTTTTCTGGAGTGTCTAGAAGGTGGGGTAAGAGGAGGAAGAGATGCAGGAGAAAGTGCAGCCTGAACAGTGTCTGCTGAGGCTGGCTCCATGGTGTGATTCCCAGGCCTTGCCCACCTCAAAATAACTTCTCTAGCTATCTACCATGGCATTCCGGGTGGGGCTGGCTTCACGGGAAGGAGACCTGTGTGGTTGCATGGAAGGGTCCTGCTCTTGGTCTAACGCTTTGCTCTCATCATTTCGAAATTTAGAATACTTTTGAAGAAGGGGCCTTGCGTTTTCATTTTGCACTGGGCTCTGCCAATTATATAGCTGGTCCTGTTCTCGGTTCTTGTCAGTCTTTTTGGGGAGTTGTTTTCATGTAGGTGTATTTGTTACCTACACCTGCATTCAACACGTCTTTGTGGTGCACTTGCTGTGTGGCAGGTGCTAGAGATACAGCAATGAGAAAAGCGAGGAAGGTCCTGGCTCTTAGGAAGCTCATAGGCTGCAGGTGCACAAGGGAAAAAGAATCAATGTCAAATAGGCAAATGGGACAGTGTCAGAGGCTGAGGAGTCATGAAGGATGAAGAGCGGAATAACCTGGTGGAAAGGGCTTAGAGTGCAGTTCCTTTGGACGAGGCCATCAGAGCAGGCCTCTTTGAGAAATGACATTTGAGCTGACATCCCAATCATGAAACAAGAACCAGCCATGCCACAGTGGGAGGCAGAAGAAGTGGGACCAGCATCCCAAGTGGAGTGGAAATAACAGTGAGTGCTAAGGCCCTAAGGTGGGACAGAGCTCTGCTGCTTGGGGGCTGAAGGCACAGAAATGGGTTTGGATTTTAAACACAAGAGAACAGTAGTAAGTAAACAGCACTAATAAGAGCAGTAAGAACTACCTTTTGTTAAGTGGTTACTCTGTTTCAGGCGTTCTACAAACATTCATTTTTCTGATCAGCCATGTAAGATGTAAGATATGTATTATACCCATTTTCCAGATGGGAAAACTGATATCCAATGGCCCAAAGTCAACCAACCCGTCCATAAGAGAGCTGTGATTAGAACTCAGATCTATCTGATTCCAACGACACTGCTCACCCCTCTACATGGACAGTCTTGGTCCCACGTTGTAACCTGGCTGCCTGAGGGTGGGGCTCTCCACTGGGGTGATGGCTCCCTCCCTCAATGTCTTATGTCCCATTTTGGGCTGAGGGACTTCTGAACACCAGCCCTGGAGTTGATAGATGAAGCAGTCTTTCGTCACGTTCACTGGTGATTGTGATGAAATTTTATCCCATGATCACTTAAACAAAGCCAGCTGGAAGTAGCTGTTGAGGAGACACAAACAAGAATTTGGTCCAAGATATCTTTGTTTAACACCATATTTTGGCTGTGCCCAGCTTCAAGTCCAGAAGAAAGGGAGAGACCAAAACATTAATTAGTTGTGATGGAAACTCTGTGTTTAAATGCATGCTTTCCTTTAGCCCAGTGGTTTAGAAAGGGTGAGTTGACTTATATCTTACAGACAAGCTCCAAAACCTCCTGATCTATGTATCTATGTTCCTGCCTCAACTGAATTTGAGAACCAACGTGGGCAGGACATGATTCTAAGCACTACTGCAGGTGCAAACACAGATGCTTTCAAAGGCCTTTTAGTTTAGAAGGGGCTAGATGGGGTGGGATGGGGTGAGGGTGTAAGGCAGAATGCTAGTGCCATAAGGTGTGTAAAAGACAAAGCATGGAGGTTTTAGGGAAGGAAAAGTTGAATCCACAGTGGAATTCATTCATACATGCAATATACATACATATATATATGTATCTATATATATTCATCTGTGTATATCTATATACCTATATATGTGCTGAGTGCCTACTATGTGCCTGGCACTGGGAATTCAACAAAATGGTCAAGGTCAAGGATCCCTGTCCTCACAGATCTCACATTGCAGAAAGTGAAAAAGACAATAAATAAGTAAACAGATGAACAACCACCATCATTTCAGACTAGGAAGGAAACAAGGAAGGCGACAGGATGTGACTAGGACATGGTGGGGAGAAGGTAACTTTGGACTGGGTCAGTAGAGAGGGTCTCCTGACTGGTGACCTTCAAGCTGAGACTCAAAACATGAGCAAAATAAAAAGAGAAATGGCTTCGAAAAGGAAGCAGCCATCACAAGTTGAGGAATCCCAAATAATATTTGTCACTGTTTTGATGAGTTTTTGGTTTATTCATGTAATGCTTTGGTGTTTGAGAACACATTCTCATAACAATTTCTCAGAATTAGAGTGGTACCCAAACCTAGCATGGTGCATAAGTAGAAGTGGTGTGTGGTTCACCTTATTTCTTTGGCAACACTAACTGAACATAGCTATTAATATCAAAGTGTTGGTCTTGATGCTGCTGTGTGACCTTGGGTAAGTCACTTAACTTCTCTGGGCTACTACTCCTCCGAAAAAGGGCCAGGCAAAACCTAAAGATCTCAAACTTTAAAGGTCAAGGATTCCACGATCTAATAGATCAAAACAAAACCTCTTGATGGGTCATTGGGAACACATGGATTCCCCTACTTTGGCAGAAAATTACATTACCAGGTTCTGACCTGGGATCACAGCAAAGGTTGTGAGCTAGGGGTGAGCTCTCAGCCTTGATCCCCAGCTTGGGCTGCCCACGAGCTCTGGGGACATGTCCTGACCATCACCCACATGTGTCTTATATTAGTGTTATTTTCTTAATGGCAGCAGCCCTGAAACAGACCTATTTTACTATTGAGTTACTCAGCTTAGTCTTTGTATCACTTACACATAAACACCAGCTCTGGCTGATGAGTCCACTGTTTTGTTTTTTACTTTCCCTACCGCCTCCTGCCTCACACAGGTGTGTGCAGCAGTGATCAAAAATAAAGTGGATCAATCATCTTACTGCTTCTAAACAAACCAAGACATGTTTTTGAAATTTTGCTTTAAGACAGAATTTGAAAGGAAGGAAGGAAGGAAGGAAGGAAGGAAGGAAGGAAGGAAGGAAGGAAGGAAGGAAGGAAGGAAAGAAAGAAGGAAAGAAGGAACGAAGGAAAGAAGGAACGAAGGAACGAAGGAACGAAGGAAAGCAAGAAAGTACACTTGTTGTGTGCCTTCAGCAATCTGTTCTCTTGTCCACGTGGGATTCATGAAGAAAAACAGAATAGAGGATGATGTTTTGGATGAGAGCGGACAAAAACAAGGAAAGCGAAAGAGCAGAGGGAACAGCTGCCTTTCTTTAATGGCTGCTTGGTCTGCAGCTGGAGTTCAGATAGAACCTTAATTTCAGCTAAATTATGCCCTTGGCAAGCACCCTTCCTGGAGACCTGTGACAGTGGCCTACGCTGTCCTGCAGGGTGGAAACGACCACCTTTGACTTTTTGTGGGAAGAGAGTGTTCATTATTAAAACCAGCTTCTTGAAATAGTTTATCATACTTGAGGGTAACAAGAAAATGGACACCACTTGAAAACGTCTCCTAAGTGCCTTGACTCAGTTTCCCAAATTTTCATTCCTGCATGCTATTTCTACTATGAGTTCCTTAGCTCACACCCTTCCCCAACCCACTGGCTTCCATATTTAGAAACACATTGTCCTAGGTGACCCTACATTAGGGTGTCTCTCAGGCTGTGTTTGTAGAGCTCCAAGTCAACTGTCACTGTAAAGCAGAAGAGTGACTGAGCTAATTGATGAGTTCAGCAGACCATGCCAAATATATTGACCTATTTTTAAAAAATTTTTGCCAGTTTTTGACGGAAAATATTCTGTACATCACCATCATACCACTCCCAAAGGCCAGCTGAACAGCTCAAGTCAATGGTTTCTTGTTTTTGTTTCTAAACTTACTGTCTTATAAGTGATAACTATTCACATAGCTCAATAATTCAACAATATAAAGTATTAAGTGAGAAGCCTCACTCCAGTTCCCTGCCCAATTATCACATACCCTGAACAGTTCCTTCATGTAAATAGAAATACATACCTTGCATCTTCCCTTTGTTTCACTAAGGCAGCAGCTTACACAAGCTATTCACCTTCTGCCATGGCTTTGGGAGGAGGGCCCTTGTTTGAAGCTATATCTATGAGGCTGCCAATGTTATTTCTAGGGTCTGATGACGTTGTAGAAAAATATTTTGAAAAATAATCAAGAAAGCCACACACACTCAGGAGAAGGAGGTAGAGGGTGGCTCCACCCTTTGCTATGTGAATTTTAAAATGGAGTACTTATATGTCAGAAAAAAAGGAAAGAAAGAAAGAAAAGAAAGTTCTTGAATCACAGCAATTCAAACTTAATGGGCCTTTAGACCCAAATCAATGTTATATTAAGCAATCTCAGGTAGTGATTATGAAATTTGAGAGAATACCAATTAGGAGGTAAGGATAAAGTATTTTTTTCATTAATTTTGTTTTTGAGAGAAAGAGAGGGGAGCCAGAGGGAGGGTAGGTGAGAGAGAGAGAGAGAATGAGAAAGTGGTAGATCCAGGCTTTGCCCACATAAAGAGAGGCCTGTGTGGTGAAACTGAGCAGGTTTTTGATTTCTTTGATGCTTCTGGATAGAAATAACCATTGTTTCTATCTGAGACTGAATAGAGGAATGATGGAAGACACAGTCATGTGCCACCCCCAGTGTCACAGTCCTTGAGATAGAAAGCCATGTGTCCATCCACATGTATTAGTCTATTCTCACATTGCTATAAATAAATACTCGAGACTGAGTAGTTTATAAAGAAAGGAGGTTCAATTGACTCACAGTTCCGCTTGGCTGGGGAGTCCTCAGGAAACTTACAATCATGGCAGAAGGGGAAGCAGGCATGTCTTACATGGCAGCAGGAGAGAGTGAGAGAGAGGAAACCACAACCTATAAAACCATCAGATCTCGTCAGAACTTACTCACTCTCAGGAGAACAGCATGGGGGAAATCACCCTCATGATCCAATCACCTCCCCTCAGGTCCCCTCCTTGACACATGGGGATTACAATTCAAGATGAGATTTGGGTGGGGACACAGAGCCAAACCATGTCACACAACTGTGTATGAAGTGGAGCAGGTTTAACTTAAGGATCCAGGAGCCTTCAGTGTGTATAAGCACGTGCGTACACTCCCCTAGACCCTTACCTGCATACAAGCACTCACGGGACTGAACACCCAGCCCCGAGCATCAGAACACACAGGCATGGCCAGTCAGGGTACAAGTGATCCACCAGTGAGAACCTGAACACCTTCATGCCAGCTCAGAAGAGATGCTCCTTCTCTTTCTGCAAGGGTGGCATCCCAAATTACGGCTTTCCTCTGCTGAAGAAACTTGCTGTTTATTATGTTACTAAAGAAACAATTGAAGAACTATGTAGTAGAAAGTTAGGGTCAATTACTAACGAAATATTTACAGGCAACGTCTTGCTCACGCAGATTCTCCTGTTCGTTTAAGTGCTACAAACTCTGAGAGAGGGAACTAATTATTGGCTTGCTCCAAAATGAAGGAGTATCTCTAACAAAAAAAATGAAGGCGATAGAGCCAACTTCTATATAGGATGAACAGAACAGTGGGGCAGTTTTTAAAAATGTGATGTTCCAGATCAAGAACATTTGGGCCTATTAATTACTTGAATGCATCTCTCTTTGTCGCCTGAGTTTCCTTGCAGCTGTTTTTGTTTTGTGATGCAGTTTGACATCCCTGGGGTTTTCTGTCCTGGGATTTGATGTGGAGAAAGCTCCTCTCAGCATCGTGCTGCTTACTCAGTGTTTATTGTGTGCACAGATGAACCCCAGCAGCAGGCGTCCTGGCCACATGGTATTGGCAATGTGTTTCTAATGAGCATGGTGTTTCCGAGCTCTGGTTTTCATATGTTGGAGAATGGAAAAGACCTCAGAGCTCTGTGCTCCTTTGCAACTTGTGACCCAAACTTAGGGCAAAGCAGTAACCTATTCTGGGGGCGATATGTGCTACAAGTTAAGTTCTGCTAACTGGCCTCTTAATATGGATGGAGACTGCTTTTTAAATTATCTCTTTCAGAAAAATCAATGGAAAAAGAGTTTCTCTTTGCCTACCCGTTGGTTGTCTCTCAAATTCCATAATCACTTTCTGAGATTGCTTAATACAACATTGATTTGAGTTGTTCAATTGGCAATTGGGAGTTATATGACTGGGAAGTGTAGAATATTTTCAACCTCATATTTCATGTTATATTAGTTGAAAACATATTTTTAAGATGTGTATTATTAATGATACAATAAAATCTCATTAACGGATGGGGTTGATAGATGTGGTTTATCTAACATTAAGCAGAAATTGACATCTTGAGGGGAGTATCAAGATTCTGTGATCCCAGACACTGATATTGAACAAGCAGGGGCCAGGAGCAATCCGCTATTGATTAGATGGTGCAAGTAATTATATTTACCGAGCCGTTTTATTGGGTGGGGCAGAAGGTGAGGTGGCTCTTCTTTAGAGTGCAGAGAGAGCAATCAACAAAGATGTTGTCGGCAAGAGCCCCAGAGCCGGTGTGATTTTCTCGGGCTTTCCTCTGGCTTTGCCCTGGTCCTAATCATTATTTAGAATTGCAGCTTATGCTGGAAGGGTCCCAGTGGCTTCCATGGTCCAAACGCTTGTGTTTCCCAGCAATTTCCTGGATAGGGCTCTGGTAGGGCTAAACCTTGCATTTTATTCCCTCCTTACCCCCACTCTCCTCCATACTCTCATTATTGTCACCACCAGCATCACCACTACCACTGTGACCACCATTACCAACACCTGCAGCTCCAGCAGCATTAACACGACCGCTACCACCATCAGGAATCATGTCACCACCATCACCACTGCTGTAATACCACCATTGCCACTACCATCACCATGGCCGTCACTGCCACCAACCTTACCCATGATGCCACCATCAACACAGATATCATTAACCACCACCTCCACCATCACTATTACCAATACTACACCACTGCTTCCACTAGCGCCGCCAGTATTGCCACATCCACAACCACCACCATTGCCACCACCATTATCACCAACATCATCACCACTAATACCAATGGCAGTCACACCACCACTGCCACCACCCTGCAACCAGTGAAGAAGAAGTAGGCTTTGGGGCTTGACAGTCATGGGTTTGAGCTACTGCACTGTCCCAGAGTCCTCCTCATTGCTTAATTGCCACCTGACTCAGAGGGTGGTGGTGAGTTTTAAATGAGTTAAACCTGTAAAGTAGCACACAGCAGACATTCAGTATACAAAAGGCATTGTACTGTGTCTTTGATGAAATATTATGAATTCTTAGCTTTTTAAAGATGCCCCTTTTCTATCTTAAGGGAGGTTATGGGCTTTGACCTTCCCTCATTCTCTTCCATCTTCCCTCCCTTCTTTATTTTCTCTAGATTCTTTAGTCCTGTGGCTAAATTGTTTGTAAAAATCTTTCATTCATCAGAAATACCATTATCCCAACTAGATGATGAGTTCTTGGAGGCAAGATTCATGTCTACCCTACCAGCATACCCTCACCACAGTGCCTAGTACCCGGTAGGGGGCTTAATACATGTGCTTTGATTAAATAGTCATGTGTGTGTGTGTGTGTGTGTGTTTATGTGTGTATATAAATGAGGCTTTTACATATATTGGGCCTGAAGGCAGATTTTATTTTTTCCTATTCAAAGTTAATTCCACAAATGACAAATGCTCAAAGACATGCATAGAAATAATTTTAGCACAGCATTGTGTATAATAACCACAAAAAAGGGAAATAATGTAAAAGCCCATCAAATCAGGAATTGGTTAAATGCATTTCTGTTCACCCATATAACTACATACTTCCGGGTATTTTAAAAGGTAAGCTAAAAATGTATTTATTGATAAGAAAATTATTTGCAATATGTTATTAATGTAAAATGAAGTTACAAAAACGCAATATTGTATGTAGGGACATTTTTTCTCCTGTTTTGATGGGAAATGCATCAGTGAACAGAGGTGTCTATAGACAAATACCACATAACAGTCTTGGGAGACACAGACCAGTTCAATAGCATGTTAATCTCTGGTAGGGGCAAGCTGGGATTATAAGCAATTTTCTTCTTTACATTTTTCCATTCTCCTATGGATTAATTTTGCCAATGAACCATCATTGGTTTAGCAATCACTAGGTAAAGAATTAATGTTACAGTAATTAGGGCTTGTCGTCGTCCCATTATTCAGATTCCAGGTCTGACTTCTTTGCCACAATCACACATATTCCCAACCTCAGCAAAACTGCAGTGGTATGCTCTGGGGGTTTCCAAGGAAATTCAAAGGGAAAGAAAGTGCCAGGTGGTCACAGGACTTGGGACTTCCCAGACAGGAGGAGAAGGAGGCATCAGAATTGTTTGCCCTTGCTGGGAATCTCTTGCTGGTTGTCAGAGAATCCCTAACATGGAGTTCTAGCTGGGAGGCTGAGTCTGCCACTTGTGAAGTATGTCATTTAAGCTCTTTTAGCACTTCCAACACTTTAAGAAAACATGCCAGAATCCTAAGACAAGAACAGGAAATGTCTTCCTGTAGCCTATCACCACCATGTGTGCCAAAAGGCGTCTCCTCCTCACCTTGGCCTCAGCCATTTCCTCCTTCCCCACTGTCCCCTGAGGCCTGGAGCGAAACATGTTTTTTGGACAAGCTCTTAGCATCAGGTTGTATGAGAAAAACTTTCATGCTCCCACATTTTTTTTTTTCTTTTTTTGAGATGGAGTCTCACTCCGTCACCCAGGCTGGAGTGCAGTGGTGCAATCTCTGCCCACTGCAACCTCTGCCTCCCGGGTTCAAGGGATCCTCCTGCTTCAGGGGACCCACCTGGCCAACATGGTGAAATCTTGTCTCTACTAAAAATACAAAAAAAAAACAAAAACAAAATAAAATTAGCTGGCATGGTGGCAGTCACCACCACACCCAGCTAATGTTTTTTGTATTTTTAGTAGAAACGGGGTTTCACCATGTTGGCCAAGCTGGTGGCAAACTACTGACCCCTGCCTGCCTCAGCCTCCCGAAGTGTTGGCATTATAGGCGTGAGCCACATTGCCTAGCCCATGCTCCCACATTTTAAGAGTCTGTGTGTTCTATTTGATGAATAGAGAGGTTTCCACTCCATAGGCTGAATTCGTTTGATTCATCAGAACATTCACTTTAAACCTGCTATGTGGTAGGCACTGTAGTAGGGGTTGAAGGATATAGAATTTTATTCATTCATTCATTCATTCATTCATTCATTCATTCAACAAACATGGATGAGGCACTTTCACAAGTCAGGCTCTGTGCTGGGAATACAAAGACGGACAAGGAGATCCCAAAGGAGGAGACAAACTTATGAACAGATCATCTCATTACAATAACATTTCTCCCCGACATGTAGGAGGGGATCTACTAAAAGCAACCACGTGGCTTCGGGGATAAGAAGCAGGCTCCTTGGTGCAGGACTGCCCTAGCCTCCATGGTGCCTTTGTGTTGATTAGAAAAAGTTCCCAGTCTCAAGATAGTTTAGTTCCATCTGTCAGAAAAGTGTCTATACTGATTTTTTTTTTTTTTTTTGAGACTGAGTCTTGTTCTGTCACCCAGGTTGGAGTACAGTGGCACGATCTCGGCTCACTGCAACCTCTGCTTTCTGGGTTCAAGCGATTCTCCTGCCTCAGCCTCCCAAGTAGCTGGGACTACAGGCACATTCCACCATGCCCGGCTAATTTTTTGAACTTTTAGTAAAAGCAGTTTTTACCATGTTGGCCAGGCTGGTCTCAAACTCCTGACCTCAAGTGATCCACCTGCCTCGGCCTCCCAAAGTGCCGGGATTACGGGTGTGAGCCACCGTGTCCAGCTGATTTTATTAAAACACATTATTGTCATTGTCCAGAAAGTTGTCATAATAAATATGGAAATCTACAAAAGCTATGATGTGAATGGCACCCCTTAAATATGGCCTTGTGCACAGTGCACAACTTGCACAGCTGGACATATGGCGGCTCTGTCTGGGTGGACCCGGATTGGAGGTGGGAGCATGTCCTGGCCTGGTTGAAAGTCAGGACTGACCTTGCTCCATGTGCCTTTCCCTCCACATATAAACTCCTGTCAAACAGTTTCTTATGAAGATCCTCTTGGTTTTACCTCTGTCCTGAAGTCTGGTCTAACTAATCTAAACAGATTGAATTGATGAATGTACAGTCCTTCATTTCATGGCTCAAAGAGACTATGTGAGCCCATGACTGGCATACCTCGAGAGACAGAATTGGAAGGGGATTCTGGAAAGGGGATTATTATCAAGATCATGGAGGTGACAGATATTGGAGGAAGCAAGAAATGGATGAGGAGAGAGTAACAATTCAGCTACTTCTGGCCCAAGGAGAAAATCAAAGACATCTAACTCTTAACAGACCCACAATTTATTGCCTCCCCAAGCTAATCTAGAAATTACCTTGGCATTGATTAACCCTGACTTATGCAGTCAGTAAATCTCAGTTGGGCCCCCCAAAAGGTCCTGGGTTGAAAGGCACCTGCCAGGAAGAATGGGGGTGTGATTTAAGCCATTGGAGGATGTGGCAATGAACAGAAGGCCCTCCTTTCTGGCAGGCCTGCCATCTCTCCTCCTGGAGACCCAAATCTTTACCCCACTTCCAGCGGGGTCTAGGAAGGAAATGTTCCCCCTTTCTGGGGCAGGGAAGTGTCACACTGAAAATATGTCCTCTCTGCGTGGCCCCTGATGGGAAGGGCGACTCAGATAAAGGAAACAGATACATATCTGTCGTTGGGAAGCTTTGTTTCCACACATGATATATGGTTCCGGAGGAGGAGTTAGAAAACAAATTATTGTGTCTCTTCACCACCGACAGGTCTTTAGTGGTGCCGACCAGAGAGAAGAGATGCCAGAGATTAGCAGTTACCTCACAATAGGTCCGCAGTACAGGAAAAGTGTCTTAAGTTTATCTATTGTTAAGTGATATAATTTATCGTCGCCAAGGGTTAAGGAGCAATTCCAGTCCTTTCCTACTTCAGGAACAGAGATTTATAAGATGATGCCCAAATTTAGACATTGGGGCACTGCCGGCAGAAACGTCCCCAAAGGCTGATGGCTTGTGTGTGCATTTGAAGCCAAGTCATTCACAGAGCTAATTTGAGGCTCTCCTCGGAAACTATATTTGCTTTCTGAGTGCATGGTGAGTTTTCATTTGGGCCCTGACCAGCTGACAGCTATGCAAGTTTGTAGATACCAGTAATTGAATATAGATAACCTTGATGGTTGACCTCGTCAGAGCCAGGCCTGCCTGTTCCCCATTGTTTCTGGTTTTGCCAGTAGATACTAAACTGCTGCTGGATGAATTTATATATTAAGAATTCGCTGCAGTGAGAATTGCTTATCGTTCCCTGGTCTATCCTGTAAGCTTCTATTTACTTGACGTAGTGAGCTGGGAATAAAAGCCGTGATTTGACTGTTCACTATTAGTGGCGGGGGGCAGTCTGCTGGAAAAGCTCTATTAATTTCTAAAAACAAAGGAGGCAGAGAGATCATGCTTTTGCTTTATCCAAATCGCAAAGAGAGGTTCTTATCTCCCAAAGCTGCTTGTGGCTGTCCGAAGTTGGTTCCCAGCCATCTTTTTAGTGTTCAATTTAGCTTAAAAGCAGAGTTTGAATCAAACACTGTACTGTCACCCGTGTGTAGCTCTTGTGTTTTAAGGGAAGCATTTGGAAGAGGTTCAGAATTTATGTTTAATTCAGAGAGATGCTTTAAGAAGTCTCGAAGTGGGAAAGGTGGCCATGATCCCCCTCGAGAGGGGAAAGCAGGTGACAGGGCCACATTCAGAGTGGGGTCCAAGTGAGGTGGAGTGTTAAGCTACTTGGATATCTAGGCATACATTCACCAGCAGAATATTAACTGAGAGAATCTCTCCATGAGTGGTTCTGTAGCAATCTCTACTTTCTCCTTTATATTCTTCTGAGTTATTGAAATGTCAACAATGAACACAGATTACTTTTGCAATAGAAAAAAAAGATAAAGCTGCTGAAAAAAATATTTTCTGGAAACCATGTTTTCCAGCCTTCTGGAAACGGAAGTGATGTGTATTTCTCGAGACTCTCCTTCCACAGGCTTTGAACTTTGCAGCTGGCGCAGACAGGGGCTTAGGAAAGGATAAGTCTGTGTCCCTGTCAGAGGTGTAGGGGTAAGACGGTGGCTTCATAGACAGGCGGGGAGGAAGAGGGATAAATGCAAGTTCAGGAATATCCCAGGTAGCCACTCTCTAGCGAGTGGAATGTTGGCCACTAATAACGCAGGGTCGATTCAGAGGGTCTGGGCTTTGGATGGTGGGGGTGGGAGCTCCGGAGGCCTGGCTGCCAAGCGACTGTGTGTCACTGCTCAGCTGAGGGGATCAGCCTTTGATGCTTTCAACATCAGAACATCAGAGCTGTTCTTCATCCTGAGAAGGAAGGTTCGGGTTAGTCAGCCAGGGCAAATAGCTCAAGGGAAATTTCATTTTCCCTTTGTTGGACCCCTGGCTTTCATCTGCTGGGGATGTATATGTACATTCCCACTACCACACAGAGGGAAGGAGGCTCGCTGGACCCAGGCGTGCGCAGCCAATTTGGGGCATCTCAGTGTTGGAGGCCTTGTGAGGAGCCGAGGCACAGATCAAGATCAAGCCTGGAGGAAGCCTGAAATTACCTCTCCACAATGTCCCCTGCCGTCACCAGCCAGCAGTGTGGGGACTGGCCAGGGAATTTTTCGATCCTGGCCAGTCCAACCAGTCTGACCTCCCTTCCAGCAAGAATATCCCTGTTTCTGTGTCCGCTGATTAAGGTGCGTTTACCTTGTAAAGAAGGGAATGAAGAGCATGTGAGTGAGCCAATCGTCAGCGCCTTCCATAACTGTAGTGCGTGATGCCATATGTCCCGGGTTCAAATCTAGACTCTGCCTCTATGAGCTATTTAAACCTAAGCAACTTATTTCATCATTCTCTGGCTTAGTTTCCTCATCTGTAGAATGGATATGGTATTAATGTCAGCCTGCGAGGCTGTCGTGAAGATACAGTGAATTAACATGCACACAAAGCTCATTGCTCCACTAAAAAGGGTTCTTCAAGCATCAGCTATCATGGCAAACAGCCATTTGATATTCATTTGAACACAGTCCAGAAATCCTCAATATTTTAAAAGCAGCTTCAAGAGATGACTGCTTTTTCCAACCATGGAAATAATGTTTATAAAACAAAGCTAGCCAGGCGCAGTGGCTCACACCTGTAGTCCCAGCACTTTGGAAGATTAAGGCAGGAGGGTTCCTTGAGGCCAGGAGTTTGAGACGAGCTTGGGTAACATAGTGAGACTCCCCCATTTCTATAAAAATAAAGATAAATGTAAAAATTAGCTGGGCATGATGGCACATACCTGTAATCCCAGCTACTCAAGAGGCTGAGGTGGGAGGATTGCTTGAGCCCAGGAGTTCAAGGCTGCAATGAGGGATGATGGCACCACTGCACTCCAGCCTAGACCAGAGAGAAAAACCCTGTCTCTAAAAAAATCAATAAATCAATAAAAATGAAAATATAAGGCAAAACTGTGATTAAAACATGAATATAGCTTAGCAACCCTACCTTCCATCCCCAAATATGTATTGAGTGCTTTTATTACAATGACCTACACTGGCACTCAGTTCTTGGGAGTTCAATACTCCCCAGCTAAGGCTGGGTCTGGAGGGAGGTGGGAGTGGGTGCATGTGGGACATGACAGAGGGAAGAGAAGGATTAAAGGCGATGGTGAAAATCAAGCCAGGGACTGGGAGCCCTGCAGTCCAGGGAGAAAGTGACTATCACAGATGGGACTTCAGAAAGGCAGGAGGAGCCACAGGATCCTGAGGCCCAGGCAGGGCATAGCCTGCAAGCTTACGAGGTCTGATGAGGCCAAGTAGAGTGATAGGGTGGCTGCTGGGAGCTTGACCTTGGACTGTAGACTATTTTCCGTCTAGCATGCTTAATAGTGTCTGTGAAATTTGGAGGTCCCAGGTGTTTTCAGGATGAAAGCAGGTCCCAGGGTGACAGCAGGTGCCCTGAGGCTCCCTGGAGGAGCAGGAGAGAAGACATCACCACAGGGGGGGCCTCTGCCTCCTCCTCTTGGGAGCGCAGTGTGGCATCAGAATGTAGGCTGTGACAGCCACACTGTATGAACTGTGGCTGAGAGGGTCTGATGAGCCTCCATCTCTTGGGACCATGTAAGTGTGAAAATCCTATAATTAATACCTGAGATGATTAATTTATTCAACCAACAGTATTTATTGAATACTATGTGTAAGGAACTATGCCTAGTACTAGAAATAATTTTCTCTAGAGCTGGAATTATCTACAGTCTCACACCCAAGGCCAAAAATGACCAGGGATAGTATTAAAAATGCAGATTCCAGAGCTCCTCCCAAGTGATTCTGATCCAGTGAGTTGAGACTGGGGACTGATTATTTGCACTTGGACAAGTGCAAAGTTTGCCTGCTGAGGCCAATGAGCCATACATGACACGTATGTTTGTCCCTCTATCTGGCTATCATTTACTGAGTACTTGCTATGTATCAAACCCTGAGTAGGTGCTGGGGATTGGAATGACCCTTGCACTCAAGTCACTCATGGTTATTGAAAAAGATTGGGCTCAGCAGCTGTAATGGTTCCTGCTATTTCAGACACTACAATCTTTAAAAGGTGCTTTTGCAAAAACTCTAAAGCAAGAGGCAGAAACATATTCACTAACCTATAGGTCCAGTTGTTGTAAAGTTTATAGTGAACAAAATGTACAAGACACTTATTGTAAGCCAGGCACTAAGTGTTATGCCTACTTAATATAATCATTAGTCTTTGCAGCAACTTTATGAGACTGATGTTATACGAGTAGTCCCATTTTACAGGTAAGGACATTGAGATGTAGTCAGGATTAGTTACCAAGGCCTTGCAGCTAAAAAGGTGAGCCTGCTTTTTGAATTCAGACAGTCTAACTTCAGAGCTTTCACACTTATCCATTATACTGCTTTGCAACTCAACGTGCTATTGCTGCAGTTTTGAGGCTGCAAAATGCTGTTGTAAAACTAGTTATTCTGGAAGTGGATCTATACAACCAAAGGAGAAAAGAATCAGTGTTTGGGCTTGTCTTTTTTTTTTTTTTTTTTTTTAAACTAAGAGACAGGGTCTTGCTGTGTCAACTAGGCTGGAGTGCAGTGGTGCAATAAATCATAGGTCACTGTAACGTGAACTCCTGGCTCAAGCAATTCTCTCACCTCAGCTTCCCAAGTAGCGGGTATCATAGGCATGTTCCACCACACCCAGCTAATTTTTTTAAAAACAATATGTAGATACAGGATCTTGCTATGCTGCTCAGGTTTGTCTCGAGCTCCTGGGCTCAAGCAGTCCTCCAGCCTCAGCCTTCCAAAGTGGTGGGATTATAAGCATGAGCCAACGCACTCAGCTCTTGACTTATATTTTAAGGGACCTAGGGCATCTTTATTTTCTTGGGTGCTGAGATGGGAGTGAGAATGTGGGGCTGAGGGAAAGGCTTAACTTCACAATGGCAAGTTCAAGGGTTTAATTTTGCAAACAGCTGAAAATCTTAACTTTGAAAAGTGCATTTGGATTGGCAAAGCTTAAAGAACTTGGTGGTATCAAAATGTTGTCAAAGATGTGGGGAAAGAGCTATTCCCATATGCCATATAAATTTGTTCGGTAATCTTGGAGGGCAATTCGGCAATACCTAGAAAAATTTCAAGTGTGTGTGTGCCCTGTGATTGTGCAAAATCACATTTAAATATGTCTGCGTGTGCCCACAGAGATGGGTAAAAGCATATTTATTAAAATATTGAAAAGACTGGAAACAACTTAAATATCCACCAATAAAGAGGGATGGTTAAAAAAGAAGGTTTCAATCCGTGGAACCCTTCTAGCCAGATCTCAGCTTGCTGTGACAAACCCATGGCTTGAGAAACTCTAACTCTAAGAGACTGTGTCGCCTACTGGTCAGAAACACGAGTTCCGGCTTCCATTGCCTGCCATGAATTATGGCTCATTCTTTTGCTCACAGTGTGATCATGGGCAATTTTCTGGGCCTCTTTGTGCCTTAGTTCCCTCATCTACAAATTAGAAGTGACAATATTAATATCTTGTTCATAGGTATCATAACTATTGTTACAAAGTTTAAAGGTATCAGTGCAAGGAAATCTCCTAGAATGGTGTATGTTTCATGGTGTTTGCTGCATAGTATTGCTAAATAGTCTCAATAAATGTGAGATGGGATAAGGTGATGGTGATGATGATGATGATGATGATGATGATGAACTGTGGCTTGGATGCATCTCAGACAGTAATTGAAAAAGTAACAATAAGCAAACAATGACAGAGAATAAAGTTCAGAGAAATGAACTAGGCTATTATGAACCCAGGCAAATATTTGATCCTTACTCACAAACTAGAGTAAGAAAATAATCAGTGGTGGCATGTAAAAAAGGGGACATGGGGAGCCTTTCTAAAAAAAAGAGATTTTAAGGGTTCAACATGGAGGCACTGATGTGTATAAGGGGTGAATATGGTGGTCACATATATTCACGTGACTATGGTGAAACTAACAAAAGCTTAATCCCTTGGAGGCAGAGATGCTGTCGTGGCAAACACCTCCATTCTGGCTGCGATGCCAATATCTTTTGTCATCCTGAGAGTCTGAAATGCTGTTCAGGATTTTCCCACAGTGAGAGAAATGTTTTTTTTTCCAGTCCCCAGTGAATCCCTTGGATCCAACAGAAATCTTGCTGCTTCCGAAAACATCCCTGAATTCCACTATCCAAATGTGAATTATTTCTCAGTGACCTGGCTACTTGCAGCCTTGCCTACTGCCTCTTGGGGTTCCTGAGGACTAGCAAAGGGGATTTCTTGATGTTTAGCAATGAGCAATCTCTCTCGGAAAACACGAGCACCTGGCATGGAGGAGATCGCAGTTCATCTTGCGGAAATTTACCCAGTCTTTTTCCTCCAGGATAAATGACAGATTTTGGGGGGGTATTAAGGTAATACTGCACCTCCAGTTCCAGCACCAAGGCTTCTGCCCTGCCATGAAGCAATTTTCATTTCAGTGAAAGATGTAGGAGTCACGTTCCAAATTGCTGCTGAATAATTCTGAGACATCTGCAGAGATTCCAAGGCAGCCACTGTGCTCTGTTTACCAACACAATTAAACCTCGACCATTCCCTGCTGCAGTACAAATATAATCTTATCTACTTAATGTCAGCCGATTAAGTCATCGGGGCTGCAAAATGGTAAACAGATATTAATAACCAACCTATAAGTGAGTTATTAGAGTGAAGTGGAATATCATGGCAGGTTCTTAGGCCTTAAGGCGGAAAAGTTCACACCTTCTTGACACTGCTATAAAACACTGCAACATTACAACTTTTCAACCATATCTAAAAGGCCAATTTAGGTTTATTCCCATCCGCGTTTATGGCCATGGTTCAGCAGGTGTAAACCGGTAATAGCTGCAGTCCAGCTTTGGGTGGATGCCAGCACAGATGTGTTCAGTCAAATGACTAATTGAAAACCTTAGACAAAATCAGCAGCCTGGCCATTTTGCCTGCATAATAAAACAGTGCTGATAAAGGCAGTGGAGAAAAAAATCCACCCATCTCATCATCAGTGCCATTAACAATCATGAGTAAAGATGAAAACAACGCATGGTTTATTCTGCAAATGAAGGCATATAACTAGATGGTTTCCCAGGGGCCCATTACCCATTTTAATAATACATCAAGGAGCCTGAGCAAACAGTTTGTATGTGCAAACCAAACAGAACAAACTATTTACAGTTACCGCATACAGAGACAACTCCCAGCACTCTGGATTTAACAAATTTATAAAGGTACATAACATGATAGCTATTAGCAAAATTAAAAGAGAACCATTATAGACTTAGAGGCTGCCACGCTCACCAGTGAAGAAGGAACGGCAACACCAACTTTCTATTGAGAAGAATCCACCCCCACACTTTTTTTTCTTTCTTCCAAGACAGCAGCCTGACTTGGACTCAAATTATGTGCATGAATAATAAAATACCATCTAATTAAAAACTGTAGTTAAATATGCAAAAATTAATGGTAATGAGATTGTGCAATACCTTCGAGTATACGCACTTTATGAATTACTCACAAGAGTTCCTTTGCTTGACCTAAGCAGAGGATAACAGAAGCGACTTTGAACACTCTTGGTCCTGCTGGCCCATGGTATCCATAACATTCACAACCACGGCAGTCAATGGCCAACCTGGGGTGGAAGGTGGCTTGGCCAAAGCCTTCTCTTTTGATTATTGGAGGTGACAAGAACTGGAAGCATTAAGGTAGGCATTATTCAAAAGGCCGGGTAGGGGTCCAGGCTGGGGCAGTAGCTTTTCACCCTACAGTAAGAAGGGCCTTCACACAAAATCATGATAGCTGGACAAAAAGACCCTCAATAATAAGAAACAAATAAAAATATATATTTTTGGACTCACTTAAGGGTGTTTTCCTATGAGCCATCCAGAACCTTGTTGACTTCCCTGTCACCAGTGCAAAGTTTCACTCATACTCTGGATTGTACCAGATCATTCTAGGAGAGCATCCCCATGCCAACACTATTGCCCAGGACAAGAGCTGCTTCCAGAACCTTCTTCCCAGTGTGCAACCTGCTTTTCTCCCTTGCAGTCTCTGAAGCCTAGCGACATTGTCAGCACAAGCATTTGTGCATATTTTCCTTAGCATCATTTGAAGAGGCCACTGGTCTCCTTTTTGCCTTTCAACCCTTTGGGTACTTGACCATGCATTTGTGACTGGCTCAGCCTCAGAGCCATCCTGACATGTGCTCTAGAGGCAAGGGACTAGATCTTACCCATTGCCTTTGCTTAGAGCTTCTGAATCTCAACTTCCCCCGATCTCTATCTTCCTATTTCTCCACGGCTGACGATTCTTCTTGAGAAAAGTTGATGACAAACTGAATGACAACACTCCTTAAGAGGAGAACACGATCTTAGCACAGTAGACAATTTCACATCCACTGACTATGACTCCAGCTTTTGCCTCTTCGTCTGTTGAGATGGAGGCTGACATGCTGAAAAGTAAGCATTTCTTTGGGGAAGTATGTCTCATTCAGATGAGGCTGATGGAAAAACTTCTCTCTCAGCACCTTCTTGAATATACCTTGTCATCCTGCTTATGATAAGGGTTTCTTGTCAAGTCAGTAGTATCTGAGCTAATTGACACATTCTCAACAGCCCTGTATACCAGGTAGGCTCATCAGCTATGCAAAAGAATAATCATTGTGATGTCAGCAGAGTGATCATTTTGTTCACTGCCAGCTGACCTTAACCGGTTCCGAGATTTGCATTTTATCATTTGGGGCTTATGAGAAAATGGTGAACTTGATCTACCTTTTTTTTTCTTTCTCCCATTGAAAAAGTTAGAATTTCTCCTTTCCTCTCTCATAGGTTCTACCTGGCCTTCTCAATAAGTAGCCAAGTTTCAATGGTAGAAGCACAGTGGTAAGAATTGTTAGTGTCTGATATGGTAAAGGTACAAATTTGAACAGGCTGAGCCTTCTTAAAATCATTAAATAAATCCCAATTTGTTTAGGGATCTTAAAAAGACTTGGTGTCCCAGCTTGGCAATATGATAAGACCTCGTCTCCACAAATTAGCTGAGCATAGTGGTATGTGCCTGTAGTTGCAGCTACTGGGGAGGTTGAGATGGGAGGATCACTTTAACCCTGAGAGGTCGAGGCTGCAGTGGGCCATGATTAAGCTGCTGCACTCCAACCCAGGTGATGGAGTAAGACCCTGCCTCAAAAGAAAAAAAAAAAAAAAGACTTGGTGCCTCATAAATATTTTCTTATTGATATTGATTGATTGATTGATTTGTTATTTACATCTCCCACATAAGTGGGATTTGAGAAATCATTGAACATAGAGCCTATGGTGTCATTGAGACTACATTCTGTGTTTCGGCTTTGCCACATGCTAGTTGTGTGAACTTGGGCAATTTTCCTCACCTTTCTGAGCTTCAGTTTTTTCATCTGCAAATGGGAATAATTATAGTGTCTCCCTATAGGGTTCTTGTGTTGATTAAATGAGATAGTGACCATGCATTTGCAACCGGCTCAGCCTCCGAGGGCCACCCTGATATTTGGTTTAGAGGCAAGGGACTAGGTCGTATCCATTGCCTTTGCTTAGAGCTTCTTAATCTCAACTTCCCCCGATCTCTATCTTCCTATTTCTCCATGGCTGGTGATTCTTCTTGAGAAAAGTTGATGACAAACTGAATGACAGCACTCCTTAAGAGGAGAACACGATCTTAGCACAGTAGACAAGTTCAGACCCACTCAATATGACTCCAGTTTAGCACAACACCAAGCATTGTAAATAGTTGATGAATAGTAGCTGCCATATAACAACCACCACCGCCGCCATAATGCTTACTAGAGCTGCTTTTCAATAATATCACTGAACACACCATAGGAGGCCGGGCGCTGTGGCTCAGATCTGTAATCCCAGCATTTTGGGAGGCTGAGGGCAGATTACCTGAGGTCAGGAATTTGCCAACATCGTGAAACCCTGTCTCTACTAAAAATACAAAAACTAGCTGAGTGTGGTGGCAGGCACCTGTAATCCCAGTTACTCGGGAGCCTGAGGCAGGAGAATCGCTTGAACCCTAGAGGTGGAGGCTGCAGTGAGCCGAGATCCCGCCATTGCACTCCAGCCTGGGTGACAAGAGCGATATTCCATCTCAAATAAATAAATAGATAAATAAATAAAAACCAGCAGAGGAAAAACAGAAGGAGTCAAGAAGATTTGGGACAAAAAGAGAAATAGATGTCCTGGGAATAAGCATAATAGAGTAGCCTCCCCTCATCCATGAGCGATTCATTCTAAGACTGCCCACCACCACCCCCACCGGAAGATGCATGAAACCTCAGAGAGGACTAAAGCCCATATACACTACAGTTTTTCCTATACATACATACTTTTGATAAAGTTTAATTTGTAAATTAGACACATAACAGATCAACAGCAATAACTAATAATAAAATAGAACAATTATAACAATATACTGGTCTAGGCGTGATGGTTCACACTTGTAATCCCAACACTTTAGGAGGCCGAAGTGGGAGGATCACTTAAGGCCTGGAGTTTGAGATCAGCCTGGGCAACGTGGCAAGACTCTGTCTGTATAAAAAATTTAAAAATTAGCAAGTGTGGTGCCATGTGCCTGTGGATTCAGCGGCTCAGGAGGCTGAGATGAGAGGGTCATTTGAGCCCAGGAGGTCGAGGCTGCAGTAAGCCGAGAGCTGCAGTAAGTTGAGATCACATTGATGCACTCCAGCTTCAGAGAGGAGCGAGACCCTATGTAATTATCATCCTTTTATAGATTTTCAAAGTGTTTTTTTTTGTTTGTCTGTTTGGTGGTTTTTTTTTTTTTTTTTTTTTTTTTTTTTTTTTTTTTTTTGAGACAAAGTCTTGCTCTGTTGCTCAGGCTGGAGTTCAGTGGCGCCATCTTGGCTCACTGCAACCTCTGGCTCCTGGGTTCAAGCGATTCTCCTGCCAAGTAGCTGGGACTACAAGCATGTGCCACCATGCCTGGCTAATTTTTGTATTTTTAGTAGAAACACGGTTTCGCCATGTTGGCTAGGCTGGTCTCAAACTCCTAAACTCAGGTGATCCGCCCGCCTCAGCCTCCCAAAGTGCTGGGATTACAGGCGTGAGCCACCGTGCCTAGCCTTTCAAAGTGTTTTGATGTACATTATTCAAAGTGACTAACAGTTAACGTATTTTTGACTACAAGAAATAGAATATAAACAGCTTAAAAGTTTAGGATATCTGTTGTTCTACATAGCAAGAAGCCCAGAAGTTTCCATGGGTGTTTGGCAGTTCCTGGATTCCAGGGTTCTCTCCCCTGGAAGTGTCTTGGCTTCCTATTATAGCTCCAAGATGGCTGCCATAGATCCAGCCCTAGCAGCCCCACAGAAACCTCACCCAAAACAAGGAAGACTTGGGAGCAGGGGATGGGGCTGGTTTCCTCCTTGCTCATCCCTCATGGAAGAAATCTTCCCAGGCTGTCCAGCAGGCTTCTCTTTATGACTCATTCACCATGACTGGGTCACATGTTTATCCCTACAGCAGTCTCAGAGAAAGGAGAATGAGATTCTCATATCTGGCTTGGACTCATCATGACTCATGTACTACAGGGGCATTTCACTACACTCAGCTGTGCAAAGACGTTAGATCAGAAACTTCAAGCTTGCTGGCAGATGGAGTAAAAATACCAAGAAGATGAACTTGGTGGTTCATTTCCTTATGATCTGGTCAAAAGGAGGCATACGTTTATCTGGAGAGGAAAATTTTTCCTGGCATTAAATTCTTGGAGGAATTTATTGCAGGGATTCTTCCATAAGGGACATAATAACATAATGCATAATGTAAAAAAAAAAAAAAAAAATCAAAACTGGCAAATGCTGTGCCATTATGAGAAAGAGCAGTGGTTTTTTTAACATTTTGTTTTCTGTTGGGATGTACGTGAATGTCACGAACCCAGGTTTTGACTAACGTTAAAAAATTTGTCAAAAAAGCTAACCTCTATGGTAATGGAATAGATCAGGATGAATAATAGTACATTGGAAACAATCAGTACATTTTTTGGCAAAGATAAACTGGGCTTTGGATTATGTGTAATTCTGATGTATCCTAAATCATATCCTCTTCTCTCCCATTCAAACAGGCAAGTGAGTGACAGTGAGGCTGTTCTATTGATCTCTTTGAATTGGCTTTATTTATACATACAAGAGTCAATCACTTGCAAAACTTCATTGGCTCTTATTAGTTTAACTGCTGTGCCTTATTCTATGCACCATAGTCGTAGAGACAAGCCTCCTGGATTTCTGCTCAATCTTCAGAACAGTGAGCAAATTCACCTTCATGAGAAAAGGTACATCGTCAAAGAGAACATTCTGCGTCTGGGCGTGGTGGCTCACTCCTATAATCCCAACACTTTGGAAGGTCAAGGTGGGAGGATCACCCGAAATCAGGAGTTCGAGACCAGCCCGACCAACATGGTGAAACCGCATCTCTCTACTAAAAATACAAAAACTAGCCGGGTGTGGTTGTGGGTGCCTGTAATCCCAGCTACTCGGGAGGCGGAGGTTGCAGTGAGCCGAGATCGCGCCAGTGCACTCCAACCTGAGTGACACAGCGAGACTCGGTCTCAAAAAATAAAAATAAAGAGAACATTCTGACATTTCCTGATGTTTGCCAAGTCATTTTTCTTTAAAATTACTTTAACTAGATTTGTACACTATCTTAATAGCTGAGACTTAATCTATTGGAAAAGGATGATAGCCCACTTTATCTCTGGCTAATATTTTTCAAAAGCTCTGTAATCATCTGTGATTATTCCTACTTATCCACATCTTCAAACCTGTGTGACCTTCTATTTATTCATATAGAGAGGAGTCGGCTTGCACGGAGCATACACAGAGCCCCGAGATCCCTGTAGTCACCATGGAAATACCATCATTGGCCCACATCATTGCTTGGGAGAGCCTCTGGCCACCAGATACAGAGTAATCTCATGATTTGATCATGAGTAAGCACACTTACCTTTTAAGAAAATTCTTATACTTATTTATAAGAAAGGAAATAAAGTACTTACTGCTGTGGAAGAAAACTTCTTTATCAAAGTATTTGTCAGTCTGGTTCTAGAAACAGTAATTGTTAAAGCCTTTTTCTTTTAAAAAAAGATTTTCATTTTTTGTAAACAAGTTTAGGGAGATACCT